>NC_056074.1:23149910-23750691 GCF_016772045.2 Ovis aries | reverse complement strand
CTGGAGTTTTACAGAGCTCATTCTGAGTTCTCACTCACAGGGTGTGCTCCTCCAGCATGCCAACTTAAGAATCTAGGGTATTTACTTCTACCCATCCCTTATGGCTCAGACGGTAAAGTGTCTGCCTACAACGCCGGAGACCCGGGTTTGATCCCTGGGTCGGGAAGTTCCCCTGGAGAAGGAAATGGCAACCCACTCCAGTATCTTGCCTGGAAAATCCCATGGATGGAGGAGCCTGGTAGGCTACAGTCCATGGAGTCATAAAGAGTCGGACACGACTGAGCGACTTCACTCATCCTCCTTGATAAGGTTTCAAGCTCCTACTGCTTCCACAACCTAAGACTGCTGAGAACTTGGCTGTTTTTCAGAGGCTCTCTGCTTAGCTTTTTTAACATCGTGTCTTTGAAATTTAGGAATTCAGCATATGTCTTGAGTGGGAAATGCAGATTATATCTGGCTCACTTCTTTGTAGCTTCCTTTTCTCCTTAATTCTTGGCTCCTAAAATACTGGGTGCCTAGCAGACAGACCAACAACTGTTGTCTTTTGAGCTCTAGGAGACTGTCAGAAACTTTGCAGTCTTCTTTGCCTCTAGCTAAAGCCTTCTGCCCAGATTCTCAGCCTCTCACCTTGCACCAAGAATCAGTAAATACTCCTAGGGAAAACTGGCAGAAAGTTGATTCATCTTTTTGCAGTTTCCTTCTTCACAGGATCTTGGCCCTTCAAGTCCTAATTGTCTCACAGTTCTGTAAAGCATTTCACAGATGTTGGTTCTACTTTGTTTGGCTTTTCTAGCAATATTTTGGATAGAAATTGTCAGAGCTAAACCATCAAAAGTTTCTTCCTATTACTTCTTGACTGGAACACTTTGAGTAATGAGATTTGAGCAGTTTCACAAATACATGCCAAAGAATACTACTTTTTAAAATGTATTCCCCATATGTGAATTCTGTCTACTCTTAAAGGTTCAACTCAAGCAAACAAAATAGTGACTACACGTATTCTGTAAAGTACCAAGCTCTATAAAAATACAAGACATGTTTCTTTCAAAGAGCCTTTTTCAATTACCCAGCTCAGTGATTAGTGATCTTACATGAATTTATCCTCCTTTAATCCTACTTGAGTGTTAACATAAAGTAAATGCTAGTAAACAAAATATGTAATACAACAAATTCACAGAACACCATTAATACTTACGTGCTTCCACTCATGTAGATAAGGAAGATATATCTTCCCATTAGCATCCACATGCTTTCCTGTTTTAATAGTCATTGAGCTAGTAGGCTTAACGAAACAAATAGGGGGATTATACGGATATGTGTCCAGCAGCCACAGGCAGATTGGAATATTGTATGTATTACCTGACAGAGAAAGAGAAACTTCAGTTACTCTAACGGTTTAGTAGGTAAGCAAGAGCTACAACTAAGCAACACTTAAAAAAAAAAATCACAACAAATATTTTATGCTTCAAAGTCTGTTTAAGATCAGTTTCTCAAATTTTCAGTTTGTAAAATACAAGAGCAGGATTAAGGAGTTAACTGATCACTCTTTACCAGTGTGAGCTTACTGCTGTAAACATTATTCACAAATTATCTTTTGGTTCAAGCCATTATTATTTGACTTCAGTTACTAAAATTTCCTGGGAAGACCGGAGGCAATGGCATTCTATCAGAAAGGGATATACACTGGACTTGAAACTCCCGTGCCAAAAGTCGGACTGTGTAAGACCTAACCCAAATGTCAAACAGATGCTGACTACTGGTCACAGCCTGACCATTGAATGGCTCTTCAGAGGTAGTTTCAGAATCAATGATGTCATCTCCTTCTCTTTGCTTTATGAAACAGAATCTCTCTCAGTTGAGAAATCTGCCTACATATAGTCAAAATGAACTGTGTTTCAAAGGATCCAATAGAGTTAATATACTGAACATAAATCAAAGACTTTTCCTACTAAGCTCAAAGCCCAATGTCCCAAGCAATCATCTGAATCACCTAACAATTTAGATATATGTCCCCTTCTTAGGAAGAGTGTTACTTCATAAAAGTATATATACATACATTTCACTTGAAAAAAATCAGTGATGGGACTTTGGATTTATTTTTTTATTCAAAAGTACTTCTACAATGAACCGCCCCCCACCTCCCAAAGGATACATCTTAATACATAAAACATAACTTTATTTCCACCACCTAGAATTCTTTGCTTTGTGAAAATGATGCTTTCTCCAGAATTAGGCTTAAGAACTGTGCCATATAAAAAACTGGTGAGGGAACAGAGGTTTAGTTTAGATAAAATGCACATAAAAAAGGGAACCTTTGTGCACTGTTGGTGGGAATATAAACTGGTGCAGCCACTGTGGAAAACAGTATGGAGATTCCTTAAAAATGAAAAACAGAAAAACAGAAAAAAATACGATTTGGCAATTCTACTTCAGAGTATTTATCTGAAGAAAATTAAAATTCTAATTTGGAAAGCTGCAACATTAGTTACAATAGCCAAGATATGGAAGCACCCTAAGTACCTACTAATAGATGAATGGATAAAGATGCGGTATACAGATACACAATGAAGTAATACTGAGCCATAAAAAAGAATGAAATCTTGCCACTTGTGACAACATGGATGGACCCAGAGGGTATTATGTTAACTGAAATAAGTCAAACAGAGAAAGACAAATAAAGTATGACTTCACTTACAAGTGGAATTGAAAAAACAAGACAAATGAACAAACAACACTAAACAGAAACAGATTCATAGATCCGAAGAACAAACAGGCAGTTGCCAGAGGGGAGAAAGGAGATCAAGAGGTACAAACTTCCAGCTGCAGAATAAATGAATCATGGGTATGAAATGTATAGGGAGAGGAAAGTCAATAATTATGTAATGATTTGTATGGTGACAGATGGTAACTAGACTTATCATGATGATCACTTTGAAATGCACAGAAATATCAAATCACTGTGTTGTGTAACAAAAACTAACGCAGTGTTATCGGTGAATTATCCTTCATACATGCACAAATAAGCAAATATAGAAAAAGAGATCAGATTTGTGGTTATCAGAGGTGAGGGCTGGGGGGAAGGGTGAATTATAGGAAGGTATCAAAAGGTACAAACTTCCAGATTATAAGATAAATACTAGGAACGTAATGTACCACATGATAAATACCATGAACACTGCTTTATGTTATATATGAAAGTTAAGAGAGTACACATCACAAGAGAAAAATATTTTTTTTCTATTTCTCTAATTGTATCTGTAAGAGATGATGGATGTTTACTAAACTTAATGTGGTAATCATTTCTTGACATATGAAATAAAATCATTTCACTGTATACCTTAAACTTATCAATGCAATTATCAATTATATCTCAATAAAATTGGAAGAAAAAATAATGCTTTTAGTTATGTCAACCAGAGTTTTCTGCCTCCTACTTTTACTCATACCTATTTCCTCACCAGAGCTTACTTCCTGGGGTAAAGGCAAAGTCAGCTATCCTGCATTTTACTCATCCTTGCTCTATGAAATGCTGATGCTCAAGTGTTTTTTCTTTCTGAATGGCTGACTCATCCCTTAATATTAGTTTTGAACATCATTTCTTGGATGACCTTCCTATATGTTCCTGTTCTCCTCTATAATCTCACAGCACATATTTTATTATTCTATAGCAGTTATAGAATAGTATAAATGTCTATCTATTCCCCATTTCCTCTATTTGTGTATTTCTTCCAGAGACAGTACATCTTTTATCCACCTTTGCATCCCTAGCCCTTAACCCCTACAACACAGCAGGTACTATATAAGACCAGTGGGTAGGTTACAGAGACACCCGCCTTATCTAGTCACAAGGAACAATTAACCAACAAAAACAGAACAGCTGCTTATGAAGCTGAATGCTCCATTATCGCTTTAAGTATTTTAGCAAAGGGTGGCTGACTGGCTAAGAGATGTAATTATCCTTCATCAGCATTACAACCATAGATAATAGCTAATTTTGGTACCTGTTTATTATATACCAGTCTCTGAGCTAAGTCCTTTGCAGTATATATTATTATAAATTAATTATTCTTTGAGTTAGGACCATTATACAAATGCCACAGATGACCACTACCACAAAGCTTGGAGAAGGCAATGGCACCCCACTCCAGTACTTTTGCCTGGAGAATCCCATGGATAGAGGAGCCTGGGAGGCTACCATTCATGGGGTCACAAAGAATTGGACACGACCAAGCGACTTCACTCACTTTGTACTTTATCACTGGAGAAGGAAATGGCAACCCACTCTAGTATTCTTGCCTGGAGAATCCCATGGACAGAGAAGCCTGGCAGGCCATGGTCCATGGGGTCGCAGAGTCAGATATGACTGAAGTGACTAAGCATGCATTACAAAGCAAGAACTAAAACCCTACTCTGCCCTGCCTGTAAAGCCTCTATCTTAGTCACTACATTACACAGCTTCCCACTGTCAGGTAAGTTTGAACAGGAGGGGAGGCTGAACTAGGAGGCAGCCAAGATCCCTTTCTAGTTCTAAGATTCTCTGAAACAAAAATCTCCAGTGCCCCTAGGCACATACTTGTTGATAAATCTTTGTAAGGAAGGTGGTGGCGAAGGAAGCTTTGTAAGGAAGCTGAAAATATTAGGTGCTGCTGCCAAATGAACTTCAACTAGAAGTTAAAGCTTCTATATCATCATGAAAGTCATGAGAAAGCAAGCTTAATTTACTTACAATTCTTTGGCAACTAAGTATGAATTAAAATGCATCTATGCTAGAAACATAAATCACAGAAGACATTTACCTCTATAAGGCACAGGAATTGTTCCAGTAAGGTTCATTAGTTCCCTGGAACTGCCATCATTAAAAACTGAAAGGTAAGAATATTGAGTTAATCAATAAGCATTTGACAGATACTCTTACGTAAGTTATTCTTTCTGAAACAATGGCTACAATGCATTATTACTCTTGAAAGGGACAAACCTGCTAATGTTCAAACATTTTGTCCAATAACAAATTATCCTTTGTTGATTCACTTAATGGGATCAACTTTTGAATGAGTAAAGATACTATGAATTACTTGGGAAAATATATGTGAATGCTATAGTATCAACAAATAAGGGCTCTGGGTCTTCAACCAACATGATTATAAGATTACTTAAAAATCACGATGAATTTTTGCCCTGGGGGCTCAGATGATAAAGAATCCACCTGCAATACAGGAGACCTGGGTTCAATCCCTGGGTCAGGAAGTTAACTGGAAAAGAGAATGGCTACCCATTTCAGTATTCTTGCCTGGAGACTTCCATGGACAGAGGAGACTGGTGGACTACAGTCCATGGGGTTGCAGAGTGGGACACGACTGAGCGACTAATGCTTTCACTTCCACAAATATTAACCTAATAGCATTAAATTTTAGATTTCTCAGATGTTCACTCCCACTCACTGTCATTTTCAATCCCAATGTAGTATCCCACAATAATAAAAAGGAAAAAAGGACATCTTTTAATACAAGCATTTCTCACATCACACAAGTTTTCCTATCTATAATTGACTGAATAACTAGGGTACATAATCTGTATTCCATGGACAGCTATTATTTGCAACAATTTGGAATTAACCCTGTACTATATGGGAAAGGGCTATAATGTACAGTACAAGAACACAGAACTATACTGTTGACCTCAGTTCTTTTATCTACTATTGACACTTACACCCTGTGAGGTAATTTACTCTGATCTTATGTTTTAAAAAGACTACTCCATTAAATTCTAGGATGATATTTACTCTAAAAGCATGTTGATGATAATGGTTTAGACTTGGTCCAGTCACACAAAGCTATATAAGATTTGTTCAATGAGGCTGCAGTCTTTGTCAATTTTGATCATTTATTCTTTCAGTATTCATTAAAAACTACACACTTACCATAACTTTCTAGCCTTAGTCACTTTATTCCCCAAGAGAAGCCATGTTAAAAGTAACTCTAACTTTGGAAAGATGAGTTTTTTGCAGCTCTAAATACACAGTGCAGCAGGTGGACAGGAGGGAGAGCTGGGCCCTCGTGTGGGAGAGGACTTCTGGTTCACAACTGTTCAGGAAATTCAGGACCGATTCCCCCTCTGCGGCCTCCCACCTCTCCACCAGGCTCCTGTTTACAAAGCCCTTGGGGTGCGTGGAGTTTAGAGTGAGTCTCAGCTACAAATTTCAGCTCCTTGCACTCACCGCCAGGGGCCTCACTACAGGCACAAGGCAGCACGGTTTCCCTCGGCCCTGGCACACTGTCTACACGGAGACGGGGTTGGAGAGATTACGTTAGGATTGGTGGGGCCAAAAGGACTATTAACAACACCTCCAAATATTGTCATTTCTTACTTAAGTCACAACTTCATTTCATCTCAATAGAGCGGACACAAACCATCACCTACACACTCTACAGAATTAAGGACAACAGTTTTTAAGTGTTTTCTTCATCTATAAAATGAAAAGAATAGTCTAGAATATAATTTCACAAAATGTGTTCCTAAGAATACAAAGAGATGCTCTAGAGAGAAAAAAACGGTTCACTAATTAACTCTAGAATATACTGAACAATGTATTATCTTCTCTCCCCTCTTGGTGAGACAAAATACATAAACATATTAAAGGTTCTGAGAAATCTTGCTCCAAAGAAATCCATTTAATTTTGTTTAACCTGCAAGTATTCAAACTTATCCACAGAATCCCCTCTGTCTCCCCACCCCCCAAAACAACATTCTTCACAACTATGGATACTATTTCTGGAAATGATGGACTATACTATCTATAACATCACTTCTAGGTCTAAATTTGCACCACTTTTGTTAGAGTAGTATTTTAAAGCTTAAAATAACTAAACAAATATAAGATGTTATTATTACATCTTGTAATTTCCTCTCCCCCGAAACACATTTTTAGGTAAAGGCTCAGTCCTACAATGAAAAACAACAATAGACTTAAAAGGAAAATGGAAAACCTACGATTATTAACAAAAACAGTAAACTCCAACTTGGTATTTTTATACATAAACTCACCATATGAATCCAATACAGGTTTGAGATCTTTGTATAAACTAATAACGTTAACAGTTTCACGTACAGTTAGGTCTCTGTATTTGTACTGAAAAGGAAAGTAAAAAATGTATTTAGTTTAGAACAAATACACAAATTATACTGCTAGTTCAATCTTTTTAAAACTATTTTCTTAATAGCACTTTTCTTTAAAGTATAATGGTTCTGACTAATCAATAACAATTAAATAAAGACTGAAAGAACCTCAGTAGCTTTCTCTGTCACCTCTTCAAAACTTTACCTTCATTTTAGCTTTTTCTTAATATATGCTCTCCACCAAATCAAATCTCATTCTCAAAGACCTACCTCACATCTCTTTCCCTATCAATCAATTCTGTTCCAGACTTCCCTTTAGCCCATACCAATCTCACCCCGCAATGTATCACGTGCTGTATTGTATTCTCATACCCCTGCCTTGTGCCACTCAAGTCCAGGAAACCTAGGAACCTTGCTTACAGCTCTGAGCAGACTAGGAAACCAGGAAATGGGAATCTCCATGTGCTCACAACACCCTGAAGCTCCAGTTGACAAGCTCCACTCACGCACACAAAGCTTTCAATCAGCTTTTAGTGCTTCTCTCTTAAAAAGGAACAGTCAGCTATTCCAAAAAGAAAGTCTCCAAGAAGCATGTCACAGACCTAAACAAACAGAAAAGAAGGAACTAAAAATAAAAATGGGTGTTCCCTGATAGCTCAGTTGGTAAAGTATCCGCCTGCAATGCAGGACACCCCGGTTTGATTCCTGGGTTGAGAAGATCCACTGGAGAAGGGATAGGCTACCCACTCCAGTATTCTTGGCCTTCCCTTGTGGCTTCGCTGGTAAAGAATCTCCCTGCAATGCGGGAGACCTGGGTTCTTTCCCTGGGTTGGGAACATCCCCTGGAGAAGGGAAAGGCTACCCACTCCAGTATCCTGGCCTGGAGAATTCCATGGAATGTATAGTCCATGGGGTCACAAAAAGTCGGACAGGACTGAGCGACTTTCACTTTTAAGAATAAAAATAATGCAAGGAACAGAAGAAAACTTCAAAAACAATCAGCATTAAAAATTTCAAAGAAAGAAGAAATGATATTGTAGTGATAAGAACTCTCAGAAAAGGACGGGGACTCTTGGACATTTAAACAAAAATAAAAGAAGAAACAAGACATTCTTTTTCCTCTCCTGTATTTGCCCCTTCTCAGTGTTTTGGCTGGTTCTTTCTCTTCTCCTAACCTTTGATCGATTGAGTCCCAGGGCTCAGTCCTTGATCTTCTTCGTCTAAACTTACTCAGGTGTGGACCTCCATGCATTGCTTAAAATACCATTTATACACTGATAACTTCCAAATTTAAAAATTCCACTTTCCTGAACTCCAGACATGTATATCCAATTTGATATCTCCACTTAGATATCTAATGAAAGTCAAATGACGTAACATGATCAAATTGAACCCTTTGTCTTCCCCCCAATTCTATACCTCTTGCTGCTGCTGCTAAGTTGCTTCAGTCATGTCCAACTCTGTGCGACCCCATAGATGGCAGCCCACCAGGCTCCCCCGTCCCTGGGATTCTCCAGGCAAGAACGCTGGAGTGGGTTGCTATTTCCTTCTCCAATGCATGAAAGTGAAAAGTGAAAGTCACTCAGTCATGTCTGACTCTCAGCAACCCCATGGACTGCAGCCCACCAGGCTCTTCCGTCCATGGGATTTTCCAGGCAAGAGTACTGGAGTGGGTGCCATAGCCTTCTCCCTCTACCTCTCTTACATTCTTCCATATCCATATCCTTCTAGATGCTCAGCACAAAAACTTCGATATTATCCTGGATGCCTTGGTTTCCTACACATCCACAGTGAGTCTGTCAGAAAATCTTGTTAGTTCTACCTTCAAAATCTCCAGCATCTGATCCCTTCTCACTACCTTCAGAGCCACACTGAGGTTATTATTATACAACAGCCTTTTTAGGGGTGGCTATCCCTCTACTCTACTGAACCCGCTACGGTCCAGCCTCAGTACAGCAGCTTGAGCTATACTGTTAATACAGCCCCACCACACGGCAAGGAGATGCCAAAATGCTGACAGTGGCCTGCAAGCCCCTCCAAAATCTACCACTCCTTTATTTAGCAGCACTGTTTCCCTTTTCTCACTCCAGTCCAGCCCCTTTATGCCCCTTTGCTGTTTCTCTATCATGCATGACAAGAGGGCCCTTGAGCTTGAAAAACAAGCCCTCCTTCTTCCTGGAACGTTCTTACTCCAGACTGTTCCAGTTTGCTTCCTCACCGCTTTCAGGGTCTCTGATTAAACAGACCTCAGGAAGGCCTTCCTTTACTATTCTATAAAACTGCAACCTATCCTATCCTCACATTTGAGAAGTCTATCACCCTTTCTTGCTTTACTTTTCTCCAAAGCACTTAACACCCTTCAACACGCTACTTAATGAACTTACTGAGTTGTTTATTCCTTCTATGCAAATTTAAATTCCACAGGTACAGAGTTTTCTATCTGTTCTCTACTGTATCCCTAGAATCTAATAAAACAGTGTGAAGTGCATTACAATGTAATGTTAATGTATCAGCTCTCTCCTAACTAGTTGGCAGTGACTCCACTCTGGAAAATCCCATGGACGGAGGAGCCTGACAGGCTGCTGTTCATGGGGTCACAAAGAGTCTGACAGGACTGGGCGACTTCACTTTCACTTTTCACTTTCACGCACTGGAGAAGGAAATGGCAATCCACTCCAGTGTTCTTGCCTGGAGAATCCCAGGGACAGTGGAGCCTGGTGGGCTGCCGTCTATGGAGTCGCAGAGTCGGACACAACTGAAGTGACTTAGCAGCAGCAGCCACCAATAGGAATGCTGTTACATACAGCATGAAAGAATACAGATAGCTGTCTGTATGAAAAATCTAAATAATTTGTGTAAAGCAAGATGGACCAACAATAGATATACCTCTCTTAATTACAAAGATGATGACAGAAAAGGATGTTCAGCTAAAAGCTATATTTAAGTTGGAAGCTAAAAGTTGCTCTAAGGAAAAAAATAACTGTAGTAATATATAAAAAGATAATATAATGTTGTATGTCAATTATACTTCAAAAAACATATGTCAAAGCAGGTAGCCCAAAGTAATATGATGGGTGATGGAAGTCCCACAATCAGATAAGAGTAAAGGACCATCACCCTAGCAATGTGTCCCAGGTCCTGGCTACCAGTTCTTTCATTGGGCCACATCTACCTGAAAGGATAACAACTGAAGCTAATCCTCCACCAGAAGGAAAAAACTCCACAAATAGCTTCTATTATCCTACTTACTATTCCTACATATCTATCTATTAACAAGCTGGATAGAAAAGATGCCAGTAATCAGAAGTGACATCACCACTTGTAAGAGACTCAATTTTTCAGGCATTGGGTCAAGAACCAGATGAAAGACAAATGTTCTCTCCCACCTCTGCTCTATGTCCATTTTTATTAAAAAAATATTTATTTTTAATTGAAGGATAATTGCTTTACAGTATTGTGCTGGTTTCCACCAAACTATGTCCTTCTCTGCTCTTAGGATATAAAGAGGATGGAGGGAGGAGATGGCAGGTGTAGGTATAAAATATCTTTTAAAGATGTCCTGCCTCTGTCTTCGAAGGCAGGTTCCTCAACAGAAAGTTTAGGAAACTTGATTATGGTTTCTACAATTCCAAACCAATATTTGAATATTCTTGTCCTTATATATAGGTACTTTCATACACATACATGAAGGAATAAAACTTTAAGGACAATGTAATCAATTAAAAGATTTTTATAAATGCTATGGAACAGACACCCTTCAGTTACATAGTATATAAAATAATGTACTTTGAAAAACTAAATGCTACAACATTCAGGCCACAGTTTTCTAAGGCTCCCTAAAACTTCTGCAATTAAAGATAAGTTTACTCTATCAAAAGAAAATCAACTATATTTTAATTAGAAAAAAAGAAAGAAAATCAAAAGCCTCTAAGATATGATTAGAAAAATCAAAGAGTAGCTTTATTTCAAAAATCATTAATTTCTCCTTAGAGATTATTTGCTCTTCAATCAAAGACTATAGGGATGATTTTACTGGGCAAAAAAGTCTATTTTTCTAAGAAATAAGTTTACATATAATAATGTGTTTTAATAATACGGAAAACTGTTTTAAACTACTTCACTTTCTACCATTCTTATTTTAACAAAAGTATCTAAAGGTAAACCTGTTTAACTGGAGAATATTCAACTCTCAACCATTTCACATACATCTTATTCCCATTAATTAGCTTTGATAAATTGAAAAAAAAAAACCCACAAAACAACAAACAAACCAAAAAGCACCCAATTCACTCCGGTATCAGGTGCCATATTTTAAGTAGTTGTTAAAATAATTCACGGCTTTAAATACAACTGAAAAATACAACTTTTTTAAAAAAGGAGAAAAACCAGAAAGCAAACCCACACCGGTCCTGAACTGTTTAGATTAAAAATTTCAAAGTAAATCAACTGGCTTTATAAGCAGCATACAATTAAAAGGGAGTCACTCTGAGCAAATCAAAGACCCTGGAATGGTAATGGAATTCTATTTCACCCGAGGTAATGAGCTTCTCAGGACGTTTCTATTCATAATTGAGCCAATTCAACCAACAGTTACGATTTCCCGCGGGGTGGGCTATTGAGCTGCGTGAAGAATACAATCTGAAAAGGACACCACCTCAGGAAGCCGGGAGGGAAGGGCGAATGAAGAATGAGGAGCCCTGCACTGGGACAGGAGGGGCGGGGTTGCCCAAGCCCGAGTTTTAAGTACAACCCCCTCCTTGTGTTGATGAAAACTATGCTGCCCCACAGACCGCTCCAAACTCTCTCTCCCCGAAAAGAGGGCGGGCGGCAGGTGGCAGGCGGCCTCGGCTCCGCTCCATTGTTGACCGTCGCCGCCCCCCGCCGGCTCCGGCCCAGGGACTCCGGCCCCGGGAGACAGGCATCCTGGCGCGGGCGGCGGCAGAGGCGGCCGGGGGAAGCCCGGGGCTTCGGGCCCGCCTGGGGGGCTCGCTGGGCTGGTCCGGCAGGCCCTGGCGGCGCGGGGGGGAGTGGTGGGTGTGCGCCGAGAGGGCGCGCCGCAGCCTCACCTTGGACACCATTTTCTTGAGCTGGCTCTCCGACCCCGCCATGGCGGCCGCCTCGCGACTCCGGTCCCCGCAGGCAGAGGGTCAGCCGCTCCGGGGCCGCCCCAGGCCGCCCCACACAACCGCACACAGACGAGCCAGCCCCCCACCCCCCCGCCTCTAGCAACAGGAAATCGGCCTCCACGCCAGCACTTCCGCTTCCCTTACGTCACTTCCGAGGTCGGCGGTGGGTAGGGGTTGACGGCCTAGGTCAGCTCCAGGGAAACCCGTTCCGAGGGTGGAATTGCTGAGCCGGGATAATGAGATCGGCAGCTCTTTCACAGTTGCCCTCACACTAAAAGAGCAGGTGCAGGGAGGGTAAGAAGTAGGAGTACCTTTCCAGTGAGCTTTAATGACTGATGCGTCAAGTGGGAAGACTGGACTGGAGTCAGAAAAGTGTTCTGCCACTGACTTACCCTTCTGATAATTGCAGGCAAGTGCAAGGCTTGCTCGAGGCTTTTTTCCAACTCAGAGGAAAGGCTTGGATTAGGCGATGCCCAGGGTGTCTCTGGTTGTCAGGTTGTTTTTCATTAAGCTTCATATTACATTCACAAGGGCAAAGTGCAGAGCTCTCATTTCACAGGAAGCCAGGCAGTAATTTCTTTACAAGAGACCATTCACTTAGGTCAGAACTCCACTGTGCCCGACATGAATGATAATACAGGCTAACTTCTTCCTTGGACTTGGTGTGTGTACTAGCCTGTCCACTATAAAAATCCAAGTCTTTGAAATCAGGCTCAGCTTCAGATCCTCATGGTTTTGCACAGTGCAAGAGTAGGTACTCTTTTTTTTGGTTGTTGTTTGAAATCTGACAGAATTTTTATTTCACAGCACCCTAATATTGAAAAAGTGAACAAGCAGTTGAAAATGGTGCTCTGAAGTTCTGACATGATACTTAACAGCTGTTAAGTTGCTAGGTTACAAGCAAGGTGTACACAGATGGAAATGAACACGTAATATAAAAAGTTTAGGTAGATAAGAGATTCATATTTTATTTCTCCACTGACATATTTACAGTTGAATATAAATTAAAGGCCTGCTTGCACACCAAACCCAGGTCCTTTTGGTGGTTCAGTCAAAGAGGTAAGACCTCGAGCTGGCTCACAGAAGTGTCCACTCCTTGGCCCAGGTTTTGGGATTTTGCCAGCCTTGAGTTCATCAATAATTTCTTTAATATCCTTAGGTGTCAGATCCTCATAGTAGTTGCCATTTATTTGAACCACTGGTACATTTACACAGGCCCCTAAACACTCCACTTCTATAAGAGGGAAAAGTTTGTCAGGTGTAGTCTCCAACCTTTATTCCAAGTCTTTTTCTGAATGGCCTCCAGTATGCAGTCGGAGTTCAGCACAGACTTGAATGTGTTACAACTGGCTTTCGATTATACATTGTATAAAAAGTTGATACTTCAGACACTCTCACTGGAGGTACTTGTAAAATTTCTTCAGCATTGTTCATAGCAGAGATGGGCAGCCATACATCCTGTCTCTGGGATAAATCCAGAACTGGAAGCACAGCTGCTGCCTTATGCCCTTCTGGGTAGTTTTTCACAACGGCCTCTATCCTCTGGTGTGAAATCAAATGGAGTTTCTGGGTTATTCTCAGGAGTATCTCTGTGCACAAATAAGCCTCCTCCAGCTCCATTCTGAACAGCTATCTTATGCAAATTTCTTATATGTCTTCCCCAGTGGGTGCCGCAGAGAGGAATATGGCTGGCCAAACTGCAGGCCTTCGGGTCTCACCGGGCACGGTCCCAAGCAGTTGGTACACATGGCGTGCGCGCCCAATAGGTACTCTTAACTGAATTTCTACTACCCATAAAAGCTCCTCATGGTCATTTATATTAGTCATTATACATAAGTGTATATATATATACACATATATATATATACACATATATAAAAGTCATTATACATTAGTCAAACACCTCACTACCGGTTTTGTAAGTACCATGCCATTCAGGGCACTTGGATTTGAGGGGGTGTGAAGTATGATTATTTGGATAATTTTAGCATCGTGGTACTGAGGAACAGGCTGTAGTATTAATTCTCTTCTAAATTGGCATCTAAATGAAGGTCACATGAAGAAGGCCTAAATGAAGATATGTGGAAGCATCATTACATATTGTTGCCAACACACACACATAAAATATTCTATTCTAATAGGTATCTTTCTTTGGACACTATATACTAGTTAAGCATACAGCTTCAGTCAAACCAAACTATAGGACAGTCTGTCCTTCCCTGTACCTCTTCTTTGTCACTTAAAAATATATGGTTTTCAAGCTATTCTTAAAGACACAGCTTATTAGCCAGAAGCACCTTCAATTAGAGCAACTCTGCTTTTATCAATTGGAAGAATGTAGGTTATATATTTTTCAAAAGGTTTTGTTAAAAATAATTTTTAAAATTTTGAAAATAACAAAATACATTCTCTTCATTTTGCAGTTAAGCCACTTAAAATGGAGTAACTAAATATCCTGAGGACTTATGAATCATATGAAAGAATCTTTCTCTTCGATCCGAATAAATTTCCTTCCACTCAATAAATTAGGAATCTCCTGGTAATTTTCAAGTCAAAATTTATTTTATTCATTATTCTTGATATTTAAGAATAATTATTTGATACAATGTAAGTTGGAAAATATTTATCTCTGTTATAATATCAAAGAAGCATTTTAATCCAAGCCCCATTAAAAACCATAACAAGTAGAGGGAATGCATGATTTTGGAAAGATGAAAAAAAAAATGAAGGTTAATAGAAACCATCATGAATGTCAAATTATCACCAATTCACACTGAGATGGTGGTGGTACTACTTCTTAACTTATATGTGATTTATAATACTCAACACTCAAGAAAATATGTGATAGAATTATTTCTATATTGTGGGTTTCCGTAGGGCAAGGACTATAACTATTCATCCTTTTTTTTTTTTGCTTTATTCCCTCCCCCATCCCATCCCCCCAATTTGTTGTTATTCACCTTTGACTACTCATTCTAACACAGTTCTTGGAATAACAGTACAGTCAGTAAATATTGTACTGACATGTTCTTTTTATAATGCAGTTAATTCTTAGCAATTCCTCTATTTATACAGTATCTTGTAATTAGGTTATTGTTCAAGAGCATAATTAGGTATCTGATATTAGAAAAGGCTAGGATAAAAACACAAGCCAACGGTGCTTTTAGTTTTACTTTCCTAGTTCATACGGAAGGACAGTGAGGATACACCGTTACAGTTAACACCAAAATAACCTATTCATGTAGTGAAATTACACAGAACTAATGTTCATTTCTTCAAATGTCCAAAGTTTTTACACCTTTCCAAGCATATTAAATACTTTTCTTTTTTCTTAAACATGGAACATTGAATAAATTCACCTTTCCTTTATGATTTAAGCTCATCATTATAAGCATCCATTATTATGCTAAATCAGCATGAGTTTAACTACTTCCTCTCTGCCTAAAATGTATCTGCTCTTATAATCCATTGGCTCCCATCTCACTGACCAGGTTTAGGTTCACCTATAATATGCTTTCAAAGCACCTGGGACTTCTTCATATGACAGTACCACACTTGGAATTGTACATTTATTTGTGAGGTTTGTCCCTGCACTAGATTATAAGCACCATGGGAGCCTGTACCTAGTCCAGGGTTTGTTCACCATTGTATCTGCGGTGCCTAATATGGCACCTGGTGCATAGCAGGCTCCAAGTCTAGACTATCTCAATGACTAAATAACTAAATATCTACTTCAGTGCATACAGTTCGCCCCCCACCCTCCACCCCCCACCAAGCTATTTACTAAGGAATTTACTAAGTCAAAGAATCAGTGTTTCTAAAAAATATGTTGAAGAAAAAAAAGCCCCTACATGAGAGTATCAGAGTACAGACCCCAGCTTTATGGTCTTGTGGTAACTATTTTGACTCTTAGGCCTTTTTCCTCTTCTAGAGTTTAGAAAAAGTAGAGGTGGTATGGATAAGTGTCCCTTAGTCATGAGATTTTGGGCATTAAACCTCAATTTCCTCCTCTACAAAATGATGATAATAGTCTCTACCTCAGTGGGTTACTGTGAGGATTAATAAATGGCCCTGAGGAATAAAACAATAAAGTGCTTATGACACTGCCTGAAATATTGGAAGTGTTGATGCTAGGCGCTGCTATTAGTTATGTGTCACATTCCTAATAATATGCTGTCTTTCACATATGAAGATGTTATTGACCCATCACCCATTCAGGGTGCATAATGGTGCACCCTGCATCATTTCTTCAGGAGTAGTTAAAGGATGTACCATGAATCATTTCTTCAGTAGTTAAAGAATATGCTCAGAACAATCAGCCCATTCAATCAGTCTCTCCCCATTAAGACCAATGCCTTTACGAAACCCTCATATATTAAAGTAAATGCCTGGCTTTCATTCATAACCTATTTCCACTAAAAATATGCATGTCTCTATGGTTCTACTTATGGCACGGTGTGTTCTTTAAGATGCTTGAAATCTTATATAGCCCAGAAGAGATGACAGAAAATTGCAGAAAGGACAGTCCTGCTGGATATTAAACTACACTTCTTGTTCATATATTTAAAAACTGCGTTTTCCTTTTTACTATATTAAAGTATGTGTACAAAGAAAAGTATGTGCACACTTCTTTTCCATTTTTTTGGTAGCTAATTAATTTGAAGAGGGAAAACAAACCCCTTTATTATTATTATGTTTTTTACCAACATTATTTTAAAGAAAAACTGAAAATAGCATAAACTGGATCCTTTGAATGTAGAGCTAGCACAGATTTTAAATACAGACATACTGGGCCTTCAGCTTATGACGTTTAACAGTTAAAGGGTAATTTTCTTTTAAAAAGTTATGATTTTTAAAATATTCCCAAAGTGCTGAATGTGCTAATTGAGGATACATAACTTTTAAATGATGCATATTGCAGATGAATGTTTATCTCTGCTTAGGCTTAAAGAACAGTATAGATAATGTCAAGAACAGAGAAAATTAGATTTTTTTTCCTTCTTATCTAACTACCTAAGGATTTAAATTACAAAGCCAACCAAGAACCACCGACCTTAATCAAGCAGTTTGTAAGGATAAATAAGATAGAGAAGTTCTCTACTCCATATATATGCGTTGGTAAAATTAACCTTTCCTTTCAGGTAACTCTGAACTTTAGAATCAGAGTTTTAACTGTTGCTGGAGACCATGGATGGAGGACGCACTGCTCTGGAGTTTCTCAGTCACTGTTTCTTCTTTCACTGTGGTCTTGATGACTTCAGACACTCCACTCGTTCCAAGGATGCAAGGCAAACTTAAAAACACTTCACTATTTATATCATAATATCCCTGAAAGGAAAAAAAATTAGGATTAGAGCTACATCACTGCAAAAAAGTTAATATCATAAATATGGATATTTTCCTCCTTTTCTGGTCCTAGAACTACAAAGTGATACAAGCTGAATTTTTAAAAAACTTTGTTCACTTAGTTTCTAAATGAACTCCAGTTCATTTTTGTGAGAAGGGAAGAATTTGGTCAAAGATACTCCCTTTATGGGGAGGTAAGCTAGCACCCTGCAATATGGGTAACAGGATAGAGGTAAAGAAAAAAGACTGTCATTGGTTTCATATCTGGAGCAGAGAGGGGAAAGCCCAGGGATGTAGTGAAAGGAGGTGACCTGTTGCATCCCAGGGACTAACTTTCTGAGCTCTGTATCCAAAGCTGGCTTTATTCCATTAATGCTGGTGCTCTTGCATCTCACAGGTATATCCTGTTTGTCTGTCCTCTCCTCTCTATTTCATTGTCCCCATTCCCCCTCCTGGACATGGGGAAGGTCAGCACTGAAAGCGTTAAGCATCAGGCTTTGGTTCATGGTTTTAATTCCTTGGTAAAGTAAACTGGGCAATGCCAAAGGTTGTGGATTTGATCCTTGGAGGAAATGTGGGCCTTACAAAATGGGAGAGTAAATTTTGAAGGGTTTTATTGAAGAAATAAAAGATATTTTTTATATCTTTCTTCCCTGGAGACCCTCGTTTTCATAACTTGGTTCCTGTTGGTTTAGTTAAACATGGAAAGTTAAGATGTGTCCACCTGCCTTGGAGCAGACCCAGGTCTGAACTTTTTCAAATCCTTGATGCATTTGACTTGAAGGATATGAAACATGCAAGCACAGGTTACATAGTTCAGACTTACGTTCTACTGGATTAAGTTTTTCTTTAATGTCTGAAAGCATAGTTTTATGGTAGTCCTTTTGGGGAAGAACACAGTATTATCTAAAATTATTGGCAAAGTTAAATGTATTTTATATAACAAAGTTCTTAGAATGTTGAGAAGTAACTGAAAAAAAAAGTGATGACTAAATGTTTAGGCTGAGACAATTTATTTCAATAAATCTTTCAAAAGCCTTTTTTAAAATGCTGTTAATAAATTTCTGTGATTTTTCTTTTTAAATTCATTTTCCTGAGAGCATAGCTATTTGTTTTTTATTGTAAAACAATAATAATAAAGCAAACTCTCAAAAAAAAAAAAAAAGAAAGAAAAAAGATTGTTAGAGTAGATTCCCAGGGGAGAGGCTTAACATGGGCTCTGAGGGCAGTCAAATTTGGTAACCTGTTTTCAGTTTTCCCTTCCATGTTTTATTTCCCTTCCAGTATTCCTAAGTTTTTGCGAATATCTGGTTAAGCATTTGTGCCTCATCTTAGCTGTGCTTTAGGGACTTTATACTTGGAATAAAGCAGTAAAGGACAACCTGAACTGGAGAAACAGCCTGATGACCAGCTGAGGCCAGTTGGCATGTCAGCCTGGGGTGACCTGGCTGGCTGAGGAGATACATGACAACCAGACGTTTATGGAATACATAAATGCTTCTTGGGAATTCCAAAAATTAATGGGAGTGAAAGGCAACCTTGTAGAAGTCCAGACTTCCCATAGCCAAGCAAGATAGGGGTTAGACCAAACTATCTTCTCCCATGTGTTACTCTGAAAGCTGGTGATACTCAAGACATCAGGTTACATTGTGAACAGCACTTTTTTTGTTATATTAATAATGTAAATATTTAAAACTACGATGAGACAATGAGAACAACAATTACCTTTGCTAAAACTGATACAGAATGTACTTTCTTTTTATCATTCACAATACTGTCAAGCAGGTCAGCTACTGATAGTCCAACAGACCATGATCTTTGACCTTTTACCCTTAGTAGTTCCATGGCCCTAGATTATAAAAAACAGAACAGACAAATCATGATTTCAGAAAATGTACAAAATATGTATGTTTAGTTTTAGCTTATGTATAAAGTATTAATATTTTTATGACACAGAAGAGTTATATGACAATTGTAAGGAAAACCAACAGATAGCCCAGTAATTAAGCTTTTCTTAAAATATTAGGCAGTCCACAGGGAATCAATACAGATGGCCTAATAGTATAAAAAGATGCTTACCACCATTAATACTTACTAAATATGAGCTAAAACAATAAATACATCAATTTTGCCCATCAAAATTGGCAAAGAATGAAAAGACTAATGGGCTTCCCTGGTGGCTCAGCTGGTGAATCTGCCTGTAATGTGGGAGACCTGGGTTCTATACCCCTGGGTTGGGAAGATCCCCTGGAGGAGGGAAAGACTACCCACTCCAGTATTCTGCCCTGGAGAATTCCATGGACTGTATAGTCCATGGGGTCGCAAAGAGTCGGACATGACTGAGCAACTTTCACAAAAAGACTGATAACTACTTTTGCAGAAGCTACAGAGAAACTGGCATTCCCATAAGTGCTGTTCAGAGTGCAAAATTATTCAAGTTTTTAAGAGGAAGATTTGGCAACACCTGATCTAGAAATTACTCTTCTAGGAATTTGTCCTATGGTAATATGCTCAACTATGCAAAGATATACATATAAGTATGTTTGCTTTGTTGGAGACAGAAAAAATTTTGGAAACAATTCATCCAAAGAGGACTTGTTAAATAGATCACAACCAAATGTAGGACCATATATAGTTCTTGAGAACATAAAATACATTTATGTATACAATATGGGAAAATATCCAACATTTATTATTAAGGAAATAAAGCAAGTTGCAAGATAATATGAATAGCATAAATGTATTATAAAAACAACAATAATGACGATAATCCTTGCAGAAGCATGAGAAAACAACGTTTGGACACATGGACGCCAAATTGTTAATAGCGGTTGTTTCTGGAGAAAGAAATTACCCCTGCTTTTCACCTTATAGACATCTGCAGTATTTAAAGCTTTATCTTTGCTGTACACCAGAAACTAACACAACACTGTAAATCAACTATACTTCGATTAAACATAAAGTTTTATGAGTGCATACATTCTTTTTGTAACTAATTAAAAATTATACAAATTAAACAAACATGTTTGAATTCACTCCTCTTGAAAGCTATAAATGCAGGATTATATAGAGAAGCAGATTAGGATGGATTCTACAACATATTACTATTCTCAATATGAGGCTATTCTTTCCAGTTGTTACAGTCTAAAAACCATAAACTGAAGGTTTAAAAAGCTAAAATCACCTGAATCAGAATTCAGGAAAGGATGTTATATTATGAGACAGTAAAACAACAAATGGCATGAAAATATATAGTATGTAGAGTCCAACCTATGGGGTCCAGACCCCTAGAAGGCCTCTGAATAAACACAAAAGATTCAAGGATCTGTGCATTATACTTGGTTTCTGCTTGAAATTTTAATGGGGGTTATCCATTCACATGAGACTAATTTCCAAATGTATTCAACTAGGATTAATAAATACATATTGATTTTTAAGTGGTATGGGCCAATTCTCCTCTACTTTTAAGAAAATAGCCAATATCCTTAGATACAGGATCCTGTATCCTAAATATAGAAGTGGTAAATCACTGCCTACAAATAAGGAGTCTATTCCACCCTTTAAAAAGTCAACTGCATATCTAAATATCAGGCTTGCAAAATACTCTTAGATCTACTTTGAGATAAGAAATCAAAGAAGAGAAAATACTGCTCCCATGCACTCTGGATTTGTCCATACTTGTTAGTTTTATTTGCAGAAGCCTGGTAAGTACATGCCACGCAAACAGCCATTATGTTAGCTATGAAGTGTATGGCTTTCAGTTGGATACATGCAAATCTACACTCAGCGTTACCTGTTGGACAGCCGCATCTGAGAGTCCTGATTTGTTACTTCCTCTTGGCCACTCCATATGGGCACTAAAAATTAAATGAAAAATTGATTATTATCTTGTCAATAAATCTCTTAGGAGGAAGATGTGATAGGATCATCTGCAGTCAAGGGTACCTGCATCTAACTTCATAAACACTTCCCCCCTTCTGGATAGTTACATACTTCCACTGGTGGCATCAAATGTGCTGTACTGACTGCCTGAGGTGAGAAGGCATAGAGCTGTAGTTTCCTCAAAACATGATCCCAGAGTCTACTTGCAGCCCGTTACCTGTTCTCTCTCAACACTGGGCCATTTTACTGACTGAGTAGAAAGATTTTCTCAGCAAGCAGTGTATAATAGGCTCCCGTGTGCTGTAAGCCCTTGGCATTTGCTCCACTGGGAACCACACAGGCTAACTCTAACACCAGATGACGAATAATTTGGTCACCTATGGCTTCCCTGGTAGCTCAGCTGGTAAAGAATCTGCCTGCAGTGCAGGAGATCCGTGTTTGATTCCTGGGTCTGGAAGATCCCCTGGAGAAGGGATAGGCTACATACTCCAGTATTCTTGTGCTTCCCCTGTGGTTTAGGTGGTAAAGAATCTGCCTGCAATATGCAAGACCTAGGTTCGATCCCTGGGTTGGGAAGATCCCCTGGAGGAGGGCATGGCAACCCACTCTAGTATTCTTGCCTGGAGAATCCCATGGACAGAGAAGCCTATCAGGCTACAGTCCGTGGGTTCACAGAGAGCCAGATACGATTAAGCAACTAAGCACATACACTCTGGATGAGACTTCCACAGGTGTCAGAGAGCAGGGTCTTATTTTCTAAGAGCATATTTGGGTTTTCCATTTCCTTTCACTACACCATTTATAAAAACAATTTAAAAACTCAAAGCCATACATGTGAAATAGATATTTATACCATACTTTAATACAAAAAGTAACATTCTGAAACCTTTTTAACAGTCATTGATTTCTCATCACTGTGAAGACATTCTTTGATACAAATCTTTGGGTAGGCAAAATAGAAATACATTCAGATATGTAATACATATTTTACGCTCAAGATACAAGTCTTCTTTTCCTTGTTTTATTTTTCTGCTGTGCCGTGCAGCTTATAGGATCTTAGTTCCCTGACCAGGGACTGAAACCAGGCCCTGGCAGTAAAAGTGTCAAGCCCTAACCACTGGACTGCCAGAGAATTCCCACAGCTCTTCTAAACTGCATTAAAAGTGAGGCCAATTAGTGATTTCTCAGCATCAGCAACAAAGGACACCTTCCTTCCTCAAACTGATTGTTAAGATTCCAGGGGGCAGGGATCATGTGTCCTTCTGTGTCCTCTGGCACAGATTCTCTACCAAAGGAAAGAATGCACAGGAGGCAATACAGAACTGACCTCACACACAATCCATAATTATACTCAACAAAGGAAAACATGCTTGGAACGGTTAAGCTGGAAAACATGGAAAAGTTTTAGAAGTTTTTTTTTTTTTTGCTTTTATATATGTATACATTGTAGATATTAAAAATCAGTTTTCATCTTTCTCTATGGTTTCCTTATTATTTAATGTTAATGGGGTCACCAGAGATTGCAGTTTAGATCTTTAAGTTTCAAGATACCCAAGAGAGAGAATGATTGAGCTAGAAAAGAAATGAACACTATTGAGATGAATAGAATGGTATATGGGATTTTTTATCTCCCCTTTTGGCAGATGATTATGGCTTTGACTTTACAAAGATTTTCCTATGAGAATAATTCAGGACATTTGGAAGGCTGAAGTGAAGGGGAAGTCATTATTCCCTGATAGAAATGAAGTTCACAGTAGTACCACAGCAAGCTCTTGAGGACTACCCCTTTCACTGTAACAGACTGGATTATTTGTGGGAGATCCTCAAAAGTCCTCAAAGAATGTAGCAGCTTCCAGGCAGACACTTGAGCATATCTGGTTCGGTTAATTCAGATTAAAAAAAAAAAAAAAACCCTCAGCATCAGTGTCTATCTCAATGATAGCCACTGAAGGTCATAGAAGTTTTTATATTAAGTAAAAAAAACAAAACAAAAAATTGTTACATGAACAATATAAATGCATGTGGACAAATTAATAAGGGTCTTTTTTTAAACGTTTCACTTGAATAGGACTATACATGAATTATTTTCTAAAAAAAAGTTTGGTACATTAGTATATTCACAATAGACAGAAAATTGCAGAGAACAGTCTGCTAGATGAATGAGGATTTACAGATCTTGGGAAAATAAATAAAAAGGGAAAAGTAGGTATGGGAAAAGAACAGATACCAAGAAGTCTGGAACTTAATTATGAGTATTACTGCTATTATTACAAACATAATCACATGTTTCATCTTTCCTCTCTGAGTTTAGACCTTTTTATTTGAGTTTAGACTTTTAAGAGCCATGAGAAAACAATGTTCAGAGATGGAGAAAGCTTCACTATGCTCAAATTTGCTTCTGACACAGTCATTAGGATTTTCAGTTAAGTTTAGATAGACTTAATTATTTCATTTTTTGTTCACTTATTGCCCAACCGTTCACACTTCCTAAATGCATATTTATCCTAGATTAAGGATCCCTTTCAAATATTGCATCTAATCAATCCTTATCTTTCTGGTTCTATTCCTTAAGAATAGTAATCCTCTGGTCCCAAAAATTTTAATAAAAAATGACCATGGGATATTTCTTTTCCATTACATATAACACCTACCCCTTAGGTAAGACTGATACACACAGCAGATGAGCTAAACTGTTTTGATGTCCAGTCCTTGGATTTCTAAAACATCACTTGAAGGCGTTACCTGCACTTTACATGATTTCACTATCACAGCTAAAAACAGCAGCTCCAAATCACATGTTGTAACTAATTTGGTGGAGCACAGCAATGACCTATGATTACAAAAAGATGGTATCAGGATCATTCAAAATATTTCAAAACACATTTACTGAGGCCATTCCAAGTTCAAGGAGTTTACAGTCTGGTGGGGTAAAGACAGGTAAACATGCAATTGTAACACTGTGATAAGGAGTATAATAGAGGCGTGAGCTTACTTAACCTGGAGAATTAAGGAAGGCTTCCTGGGAGAGGTGGCACTCAAGCCCAGTCTTGAAGGATAAGCAGGACTTAGCCAAATGAATGAATGTTCAGGGAAAGGAAGTATCAGGTGCAAAGGCAAGGAAGCATGAGAGTGTAATGAGCCCTTCAGGAAGCTGCAAGTTGATGTGACTAGCATAAAATGCTTGTCAGAATGGCAGACAATGAGGCTCGGGAAGGAAGCAGGAAACAGATCCTAAAGGGTCTTACATGTCATGGAATTCTTCCCCATGTCATGTTGCAATTGTCATTTATAGAGGAAATAACTAAAGAAAATAACACCTCCTTTTGGGGATGTTTTTAAATTTTAAATGAGATTACAAAGCATTTAATACACACACTAAACACTCGATAAAAAAATTATTCTAATTTTGCTATGGTGTCACCAATACGAAGACATAACCAACTGGTGTCTATACATGAAACCAGCAGAAAGTGAGTCACTCAGTCATGTCTGACTCTTCGTGACCCCATGGACTGTAGCCAGCCAGACTCCTCTGTCCATGGAATTCTCCAGACAAAAACACTGGAGTGGGTAGCCATTCCCTTCTCCAGCAGATTTTCCCAACCCAGGAGTTGAACCCAGGTTCTCCCACATTGCAGGTGGATTCCCTGGTGTCTGAGCCACCAGGGAAGCCCAGCTGAGGAAAACCAGCAGAGGGAGCCTCTAATCCGAGGGAAGACTACCTGTCAGGGCAGGCGTGCCTGCTAAGTCACTTCAGGCATGTCCGACTCTTTGCAACTGTATGGACTGTAGCCCACCAGGCTCCTCCGTCCATTGGATTCTCCAGGCAAGAATACTGGAGTGGGTAAGCCATGCCCTTCCCAGTGGATCTGCCCCACCCAAAGATGGAACCAGCATCTCGTGTGTCTCCTGCATTGGCAGATGGGTTCTTTACTGCTAGCACCACCTGGGAAACCCAAGAATACTAGAGGGTGTAGCCATTCCCTCCTCCAGAGAGGATCTTCCCAGTGCAGGGATGGAACTGGGATCTCCTGCATCGCAGGCAGATTCTGTACTGTCTGAGCCACCAGGGAAACCCACCAATCAGTGGATGTAATTATTTCTCAAACAAAGTAGAATACATGATAAAAAAGTGATCTGACAGCAGTCCAAGGCTCAGTGGTAAAGAATCTGCCTGTAATGCAGGAGATGCAGGTTCAACCCCTGGATTGGGCAGGTCCCCTGAAGGAGAAAATGGCAACCCATTCCAGTCTTTCCTGGAAAATTCCATGGACAGAGGAGCCTGGAGGGCTACAGTCCATGGGCTCACAAAGACTCAGACACGACTGGGCATGAACATGAGACAAGACTAGACATAGGGAGATGGGCTGGGGAGTACATAAGTAGCTTCATTGGCATTCATAGTGTTTTTAATTGAGTATGGATTTATGAATGTTTGGTCAACTGTTTTAAAACAAATATATACATTATATATATATTCCATATATCAAATATTACATAAATCATATTTAAGTAATCTCAGTTCACATCCATCTACATCTATTTCTAGTTCCTACTTGAGAGTTCCATTCCTTGTACATAAAAATATGTATGTATTTATTGGGGGGGGGGGCTTTGATGGTCTTCATTGCTGCATGTAGGCTTTCTCTAGTCGCAGGGAATGGGGGCTACTCTTCCTTGTGGGGCATGGGCTCTAGGCATAAGGGCTTCAGTAGTTGCAGCTCTCAGGCTTAGTTGCTCCAAGGAATGTGGAATCTTCCTGGACCAGGGATGGAACTGGTGTGCCTTGCATTGCAAGGCAGATTCTTAACCACTAGACCACCAGGGAAGCCCAGTTCCTTGTGCTTTTACCCTACGTCTCTTGGACCTCTCTGGGCTCATCAATACTGCCTATTATAGTCACTTTCTGTATCAGTCTCTAACCTACCTAAAGACAGGGTCTTTATTCATTTATGTAGCTCCAACAGCAGTCAGCAAAGTGTCTTAGGTTTACTTATCAAGTCACACCATCCTTTATTTTCTCTTTACAATTTGAGATATTCCTATAACCATAATATAAAATGTTCTTATTAATTCAAAAATTGTAACTTAGGGGATTGGTTACATTTTGGTATTCTGGTACTTAAAAAGAATGAATGATGTCTATATGTTAATATGCAGTCATTTCCCAGTCATGACAATTAGAAAGAAGGCAAGATGCAGAATGATGTATGATGCGTATTTCATATGCTCGTCCTTACACAGAACATTTCTAAAAGGTGGCATTGCTTCTACAGAGAGGGACTAGGTGTCTGGCATAGAAGGGAGACATTTAATACTATATTATCTTTTTATACTATTTAATTGTTTTGCAATGTGAATGTACGACTTTTTCAACTAAAACAACAGCTTAATAATTTACTTTCAATAACAAGAAGGTACACAGACAAAATTCAAATTGGATCAGAATAAACAGCAACTTTACAAAAGAATAAACATCTTGAGACAATATATGATTAATTACATTTAACTAGCAAAAGCTTTTAATTCAAAGGAATGAGGGAATTTGTGATGATGTGATCAGGAAAAACTTCAAAGCTAAGTAAGAGGGACTTGACTGAGACCTCGAAGAATAAGATTTGAAAATGCTAAGTGAGAAGGAGAGGGATTATGAAAAAAGTAAACACAATGGGCAAAGATCCCTGTGGCTGAAGCAAAGGTGTAGGGCAGTGCCGAGATGCACAAGACCTTTAGTCCTTCTTTGACCTGAATGTAAGGCAATGCCAAAGAATGCTAAACTACTGCACAATTGCACTCATCTCACACACTAGTAAAGTAATGCTCAAAATTCTCCAAGCCAGGCTTCAGCAATACGTGAAGCGTGAACTTCAAGATGTTCATGCTGGTTTTAGAAAAGGCAGAGGAACCAGAAATCAAATTGCCAACATCCGCTGGATCATGGAAAAAGCAAATGAGTTCCAGAAAAACATCCATTTCTGCTTTATTGACTATGCCAAAGCTTTTGACTGTGTGGATCACAATCAACTGTGGAAAATTCTGAAGGAGATGGGAATACCAGACCACCTGACCTGCCTCTTAAGAAACCTATATGCAGGTCAGGAAGCAACAGTTAGAACTGGACATGGAACAACAGACTGGTTCCAAATAGGAAAAGGAGTAAGTCAAGGCTGTATATTGTCACCCTGCTTATTTAACTTCTATGCAAAGTACATCATGAGAAACGCTGGGCTGGAAGAAGCACAAGTTGGAATCAAGATCTCTGGGAGAAATATCAAGAACCTCAGATATGCAGATGACACCACCCTTATGGCAGAAAGTGAAGAGGAACTAAAAAGCCTCTTGATGAAAGTGAAAGAGGAGAGTGAAAAAGGTGGCTTAAAGCTCAACATTCAGAAAATGAAGATCATGGCATCCGGTCCCATCACTTCATGTCAAACAGATGGGGAAACAGTGGAGAAACAGTGTCAGCCTTTACTTTTTTGAGCTCCAAAATCACTGCAGATGGTGACTGCAGCCATGAAATTAAAAGACGCTTACTCCTTGGAAGAAAAGTTATGACCAACCTAGATAGCATATTGAAAAGCAGAGACATTACTTTGCCGACTAAGGTCCGTCTAGTTAAGGCTATGGTTTTTCCAGTGGTCATGTATGGATGTGAGAGTTGGACTGTGAAGAAAGCTGAGCGCCGAAGAATTGACGCTTTTGATCTGTGTTGTTGGAAAAGACTTTAGAGTCCCTTGGACTGCAAGGAGATCCAACCAGTCCATTCTGAAGGAGATCATCCCTGGGATTTCTTTGGAAGGAATGATGCTAAAGCTGAAACTCCAGTACTTTGGCCACCTCATGCGAAGAGCTGACTCTTTGGAAAAGACTGTGATGCTGGGAGGGATTGGGGGCAAGAGGAGAAGGGGATGACAGAGGATGAGATGGCTGGATGGCAGCACTGACTAGAAGGACGTGAGTCTGAGTGAATTCCGGGAGTTGATGATGGACAGGGAGGCCTGGCGTGCTGTGATTCATGGGGTCGCAAAGAGTCGGACACGACTGAGCGAGTGAACTGAACTGACCTGAAAAGGCTCTTGGAGTGGTCACTCCTACTAGCCCCACATTCATTGCTGACTCCCTACAACAAACTGTAATCGATGACCCTTTGAGTGGCTTCCAGCTCTCTAACAACATGACTGCCTCCATAACTATAACTGGGAAGAAAGATTAGGGCTGTATTTTGGGACTACTTGAATGGCAAGGAAAAGAATTTAATGATTTGGTCAGAGGAAGCCTGTGAATGTTTTTGAAAAGAGGAATGTGATTTAGGAAGACTGAATTAATATGTGAAACATACTGCAAACACTGTAAGTTTTAGCTAATATCATTATTAATTTGGCATCATTTATAGGGTACACTAGAGGGAAAAGGGCAAATTAACTGGGAGATTTACAATAATCAGACAAGCAAGAGATCAACATGGACCAGAACTCAAATGGCAATAATAACATTTGGGGTCTTGGGTTTATTTGAATCCCTAGACATGTTACTCAAATACATCTGCTCCAAGTTCTTATCTGCTCCCCATTTTCTCATTCTATTGATTAGTCTTTAGTGTCAGTAAGCATTTTGAGCCTGAAAAGCTATGTCTGCTTGAATCACATAGTCAGGATTTATAAAGATTTATTCTATTGCATGGAGAAGGCAATGGCACCCCACTCCAGTACTCCTGCCTGGAAACTCCCATGAAAGGAGGAGCCTGGTAGGCTGCAGTCCATGGGGTAGTGAAGAGTCAGACAGGACTGAGTGACTTCACTTTCACTTTTCACTTTCATGCATTGGAGAAGAAAATGGCAACCCACTCCAGTGTTCCTGCCTGGAGAATCCCAGGGATGGGGGAGTCTGGTGGGCTGCCGTCTATGGGGTCGCACAGAGTCAGGCACAACTGAAGCGACTTAGCAGCAGCAGCGGTCTATTGCCTGAGTCTTTCTAGCATTGAACTTTCTAGGTAGCCAGTGCAGATTTATACAGATTTTAAATCTTCCTCCAGTTCTTGAGTTAAATGATCACTTCCTCACAGGCAGAGAAGTTCTTTTGTACAATGTGCTCCACCTCTCAGCAACTATAGCATGAATAAAGCAGTAATAATACACTTTAAGAGTCAGACACGACTTAGCAACTGGAACAACAGTAACAATACACTTTAAATGAGGAAGCAATGATAAATTTCCTCCAGATTACCTTTTCAACATATCACTCGCACGCTCAAACACCTTTAATAGTTCCCCTCTGCCTGATAATCTTTCCAACCCTTTATCAGGTATTCAAGAAAAAAACCCTCCAAAATGAGTTATCAACAAGTTATCAACCAAGCTTATCTGGGTGAAACTCTGTAACAACCAGTCTAGATTTTTCTATCCCATGAACATGCCATACCTAAGTGTGTGCCTTTGCCTGTTTTCCCGTTCCTGGAATGCCTCTTCCACTCTTTGCTATTTATTTGAATCCTATTCATTCTTCCAAACTGCAGTTTAATGATGGCCTGCATAGAGTTTTCTCCAGTCATTTCAACCCATGTTAAATGCTCACTCAGAAGTGTCTAAGCACTGTAAGTCTAAAATATATTCATTCTGGCCCTTAATCAAAGAGTACCCTATACTTTTAATGTCAGCCAAAATAGCTTTATTAAAAATTTTGTCTTATCGCTCTAAAATAATTTTTTAAAAGATTTTTTGATGTGGACCATTTAAAAAATCTTTAATTTTTTTTACAAGATTGCTTCTATTTTATGTCTTGGTTTTCTGGCCCTAGGCATGTGGGATCTCAGCTCCCTGACCAGGGACTGAACCCACCCCTCTGCACTGGAAGGCAAAGTCTTTACCACTGGATCACCAGGGAAGCCCCCAGAATGATTTTTAAGAGTGGCGAAGGAAGAGGCTGTGCTCTGTGCCTCTTCTGGATCACACTGGCATGTTACAGTAGTGAGTAGATATACTTGCTTAAAATGAATGAAGATTAGCAAACTTAGGATAACGCACTTTTATCACCAGACCAACCTGACTTTACAGCATGAGAGAAATAATAAAGAAAAAAAGAAGAGATTACTGAATTAAATAGGGAAAGCAATCTTATGGGATAGGAAAAACGGCTTTTAAATCCAAGGGGACTAGATTTTATAAATGGTTTCTATGGTAGGGACAGAGCACAGAGCAAGTAGCTGGTTAAAAGAAAAAAAAGAGGGGGCATAAGGGTAAATAAAGAGTAAATATTTTGTTTAAAAGGTGAGAGACAGGAGGTATGCACCTAGAGAGATAGTCTGGACTTAGGAAAGGTAAGCAAGACTGCAGGATGGGAAAGTAAAGGAAAGAGTTCTGTACACGCTTTATGCGTGTGTAAAAGTTGCTCAGTCAAGTCTGACTCTTTGCGACACCATGGACTGTAGCCTGCCAGGCTCCTCTGTCCATGGGATTCTCCAGGAAAGAATGCTAGAGTGGGTTGCCATGCCCTCCTCCAGGGGATCTTCCAGACCCAGCAACTGAACCTGGGTCGCCTGCACTGCAGACAGATTCTTTTTTTTTTTTTTTTTCAGTTCAAACTCATTTCCCTTTTATTAAAGTCCAAGTTACAATACATGGTTTGGTACTCAACAAAGGAAACCTTGTTTGAATAAGGTATTATGTTATCATCAGTATTTCCAGGTGACTGTTTATAATCAAGTAGCATTATCAATAAGTCCTTGGGAAGCCCATCCATGAGGTTTACACTTTGTCAAGGCCCAGCTCCTCTGGAGTGGAGATTCCCAGTTCATTCAAAGTTGGTCTAAGTTCCTGGATGACATAGGGATAGATTTCCTTATGAGGTCCTGCTTTGTCCTTAACAACCTCTAGGATGCGAACTGCACTAGCAAAATCATATAAATGTCTGCATGCCCGCAAAGCAGCATCAATGATTTTGGGCTCTGGAACCAGGTCATAGCCAACAAGTGTGTTCATCCCTTTACGCAACTCCCAAGCATCAATATCTGGCTTATTGAAGTATATCACCCCACGAGCATCAAATTCCTCGTCTGTCTCATGTGACCCATGGGAGTAGCAGCGAAGTGACTGGACAGCGGCGGCTTGGCCGGGGGCCTGAGTGGGGTGCAGGAGGCTTCTAGGGCTGACCCAGGCGACTGCGGCTGCAGCTACAGAGCAGCAGCGGACAGCAGCGCCTAGCATGGCGGCGATGGCGGCGCACAGATTAAGGCTGAAGAGAAGCCGGGTGTGAGCCCACGACCGCTCTGCAGACAGATTCTTTACCATCTGAGCCACCAAGGAAGACCTGTGTATGCTTTAGGGTTTATTTAAATGCTGCTCTCCAGAAAATTAAACTTTTTTTTTTTAAGTCTTTATTTACACTATTGCTTCTGTTTTACGTTTCCACTTTTGACTGCAGGGCATGTAGGATCTTAGGTCCCTGACCAGGGATTGAACCCACACCCCCTGCCTTGGAAGCTGAAGTGTTAACCACTGGACTGCCAGGGAAGTCCCCAGAAAATTAAACTTTTAAATTCATCCTGGATGCTGAAATTCAAATACAAAATATAAAAATATATGACCTAAGGAGTCTTGCCTTTTATTTACAGAAGAGTAAATATAATTAGAATGACACGCTTGTAGAGTTTATTTACAATACAGGGCCCCACATACAAAAGGCACCCAAATATGGAAGGAAAACCAGCTAGGCTCCACAACTGGAATCCCCAGAACTATGCATATATGCATACCATGCCTCTGGTGATATAGATTATCAATATACGTAACTAATAAACATGTATTTCTTACCTTTGTCTTCTCCCTGCTCACCGATAACCCATACTTCTTTTCCTGAAGTCTGTGCCTTCAAGACATGTGTAATAATATATTGTAATCTCTGTGAATCCAGATTGCATCCAATTCCAATCACTCGGTTTGCAGGAAATGCACTCAGTTTCCAAGTCACATATGTCATGATTTCCACTAAATATTACATGCAAAGTGAAAATATAAATTATTTTTTAAAATATACTTCTAGCCTAGTTCCTAAACAAGATATTTTAATAAAGTATATCAAAACCTATATATATTCTTCTTAGGTCTTAAACGCACTATGAGGTATTATTTATTTTTATTATATATTATATACATTTATTTTAATTAACAATTAACAACAGCTAACCAGTATTTGGCATCATTTTACATAGCTTTGTATTAAATATAAATTTTTAACAGTGGAAAACAGATCATGTCTTAGAGCAGTAAAGGATGAAAGAGGAAAACTGGGTATAGAAAACCAGAAGATAATTTTTTTCATTGATCAAGTTCTCTTTTACATCTAGCTTAAGGTGAATTTCTACCTTGAAATTAAAATACTGATTCATACACCACCACCATGTAGTATAGCATTATCAACAAAAACACAACCATTTTTTTATTCTGTGCCAAAAAGATGTCAGGAATTTAAAACCAACGTCTTTCAATCAATTACTGTAAGAAAACAAGTGAAATGCCTATCATACTCCTCTAATGGGAACATAAAAAAAAAAAAATCTGTTCACCCATTTGAGTCCAGTACCATCTAATCCTTTGAAAAAATTTCTCAAGTAATTTGAGAAACAATTAAAAATAACAAATGTTAAAAATTCACTCTGGCGTGCTCACTAGCATCTTATGACACTTCAGAGTTAACAAAAGATCCTTCCTATAAGATATTGCATCTTTCTTTTGGGCGTTTTAAACTGTTTTCTCACTGAGAAAGGCATGGCTAACAGCCTGGAACATATTAAAAAGTAGTACTGTATAAAAAATTCTAAGTTGCAACCTTCTAGTTAATGCCAGTCAACAGTAGTAACTAGCTGACAGGATGTGGAAAGTACTGCCTTGTTCATCAAAAGAGCAAGTTAACTGAATACTCTAGCTGTCCCTTTATAACCCTGTTTTATGACATTTATTAGAAATGGCAATTCTACTGAGGCACTGGTCCATCAAATTCATTTAGAATAAAACCTTATACCTGGTTGAGATGCAACGAGCAGGATGCCATGCTGACTATAATGTCCCAGAGCTGGGACAAGAGCTCTGAACATGTCCACATTGCTCTGCACCACATCGAGGTAGGACTGAGAACTACCCAGAGAGTTGACTGTGAAGATCACCACCTTGGAATGAGCAGAGGCAGACAAATCTAATGAATAAAAAGAAACAGTCTAAGCTCAAGATAAAGGTTTTAACCAAGTTCTTGTTCATGATGATCAGGTTTTTCTTTTCTACAATTACACAGCTTTTAGCAGTTGCCTCCAGATCAACCCTGGCTCCATAGGAAGGATTCAAAATGCTGAGGTCTACTCCAAACAGAGAATTAGAAGCAACAGTGTATCCCAAGGGAGGAAAGAGCAGAAAAGATAAAATAAATTACAGGATCCAGACTTTAAAAGCAGGGAGGGATTTCGGTTTTTATATAATTCACAAAAATATATGCTATAGACAGAATGCACCTATAATCACTTACATCACTGATTTTTAAACTCTAAGTTTAGGAGTCCTACAGTTCCCTGAAAGTGACTCAGAGACCATGTAGGATAGTAAAAAGTAGAAAGATGGCTGGCAGGCACAGCTTCATGCTATTTACTTTGACCTCTGCAAGTGGTGCAGTGCTGCTTGCATCTGCTTTATTTATTAAGGATTCTACTCCAAAGAGGAAAAAAATGATTTGAAAATCTTTAAATAGTGTTGGCTCTTTTTCTACTTTTCCTTATGCTGAAGCCCAGTATCTTGGTTTTAGGTTCAAGTGAAAGAGGAGAGTGAAAAAGTTGGCTTAAAGCTCAACATTCAGAAAACGAAGATCATGGCATCTGGTCCCATCATTTCATGGGAAATAGATGGGGAAACAGTGGAAACAGTGTCAGACTTCATTTTTGGGGCTCCAAAATCACCGCAGATGGTAACTGCAGCCATGAAATTAAAAGACGCTTACTCCTTGGAAGGAAAGTTATGACCAACCTAAATAGCATATTGAAAAGCAGAGACATTACTTTGCCAACAAAGGTCTGTCTAGTCAAGGCTATGGTTTTTCCAGTGGTCATGTATGGATGTGAGAGTTGGACGGTTTAGAATGCTGAGTGCTGAAAATTAATGATTTTGAACTGTGGTGTTGGAGAAGACTTGAGAGTCCCTTGGGCTGCAAGGAGATCCAACCAGTCCATTCTAAAGGAGATCAGTCCTGGGTGTTCACTGGAAGGATTGATGTTGAAGCTGAAATTCCAATACTTTGGCCACCTTATGCGAAGTGTTGACTCATTGGAAAAGACCCTGATGCTGGGAAGGATTGTAGGCAAGAGGCGAAGGGGACGACAAAAGATGAGATGGTTGGATGACATCACTGACTCAATGGACATGGGTTGGGGTAGACTCCGGGAGTAGGTGATGGACAGGGAGGCCTGGGGTGCTGCAATTCATGGGGTCACAAAGAGTCGGACACGACTGAGCGACTGAACTGAACTGAACTGAATGGGACTTACATATAAGCAACTGTTATGACGTAGGAAAAGCTGTTCAGAATTCATGCCTCTGATCCTTACGAACACTTAAGCTATTTCACAACTGCATTTCTCTCTATTACACAGTATGTCTTGCAGTAAACTGAGACTGAAGTCGCTCAGTCGTGTCCAACTCTTTGCGACCCCATGGACTGTAGCCTACCAGGCTCCTCTGTCCATGGGTTTTCCCAGCCAAGTGTACTGGAGTGGGTTGCCATTTCCTTCTCCAGGGGATCTTCTCGACCCAGGGATCACACCCAGGTCTCCCGCATTGCAGGCAGCACTTTACTGTCTGAGCCACCACGGAAGCATTGTCTTGCAGTAAGTACATGCCAAAACACTGGCCAGAATTATCAGCATCAGTAACAGCAGAAAAATAATAAAGTAATAGATACACCAGTTCAGTCAACACGTATAAATCTTTATTAGCATCCTAGTGGGACAATGAGTAGACTCCAGGGTTTACAGTCTTAATTAAGCCTCTTAAAGCCATTTTTCTAACAAGTTGCAGAAGGGAACCTGTGTGCAATGTGTCTGTGAGATGCATTATCCAATTTTGGTTCATGTTCTGACACAATTGTGGGGGTAGAGATCCAAAAAACTGAAGTCCTAGATTTTAATTATGTTTCTTCATGAGTACTCTTAATTCCTATGTTCTAATGCTCAGACGAAAAACCTGGTCATGAGTCTCCTATAAACACTTCCATACCACTTCTACGTGCCAGGTACTGTTCTAAGACCTTGACATGTACGTACTCGTTTAATGTAGTCCACAACACACTGTGGGGTCCATATCATCCCCATTTTACAGATGAGTCTGAGGCGTAGAGAAGTTTAGTAACTTGCTCAAAGTTATAGAGCTAGTAAATAGCAGAGTCAGAATTCAAGCCCAGGCAATCTGGCTTCAGAGTGCTGATAAACATTATGCTATATTTAGAAACTCAGTCCTATACTCTCACAAAATGGAAGGAAATTGATATCTGGAAGGACGAGGGAGCTTGTCCATATTATTAAATATCAGCGAATGGTTGAACTATGACCCTACTACCAAGACAGGCCCCAACCTATCTTGCAAGATTTTTCTTTTCTTTTCTCTTCCTCCTGTAGCTTCCTCTACTTCAAATGATGGAAATGGCCTCACCCTCAAGGATGACTTAGAAGTAAACAGAGCAGTACCAAGTGCAAGAAAGGCTTCCTGCTTCAAAGTCTTTTACTCTCTCCATAGGCCTGGGGTGGATACCAGGCTTCTTTAAGTTTAAAAAGCACACAGGTGATTCTCACACAATTGATCAACCTATAACCCGCTGACTATTGAGCAAATTTTACTTTGTTCTGTATGTCAGCAACAACTTATAATATTCAACTACTGAACATTTTCTTCTCCAGGCACAGACATACCCATACACACATTTTGCTCATGCATGCAGAGACTATTTATTTCTGGAGTGAATCATGAGAAATTGGTAACAAACTTACTTGAAATGCCAGCTCAGCTGCTTACTGTGTGACTAAAGCCACAATCTCTCTGAGCAAACTATAAAATAAACTAAGAGCAGTAATGGGATATGAATACATGTAAATTAGCTAGAATATATTGCTGATTCCCTGAAAAAACATGGCATCTATAATTATTATTAAGGGATAAGAGACCAACATAATAGTGTCTTCAGCCAGGAAATGACATAATCAAAATAATATCATAGGATAATTATTCTATTAGTTCTGTTTAATATAAAATAAATCAGCAAGAAGGAAATAGGAACCTTCTTATACTGCTGGTGAGAGTATAAATTAGTACAACTCAAAAATATGTATTTTGAAAAACACCTTTTGTGAATTCCCTAGCAGACCAGTGATTAGGACTCTGCTTCCACTGCAGAGGGTAAGCACTGAATCCCTGGTCTGGGAACTAATTTCCTGCATGCCTCAAGGCACAGCCAAAATTAAAGAAACATTTTACTTAACATAAACAGAAACAACTTTTGACCCAGTAATTCTAGTTTATCCTACTGGGTAGAGAAATACATAGAGATTTTTATATTACAATGTTCTCTGTAGCATTATCTGTAATCACCAAAAAACAAACAAACAAACAAAAAAATTAAATGTCTATACCAATAGGAGATACTCATCCGATGGAGTATTATTAAGAAACTGTTCAAGAAATATAGGTATTTAGATCTTTATGTGCTGTTAATAATGATCTTCAGAATGATAATATAAATTTATCAATAACTTAAACACAGAATTGCCATATGATCTGGCAATTCCACTTCTGGGGACATCCCGAAAGGAACTGAAAAGAGGTGTTCAAACAAATACTTGTACATACATGTTCACAGCAGGACTACTCACAAGAGCAAAAAGATGCAACCCAAATGTATAGCAACTGATAAACAGATAAATAAAATGAGGCATATCCACACCACAGAATATTATTCAGCCATAAACAGGAGGGGTGCACTGATACACACTACAATATGGATGAACCCTGAAAACACTACACTGAGTGAAGAAAGCCAGGCACAAAGGCCACATGCTATGTAATTCCATTCATATGAAACATCCAGAAAAGGCAGATCCACAGAACAGGCCAGTGACTGCCAGGGCCTTGGGGAGAGTGGAAAATAGGGGAGTGACTGCTTAAGGTACGGAGGGTTTCCTTCGGGGCTAGGAAAAATGTTCTGGAACTAGTTAGTGGTGATGGTTGCACAACACTGTGTAAGTGCTGACTCACTAATGTAAATTTACGCATATGTATTTTAGCACAATAGAAAACAAAAAAAAGGGATAAAAGTGCAAAAAACAAGTGCAGAACCAGTTTCCCCAATATGACTCCTAAAGCAATTACTCTTTTAACAGTTCCCTCAGTATTTCTCCAGATTTAGTCTATGCACACACTGTTTGTCTACGTATATATAGTATGGCCATTTGCAGGGTCATATACACACATGTATATCCTTCTCCAAAGTATTTTAGCAGCTATTTAAAAACTCCAAACGGAGCAAAGTACAACTCTAGGATGATCATCAATGCCTGTCGTGATGGGGCATTAGCAAAATGTCACAATGAGCTTCAGTTCAGTTCAGTCGCTCAGTTGTGTCCGACTTTTTGAGACCCCATGAATTGCAGCACGCGAGGCCTCCCTGTCCATCACCAACTCCCGGAGTTCACTCAAACTCACGTCCATCGAGTCCGTGATGCCATCCAGCCATCTCATCCTCTGTCGTCCCCTTCTCCTCCTGCCTTCAATCCCTCCCCAGCATCAGAGTCTTTTCCAATGAGTCAACTCTTCGCATGAGGTAGCCAAAGTACTGGAGTTTCAGCTTTAGCATCAGTCCTTCCAAAGAATGATCCTTCCCAGGACTGATCTCCTTTAGAATGGACTGGTTGGATCTCCTTGCAGTCCAAGGGATTCTCAAGTCTTCTCCAACACCACAGTTCAAAAGCATCAATTCTTCGGCGCTCACCTTTCTTCACCATCCAACTCCCACATCCATACATGACCACTGGAAAAATCATAGCCTTGACTAGACGGACCTTTGTTGGCAAAGTAATGTCTCTGCTTTTCAATATGCTATCTAGGTTGGTCATAACTTTCTTTCCAAGGAGTAAGCATCTTCTAATTTCATGGCTGCAATCACCATCTGCAGCTTACTTTACAATAATTATTAATGTGCTTTTCCATATCATAGAACATATCTGAGATGTTACTAACATTAAATCACTTCATATAATAGTAATTAAATTGTTATCAGGACTATGCAATCAAAATTAACAGGGGGAACATGAAAGTTACCCCAAAATAGTACTCATTCATTCAAAACTCCTTACCTAGTGGCAGGCAAACCCTATATATCTACCCCAAGGATTGTAGTCTTTCAATTATCTGAAACAATTGTTACTGATGGTTAATGAGACACACAGGAAGAAACAGTTTCCTCAGGTCCTAAATGGCCTCACAACCTCTAGGGTCCATGTACTAAGCAGTCTCTCCTGGAGAGATTTGGAAGGGTTACGAGGTCCATTAAGAACTTCAGTACCTGGAAACTGGCAGGCACAAGAGAATACTCAGCTCCCCAAAGGATCCTACAAAAGGATCATTAGGCAACTATTGTACTCTTTCCAGAGAAAGAAAATAAATCCATTGTATCTTACAGGGATCAAGAGACGCCACAACTACTATATCCAATGTTTATAACCTATAGGTACAATTTCAACTTTTCTGATCCACTGTGGTTCTTAGTACATTCAGGCTTGTGAAATCATATGTCTCATTATTTCACTTAGAAAATATGGTTAAGAATACTGGAGACCTGCGTAAGGAAAGGCAAAGGAAAGCTAAGCAACTATAACATATTACAACCTGACTGACTCTAGCTATAACCTGGTTTCTGAGACTAAACATTCTCTAGTTCAATGGTCTTCCAATTTTTTTGATCATGTATCCCTGGTAATAAAGTAATTTTAATCCCTAATCATATTTATATTCACCTACATATATATGTGTCTATACTAATATATTACATACATTGTTAAATAGATGCAAATCTTTTGGACTAAAAAGAGGAAATAAAAATTACTTTTTAACATTTTAAATTTCATTTGTTAATGATATAAATTCTCTTTTTGTTCCTGTTAAAATTCACTTTAACAATTATTTTTAGTGAAATAATGTGAATTCAATTTTAAAAAAGTTTTTTTAATTCAAAAGATTTGCATCTATTTAACAATGTATATAATATATATAGGGTCTGGTGCTTGCCACCAAGTAAGGAGTTGCTATATATAGCACTTTGCTATATACCAAGAGGTATATATTAATTCCCATTTTACAGATAATAAGATTGAACTTTGAGAGATTATATCATCTGGCAAATGGCAAAACTAGTATACAAACCCCAATCTGTCTAACTCTAAAAACAGTTTTGTTAACCAATATATTATGAAAAAAGAAGAGTTTAGAGGAAATAATGTATACTAAGGTGTGAGTCAGATACCAAGAACAAATCCTTCCAACCAATATGAATGTTATCTGCTTATCTCTTATTAACATCATTAGTTGTGATCTCTCTACTTCATTTATATGAATCTTAGTTTCCCAATATGTAAACTGAGGGACTTGGACTAGGTGATCTTTAAGATGCTTTCAGTATTAAAATTCTAGGCCTCCAGGCAGAACACAGAGAATTTTTAGGGCAGTGAAGTACTGTTTGATACTATAAAGGTAAATACATGTTTGATTTGTCCACATTCATAGAATACTCGGACAAGAGTGAATCCTAATGTAAATAAACTATGGACTTTAGATGATAATGATGTGTCCAGGGAGGTCTGTCAACTGTACTACTCAAGGAGGGGATGTTGACAATCCAGAGCCTATGCATGTACAGGGCAGGAGGTATACAGAAAACCTCGATACCTTCTGCCCAACAGCACCCTGAACCTCAAACTGCCCTAAAAAATACAATCTACAGAAAAACTGACTCAAATACAGAGGCACAAATCTTTGAAGCAGAATAGCCAGACCTTTGCTGATTTCCACATTAGGCAGGTTGAAGATGTCAAGGTCCATCATCCCTCCTTTAGTCCCTTCTGAGAAGTCTAAAAGGACCACTTTGTCTGCAATGCCCTGGACAGTGCAAAAAGAAAAAGAACAGTATTACACTGAACATGCGCATTTACTCAGCTGAAATTTATTCAGAGATGACAGCTAAAGAACATGTTTGTGTGTGTGTCTGCTCGGGTCCTCAGTTGTGTCCAGCTCTTTGTGACGCCATGACTGTAGCCCACCAGGCTTCTCTGTCCGTGGAATTTTTCAGGTAAGAATACTGGAGCAAGTTGCCGTATCCTACTCTAGGGGATCTTCCCGACCTACATCTGTTGCATCTCCTGCACTGGCAGATGGATTCTTTACCACTGCGCCACCTGGGAAGCCCAAAGAAGAACACACATAGGCCTTATACTCTCTTATGAAGGAAGTAACACAACAGCAATAAAAGGGATATGCAAGCAAGAAAACAGTATCATGCACTTGAACGATGTGATCCTTTGGCTTAACTAAAAGCTGTGTTCTAACAGGGTTTAAACAGAAAGCCTCAAATTGCAGCTATCTTTTGATGGGATAATGAGTAATAAGGACAACATGGTGCACTCAATATGTTTGCTGTTGTTTTTGAGTTTGTTTCTGTTTTGTCATAACTTCCAATCTAAAGAATCTAGAGTGATTTTTTGATCTATTTTAGCACAATTGGTCGTTTAGCCTTTGGTTATTTTAGCACCATTTGGTCATTTCAAGCATGAAAGTCAACATTAACGCCAAGTTTCTCTAAAGAAAACAAAAAAGTTAATAGACATAGAGCTAAAACAGAACCAATTATCATGCAGTTCTCTCTCCCAGAGATCTCATGGGAAATACTCCACACGCCAGGAGACAGCTCCCTGGGTGCCACGGTGGGTTGACTGTTTATGACAGCATAGAAACTCCTGAGAGTCAATTTACCTTTGTGAGAGTCCTTTTTCCAAAAAGTAAAGGATCTGAGCATCTCCTAACTTAGAGCTTCTCAGTGCCTTTATGGTCCCTTTATGAGGGCACCATTTAAAACATCAGTGAAGCACACTGATCATGAGGGATACTTTTAAACTGCAGATCTGGAATAGGGCCTGAGATTAGGCATTTCTAATAAGATCTCAGATGATGCCAATGCCACACATTGGGTAGTAAGGATCTAGGATACAGGATCCATAAACAGAATGCCCAGCCTCAAACCCTGGCTCCTTTTATTAACAGTATGATTTGGGGCAAATTGGGTAACCTCCCTATGCCCTGGTTTCTCCATTTGTCAAACAATAGTAATGATAGTACCTGAGCAAATTTGGAAAACTCAGCAGTGGCCACAGGACTGGAAAACGTCAGTTTTCATTCCAATCCCAAAGAAAGGCAATGCCAAAGAATGCTCAAACTACCGCCCAATTGCACTCATCTCACATGCTAGTAAAGTAATGCTCAAAATCCTCCAAGCCAGGCTTCAGCAATACGTGAACCGTGAACTTCCAGATGTTCAAGCTGGTTTTAGAAAAGGCACAGGAACCAGAGATCAAATTGCCAACATCCACTGGATCATGGAAAAAGCAAATGAGTTCCAGAAAAACATCCATTTCTGCTTTATTGACTATGCCAAAGCCTTTGACTGTGTGGATCACAATCAACTGTGGAAACTTCTGAAAGAGATGGGAATACCAGACCACCTGACCTGCCTCTTGAGAAACCTATATGCTGGTCAGGAAGCAACAGTTAGAACTGGACATGGAACAACAGACTGGTTCCAAATAGGAAAAGGAGTACATCAAGGCTATATATTGTCACCCTGCTTATTTAACTTATATGCAGACTATATCATGAGAAATGCTGGGCTGGAAGAAGCACAGCTGGAATCAAGATTGCCGGGAGAAACATCAAGAACCTCAGATATGCAGATGACACCAACCTTATGGCAGAAAGTGAAGTGGAAAAAAAAGCCTCTTGATGAAAGTGAAAGAGGAGAGTGAAAAAGTTGGCTAAAAGCTCAACATTCAGAAAAAGAAGATCATGGCATCTGGTCCCATCACTTCATGGGAAATAGATGGGAAACAGTGGAAACAGTGTCAGCCTTTATTTTGGGGGGCTCCAAAATCACTGCAGATGGTGACTGCAGCCATGAAATTAAAAGACGCTTACTCCTTGGAAGAAAAGTTATGACCAACCTAGATAGCATATTCAAAAGCAGAGACATTACTTTGCCAACAAAGGTCTGTCTAGTCAAGGCTATGGTTTTTCCAGTGGTCATGTATGGATGTGAGAGTTGGACTGTGAAGAAGGCTGAGTGCCGAAGAATTGATGCTTTCGAAATGTGGTGTTGGAGAAGACTCTTGAGAGTCCCTTGGACTGCAAGGAGATCCAACCAGTCCATTCTGAAGGAGATTAGCCCTGGGATTTCTTTGGAAGGAATGGTGCTAAAGCTGAAACTCCAGTACTTTGGCCACCTCATGCAAAGAGTTGACTCATTGGAAAAGACTCTGATGCTGGGAGGGATTGGGGGCAAGAGGAGAAGGGGACGACAGAAGATGAGATGGCTGGATGGCATCACCGACTCGATGGATGTGAGTTTGAGCGAACTCCGGGAGTTGGTGATGGACAGGGAGGCCTGGCGTCCTGTGATTCATGGGGTCGCAAAGAGTCGGACACGACTGAGCGACTGAACTGAACTGAACTGAAGCCATAAGGTTGTTGTAAAAATGAATCAAGTGTTTAGATGAGTGCCTGGTACCTAGCAAACATTTAGTAAAGGTTATTGCTGTAACCATCATTATAACTACTGCCATTATTATGACTGCTACTGTACTAGTTGAATATTGTTGTACTATTTGAATACTGTACCTCATATCAAAATATTAGTAACTTTTTTTCCTTTTGTTTTGCTTTTTTTGGGTCGCATGGGCATGTGGGTCTTTGTTCCCCAACCAAGGATCAAACTCATACCTCTGCATTGGAAGTGCAGAGTCTTAACCACTGGAGTGCCAGGGAATTCCTCAGAATACTAATGTTTAAAAGGAAAAACAGAAAAAAACTTTCTATCTAGACAGTTCACAGACAAATACTGATAGTGAGACTTCTAACTGTTAAGGGGCCTTCTTGTGCTGTGCTGTGCTGTGCTGAGTAGCTCAGTCATGTCCAATTCTTTGCAATCCCATGGATTGCAGGCCACCAGGCTCCTCTGTCCATGGGGATTCTCCAGGCAAGAATACTGGAGTGGGTTGCCATGCCCTCCTCCAGGGGATCTTCCCAACCCAGGGATCGGACCCAGGTCTCTCGCATTGCAGATGGATTCTTTACCATCTGGGCCACCAGGTAAGCCCAAGAATAGGGTAGCCTATTCCTTCTCCAGGGGATCTTCCTGACCCAGGAATCGAACCAGGGTCTCCTGCACTGCAGGAGGATTCTTTATCAGCTGAGGTACGAGAGAAGCCCACTTACTGCACTTACCAAAAGCAAGTAAAATCGATAAAACTCAGTACTCTTGGGGATGCCAAAATGAGGTTAACGTGTACATTATTAGCAGCATAAATTACTTCTGCCTGTCTGAAGAGCAATCTAGCAATATATAGTAAGTGCCACAGAAACTACTCATGCCCTCTGACTCATAGTACTACTTCTGAGATTCTGTACATCTAAAAGAAAATTCAGACAAGAAAATAAGCAACTTCTAAGGCAATGTTTATAGAAATACTCTATTTAGTAACAAAAGATCTACAAACATTTCAAATTCCAATTAAGAAGAAGAGTGCATTCAGACAAGAGGATGGAGGAAATGAAACTACAATGTGCCACAAGGTAATATATATTATCCTGAACAGTCAGCTTTTAAAATCTTCTAGCTCCCTGGATACAATTTCACTCTTTGCTTAAGTAGAACCTACCTCCAAGACTTAAGTGAATCTTAAATAGAAAGAGACGAATTTACATGTCAACCAATCAAATTTTAATAGAACAGAAACTCAAATACCAGCTACCAAACAAACATATCAAGGGAGAGCCAGTCTACCCGGGGCTACATTGCTCAAATGACACAGACACGCTACTACGACGACACTGGGGACACTGGGCTGGGGAGGGTCTTTTCAACTTCCGTGAAGGGAGATTTAAGCCTTTCTAAAAATAATTTATATAGAAAAGATCCAGTAAAAAAGGATTGATGAAAAAATAGACAAATCTCAGACCACTGTAAAATATCAAATCAGGAACTATGATCCTAAAAGAAAGTGGAGTAATTACACAAGAAAAAGCAATTTTAAAAAATGTTAAGTTAAAAAAAAAAAAAAAAAGTTAACTTTAGAAAGAGCTAAATTAAGTATTATATTAAATAAGAGTTTAGTTAAAGCAGCATGACTCAGAAAACACAAAAGAATTTGTGACTCAGTCAGATGAGTGTCAACCTGAGGTTCCCTTGGATTAGGATGATGAGCCCATTGTTCAAACCAGGTTTTCCAAGCCTAGTTCATGTCTAACTACTAATTATGAAACAACATTACTAATGAGAGCTTTCAGCCATTTTTTTGTCAACTTACTAAATATATTTTAAGGCAAAATGAGGTTTTCCCACATGACAAAATGAAGTCATTATTTCTTGTGTGTTAAAACAGAAACTGCCTAAAAGTGTAGCAATATGACGTGTATTTATAACCACCATGCTTACGTACTTTGGCTGAAATTGCTAATGTGCAGGCAATTCCCAGTTCTCCACCTCCAACCACGGTAATTTTATTGACTGTTTTATTCTCACGATTTGCCCAGTTCTTTGAATTTATGTCTGAGACACCTAAAAAGAAAAGCAGATTATCATAATTTAAAAATAATATCATAAGTCTTTTTAGCATTACAAAAAAACCCCAAACTTTAATAACTTGAAAAGTTATTTAATAACAGAAAAGATGGCACTAGGCACTCCATACAGGCATTCAAAAATACTTTTGAACAAATGAAATGCAAGGAAGACAGAAATCTCATATTAAATATTTTATTAGAGGCTCCCCTGGTGGGCTGCCGTCTATGGGGTTGCACAGAGTCAGACACGACTGAAGTGACTTAGCAGTAGAGGCTACCACTTTAAAAAGAAAATGTCTTTCTAAGCTTTAAAAAAATAGGATTTCCATAATTTTGAAAAACATTGTGACTCTTACTGCTCTAGTCTACAATGAAAAAAATGTTTAAAACTTACTAAATTGTTGCAAGAATGGTTATTTTCCTTTGTCCTCAATGAAAAACAATGAGAATCACAGATTCTCTGGTCCAATAGAGGCAAAAAGCTACATACACATATAATGAAAGAGGTTTGGGATCATTAATACATATCAAATGGTATTCAACAAAACAAATTATCTTATCTGTCAGGATAAAAGTAATCTTTTACATTTTAAGAAACCATATTCATTGGAACTATATGGTAATACCCTATGATAAATATATAGGAATTTTTGATCCAACACAATTATGTATATACACAAGCATGTATTTATTTATAGAAATCAAGTAGCAGAGAATAAAGGATATTCGTGAGAAACTAAACTCATAAGCTATTATTAACAAAAATACAAACCTTCAGTGATTTTTGCAATATAGGCTAGCAAGTCTACCTGCCGTGCTTCGTCAGATGATGACAGAGAATATAGGGGAAGTTCCTCTTGAAATTTGGCAACCATTTCTTTAATTAATCCAACAATGATAGATTTAGGCTACAGAATACACAAAGGGAAAAGTTATGCAGAAATTTTGCTAAGGAATACTACCTTATTAATCTATACATTGTTAGAGTTAGCCAAAAGAATACTGCATAATGCTCTCATTTTTTGAAAACCCATACAAACCCATACAAAAATTACATAGTATTTTTAACTGAAAAACTTAATTCTTTTAATTAAAAAATACAGGGAGAAGTACTAAAACTACATCTCCAAAAAGTGCAACAACAGCAGAAATGTGTTTACTAGCAGAGTATCTTTATGTGGGAATAGTCTTGTCTAACTGCCTTTAAAAGTTTTTTTTTTATTTTTAAATAACTGCAGATTTACAGAAAAGCTGGCAAAAAAATAGTACAAAGAATTTTCATATGTTCTTCACTCAGATTGCTCAAATTTTAACATTTTATCACATGTGCTTTCTCAGTGCCTTTTCCTCTATTTCTGAACCAACTGAGAATAAACTGAAGATATGATACCCTTTCACCCCAAATACTTTAGCATACATTTCCTAAAAGAAAAAACGAAACACTGTCCTATACAGCCACTATCAAATAAAAAAATTAATGCTCATAAAATATTTATCTAATCCATTACTGCTTATTTGAACTGGTAAAACAACCTTAATGAAATGCACTTAACCTCTCTGAGCTTCAGTATTATTAGCAATATAATGTGAATAATAAATTCCAACAAATATGAGAAACAAATGAGCTAACGTATGCAAATTATGTTGTGAGTGTAAAATATATGTTTATTATTATTATTATAAGGAATACTTAAAGTGGTTTGCTCATTTTAAAAACTGCTTAATTCTCCAATCTGAGTTTCACTATATAATATGTGAAGTTGTCAAGTGTAAGAAAATTTGGGGAGATGGTCACTGTGGCAAATTGGAAAGAGTACATGTACAGTCACTCAAATTTATATTAAGAACATAACAAAACAAAGCAAAACAAAACCTCTTTGTTGTTCAAACAAAATTCTGTAGGCCTAATGCTGCACACTGACTCTCTTGGGGAAAATGTCTGCAATCCTTAGCCTAAGTGACCTCCAGAGTCCTTCTAGCTCCAAAACACTATATAATCATAGTAATGCTATACAATTTCAACTGCATGTGGGACTTACTGCAGTACTTTTTTAATCATAACTCATACTTTTTGAAGTGAAATATAGCTGATTTACAGTGTGGTGTTGGTTTCAGGTATACAGCAGAGTGAATCAGATATAGATATATAGACACACAGATTATAGACATAAGTATATCTATCTATCTAGTCTCTTCCAGATTCCTTTCATTATAGCTTACTACAAGATAGTGAAATATAGGGCCCTCCTGGTGGCTCAGTGGTAAAGAATCTGCCTGCCAATGCAGGAGACACAGGTTCCATCCCTGATCCGTTAAGACCCCACATGCCATGGAGCAACTGAGCACATGTGTCACAACTACTGAGCCTGGGGGCTGTAACTGCTGACCACACGACACAACTCCTGAAGTCCGTGCGCTCTCGAGCCTGTGCTGAGCACCAGGAGAAGACGCCACAAGGACAAGCTCCTGGCCTGCAGCTAGACAGCAGCCACTGTATTAACGAAGACCCAGCACAGCCAAAAATGAATAAATAAATAAACATTTTAAAAAGGATATTGAATACAGTTCTCTGTGCTATCCTGTAGATCTTTTTAATCTATTTTATTCATGTATTTTTATTTTTTGGCCACACGGTACTACATGTGGGATCTTAATTCGCTGACCCACGTACCCTGCTTTGGAAGTGCAGAGTCTTAACCACTGGACCACTTGGGAAGTCTCTACATATTTCATACATAGTAGTGTGTATCTGTTCATCCCAAACCCCTAATTTATCCCTCCACTCCCCCTAAATGTAATTCTAAGTAGGGCCATTTAAATAACGTATCTTCTTTAAGACTAGTTTTGGCTTATAAAAAAGAGGTTCAGAAAGTGAAATCAACACTGTCTGCAAGCAAGCACAACCCTGACTAGATCTGGGGACTACCTCTGAGTATTTATTAAACAAACTATGAAAAGAGATGCCAAAGTAAACCACAAAGAGGAAATAGGGAAGATAAGCTCACATAACAGGACACAGCACAGATGTAAAAAAAAAAAAAAATAGTTTTTTGTTTAACAGAGAGTAAAAATGGATGAAGGAGACAGACAATTCAAAAATGAAGAAATATACATGATAAATAAATACATGATAAGATTTCTATTTCTCAAGTAACCAAAAAACTAAGCATTAAGGTTAAAGACATCAATTTTGTCCTTCCAACTAACAAATTTTTATCATGCCCTAGGGAAAACCACTAGACCATTCAGATATGACCTAAATCAAATCCCTTATGATTATACAGTGGAAGTGACAAATAGAGTCACGGGATTAGATCTGATAGACAGAGTGCCTGAAGAACTATGGATGGAGGTTCATAACACTGCACAGGAGGCAGTCATCAAGACCATCCCCAAGAAAAAGAAACGCAAAAAGGCAAAATGGTTCTCTGAGGAGGCCTTACAAATAGCTGAGAAAAGAAGAGACGTGAAAGGCAAAGGAGAAAAGAAAAGATATAAGCATCTGAATGCAGAGTTCCAAAGAATAGCAAGGAGAGATAAGAAAGCTTTCCTCAGCAATCAATGCAAAGAAATAAAGGAAAACAATAGAATGGGAAAGACTAGAGATAAAAAAGACTATCTCTTCAAGAAAATCAAAGATAATGAGAATATTTCATGCAAAGATGGGTACAATGAAGGATAGAAATAGTACAGACCTAACAGAAGCAGAAGATATTAAGAAGAGGTGGCAAGAATACACAGAAGAACTGTACAAAAAAGATCTTCATGACCCACAATACCACGATGGTGTGATCACTCACCTGGAGACAGCCAGACAACCTGGAATGCAAAGTCAAGTGGGCCTTAGGAAGCATCACTATGAACAAAGCTAGTGGAGGTGATGCAATGCCAGTTGACCTATTTCAAATCCTAAAAAATGATGCTGTGAAAGTACTGCTCTCAATATGCCAGCAAATTTGGAAAACTCAGCAGTGGCCACAGGACTGGAAAAGGTCAGTTTTCATTCCAATTCCAAAGAAAGGCAATGCCAGAGAATGCTCAAACTACCACAAAACTGCACTCATCTCACACGCTAGCAAAGTAATGTTCAAAATTCTCCAAGCCAGGCTTCAACAGTACATAAAATGAGAACTTCCAGACATTCAGGCTAGATTTAGAAAAGGCAGAGGAACCAGGGATCAGGTTGCCAACATCCACTGGATCACTGAAAAAACAAGAGAGTTCTGGGAAAACATCTACTTCTGCTTTATTGACTATGTCAAAGCCTTTGATTGTGTGGATCAAAACAAACTGAAAAATTCTGAAAGTTATGGGAATACCAGACCACCTTACCTACCTCCAGAGAAGTCCGAATGCAGGTCAAGAAGCAAGTTAGAACTGGACATGGAAAAACAGACTGGTTCCAAATTAAGGCGGTATATTGTCACCCTGCTTATTTAACTTATATGCAGAGTACATCATGAGATATGCCAGGCTGGATGAAGCACAATCTGGAACCAAGATTACTGGGAGAAATATCAATAACCTCAGATATGCAGATGACACCACCCTTATGGCAGACAGTGAAGAACTAAAGAGCCTCTTGATGAATGTAAAAGAGGAGGGTGAAAATGCTGGCCTACAACTCAACATTCAGAAAACCAAGATCACGCCATCCAGTCCCATAACTTCATGGCAAACAGATGAGGAAACAACGGAAACAGTGAGAGACTTTATTTTGGGGGGCTCCAAAATCACTCTAGATGGTAACTGAAGCCAAGAAATTAAAAGACGCTTGCTGCTTGGAAGAAAAGCTATGACCAACCTAGACAGCATATTAAAAACCAGAGACATTACTTTGCCAACAAAGGTCCATCTAGTCAAGGCTATGGTTTTTCCAGGAGTCATGTATGGATGTGAGAGTTGGACCATAAAGGAAGCTGAGTGCCAAGAATTGATGTTTTTGAACTGTGGTATTGGAGAAGACTCATGAGAGTCCCTTGGACTGCAAGGAGATCCAAGTCCATCCTAAAGGAAATCAGTCCTGAATATTCGTTGGAAGGACTGATGTTGAAGCTGAAACTCCAATACCTTGGCTATCTGATGTAAAGAACTGACTCATTGGAAAAAACCCTGATGCTGGGAAAGACTGAAGGCAGGAGGAGAAGGGGTCGATAGAGGATAAGATGATTTGGATGGCATCACCAACTCGATGGACATGAGTTTGAGCAAGCTCCAGGAGTTGGTGATAGGGAAGCCTGGCAGGCTGCAGTCCATGGGGTCGCAAAGAGGCAGACACAACTGAGCGACTGAACTGAACTGAACTCATCACATTTAACTGGTAATTTTATTATTTAAATCACCAAGCAATGCAAATAATCTACAAGTTCATCAAGTAAACTCCCCATCTAAACTCCACTACTGACAATTTGGTGTGCATCTTTTCCTTTCTTTTTTTCTTTTCTCTTTAGAGGTTTTCTTTATATGAAAAATATAGAAAACCATAAAACAAAGTGAAATGCATCCACAGTTGCATATCCTTTTACAGTACCTATATAAAATAAGAAATGATCATTCTAACACCACCCCTATACTTTAACCTCACTCCTCTCGGACATCCCTGTCCTACAACTTTCTCAGTATATACAAATATATTATAAATTCTTTTCATAAAAGTTTTACTTATAAAAATGAGAGCATATTCTATATCCATAATAAATAATAAAAATAATAAATGAACCATAGGGATAAGCCAAAGCTTGTTTTGTCTTAAAGATAATACCTTCTTTTATAGCACCCTTTACAGCAAGGGTGCTATAAACCAGATACCCTCCTTCACTGATTTCTATTAATGGCAGAATCACAAGACTCTGTCTACTTCTTGGAAGCCAATTTGGGAAAATATAAGAATAGCCTTCAAAACATTTTAAAACTTTGATCCAATAATTCCATTCCTAGAGATTTATCATTAGAAAATTCTTAAAGATTTATAAGATGTACAAACATTTTATATTTACAAATATTTATATTTAAGGATGTTCACCATTAAATTTCTAACAAAGCAATTTACAAATATATCATGCAATATCCTAATGCTGGATCATCAGGCAACCATTTAAAAACCATGTGTTTTGAAAATACTGTCTAATATGGAAAAATGCACAATATAATGATAGAGTAAATATACAGAATGCATAATCTGAGGGTTTCTTTCTGTTTTGTGTTTTAAACCTGGGCCATATTTTTTTATTTTTTACTTTTATTTATCAATTTATTTGGCTGTGTCCCATGGCACGCAGGATTAGTGTCCTGAAACTGTGCTCCCTGCAGTGGAAGCTTGGAGTCTTATCCACTGGACTACCAGCGAAGTCCTTGTGAGGGCTTATAAAATATATAAACTAGTTTCATGCATCATCGGGGTGAATTTTTAAAACTTAACACTCAGTTAAAACAAGGCATGTAATAGAAGATCATGTACAATATGACTAAATTTACATAAAGGTTAAAAACAGGCAAAGCTACAAATAAATACACCTATTACCCAAGAATCTTTACTGGGGAGGAACTAGGAAATAATGCCTCAATATTTCACTAGCTCTCATTTGCTGTATCAAAACCGCAAACAACTGTAAAAAGACAGAGAGTAAACAATGGTTGGCTCCCAGGCCTGGAGAGAGCAGATTCAAGCAGGCTGCTGTCACCAGGGTTCTGGGACTTGGGTGCAGGAAGTTCAATTTCAAACTATGTTTAAAGACCATAAGAAGAATATCATTGAAAGAAAATTCAGTAACTTTTTATACCATCAGTATCAAAGGTAAACATTCAGAAAAATAAAAATTTTCAAAAGAAAATCCAAACTGATCTTACATGGCTCCAGTTTTGGAGATAGGGCAGGTATATTCTGCCTTGAGCATCCACATGCTTTCCAACTAAGATTCCCATATTTGCAGTTGGTTTTAAGAAGCAAATGGGGGGAGCAAAAGGGTGAGAATCCAAAATCCACAAACGAATAGGTATGTTATATGTATTACCTATTTGAGACAAAACAAACACATCTTCAAACAATAATGAAAAGCACACATGTTATATTTATGGTATAGCTAAGTGGCATTTTAAGATACAAGTCTAGTCAAATGTATAGGTAAAGGGTTTATGTAAACTGAGGCCTATTTCCCTATATTCATCCACATTCACACTGGAAATATGTTTCCATTAAAGCACCAGCATAACATTTGAGGAAAATTAATCAAGACAATGGCCAGCTTATTCAATTCAATTCAGTAAATATTTATAGGACCTACTGTACTAGAAGTATGGGATACAACTTTTTCTCTATGTAACATTCTATGCTCCACCCAAGTTATTTGTCTACAAGTCTATTTCCCCTTTAACACTATAAACGTCTAGAGGCGATTATATATTATTCATTTCCATGTTCCCTACTACAGTGCCTAACATATCGGATGCTCAGTAGAAGTTTCTTATATAAATAATGACTGAATGAATGAAAGATGAATTTGAGACTAGCCCTCAAGGTGCTCATTAATTAAAGATACCGTAATATACAAGCTGGGTTAGATACACAGAACTCAGAGCTGAAAATAACCTTAACAGTCACCTCATTCAGTGGATCTTAAATTTTAGTACACTGAGATAGGGACCCAAGTGAAAGCTCTTCCGTGTACATGTACCATGTAACGTGCTATATAACCATGTATATCATGCCTCATTTCAGTTCAGTTCAGTAGCTCAGTCATGTCCAACTCTTTGCAACCCCATGGACTGCAGGACACCAGGCCTCCCTGTCCATCCCCAACTCCCGGAGCTTACTCAAACTCATGTCCATCGAGTCAGTGATGCCATCCAACCATCTCATCCTCTGTCGTCCCCTTTTGCTCCTGTCTTCAATCTCTGCCAGTATCAGCGTCTTTTCTAGTGAGTCAGTTCTTCACGTCAGGTGTAAGGGCCAAAATCTAATTGCTTTGGTTTAGAGGAAGCCCAAAGCTAAAGCCAGGTGCAAAACCTAACCTTAAACCAGAAATCTGATCAATCACCTTAACCCTTCCATTGGGTCTCCCGATATTCGCTCCTGCTTTCATGGTCTTACTGCATATGTTTTACAGTGTATTTCAAACATGGCTGCTCAGGAGCAAGAATGCACAGGTTCAAATCCTAGTTCCACAAGTTACTAGCTATAGGATTTTAGGCAAGTTACTTAACTTCTCTGTGTCTCAATTCCTTCCTCTACAAAAAAGAGTAATAAAAGCTCCCACTTCATAGGACTGTTGTAAGGATAAAATCAGTTAAGGTACATAAAATGCTTAGAATAGTACATGACATGGTAAGTACCATGTTGTGCTCAGTTGCTAAGTCATGCCTGACTCTGCAACCACATGGACTACAGTCCACCAGGCTTTTCTGTCCATGGGATCCCAGGTAAGGATACTGAAGTGGGTTACCATTTCCTTCTCCAGGAGATCCTCCCAACCCAGAGATTAAACCTGCAATTCCTGCATTGGCAGGAGGATTCTTTACCACCAAGCCACCTGGGAAGCACAGTAAGTACCATGATGGTTTGGCAATTTTAAAAATTATCTTCAAACCCATTTTGGAAATAAGCAAGGTATAAATAAAAAGTTTTCTCCTCTACTGAAGAAATCTTTTCTCACTAAGGAAATCCTATATTTTTTTCATCTTGCTTCCTTCTCCCCTAAGCACAATGATACTTAGCTCTGCCTGTGTATTAGAAACTCTTTAAGAACTCTGAAATATACCAATACCCAGTCCTTGCCCCTCAAGTTTATGATTCAATGGGACCAGGTCTGGACAACATTTTCTAAAAGCTTCCCATGTAATTCTAAAGGACTGAAAGGCAGTACATAATAGAAATGTCCTGGGATGATTTTTATTATTTTATATCAGCAGTTCTCAGAACCATATTCCTCTTCTAACTTTATTGAAGTATTTAAAATTTTTGTTTTTATTTGGGTATACAACATAATGATTCAATATTTCTATATACTGCAAAATAATCCCCACAATAAGTCTGGTTACACCAGACACCATACACAGTATCTAAGTACTTACAGTATGGGAACAGATATAGCTGTTGGTCCAAACTTAACTTTATGATTATAAACTCATGTGATCACAGCACCAAAAAATGACTAACAAATACTGAGACACATCGTCACATTCCTCCAGAATTCACTCTAACATTATATACTCTAGACCAGTATATAATGACCAGCATTTGAAAAATTTGAAAAATGCTGGTCACAATCAATAGCTCATGAAATTAATTTAGCGGACTGCAAACAATAAAATTTTTAAATGGAATCAAACAGAAAAATACAATGGCAAGTAGTATGGAATTTCAGTTATATACATATATAACTCTGCATATGCAAGTATTTCTTATTGTGGGTCACAATCAAACACTTAAAAGCCACTCTTTAGGCCATGCAATTTTTTTGTTTTGGAGTGGTAGTCCCAATCTCAATGGAGCCATTTTCTAATGTTAATCACTACCCTTTAAAGAAAAGGAAACTAATGTCTACTGAAGTTATCTTCCTGGTTGATCAAGGTTCTGCTGTCTCCATCAATGCCCCTCCCCAGCTGCATTTATGCATTTTAATATCACACTCATGACAAAGCACGTGTGAGCCTGATTCCCATGGCATCTGGTCCCGTCACTTCATGGCAAATAGATGGGGAAACAGTGTAAACAGTGACAGACTTTATTATTTGGGGCTCCAAAATCACTGCAGATGGTGACTGCAGCCACGAAATTAAAAGACACTTGCTCCTTGGAAGAAAAGTTATGACCAACCTAGATAGCATATTAAAAAGCAAAGGCATTACTTTGCCAACAAAGGACCGTCTAGTCAAAGTTATGGTTTTTCCAGTAGTCATGTATGGATGTGAGAGTTGTACTATAAAGAAAGCTGAGCACTGAAGAATTGATGCTTTTGAACTGTGTTGTTGGATAAAATTCTTGAGAGTCCCTTGGTCTGCAAGGAGATCCAATCAGTCCATCCTAAAAGAAATCAGTCCTGAATATTCACTGGAAGGACTGATGCTGAAGCTGAACCTCCAATACTTTGGCCACCTGATGCAAAGAGCTGACTCATTTGAAAAGATCCTGATGCTGGGAAAGATTGAAGGCAGGAGGAGAAGGCGACGACAGGGGATGAGATGGCTGGATGGCATCACCAACTCAATGAACACGAGTTTGAGTAAACTCTGGGAGTTGGTGATGGACAGTGAGGCCTGGCGTGCTGCAGTCCATGGGGTCGCAGAGCCGGACATGTCTTAGTGACTGAAATGAACTTGTAAGATTTCACTGCTGGTATTCTCTCCGCCCTTCTTCCTTCTTTTTCATTCCTTTTTGTCAGCAAATGCCCTGCCTCCTAGCCTGCCCATTTACTTTCAGTAATTCATTACCCAAGATTCAGAACTCCTGGTAAAGTCCTTGGATTTAAAGTAATTATATCATAAGAAAATAATTTGAGCTAGCTATATAAAAAGTTCAGATGGGTTTGATACACATCTCTAAAGAATGGGTGAATGAAGAAAAAGTGTATCACCACCTTGACACAATCCGGAGGGATAAGAAATAATCCAAAAAATTTCTGCAGGTATATATTAGGAAATATCAAGAGAAGATTCACCTGCAGATTAGGACTGGGTAATGGGAGGTTAGATATAAGCTTAACCTCATCTTTTCTCAACTGTTTGAATTTTTTTAGCATGAACGTGTATTTTTTAGAATTATATTTTATTTTGATAAGACTTGGCCTCTGTTTTTAAATTTTTTATTTATTTACTTTTGGCTTGCTGCACAGCTTTTCTCCAATTGCTGTGAGCGGTTGCAGTGCACGGGCTTCTCACTGAGGTGGCTTCTCCTAGAGCACGGGCTCTAAGGCGCTTGGTCTTCAACAGTTGTGGCACATGGGCTCAGTAGTTCCTAGGCTCTACGGCACAGGCTCAACAGTTGAAGGGCATGGGCTTAGCTGTCCTCAGCATGTGGGATCTTCCCTGATGAGCCATCAAACCCGTGTCTCCTGCACTGGCAGGTGGATTCTTGACCACTGAGCTACCAGGGAAGCCCAGTATGTACTATTACATTAACAAAACTAGTAACCAGAACAGAGCAACAAAGGCAAAGAAATAAACGGGCAACATTTAACTGGGCACTTACTACGTGCCAGCAACTGTAAAAGCCAAGAGCTTTACTTAAGGGCAGCACATTTAATCCTCAAAATTCTAGAGTTAAGCTCTACCACTGGCCCACCTTACAGACAAGAAAGATAATAGACTCTGACCTCCTCCTATCAGCTTAGAAATAACTAGTGTGCATCACAAGGAGTTGATATAACTCTAGTCAAAAACAAAAGGGAAAAAAAGGGTGTACTACAAAATGAAAACGTATTGCATTACTACCTTGGAATTACTACTAGCATCAGAATCAATGACTCTACAGCTCCAGGAAGATGCAGAGGGCCAACAAGTGACATTTTAAGATAACTTTTATGGCCTCTTGTTACCTCCCTACATGATTTAACAAGCAATGATTCATTTAAATCCATAAGCTCCTCTGTCGATATGCAACTACCCTTGAAATCACAGGGGTTGCTAAGAACTATGATTTAATAGTCATTTAGTTAGTGTTTAGTTAGTGATTTTTTGTTTCTTTTTGGGGCAATACTTAACTATTTTAACCTGTCTGGTCATCTGAAAATATGTTGCTTTTTTTGAGTTTTAATGGGCTCTGTGTTTTAGAAATTTCCTATTGGAGTTCTAAGTTCCAGTCTGATAACCAGCTCTGTGGGCTCAGATAAACCACGGGACCAGGATTCAGTTTCACCTATAGCATAGGGATAATGCTACATCATACAGAGGAAAAGGAAGGGGAGCAAAACATGCAGTGGGAAAAAAAGGTGGAACCCCTGCAGTTTGCTTTGGAAAGCAGAGTAAACTCCACAAGCACAGGCTTATGTCTGTCCGGATCACTTGTGTACCTCAAAACCTAGCAGGGTAGTGGGCAGACAGCTGACATTCAATAAATAAATATCCACTGAACTGAACTGAATTTGTTGATATTAACACCTAGGCCTTCCTTCTCTGGGACAGCATTCTGCTATATCCAGTAAGATTCAGTATAGATCACTTACATTTTAAGTGAGGGAATTCCCTGCCAGTCCAGTGGTTAGGACGCCAAGCTTCCATTGCTGGGGGCCAGGATTTGATTCCTGGTCAACCCACTCCAGTGTTCTTGCCTGGAGAATCCCATGGACGGGGAAGCCTGGTGGGCTACCGTCTATGGGGTCGCACAGAGTCGGACATGACTGAAGCGACCTAGCAGCAGCAGCAGCAGCAGCAGGTGAATGAAGATCCCACAAGCCACGTGGTGTGGCCAAAAAAAATTAATTAATTAAAAATAAACAATTACTTAATTAAAAATCAACCAGCTTTTTAAAATGTTCTTTAACAGGTACTTTGAGAATGTTATGGAACTAAACGAATACAAGTTCTAATTAAATTGCTCTTTTACAAAATTCCCACATTTTCTCAACTTCCATACTTACCCTGATATATCACAGGAATAGTACCAGTGAAATTCAGTAGGTCTTTCTGGGTACTATCTTTGAAAACTAGAAGAAAAAAAAAGTCCCCAAAAGTGCAATCAGAAGTAGGAAGAACTGTATTATTAATGGGCATGCATGTACATACACACAAACAGAAACACACAATTTGTAAATACCATAATCTACAAACCAGTAAATACATTGACATGGGCAAAGTACTAAATGATGTTCTCTTGGAAAGCAGAGCAGGTAGCTGAAAGAACATAGAACTTTGATATTAAATCCCAAGTTCTTGGCCTGCTTTCCTACTTAGAAGTGATAGAAGAAACTTTTACATACTGAGATATGAGGAAGTCATCCTGGCTCATACATTATTTAACTTAAGCTTTATGCTAACTAGAATAGCCAGTTTTGTGGCCCCTTAAACATACATCATGTTAAATTTGTTTTAACAATGAAAGAAAAGGATACACTGTCCAGAAGCAAAGAATGTTTGTTTTGAAGACAAAGATAAATGCCTCTCTGCCCTAAAACATCAATGCTGGTACTCCTTCAATGATCAAGTTCCCTTCACAGGTGTCAAGGCCATGTTGACTCACTGTGTACGCTCATGAATGTTTTATTTGAAACCCTGAAGGAATGAACCCCTGTCACGTTTGATGCTCTTTGTTCTGACATATAAAACTGTGCTGAAAACCATGCTTCTTCAGACTAGCCCTTCAGAACTTTATGAGAGGCTGTCTCCTAAGCTATGATCCTCAGCTTGGCTTGAATAAAACTCCTTTCTGAACTTCCCTGGTGGCTCAGTAGCTAAGAATCCACCTGCCAATGCAGAGGACACGGGTTCGATCCCTGGTCCAGGAAGATACCATGTGGCGCACTGCAACTAAGCTTGTGTACCACAACTACAGAGCGTGTGCGCTAGAACCCTCGAGCCGCAACTACCAAGTTCGAGTGCTGCAAGTGCTGAAGCCTGCCTGTGCTCTGCAACAAGAGAAGCCACCACAGTGAGCAGCCCGCGTTTATTAACATCAGTTAATAATCACTTTCAGATATCAGATTATAAATTTTATAATCAGAAAAAAAGGTTTTATTTTTGAAAGTGACCTTCCAGAAAGATTACTAATAATCTTTGACTTCTCAAACTCCATTATTCTCAACCTTTTTTCAGTCTTCACATTCCTGAAGTTTCAACTTATCCATCAATAATTGGAACACACTGACAGACAGCTAATGCCCTATTTTCTGACCTGGATACAGAAAACACTACATGTGGTTTCAAACTGTCAAACTGCCTTAGAACAAGGTCCTTTTAAGACCTCAGTAGCTAACTATGCTACTTGGGCAGTGTAAGAAAAAAGTCTAAATAGATTTGAAGACTTATCAGAAAGGGAGAAGAGGAAAAGCTAGGCTAACAGAAAACTCAAGGCTAAGAGTGTACATAAGTACACATATTTACCTTGAACTATATGGGTGAAAAATAACAACGGGTGAAGGGGTCACTCTCAGGGAAAAACTAAAGTGGACAGAGGAGTAGAACAGAGATTGTTTCTCAGGGACACAGAACAATCTGGAAATGTGGTACAGAAACTACAGCCATTGTCCAAGCAAATTATTCAAAAACCCAAAAGAGAAATGATTATAACACATGACCAACACTGTCTTCAGTAACAAAATGTACAGTGGCAATATTAATCCTATAGCTTGAGGGTTTAATGGCACCATAGTTCACTTCTCTAGATGAGAGAAAAGAGATAAAGAATTAACTGGTACAACAAAGCTTTAAATCTGTAAGATGAAGGAAGACACTGTAAAAGAACATGTATTATTTAAGCAGAGGGCAAGAGGAACATGAGCACAAGCCCTAACTCCATGCTTAACTAGCTGTGTAATCTTAAGCAAGTTATTTAAACTCTCTGAAAACTGAAGATGATAATACTCACCTCACAGTTCTGGTTGTAAAATAATACAGATAAAACATTTGGAAACATATTTGGTGTTCAACAAATAGTAGCTGTTAAATCCCTCATCCCTGGCATTTATGTACCAGATGCCAGGGTGTTATTCAAGAAAGGCAAGAAAAAGATGGGCCAGAATCTAATCATTTCTTCCACACATAAAATTAGCTATTCTTTGGCCACTGTGAAAAAAATTTACAAACAATAAATGCTGGAGAGGGTGTGGATAAAAGGGAACCCTCTGGCACTGTTGGTGGGAATGCAAATTGATACAGCCACTATAGGAGGTGGTATGGAGATTCCTTAAAAAACTAGGAATAAAGCCACCATATGACCCAGCAATCCCACTACTAGGCATATACCTGAGGAAAAAAAACTTAAACAACACATGCACCCTAACGTTCACTGCAGCTCTACTTACAATAGCTAGGACACGGGAGCAACTTAGATGTCCATCGACAGATGAATGGACAAAGAAGCTATGGTACATATACAATGGTACATATACAATGGGATATTTACTCAGCCATAAAAAGGAACACATCTGAGTCAATTCTAATGAGGTAGATGAACCTAGAATCTATTATACAGGTAAAGTAAGTCAGAAAAACAATTCTCCTATACTCATACACATATATGGAATCTAGAAAGATAGTACTGATGAACTTATCTGCAGAGCAGCAATGGAAAGCTAGTGGAGGTGATGGAATTCCAGTTGAGCTGTTTCAAATCCTAAAAGATGATGCTGTGAAAGCGCTGCACTCAATATGCCAGCAAATTTGGAAAACTCAGCAGTGGCCATAGGACCGGAAAAGGTCAGTTTTCATTCCAATCCCAAAGAAATGCAAGGCCAAAGAATGCTCAAACTACCGCACAATTGCACTCATTTCACACACTAGTAAAGTAATGCTCAAAATTCTCCAAGCCAGGCTTCAGCAATACGTGAACCATGAACTTCCAGATGGTCAAGGTGGTTTTAGAAAAGGCAGAGGAATCAGAGATCAAATTGCCAACATCTGCTGGATCATGGAAAAAGCAAATGAGTTCCAGAAAAACATCTATTTCTGCTTTACTGACTATGCCAAAGCCTTTGACTGTGTGGATCACAATCAACTGTGGACAATTCTGAAAGAGATGGGAATACCAGACTACCTGATCTGCCTCTTGAGAAACCTGTATGCAGGTCAGGAAGTAACAGTTAGAACTGGACATGGAACAACAGACTGGTTCCAAATAGGAAAAGGAGTACATCAAGGCTGTATATTGTCACCCTGCTTATTTAACTTCTATGCAGAGTACATCATGAGAAACGCTGGGCTGGAAGAAGCACAAGCTGGAATCAAAATTGCCGGGAGAAATATCAAGAACCTCAGATATGCAGATGACACCACCCTTACGGCAGAAAGTGAAAAAGAACTAAACAGCTTCTTGATGAAAGTGAAAGAGGAGAGTGAAAAAGTTGGCTTAAAGCTCAACATTCAGAAAACTAAGATTATGGCATCCAGTCCCATCACTTCATGGCAAATAGATAGGGAAACAGTGGAAACAGTGTCAGACTTTATTTTTGGGACTCCAAAATCACTGCAGATGGTGACCACCGCCATGAAATTAAATTACTCCTTGGAAGGAAAGCTATGACCAACCTAGACAGCATATTAAAAAGCAAAGACATCACTTTGCCAACAAAGGTCTGTCGGGTCAAGGCTATGGTTTTTCCAGTAGTCAAGTATGGACGTGAGAGTTATAAAGAAAGCTGAGTGCCGAAGAATTGATGCTTTTGAACTGTGGTGTTGGAGAAGACTCTTGAGAGTCCCTTGGAGTGCAAAGAGATCCAACTAGTCCATCCTAAAGGAGATCAGTCCTGGGTGTTCATTGGAAGAACTGACGAAGCTGAGAATCCAATACTTTGGGCCACCTGATGCGAAGAACTGACTCATTTGAAAAGACCCTTATGTTGGGAAAGATTGAAGGCAGGAGAAGAAGGGGACGACAAAGAATGAGATGGTTAGATGACATCACTGACTCAATGGACATAAGTCTGAGTAAATTCCAGGAGTTGGTGATGGACAGGAAGGCCTGACGTGCTGCAGTCCATGGGGTCGCAAAGAGTTGGATGGGACTAAGCGACTGAACTGAATTGATATGTAAAATAGCAGCCAAAGGGAATTTGCTGTATGACTCTGGGAACTCAAACTGGGCTGGCAACAACCTAGAGGGGTGGGATGGGAAGGGAGGTTGGAGGGATGTTCAAGTGGGAGGGGGCATGGGTAAACCTATGGTTGATTCATGTTGACGTTTGGTAGAAACCAACACCAGGGACTTCCTTGGTGGCCCATTGGCTTAAGACTCCATGCTCCCAATGCAGGGTTCCTGGGTTCAATCTCTGGTCAGGGAATTAAGAACCCATGCTGCTGCTGCTGCTGCTAAGTCCTCATACACCACAACTAAGACATGGTACAGCCAAATATATTCATTAAATAAATAAATAAAAATTTAAAAAAAGAAAGAAACCAACACCATACTGTAAAGCAATTTTCCTTCAATTAAAAATAAATAAATTAAAAACAAAACAAAAATTAGCTATTCCTAAGAAATAGTTCAATTAACACCCCAAATTTTCTAATATATGAGCTGAATTAGATGTATTTTCTTAACTCAAGCTAATTCAAATACAAAATATATAGAATAAAGTTTTCAAAACTCTGTGCTTTGACTAATTCATAAGTCCTGAAATCAATTTAGTCAGTCTTAATCATCATTTGTTTTTAAAAGGGAGGGAATAGAAAATGCCAGAGTGTACATCATATTTTAGTTATGTATACATGGGATCATGATATAAAATGTATTTCCAAGTGAGAGCTGGGGTCAGAAATTTTGAAAGATGAAGAAGTAAAATCTTTCTCAGGTAACCAGACTCTCTATATTAAGCTAAAAAGATAACTAAAATGTCATTAATTTATTATCAACTATATATGTGATAGGCAAAATAATGGCCTCTGAAGATGTCCAAAACTCTAATCCTTGGAACACATATATTTATATTACCTTGCTTGGCAAAGAAACTTTTTTTAGATGCAATTAAGTTAAGGACCCTGACAATTTCCCTGAGGAAATTATCCTGTAAGATTAGAGTGGGCCTAAGCTAATCACTGGAGAAGGCATTGGCACCCCACTCCAGTGCTCTTGCCTGGAAAATCCCATGGACAGCGGAGCCTGGTGGGCTGCAGTCCATGGGGTCATGAAGAGTTGGACACAACTGAGCGACTTCACTTTCACTTTTCACTTTCATGCATTGGAGAAGGAAATGGCAACCGACTCCAGTGTTATTGCCTGGAGAATCCCAGGGACGGGGGAGCCTGGTGGGTTGCCATCTATGAGGTCGCACAGAGTCGGACATGACTGAAGTGACTTAGCAGCAGCAGCAGCAAGCTAATCACATTTAGTTCTTTCTTTTTTATTATTTACTTATTTTTCACTGTGCTGGATCTTCATTGCTGCACAGGGTTTTCTCCAGTTGTGGCCAGTGGGGGCTGCTCTCTAGGGGCAGTGCGGGGGCTTCTCATTGCAGTGGTTTCTCTTCTTGCGGAGCACGGGCTCTAAGGCCTGTGGGCTTCAGTAGCTGCAGCACATGGGCCAAGTAGTTGCAGCTCCCAGGCTTCAGAGCACAGGCTCAATAGTTTGGTGCATGAAACCATGCTCCCTGCATTGGCAGGCAGATTCTTTACCAATGAGCCACCAGGGAAGCCCCACAACTGGTTCTTAAAAGCAGAGAACCTGGGTTGCCCTGCAAGTCCAGAGGGTAAGAATCTGCCTTGCAACACAGGGGACACCAGCTCAGTCCCTGGTCTGGGAAGACCCCACATGACGCAGGGCAGCTAAGCCCACATGCCACAGCTACCGAAGCCTGACAACTCCAGAGCCCGCACTCCCAGCAAGAGAAGCCGCCACGCAGAAAAGCCCAAGCACCGCAACCAGAAAGTAGCCCCTGCTGGCCGCAAGTAGAGGAGGCTGGTGCGCAGCAATGAAGACCCACACAGCCAAATTAAACAGATTTAAAAAAATTTTTTAAGCAGAAAACCCTTTCTGTGGAGATTTGTGAAGGATGGCCAGAGAGATGCAAATTGCTAGCTTTAAAGATGGAGGAAGGTGACTCTGAGCCAAAGAATATGGGTGGCCATTAGAAACTAAAAAAGGTAGTCTTTTTTGCCTTTTTTTTTTTTTTTTTAAATCTCCCAGAGCCTCCAGAAAGGAACTAAGACCTACCAACATTTCCAACCTACAGAGACTTATGCTGGGCTTCTAACTTACAGAACCGTAAGATAGTAAATTTGTTTCAAGACACTTACTGTGTGCTAATTTGTTACAGCAGCAATAGGAAACTAATACAGTACAAATTTTATTAACTTCAAGTTTCCTTAAAAACCACAGGTCATAAAGTGTAGTTCAGAATCAGGGGATAAAAGAGAGAAATGAGAAATTATAACACAGTTATAGCTCTCTAAGAACAAATAATTAATAGTTTAATAATGCAGCAAAATCTAGAGTAAATGATTCTTACCATAGGTATCCATGGAATATCTGAAATGTGGGAAAAACATGTTTACGTTCTTCAGTTCTTCCACAGTTAAATCCCTGAACTTGTACTGAAAAGAGAAAAATGAACACAGAATAAGAATAAAACTATAGGCAATGGAACAATTACAAATTAACATTTAACTGAACACTTACTATGGGCTAGGCCCTGGGCTCTGAATTTTACAATCATGAATGGTATTTGATTTAATCTCATTAATAACAACCCTGTGAAGTAGGTAGGGCTTATAACTGCTCGACTTTATAGAAAATGAAAGCTAGAGAATCAAAATAACTTGCTGAGTTAGATAGCAAGTGAAACCACAGCTCAAACCCAGTGCCTGGGCCTTTAATATCTATATGAAATTACACTCCTGACATCATGGTTAAAGATCCACCTCTTATACCTGAATACCTCATTCACTTGAGATACCTTGAATTTCCCTTCCTGGCACTACAACTAGGTTTCAAAGAAAGAACAGAAAGCATGCAAGGGTTTGCAGTCAGGCTGAGAGAACTGCCTCCTCATTCATCCAGATGTAGTCTCAGAAACACCACCTTGGTTGCCCTGTGGGTAAAATCATTTAACTTCCTTGATCTTTTCTCATTGGCAAAGAGAAGAAGACTCCTACACTCCACCTCTTAGATTTGTGGTGGGGATTAAATGAAAAAAAAAAAAAGAAAAGTATGTTAACAGTCTATTACCATTCTGAAAATGAAATTGAGAAAACAATAAAAAAGAATAAAATATTTACGAATACATTTAACAAGATGCAAAACAGACTCTAAAAACTACAAAACATTGTTGAAAGAAATTAAAGTGGGTCTAAGTAAATAGAAAGACATCCCTTGTTGCTACATTAGAAAACTTCATATTGTTAAGATGGCAATAGTCCCCAACAGATTCAATGATCAGCAATCCACATTAAAATCCCAGCTGACTTTTTTTTTGCTCATTTGCAAAAATTCACATGGCGATCTTAAAATTCATATGGAAATTCAAAGAACACAGCCAAAACAATCTTAAAAAAGAACAAAAAAATCAAAAGAGTCATACTATAATCAAAAGACAGGCTACAATAAGACAGACAATAACAAATGTGGGAGAGGATGAGGAGAAATCAGAACCGTCTACACACACCACCGCTGGTGGTAAAATGGTGCAGCTGCTGTGGAAGAGTCTGGCAGTTCTTCAGAAGATTAAAGAGTTACCACTGTTGTTGCTTAGTTGCTAAGTCGTGTCTGACTCTTTGCCACCCTATGGACTGTAGCCCACCAGGCTCCTTTGTCCGTGGGATGTCCCAGGCCAGCATACTGGAGTGGGCTGCCATTTCCTTCTCTCGGGGATCTTTCCAACACAGGGACCGAACCCACATCTGCTGCAATGGCAGGTGGATTCATTACCCCTGAGCCACTAGCGAAGCCTGTTAGAGTTACCGTATGACCTAGCAATTCCACTCTGAGGCATACACCCCAGAAAAATGAAAACATGTCCACACAGAAACTTGCACACAATTGTTCACAGCAGCATTATTGATAACAGTCAATAAGGAAAACAATCCAAATGTCCAGTATGATATATCCATCAAGTGGAATTCACCCATAAAAATGAATAAAGAACTGATATATACATGGATAAATCATGAAAACATTATACTAAGTGAAAGAAAACAGACAAAAAGCCACATATTAAATGACTTGCATATAAAGTACAAAAATAGGAAAATCCATAGAAACAAAAAGTAGATGAGTGAGTGCCTAGGGCTGGAGGTGACTAGGAGAAAATCAAGAATAACTTCTAACAGATCCTGTTTCCTCTCTCTGAATCTTTTTTTTCATGTACAAGATCAATTTCTCATGTGCAAGAGATATAGCTCTACCACCTGGCAACTTCAGCAGGAAAGTATGAAAATCTCATGATTAACATTTGTAAAAGTGAGGTATTAAATGAAATGTGTGTACAACAGTAAGTGCAGACAGGAAATGATGAATCAACAGCATATCTAAATTACAGAGAGGCCTCTGAAAAGAGCTGTCTACAATTCATGTTAGAGCCTAGAAAGGTATAGGAACATAGAGGGAAGGAGGAAGGTCATTTTAGGAGAAGGTCATTTTGTTTGGGGGAAAAATTTTGGCAGAAGAAAAAGCATATCATTTATTAACAACTTGAAAACAGAAAACTCTTACTCATCTTTGTATTTCCCCACAGCAATCTGCACAGGGCATGCCTTCAATAAATGTAGGCTAACTGGATGGCAGCCAGCAAAGAGACAAGAGTCATACAAGTAGAGTGGACACAGAAAGCAATTATGATCCACAGGAGCAGCAATCACTAAGATCACTAAAATAAAGGGTCGACCAGTATTCCCTACAGCAGGGTAAACATGAATCCCAGATTCAGTGTTCCTGACTCAGTGAAATCAAAAGTGAATGAAATCATCCCAACTCTAAACACTAAACAAACGTACAAAAAACTGCACTTGGATTACACATTTATTATGCATCATATCATTTCTCTTTTGTTTTCTAGTTGATATTCTATGCTGTTTTCTACATTCTTAACATCCTCTGAGAATATAATAATTAATGGCTGCATAGGGATATATACTAGAATTGATCTAATTGCAAAGTAATATGAAAGTCTGTTGAAAAAGGGCAAAAGCACTCTTTGTTAGGGCTTGAAAACCCAAATATCACTACTAGTCAAATAGGTGATTTTCATTCTTGATGAAAAAGATCTATTTTATCTGTTAAAAATATATATATTACGGAAAAATCCCTAGAGGTCCAGTGGTTAGGACTCCATATTCTCACTGCCATGGGCCCAGGTTCAATCCCCTGTTGGAAAACTAAGATCCTGCATGCCTTGCAGCATGGCCAAAAAGAAAAAGTCATGTCACTTTTAGTCTATATGAAATAGAGTATCTTCCTAGTGTAATAGTAAATATAATCCACGACTATTAACATATAATCCATTACTATTCCTATACCACCTAAGAGAAGTCTGTGTAACATTCTCTGAAGATACACCTCAGACAATGCTATTTGCTTAAAGGGTGCAAGCAGCAAACTAAAGAGGAAAACTGGCCCATGAAATCCTAAAACCATTATACTGTCATACAAATCATTATGACTGGGGTTTCCCTGGTGGCTCAGTGGTAAAGAATCTGCCTGCCAATGCAGGAGACATGGGTCCGATCCCTGATCCTCGAGGTTTCCACATGCCACAAACAGCTAAGCCCACGTGCCACACTGTTGAGCCTACACTCCAGAGCCTGGGAGCCACTACTGAACCCACGTGCTGCAACTGCCGAAGCCCATGCGCCCTCGAGCCATGCTCCACAGCAAGAGAAGCCACCTCAATAAGAGGCCCGTGCACTGAAACTAGAGAACAGCCCTGCTCACCGCAACTAGAGAAAAGCCTGTGTGGTAGCGAAGACCCAGCACAGCCAGAAATAAACAGATAAATAAAACTGTACATTTAAAAAATGGATACGACTGCAAAATTGAGAAGTTACTAAAATTCAATCTTAATCTGCTCCACTGCAGTGTGCGTATTTAGTAGACTGATATTTATGAACATCAGAGTACTCCTGTATGACACTGCTCAAATGTTGGGCACTGAGGAGTATTTTATGGCATCACTTCTTTTTTTTTTTTTTAACAAATTAACCATTAAGGAATCTTACAAATTAAGTCCAACCCTATTATTTTATGAGTGAGCAAATCTAGGTTAAGTTACCTGTTCAAGGTAACTCAGCCAGGGAAGGTAGAAATAGAAATTAGGGAACCAGAAAATCTTTCCAAACCTAGTATTTAATATATACTAAAGAATATATATATATATATACACACACACACAAAAAAAAACATATATGTACATATATACACATTTTGAAAAATAAACACTTATAAACCAACCTACCCTCCAGTGCTGTCCAGCAAAAGTTTCTGCCATAATGGAAAAGATCATTGTGTGTGCTGTTGAATACAGTAGCCACATGTGGCTACCGACACTTGTGGCTGGTGTGACTTGAGAAACTCAATTTTTAATTTTATCTAATTTTGATGAATGTAAGATGCCGGGAGCCAGCGTGAGGAACTCTGCCCATGGCAAAGGTCATGAGGAAGGAGGCTTCGGCATATGCAAAGGCGGGATCGAGCCTCAGGAAACCCCCTGTTCCCGAGTATCTATCCCCAAAACCAGAGTCTACCTACTTCACTGTTTTATGCCCTCACCTATACCTCTGACTTTAAGGGGGCCTGTTCCCCCACCACCTCTCTCGGAGAAGGAGTTAACTTGCAGCTCCAGTTAATAAAAATTCCTGGGCGTGACAAGAGTGTTTCAACTTACAAACTCCTCTGAAGGTTCTCTAGCCTGCCTGAGCAGGTTCATCCAGCCACATGTGATTGTTTACAGCCTCCCAACATGAGAGGCACGAGATGCTTTAAACTTTCTATATACAGATTCTTTTGAGAAGTTACAAAATTATTAGTATAGTATTAGTGGGTTGATTAGAAATTATATTGGTGAAGGGGTTTTCATTTGTTGAGCCAATATTTGCTGCTAAATCTCCATATTCCCTGCCCTTATAATGAATATAACTAGCATATAGGAGAAATAAGTATTAACCTTTAAGATTAATCATGTTAAACCTTAGGCTAAGTAAATTCCCTTTCTTGATTGTAACTCACTACACCCTCACCCTATAGGAATGCAACTTTATTTGGAGGGTGGCGCCTGGTTTAAGAAAAAATCACCCCTAGAAAAAATAAGTTTTCTGGTTGACTGACCATTATCAGAAAGGGCCATAAAACATCAGCAGGCCTCATGGCCAGAAGATGATGTAAAACCCCTAAGATCTTTGTATAATTTTACATGAAGCACCTGATTTTGACAAAGGTCAGGTCTGCTGACTCCACGTGACTCTGTATTCATCCCTATGTATAACAAAAAGTATATAAGCAAACCTGAAAATAAATCAGATCAGTTTCTGGAAAGACTGATTCCCCCATGTCATTCTTTCTTTCCCCTTCTGGCTGAATTCCCATCTGGAGTGTGGATGCTATTCCACGTAAACCAAGTTATTCAGCCTCTTTTTCTCCACTAATTTTCCTACTACACTATTCTTTTCTAATCTCTCTTGATATCCGTAATTAAGTAAGTTTTTTCCTAGGACACCTACTCCGTCTCCCCTTCGAATTACCCTGGATCCACCGGGGCTGGACCCCGGCAGTAAAAAGCCACATGTGGTGAGTGGCTACCATACTACTGGACAGCACAGACCTTTCCAATCCCATTACATCTGTCTGGGTTTTTCTTCTCTCAACCATTCAACTGCCTACCTTAAATTGTAGTCATATTCCTTTGCCTTTCCTCCTCCATAGTTTTTATCATTTGTGTGCATCCTTAAATACCACTCTCTATTGCTTAGCTGCTTTTTGGTTTAATTAAAATATAATTTTGTATATAATCTCCAATTTTTTTCCTGAACATAGTGTTTCTAAGATTCACTCCTACTGCTGCATGTTGTAATATTTCATTCATTTTCACTGCTGCAGAGTAGTGTTTTCCATTGTGTGAATGAATATAGAACAAACTATCTTTTCCATCAATGAACATCTGGGTTGTTTCTAATTTTGAATTATGAATAATTCTGCAAATGTCTCTTGCTTCATATATTATGAATCATCTACAGTATCTACTTAGATGTAGAAGGACATAAAATAGACATAATCAAATTAATTTTAAAAAGCCCAAATTATTAAATAACCATTTAACCACCAACAGTGGGGATTCCCAGGTGACACAGTGGTAAAGAATTAGCCTGACAGTGCAAGCCTGACAGGAATATCCCCTGGAAGAGAAAATGGCAACCCACTCTAGTATTCTCGCTGGGAAAATTCCACGGACAGAGGAATCTGGTGGGCTACAGTCCATGGGTTTGCAAAGAGTCAGACATGACTGAGCAACTAAGTCACCCACGTAGTGAGAGAAAATGGTGTTTTACCATGTCTCAATTTGCTTTTCCATGGTTACTAATGGATTGGAAAAACACTCATTTCTCTGTCGTCTTCTTTTATTTTTCAAAAAATGACTATTTATGCCTCTTGTCCAATTTTGTATTGGTTTTAATACTGATATGTAGGCTAATTTATATAATCTGGATACCAATACTTTCGCAATTATGCATTACAATATTATTCACCAAGCTTGTATTTTGCCTCTTCACACTCTTTTTACACATAAAAGTTCTTAGTTTGAATGCAGTCAAATTTATCAGTCTCTTCTTTGAGTATTTTACATCTTGTTTAAAAAATGTTTGCATACTCTGAGTTCATGAAGATTCTTCCCTCCATTTACCTCTGTATGTTTTTAAAGCTCATCTCTTACATTTAAATCTTTAATCCATGGGGAATTTCTAGTTAGTAAGGTCCAATTTCATTTTCTCCAACATGGATAATCATTTGTCCCTGTATTCTCCTTTCTGTAGTTTCCTGCAATGCCTCTTCTGTTTTATAGAGCATTTTCAAAACATATGTGAACATGATTCTAAGCCCTCTAGTCTGTTCCCCTGGTTAATCATGCTATCCTATACCAATACCACACTAAGTCTCAATTACTAGTCTTGATATTTGGTAGAGCAAGCCCCACACCTATTCTTCTGTACGAATGTCAAGATTATTCTTGGCCTTTTGTCCTTCCAAATGAATTTTAGAATCAATTTGAAAAATTCCCCAAATACCCTGTTAGAATTTTGATTGGAACTGCATTGACTCTATAGGTCAATCTGGAGAAAGCAGATATCTTCATAGCCATGAAGTTGGAATATTTATCTAGGCGGGAATATTTTTAAGGTTTCCTTTGTTTTCAAGATTTTTCACATTCTCCATACAGTTGCTTGCTTTTAATGTACTATTCACAAAATTTGCAGCACTAAAATTATTTCTAAATATTAAGTTGTTATATTATTTGCCTACTTCAAGGACTAAGGAACTTTGGAAATATCTGCTAGACTGACTTGTTTCTAACTGGTTTCCTTAATTTACATATCCAACAGACATTTATTAAGCACCAGTGTGCCAGACTCTATCCTATGCACTTATAAAAATCTTCCTCAACTATTCTGCTTCAACCCCTGAGAAAATCACTGTCTCTCTTTTATCTTTTTCCTGCATTCCAGTCCCCTCAAAATTATTAAGTGTTTTTTTCTCGTCTCAACTTCAGCAATTCTTCCCCCTGGACACATCATGTTCCCCTCATTGAAAAACTTGATAGAGCGGTTCTTTTAATTTAATATTCTCTGAAGAGGAGCCAGAAAGCCTGTAACCCTAGGTACGATGATATTTCTTTTCCTACAAGACCTACACATCTGTCACAATAGATAAAATCATCCAAATTAGGCATATAAACAATTTCAATCAAAAAGACACGAACCCAACAAAAACGTCACAAATGTATGCTTTCCGCACAGATAAGTCTTACAAAGCGTTATGAATCACTGAACTAAGAAACTGGTGGAAAAGTATGCCTCAAGACTGTACACTGGTGGGGAATCAGACAGCCTGGACTAACAGCCTGGTGTAACATGGAAACTGACCTTAGTCACACCCTAGAATTGCAGGTCAGACTTCTGGGTCAGCCCTCCCAGTCAACCTTTCAACCTTAAGAGGACCTCTTCTGGGCGTTCCAACCCTGTTTTCATCCCCAAATCTACACCAGTCTTTCATTTACCGCAGTTACTTAGCACCCCCGTCGTTGTCAGACACAGGGCTAGATGAGGGAATAAATACAGCGCTGTCTGTGCCGCCATGAAGTTCACCTTCAAAGAGTAAGGTCTGTATAGAAATAATTACTCCACGGTGTGAACATCGATACATCCGAAAGCAAGGAGAGAGGAGGGAGTGATCCTATCTCCTAGGGAGTAACATCTGAATCCCAAAGAATGAACACTGCAAGTCAAAAACAGAGAGGTGTGGGTGAGGGTAGGCCATTTCTGCAGAGAGAAAGGCGTGGTTAAAGGGATAGGTGAGTGCTGGAAGCTGAGACAGAGAGAGAAGCTGGTGGCGTGAGAAGGTGTAAGAACGGGCGCAGGTTGGGGGGATCTCGGAACTGCGGGGGGAGCCGGAGCCGCGGCCGCACGGCACCCATTCCCCGCAGCCGGCTTCAGGCCAGCCCACCCTGGCTCCGAGCCCCGAGAAAAGCCGGTAAACGCCCCGAGGAAGTAGGCTGGCCACGGGCGGACGCCCCGGGACCCCGGCGCCCCAGACCCTGCCCGGCCGGCTGCCCGCACCTTGCCAAGGAGTCGCCTGAGAGCCTCGCTGTCGAACTCCATCTCCAGCCAGGACCGCGAGGCCGGTACCGCGACCCCAGCCCCAGGATCTCCTTCCGCACTTTCCCTGGACGGAGGCTGCCGCGGACCAAACTTCCCGAGCGGTCCTAGACCCCGCCCCTTCCCGGGCTCGAAAGTCCGCCCGCGTCCAACGCCCGGGGCTCAGCTCGGCTCCGCCCGCGGTCTGATGACCGATCGGCTGAGAACCGTGAGCGCCCACGGAACCATGACCCGGCTTGCTGGAAGGAAACTCGGGGACATCTGTGAAGAAAGGAATAGGAAGGACCCTAGGAGAGCCAGTAAAGGAGGTAGAAGACATTGGCGCTGTTCTGGGGAGAGAGTTTCGAGAAGGATGTGTTAAATTCGGCTGAGTATCGAGAAAGATCAAGACCCCCGAGTTGTAGTTGCATTTGGAAAGGAAGAGGTAATGGAAGTTCAAAAGCAAATCCTCGGTGGGGGGGAGGGGGGGCTAGACAGTAAAACCGAACAGGTCTAGAACCTTGTTAAAACTGGGAGGTAAGACAGCTGAGTGAGGGTTGTGCAACGTGGGGGGAAGGGGTTGGCTTTGCAGGACGGGGCAGGGCAGAGCATAACCACGCTGGCGGCAGAAAGAGGAAAAAGTCAAGTGACAAAAAGATTTTGAAGACAAAAGTAGGAGATTCGCGGATAAGGTCATCTGGAGCAGTAAGACGAAGAGATGCAATTTGCTGGCCTTGTTTGGTCTGCTTGAATGAGTTACTTACTTAGCAGCTTTGCAGCCCTGGTTTGAGCAGGTCTCCAGAGCTTGCTATTGTAACTCTAAAGAGGTTGTGTGGGCAGGAGGGTGATTGTATTTATGAGAAGAGCCAAAGGTAGGAATACTGTGACTCTATTAGTAGATGATGATGAAAGGTTGGAAGGAGCACTTATTTATTCAACAAACTTTTGTTGAACATGGGCTATTTGCTAGATATTGTTGGGGAGGAAGAAATTTTCCTCTATTTTTGTAACTTCTCGCTGGTCTAAAAAGTAAACTGACACCAGACAGAAAAACAGGAGAAAATCAGACTGAAATTAATAACACGTATACCTGGGAGAGACCCAGGAGAACTGTGAGTAACCACGATGGGGGTTGTGGTTTGAAACCTCAAAGGGGAGATAGTTTACATGGAGATGAAAAGTAAATGTTGGATAAACAAATATTTGCTGAGCCTTGTAGAGCCTAGGAGACTCTGAGTTCTAGGCTCTGCTGAGTTACTCCCACGCCTAGCTCATATTCCTTGCGGGTGATAGCTTACCTGGGGAACAGACCCTCTATCTAAAACCTTTGAGGCAGGTAAAAGTAAAAGTGAAGTCGTGTCCGACTCTTTGTGACCCCATGAACTGTAGCCTATCAGGCTCTTCCGTCCATGGGATTTTCCAGGCAAGAGTGCTGGAGTGGGTTGCCATTTCTTTCTCCAGGGGATCTTCCCAACCCAGGAATCAAACCCCGGTCTCTCGAATTGCAGGCAGATGCTTTACCGTCTGAGCCACCAGGGAGTAGGGGAAGGTCAAAGATTCTTCCTGAGTCTCTTGGGCTTTAAAAGTAATCATCGTCAATTAATCCTCCTACCAAAGGGACACGTTTTAGGGTGGCAAATTTTGCTCCCCTACAGTATTTTTCTAGATCTGACGATAGAGAAGTAAACAAAGTAGACAAAAGTATTGGCAGTCCTCAGGATGTCATTCTTTTATTAGTAAGAGCAAAACAATAAATATACTAAGTAAATGAGACCATATGTTAGAAGTGATTACATGTCGTGAGGAATAAATTTTTTAAAGGCAGGGTAAGAAGGTAAGGGTAGGTCTCCCTGACAGACTAAGCATTCCGTGTTAGAGGACATCCAGGGCCTTTAGACAGGTGTGTGCTTGGGGAAACTGCAGGGAGGCCAGTGTGGCTGGAGCCAAATGAAGAGGTGAGGAAGCAGAAGTAGGCAATTCAAAGAAACACGGGGGAGCCACAGATGGTTTAGGGGCAATGATTCTTCCAGTATGGTCCCCAGATTTCCTCGGTATCACTTGGATCTTTACAGAAATGTGCATTCTAAGGCCCCACCCCAGACTTAAATAGGAAACCCTGGGGATTGGGTCAAGCGGTCTTTTGTTGCTTTTTGTTTTTGATTGGAGTTAGTTTCTGCTGTAAAGCAGTCTTTACAAGCCTGCGTGATTCTAATGCATGATAAAGTCTGAGACCCACTAAAGGGATTTTGTGGATAATTGTGACTCTGGCTTGTTAGTGCCCTCCCGCAAGAGACCATCAGGAACACACCCACACTCAAGTAGGGTTGATCCCTCCTTGTGGTAAGGGAGCACGTACTGTGGAAAACTGCCAGGACGACTGAGTAAGAGCGTGGAAAGAACCTATTTCAGGATTTGGGCTCTGGGTAATTTGGGAGAGGACTTATGGAATCAAAGCTATACTTTGGATTGGGTGTTTTCAGAAGCCAGGGACAATTCTGAGATTGGATATCTCAATAAATATTATCTCTCAGATGGCCAAATGGGAGCAGGGTTAAGGCTGTAATTGGTAAAGCAGCAGTAGTCACATCAGCAGAGAGAAGAGGATGTTTGCTATTTCCTGGGTTGCACAGTAACCTTGTTTTTGTCTCTGCTTAGATGAAGTTATGATAAGGACTTGTTTTGTCTCATCTTATCATGGTCTGTGCTGTCTGATGCCAGTGTTCGGAGAGATTGTTTATATCCAACAAGAGATAACAGAAGCTTGGCTGTGAGTCCAGGTCATCTTCTAGCAACACTGAGGCCTATCTGGGTCAGTCCAGTTCTCAGATGTCAGGGGCTGCTTTTTTCTTCCTTAAACTTTTGCTCTGAGAAAAAGAGGATGCCACTGCAGGGTTTTGAACAGAGGAGTGACATGACCTGAGTTGTAAAAGAAGTCTGACTGCTTCACTGTGAAGAGAGGAGGCGGGGAGTGGAAGCCAGGAGACAGGTAGGAGGTGAGAAAGTTGAAGGATGAGGCCTCTTAAGAGCACATCACCCAGACCTATCACACCTCAGGAACTGTGAAACTTCCAGGGATTCTGAGGTCTTACAGATCCCGTCACAAATCCATTAATCAAGGAAAAGCGATCTAGGTAGAAGAAAGGCCTAAGCAAGTTTCTTCAGTCTTTTATGAAAACCTTTTATGAAAGAGGCCTTCCATTCAAACCAGAAATTCTCTTCCGGTTTAATCACTGTGGATTGATCACAGGCACTAGGACACTATGCCTGTTTGTGCGTGCACGCATGCTATCATTTCCCACATGGAGGATACATTGCTCAGAGTTTTATGTGCTCTGTTGCATGAATTCACCTAGATGGGATTTGTATCAATTATTATTGATAATAATATTATTGTTGTTGATAATATTATTGGAATAATTATTATCAATTATTATCTCTTTTACTGATGAGCAAACTGGGGTTTAGTGAACTATTTATTATCTATGTCCTTGTTTCTGAGATCCTGTTGAATAAGAGACATATCACTGACAGTGTTTGGAGGGAGAAAAGATTACGAAATTAAATATGTACTAGTTTTAACCTCACTTTGGGGAATTTGTCTTACAGAAATAAAAGTACCCAGGATGTTTGTACAAAGATGTTCATTATATTAAAAGGGGAAAAAAAGCCCCCAGGCTAAGAGATGGGTAATGTGTATATTCTGCACCTTTGTTTATAGCTTGAAAAAAATCACAAGAATGACTTGTTTAAAATTATAATATTTTTTATTTGTACTCTGCTTCTGATCTCTGTTTATATTCTGCTTTCACAATTATGGGTCCTACCAGACACATTATTTAGGGATAAAACCTTGGTATTCTGACTATCAGACAAATGTATCCTTATCATTTACTTCTTAAAAAACTTTTTTTTAATTGTAAAATACACGTAATGTACAATTTACTATCTTAACCATTTTAAGTATGCAGTTCAGTGGTAATAAATACATCCATAATGTTTTATAGCCATCACTACCATCTGTCCCCATAAATCTTCTTATGAAACAAAGGCCATACCCATTAAATAATAACTTCCCATTCTTCCCTCCCTCCAACCCCTGATAACCACCATTCTGCTTTCTGCCTTTATAATTTTTACTGAAGTATGCCACCAATGGAGTAGAGAGTCCAGAAACAGACCCTCACATTTATAGTCAATTATTTTTGACAAAAGTGTCAAGACCATTCAATGGGAAAAGAATAGTCATTTCAGCAAATGGCATTGGGAAATCTGACTATCCATATGCAAAAATGAAGTTAGATCCTTATGCAATACCATATACAAATATTAACTTAAAATGGATCAAAGACCTAAATGTTAAGACTTAAAACAATATAACTCCTAGGAGAAAATATAGGAAAAAAACTTCCTAAGATTAGATTTGCAGTGATTTCTTGGATATGACATGAAGGACATAGGCAACAAAAGAAAAAAATAGACAAATTGGACCTCATAAAAATTTAGAAATTTTGTTCACCAGAGGACAGTATCATTTACTTCTTAGATGTGTGAAGATTGTGGTGTTGATCGCTGACCAACAGCATATGCTGCATCTCAGGCAGTCCTGCCACAAATGTCCTTTGACCTCGTGAAATGAAACTGTAATCTTTCTTTTTTAAACTGGTTCTTTTTTTATAAAGATTTTATATAACCTCTCATGCTCTATCTGAACCAGCATAACTCTTTGAGGATCACTTTGCCTTCTCCGGTGAAGTAAAAAAACATAATACTCAAGAGAAATTTGTCTAAGAAATTTTGTTTTTCGCAATCACAATAATGTTTATGGTGGTAAAAAGTTGGGGGAAAAAAGAAGTCTAAATGCATATTTTGCCTATTGCTTGCTTATTACCTTTCAGTTCCAAGCCCACCATTCATTGCTTGCTCTGCTGTACTGGAACTGAACCTTTTAAGCATTTTCCCCTGCTAGTGGGCTTGATATTAAGTTCTGTCGATAGAGGGCCTAGGGTGATACTAAGGAGGAAGAGACTTCCTCCCTCCAGTGTGCTATTTTGGTCCTACTGTGTGGCTGCCAGGGGTACGAGTGGGGTGGTGGTGCTCACTGTGTGCAGCTTCAGTGGTCCTCTGTAAACTCCTCCTCACTGAGTTTCAGTGGTACCTGTGATAGTCAATCAGTTCTATGCGCCGCCCCCGCCCCCACAGTGAGATGGCTTTCTAGTCCATTCTACTGGCATATCCCCAGAAGGTAGATTCTCAGTGAAGATCAGTAAACCTGACAAACCATCCCCCCACCGCCTCCCGCCACCAGAGACTTCCAGCAAACTCCACCAGCATCTCAATGAGTGGTTCCCTATGTACCAGCTCCAGCCTGCAGCAGCTCATTGGATTTTCCCTACCATCCAGCTGACCCTGACCATCACTTCTCCAACAAGTTTTGGATCTCTGCCCTAGAGGGGAAGGCACTCTTTCCAGTTTATTCCTACCTTGGATTCTTTGCCTCAGTTCTAGTGGTGATGACTGCTGTCTATATATGCTAGTCCTATGATATGTACAGCTTTCAACCTCTTCCATTAATCTCCTGTTCCTAGTTACTAATTCTTTTTGTTGAATTTTCTCTGTCCAAATTATTGTGGTTTCTATCTCCTGACTCGATCTTGCCTGATATATCTATTACTGAGATAAAGATGAGGGAACTCCGTGGCAGTGGTTAGGAGTGGCACTTTCACTGCTGGGGCCCATGTTTCATCCCTGGTTAGGGAAGCTGCACAGCACAGACAAAGAAAAAAGAAAGAATAAGAGAAAGGGAGAAGGAGGACATACACGTGGAATACTATACAGGAACAAAAAAATAAGTTAGACTTCTGCTTCTATGAATGATCAGCCTCTACAGGAGTTGCCTTCTTTCCATAAACAAATAGAAAATTGTACAAAATATATGAAATAATTATCTTCAGGTCTTGCACAAGGGCCAGCACCAGTCCTTGAACTTTGAAAGACAGGAAACGAGAGAGTTGAGCCTTCCAGTTGCCCCAGCCTACTGCATCGAGGCAGCTTTCAGCCTGCAGCACAGACATGGGTTACCCGAATGAAGCCAAGTCAAAAGAAGGATAGTGGTGTGCCAAGGAAACCAGAGTGCCAGGAACTTGCAGGGTGGAGTCCTGAAAAGAGGCGATTCCACAGAGGAAGCACTCTGCAGATCTCCACAGGGACCCCTGTGAGTCTTTGGCTGAGTTCTGTCTATGCATATGTGGGGTAAAGACTCCGTGAGGCTGGGAACAAGAACCACCCAGAAACAGTAAGCCAAACACTTGTGGGAGCTCCCAAAGAGGCTGGGGATGTGGAAAATTCCACAGAATGGGAGACCTAACACCATAGGCATCAGGGAGAGTGTTCAGAAGGGTCATAGTTCAGCAATAGGGGTGATTACTCTTAGAGTAAAGGCTGTTCTTGATCCGCCGCTGCAGAGCTTTAAACACACCTCAGAGAACCAGACTGACTCAGAGAACGTAACTGAATCCCAGAAGGAAACCCAGCACTGCTGAATAGAATGCAAAAAATTCCTGCACTCAAGTGTAAAATTCCCAATGTTGAACATCTAACCAAAGTTGCCAGGCATTCAAAGAAGCAGGAAAATATCATCCATGACAACGAGAAAAAACAACCACCGAAACAGCCCCAGAAGTAACAGCAATGGGCCCTTAAAATGTTTATTATCAATCTCACAAATACGCTCAATGATGTAAAGGAAAACATGAACATGATATGGAGAAAACTGAAAGATAGCATTTGAAAAAAAAAAAGAAATTGAACTTCTAAGAGATGAGAGATACAACATCAAATTTAAAATATACTGTATGGGATTAACAGAAGCTTAGAGGATTAGCAGGAAAGATGATTGAAGTTGAAAAAGACTGCGATAGAAAATATCCAAAGTGGAACACAAAGAGAAGAATAATGAGCAGAGTTCCAGCAGGCGGTGGGACAAACTCCACATGTAATGGGGGTCACAGAAGAGGAACTGGGGGACAGAAGAAATGTTTGAAGAAACAGTAGCCAAACATTTCTCCAGTTTTATGAAAAGCATAAACACACTGATTCAAGAAGTTCACCAAACCCCAGGTAGAAAAAGCATGCAGAAATTTACACAAAGCAACCACAAAATCAAATTGCTGAAAATTAGTGATAGAGAAATTTTTAAACAGGCACTTTCCTTATGATCCACTAATCCTCCTCCTGGGATTTACCCTAGAAAAATTAAAACTTATGTTCCCTCTAAAAATTATATGCAAGTATTTATAACATCTCTGTTTTACATAGCGCAAAACTGGAAACAACCCTAACGCTATTTGACAGGGAAATTGACAAACTGATACAACCGTACAATGCAATAATACTCATTGAGAAAGAACTGACTATTGTACAACATGAATGAATCTCAAAAGCGTTAATGCTAAGTGAGAGAAGCCAGTGGAGAAGCCAGTGGAAGAAGGTTATGATTCCATTTACGTGAAGTTCAGTGGTTGTCAGGGACCAAGGGATTTAGGGAGAAGGGATTGACTTCAGAGGGGTGTGGGGAGTTTTTTGAGATGATCACAATTTTGTCTGTCTTAATTTTGGTGGTAGTTACAAGACTGATACATTTTTTAAATTGTATCAATCATACACTGAAAATGAATGTGTTTTATCCTATGTAATTTATACCTCAATAAAACTCCTTATTAGAAATGGAAGAAAGAATGTGTTTAGATTTTTTTCTCAATTGACCTAGGATGTATTGTTATAGGAGAAAAGCCAGTAATGAGTTAGCAAAAAGTTCGTTCAGGTTTTCCAGTAACAATTTAGAGAAAAAATCTGAACAAACTTTTTGGACAACCCAATATGTAGTAGAATATGTGGTATGATCACCTTTAATGAAACAACACTAAAAACCCCTCTGTGTGTATCTCTGTGTGTTCCTGTGTACCTCTATATGTATAGCCCTCTGTGTGTCTAATGATATTCACAAGCTCCTGGGTAAGTCTTTGGCAGAAGAATACACGCTAGACTGTAACACTTGTTACATCATGGGGCTAAGAAGAGGAAGAATATTACAGTTTTCTTTATACATCTTTGGATGATTTCATGTTTTACAATGAACACCCATTAGAAAATCATGAAAATAAGGGAAAGGATATCACACTAATGGGATGTGTATGTAGGAAGAACTCTGATGGGGGGAGGAACCCACCATGTCAGTGCAGGGGTGGTCATTAAACTTGACAAAAAAGGAGATTTTGGTAACCTCTGAGAGAGCATCCAGTTAGTGGGGTTGGGGCAGAAGTCAAGGTGTGAAGTGTGGAAGCAAAGCATGGACTGGAAAGAAAGGCTTTATGAACCACTTGTTCAGGAAGTGTGGTCATAATAAGCAATTTAATAGACAGGACAGTTAAGAAGGGAGCCGTGGCATTAACGAGTTTTTTGTGAGAATAGGTAAAGAATGCTTGTGGCTTCTTGAAGGCCAAGAAAAGAGAACCAGTGGACAGGAACTGAACAAAAGTGTTAAAGAATGCTATAAAATGATGAGGAAGAGAGGTGGGAGGGGAAGGGTTGCCGGGACAGAAATAAAGACTTCTCATTTCCCTAGAATTCAGTTGTGTTTCATTCACAGTTGTCATTGACCTAGGAATGCACCTTTCCCAACCGCAGTCTTAGTCTAAAGAGCTCAACTTCCTAACAGACAACTGGGCCCTGATCTGGAGCATCACCTGTATGACCTAATGCAGATCACTTGGGACCATACAGAAAGCTGAGCTCTGAAGAATTGATGCTTTTGAACTGTGATGTTGGAGAAGACTCTTGAGAGTCCCTTGGATGCAAGGAGATCAAACCAGTCCATCCTAAAGGAGATCAGTCCTGAATATTTATTGGAAATACTGATACTGAAGCTGAAGCTGCAATACTTGGGCCACCTGATGCGGAGAGCCAACTCATTGGAAAAGAGCCTGATGCTGGGAAAAAATTGAAGGCAGGAGGAGAAGGGATGACAGAGGGTGAGATGGTCGGATGGCGTCACCGACTTGATGGACATGAGTCTGAGCAGGCTTCAGGAGTTGGTGATGGACAGGGAAGCCTGGAGTGCTGCAGTCCATGGGGTCACAAAGAGTCGGACACGACTGAGTGACTGAACTGACTAGGCTTTGTAGGCCTCAGTTTTCTCATTGGTAAAATGGGGTAAATAATAGTACCTACCTCATATTGTTGCCGTGAGATAACGCATTCAGAGAGCTTACATTGCCGCTCACTGCTCATCTGGGGGCAGTCTCTCTGACCTGTGGTCCAGTCCATGTCATCATGATGTCACAATGCCCTATTAGACTCCAACTTCTCCACTAGAGAGTTGTGGATGCTTTGGAGCTAAGGACCTCTACCAACTGAGGGTTTCATGAGCATATTCCTTTGTCAAGATCTTGGTGAATAGTCCTTCACTGTGCAATCGTGTCTTAGAAATTGTTTTACTTGTTATCATGATCGTGCTTGGCTGGATGCTTTTTGTTGGATTTGCATGTTACTTGGGCACATTTCCAGAGTTCGTGGTAAGTAATGACCTTGCCTGTTAATTCTTGGTAGTCAGTCTTGGCTCTGGCTCACCCTCCCAGCTGGGATTTCTGACCAAACAGGAAAGATGGTTGCGGTCTCACCACTAATAAGAGGTCAGAGTGTGGTGGGAACAAAGTTAGTTTCCCAGGCTACTTCCCATCCCATTGGGACATCTTTAAGCCTTTACCCCTCCCCTTGGTTACTTGATATCACATATTTCAAAGCATGATGGAATCTGTAAGGGCTCTGCTAGAGACATTGCCTGACTTCTGGATTTCAGGCCAAGTGGATCAGTGGTTGCTGGGAGGAAAGGGAATGTGGGTATTGGTGGACGTTTGAGCAGCCCTTCCAGTCACATACAGGGGCAGTTACCTACTGGGACAATGAATTAGGGCCAGCTCTGCCTTAAAGCTTCTTTTTGCCTCAGCCTCCAACTCTGAAGTGGAAAGAGAGGTGGGTTGTTCAGGAGAGCAAGACACACCTGAGGAGCCAGCCTTTGGATGAAGATCTGCAACTCTGAGCGATTGTGATGGTCTGTTGAGCTGGATTCCTCCCTTTCAAGACAACTTGATAGCACCCGGAAATGTCAATGGAAAGTTTACTTTCCTCTGGAAAATAAAATGAACTGTGAAACGGGAGAGAATTTGAGGAGCACTGCTGAGGACAGCAAGCCCTGGTTCAAAGATTTGTTAATAACTACACACCTTCTGGGCATTCTTTTCAATGACTGTTCCACCTATTATTTTTTCCATGCAGACTCTATAATAAATTACACCAGCATTTTTAATGCCCCTTTTGGCAGATTCTGAAACTTGAGTTAATGTAAATTTGAGTTCAGGTCCTAACTTTGCAACTTCCTGGCCATATGACCTTAGGAAAGTTTAATCTCTCTGAACCTCAGTTTCTTCATCCATATGATGGAGATACTCCAGTATCTTTCTGTTTTTGTGAGAATTACACTTGGAAATTCATCTGAAGCATTTAATGCAAAACTTGACAAGTTAGTAAATGCTAACTTTAAGTAGTAAATGCTAACTTAACAACTAGGCCAAATAATGAACTAGTCAACAGACTTACTGGTGACTATGACCTTACTTGCTTACCTAGGGCCACACCAACCCATTTGTGCAGGTGAAGCATAGATCTCTGGACTTAAGACCTCTCTCATTCATTCCACTTGGCCAGCCTGTCTATAGGAAACATTAGTATCAGTGTCTTTTTAGCAAACTATCTCCTGAGTTTCTTGAATCCCACCCCATTTCATTCAGACTGGTTTTTTCAAAGATGTTCCCATTGTTAAAGAAACTTAACTCTTAAGAGTCTTAATATTATATAATATGCAATTACAGGAGCAGGTTTTCTGGGAATCTTCTCCAGAAGGCATGGGTATCAAGCAAGTCCCAGCCCTAGATATCCTAGGAGCAGGGCATAACGGGGTTCTTTTTTTTTCGCCATGTGCTCCAGAATTTCTATGAAAGTATCAGCCCGACAGTCAGACCTGTGCAGGGTGGGGTTGCACGTGGAGTCACTGGGCACCTATTTAACTTGAACCACTGCCACGGAGAAGGCAATGGCACCCCACTCCAGTACTCTTGCCTGGAAAATCCCATGGATGGAGGAGCCTGGCGGGCTCCAGTCCATGGGGTCGCTAAGAGTCGGACAAGACTGAGCGACTTCACTTTCACTCTTCACTTTCATGCATTGGAGAAGGAAATGGCAACCCACTCCAGCGTTCTTGCCTGGAGAATCCCAGGAACAGGGGAACCTGGTGGGCTGCCGTCCATGGGGTTGCAGAGTCGGACACGACTGAAGTGACTTAGCAGCAGCAGCAGCTGCCACGGTGTGATCCTGACCAAACCATTAAAATTGTGTGTGCCTCAGTTTCTCCAGCTATGAAATAAGCAGAATAGCCCATCTTCCTCTTCCCTTCTCAGGAAAGTCAAGAGGAGGCTTTCCCTGCATGATGAGGGTTTAGCTGTATCATTTCTCAAAATGCAAGACTTTTCTTCTTTGAGTAGCCTAACAACAGTTATTCAAGTTATTTAAGTAATTGCTTATAGTGTGCATAGCCAGTGACTCCTCCCCATTAATCCATAGTGTGTTGTTTTGTTCACAGCAATGCCTTGTGCATCTGATTGCATAAAACAGGTAGTCAAACTTTTGGCAGGTGATGAGTTAATAAAGATAAGATCCCAGCTAGACCCTAAACACACAGTCACCAAAGAACAGGGCCCTCCTACTCAGAGTTCTTTAGCCCTAAAACACCTGACACCCTGGTCAACTGTCCCATACTTTCTGACTCTGACTGGTTGGTCCTCAAGGTCACAAGAGTTGATGTCACAATTGGTGTCTGAGCTCTGCCCCCCAGATAGCCATGACGAGCCACTTCAGGTCAAACTAGACCACGAAGCTCCCCAGCCAGGAGCTACCATGCTGGACCATCCACCATCTGGTCTTGAATGAAGACAGCCCAGTTTCCAGGGCTCGGAAGAGAACACCACACCTTCCAGAACCACCTGTTTCGCTCTGCACACACCACCAGCTGAGAAGCCCTGCAATGATTGTTGTCTTATGGATGCTTCTCATTGCAGGAACAATGTGGAAGGGATACAAATATCCCCCAGGAGGGGTAAGTGTGCCTTCAGCTTTGTTCTCTCTTCCTACTTTGAAAATGTATTCCCTGGGATACATGAACCAAGCACCAAAATCCAACTTTAAAAACACTTGCTTTATTTTAAAAAGTTACTCTAGCATACCTACTGCTATTGTTATTCAGTATCTATCTGTTTAGAGTTGAGAGAGTTCCCTGTGCCTCTCATGTGATCTTTTATACATCTTTCCCTGAATCTTTACTCATAAGTTCTTTAGTGTCTTTCCAAAAACAAAAACAAAAAACTGGAGATACTGAGGGTGAAGATATTTCAGGCCCAGAGTCAAAGCTGTCTGACAGGCATGACCTGTTCTCATACTTACGGAACACTTCATATGCTCTGCCTTCAATTTCCCTTCTTAAATTAGCCCACATCAGCAACCCAGGCTTAACTGTCCCTCGTCACATAAACACTGAGTTGTAAAACTGTCCTGTTGGCAGATGTCTTTCCTCTCTTCTGTTAGACCCTGGGTGTTTGTCTTTTCTCTACCACTTGTGTGCTCCCACACTGCTAAGTCCCAGTGGCAGCTGGGCTTGGAGGCATTAGGTGAGGCAGAATGGGACACGACTACCCCTGCCTGCCCTTGGGAAGGAGGGCAGTTCCCGCAGCCCCACACCCTAGCCAACACTAGTCAAGACCCACCTGACCTCCTTTTCTCCCCCTAGACCCCAGTGGAAATAAGCAAAGATGATCCTGGTGAAGTGATGCAGCTCTGAAGCTTTCCCACCCAGCTGTACAGCTCCTGATGGTGTCACATATAAAGTAATTGCACACTATTTTGTCACATTTTATGTAACAAGTTACCACACTTTTAAAGATTAATGAAGACTTGGTATTCTGTTAGCTCAAAACAGGGAGATGGGACAGCAGGGAGGTAGCTGGGGGAATGGGAGGGATTGGGTCCCCTGTTTAATAATCCATAAGACTGGCATTAAGACTAAGATCCTTAGTTCAATTTGTCCCCTATTCAGTACCCTTTAGGAAATTCTGTAGAGCTCTTTAGACCTGTTTCCCACATAATACCTTTCTCCTGGGTCCAAGGACCAGGGTCCAGGCAGGGGTGGAAAAAAGACTGCAGCAACTTTAAGCCTGTCCTCTGGGTGGGGCTATTTCTCTGTGGCCTTTTCACAGCTGTCATTAAGAACCCAAAGTTTACACCATATGGGGAAAGGGGATTTTAACATTGGGTGCTAGATACTATTCGGTATTTTAATCCTTGTAGTAACCTTCTTAGTGACTTTTTACAGTGGCAAAAATGAAGTTGGGAGGCTTAAATATATTACCAACCCATACAGTTCTGTGTAGCAGAGATTAAGATCCAGGCCCATGAAAAGAGCATGCCAAGGAAAAGAGCTAAGCAAGAGACTGGGTTTTCCAAGATCTTGACCACCTTGGTTCAAATGTCTTCCTCACCTGAAGAGCCCAGCAGTTGCCTTTTCTTTTAGCAGTGATCACTGCTGAGCCCGGCAGCATGGGTAGAAACAAAAGTTAACTGCCCAGCCCTCAACAGGATGCAGTTTTGAGTTCATGAGACCCAGAAAAGGTTCCCACTCTTGTGTATAAGACTCATGCTATTAATCTGGGTGTCTGAGCCCTAGGATATTCCTAATAAGCCCTCTAAAAGTGGTTTGAGCTTTCTGACCCTAAAAGAGAAGTACATCTTTTGGTTATATAGACAGCATTTTGTTAATGACTATAGTATATGTTTGCTAAAGTATTTTTAAGTGCCTCTATGCACTGAATGGCTTACCCTTTTTAATAGAACAAGTGAATTCAAAATTTATATGCAGGACTGGATACTCGTATCTTTTATACTTGTATGACCTAGAGTCAACACATTACACCGAGTGCATACAGTATCTGGCTGCATGGCTGCACCCACTTGCCTCATATATTCCTAAGGACTCATCTTCCCATTTAGCTCAGGCTCTTTTTATCACAGGGGATCGGAACTGCTCAATTTCTTGAAAAGAGGTGCTATATACCCAGTTCTTCTTCCCTTGTTCCCTGAGTGTATCTCCAAACTGTTCTCCTAACTTGTATGTCTGATACCAGAAAAGTTCTCTAAGCTGGTGGGGCGAGAGGGACGAGGTGTCAGTGGCAGGGGACTGAGCGGACAAGAATGGGTAAGGGAGAAGGAACAGAGGTGTGGAGGGGGGTGTGGGTGTAAGGAGGTAAATCCATCTCTAAGTCTGATGAGTCTGCTGGGGTTTCTAGCTGGAATAATATTCAGGGTGATGAAATAAGGAATATGAGTTTTGTTAAATAAATGCAAACCAGTGAAAATATCAATAAAATATTTTTAATGCCTACAATTTCTTTTATACATAATTGCAAAACTTTTATCTGTATATGCAAAAGTAGATTCTCTTGCAGGTCAACAGCACCAGAAAACAAGCTATGCTATGTAAATGTTTCTTTAAACTTGATTTGTCCATTATGTAAAAGACATGGATTTAATAACTTCAAAGAAATCTATATCCCACTCTTAACCATACACTAACACCTGAATATTTCATCACATCCACTCACAAAATAAATAGTAGTCTAATATATTCAGCACATTGAAAATAAAACAACCAGTCTCTATATATTTATTCTCTTTCCAAACATGTTTTGGTCTCCTGTTATATCTCAGAAGTGTATTAATAGCTGCTTTTAAATTATAAAATACAAAACAGTAATTTATTTCTTGGAGAAGATCTTAGGGATTACATTAAAAAATGAAATTTCGAGTTCCCATAGACTTTCTTGATAACAGTCTTTGAACCTTCTCACGGCACACATGTAAGGCTGCCCGTGACATGTGGTACCCTGGCCTCCAAATGGACATAATTGCATTTGTAGTTTAGAGAAAATACAAAGACAAGTTCTGAAAGTAGCTTTTAAAGAAAAAGTGCCCCCTGCTTTAACATAGCAATATCTAAAGCAAGTGGGACTGTGCAATCAGAGCTCTATTGAGTTTTATGAAAACTACTTTCCCTTCACATCGTGTTTGAGAATGCTGCATCCATGATCATGTAACATTATTACAATAGTGAAATAACATTACTACATTCATGACTTAACATTACCCAATAAAAGGCACATCTTCAAATATTAATAAAATCTGAAAATCAAAAGAGGATACATTAAAAATCAAGCACTTAATTTGTAAACCTTGATAAAATAACAGCCTATTCCAGTTTCTTTAAAGATTTGTGAGCTGTTTAAGAGTGGTCAGGAGTTACAGAACAAAATGGAAGACAGGATTTGGAACAAGGCCAAGATTTAAAGATTCAGAACCTTTTTTTTCATGAGCTACATACAGAAGTGCTCTTTTATAATGTTGATGTTGAAGAAAACTGAAATCAACGTCTGTCTCATAGCAGAATGCAACCCGAGTGATCACACGTAAGGATCTTTTCTACCAAGTTCTGTAAACTTTAGCTAGCATAATGGTGCCTTTCTGTACAAGTAACTGCACAATATCATTGAGTAAAGTGCTAGTAAGCTTTAAGCCACCAGAAATCTTTCAGCTATGACAAGCACTTGATTGTGATTACATATTTCAGTCTGAATATTAAAATGTATATATATTCAAGCAAACTTGTGAAGCGGAAAAAAAAATCACATAAGGGACAGCAAAGAAAATAATGTTCCAAACCTGTTTATTACATGGAATATCACACTACTCTTGAATCATTAAAAGTATTTGAGATAGGTGAGAGGCAGTCTACAGGCTTTTCTGCCACCAGTGTTTTAACAGTTATATGTGATCATTAATAGTGGTTATCTATAACACCCCATTGTAGAGAAAAAGCAAGCTCTATAGATAAAAAAGAATACACAAAAACAACTTTCAGATCTTTTGAAGAGTCAATCTTCTTGTAGGATAACCTCTCCTACTTCCTGATCCCCACTGACGGATGGCTTAGGACAGCCACAAGGTTTATTATAGAATTTTCTACAAGCTTACGTCCCATTGTCCCCAGTCCTCTACCCAAGAGTCAGGGACACATGCTCTCTGGCATCATCACACCTCATTTTCTATAGCTGACCTTCCTTGAGACTTGGCTTTGCTCCAGCCAGAACCTAGGTCAGCCTGATTGGAATTGCTTAGACTTGAGGCTTAAGAGATATAACAAGTCTACAGATACGACTTGAAGAAAGGTAAGAATGAAAACGTTCCACAGCCTAGTAAGCACAGTAACAGGGAACATCCTCTTCTACCTGGGATAAAATCTCTTCACAGTGCATAGTTTGAAATAAAAGTGCAACATGGGCAAAAAGAGAAAGTGGTGGCCTTGATACACATGAATTTAGTTTTTGGTTTTTTACCATTAATCACCAAAGAATTTAAGATAAAAATAGAGTCATTAACACAAAAAGGTAAAGGGCACCTTGAATTCCAAAATATCCTTACAATGGGCAGTGGAATGAGGCGGAGGGGAGCCTCACATGTCACTTCCTTACGTCTGAAACTATTACTCTTCCAAATCTAATGTTTGAATAAAATAAGTATTTTTTCAATATAAAAATGAAATTTTTAGATAAAAATCAAACAGCACAGTGACCTTGTCTATTTTACACCAACAAAACAGTAAATCTGAAAGTAAAATTTGGAAGAGAATATTCTTAAACAAAAATGGCATAACTTGTATTTTAACTTGGAAAATTCTGTTAATTGCCTAATCACCTAAGTTAGTGAATAAGAATGCTCAGCATCCAATCCATGAATAATGCAGAATACAATTTATTCTACTTTATACTTTCAAAGTCACAGAAATGACATCCATATAATTATAACACCTACTCTACATTTTCAAGTTCTCAATCCAAACATAGAGATTAGGACTGGTCACTTTATTGCTGGCAGCATTCCTGGAAGGCCAGGTTCCTCATCAAAAGACAAATTTGGGAGCCAGGCAGCGCTGTACTCACGCATCAGCAGAATTATGGAAGTAAAGGAGCAATCCTTTATTTTCCTTTTTAGAGTAGCAAAGGAATAATACAAGATTGGCTGAATTGTGAGCGGCCCCACATGAGAGTGCATAGCTCTTGAGGATCAAGGCTGGCTCCTGTGAATAGTTAGCTTCGTAAGAGCACTCACTGGGCATTATGTCATCTGCATTACGATTTCACCCTGCAAAGTATGTGAAAATACTTTATGCTCTAACGACAGCCTGCAGATAGATGACAGTATGCATTCCTTCTCCTTGAGTACCCAACTAGAATTCTAAAATGATAAGGGGCTTCTTCAGTCTGAAGGCAGGACTTCCTTGCAGCAGTCTTCAGAAGTTCACAAAAATAAAAGCAGCAGCTAACGCTTCTTCAGCTTTTTGGCCTTTCGACGTCTCATTTCTTCTTCTTCACGTCTCATTTCCTCTAAATCTTCTTGCATACCTAATCTTAAGCTGTCAGGGAAAAAAGCAGGTATTTGTCAATATACATGAAATTATCACGTTCTTTAAAAAGCAAGACTGAAATTTCAACTGGGAGCTTACATGGAATGCGCTGATGCACTAAAAAGGCCTCAAGGCTTTACCAGTGAAAACAAGACTAAGCAGGAATATTTTTTTTTACCAGGAGCCACTGCCTCAAGTTATAGTGGAAAAAAGACCTTACATACAACTCAACAGAAAACACCTGAATACTCCCATTACACTAATAAATATGAATCATCTCATCAGCTTTAAAAAATAAAGAACAAGAAACATTTATGCAATAAGTAAGATTGTATTCTTGTCTCTTCCCAACACTCTAGTTTGCTATTTTATCTAGTTAGAGGACAGAGGGCAAGAGGGAGAGAGAGGTTTAATATTTGAGTTGAGAATGAGGTGAATATTTCACCAACTTAACACTATAAACGAAGTAATCACTTGTTACCCCTACACAAGAAATGACTATTTGTTTGATAGCCAAACAGGAATCCAACATCAGGAATATAATATCCCTCATCAGGTCCTTGAGGTCAGTGGCAGTACAGGTCAGCAAGACTGAGATGTATCTCATGCAGACAGGGAATTAAGGATGCGAAGAGGAAAATAACAACACGCAACAGCGGGATCTGGGGAGCTCTAGCATTTACTGTGTGCCTACATGGGTGAGGTGCTGCACTGTGCAACATGCACGCGTGATCTGGATCCTCACAAAACCGCAGTGAGGAGAAACAGTACATTCCCAGCTTACAAATGGGAAAACAGATTTTAAAGGCGAATTTGTCTGAAGCCCACAGCAAGTAAGCAGGACTGGAATTTAAACTGAGTGGCCCAAAGCCCCAGCTCCCGAGGATGCATCTGAAGCAGGGAACAGGAATTTTTTAGGAATTTCCACGCATGTATAGCTTGTGCTTACTTACCTCTTCGCTTCTTCTTTCTGCTGCTCCTTCCAACTACTCTCCATGTAACGTAAGGCATAATCGCTTTCATCTTTGTATCTGGTAAGAAAAAATCGAAGTTGTTAGGAAAAAATAACCCAACTTCCTAAAAGAATTACATCTTCTTGTTTTTAAAACCAACATCTTTATAACTAAATCAAACATACATTTAGGATTACTCTTCCTTGTTTGCAGGGAGTAGGGTGGTCAGAGGTTGGGTAAAGGGGAGTTTCTGAAGTAAATTATATGAGCCCTTCTAATTTCTCGTATCTGTGACATCAGAGGAGAAAACAAGTGCTGACTAATTTACACATACAGTTGGCCCTCGAACAACATGGGGGTGAACTACAGGGGTCCTCTTAAACAAAGATTTCTTTTTCATGCTACAGTAGGGCACCATAATTGGTTGCATCTATACACATGGAACCGCAGAGAGGGAGGAATGTGTATACAGAGGAATCATACATACAGAGGGCTGACTCAATCACACGTGGATTTTCCCCAACCCTCACACTGTTGCGGGTCAACTGTATGTCACCTCATTTAATCCTCCCAAATGTCATCAGAAAAATAACTGACTCAAGTTTATCCAGCTAGTAAGCTATGAACTTTAAACCCTGATTTTTCCTCTCCATCAGTGCTTCTCAATCTTTAAGGCTGCTGCAAACCACTGGGGAACCTTATAAAGCTAGTCTGGATTTAGATCTAAGCTGGGGCCTTGCAAGCCTGCGTTTCTAACAAGTTCCCAAGTGATGTCAGTGCTGTTGGTTCCATGGTGCTCCTCAGGCACCACACTTCTGCAGAGCTTTTACACCAAAGAAAAGCAGGTGTCAGATCAGACTTTCAACATAGCTCTGTGGATGGTTTTCTGATTTCAAAGCCAATCTATTTCTACTATACCAAGCTGCTTCACTCTTATCAAATATACATCTTATAAGGACAACAGTTAAATAGGCCCTTATACAAGTAACTACATAATTTTGCAATAATTCTTAAATACCAAGCGCCAAAAAAGTAAATCTAAACAATCATTGAAGGATTCCTGATTAAGAATTGTATTCAATGCCTCTACTATTAATGTTTATTTTTCCCCCATAGAATGGATTATTCAAAATAAAAGTCTATATACACACACACATATATATTTATATATAAATATATATATAAATCTTCTTTATCCTTACTTTTTTCGGTCATAGCCAAAGATTTCTCGAATGTGCTTGGATATTTCTTCCTGAGGTTCTCCTTCATCTTCAATGAAGTCTTCCATTTCAGAGTCATATTCTTCTTCTTCATCATCTTCCTCCTCTTCATATTCTCGCTGCCTTTTGTAACCACTAGGAAAGGGAAGCCTTTGAGGACCTAAGAATAAAAAGGCCATTATTTATAAGAGTAGTAAAATTTAATAGTCCCAACAAAGTCCTATGCAAGCTGAGATACTAAGAACTTATTAAGATGGCAGCCTCAAAAACCAGAGCCAGCAGGCTGGCCCCCAGCCAGCTGAATTCACTACTCCAGTCCTCTCTGTTGCTTCATGGTACTCAACAAGGAATACAATTTCTGTCTGTCCCAAGGCTTACCAGAACTGTTACACTTTTCTAGCTTAGTAGTTTCTGTTCTTTTGGATTTAAAAGACTAGAAAAATTTCTTAAAAAGAAAAAAAAAGTTACAAATCACTGAAGGAACACAAATTTTAATCTTGCCAAAAAAAGACACCAAAGGTAACAGTCTATTTATGATCATAATTCCATTACAGTTTTTAAAAGTCAGTATGAAAGATTCTCAGAAATGGATCATTGTTCGAACTGAGCAAGTCTGACTAAAAGGAAAAACTTGCCACACCAACCTTATTTTTGTCATTTTGCAAAAGCCAGGCACTGATCAACAGACTAGTATCTGGGAACAGCTGCTTCCTAGCCCTTGACTACAGGCACTCTCTTTGCTGTTCTGCAGCTGTTTTTAATATGCGTGGCTCGTCTCCTTAGCTCAGAACTCCTTAACTTCAGGGCTTTGACGTTTTGGGTCAGCTGTTTGTTGGTTATGAGGAAGCTGTCCTGTACAATGAAGGGTGACAGCATCCATGGCCTCCATCAACTAGATGGCAGTAGCATCCCATCCCCACTTGTGTCAATCAAAAATGTCTCCAGATGTTGTCAAATGTTCACCGGGGATCAAAACTGTCCTTGGTTGAGAACCAATGTTTTGACAAAAGTAGGAAGTTTAACACATGGAATACCATCTTTTGTTTCTTTTTATATTCTCCATGGTGTCTAACAACTGCTTCAACAAATCCTTACTACCGTGTAGAAATGACGATCTAGCAGTTAATAGGTGCCAACAATGATCCCATACCTTGGGACAGTAGATCCCTAAAGGACTGGTAGCTAGGGCCACAATGAGGAACAGAAACACAGGGACAGTCTGGAATCATTCCTGGCATATCATGGGTGCTCAACAATATTTGATGGAATCAGTTATGCATCAAAAGGCTTCAAGCTTATAAATGCACTCCAGTCCCTGAAGAGAGGCACTTACAGTCTTCATGAAGAGGTAAAGATGAATTCATTCATTGAACCACAAAAGGCATATACAATATATGCTTATCCTATCAAACCACAAAAGGCATATACAATATACACTTATCCTCTCATATAAATTCCATAGCTAAGCTTATTGCACTTGGAGACATTACAGAGGTGAACAAACAGGGCCCCAGATAAGTCTCTTTCTAAAGACTTTTCCAAGCCATAGTTATTAAAGGAACTCTCTGGCATAGGGCAGACAAAACATCAGGATTCTATCAACACAAGAATACACTGAAAAGCACATAGAAGAGCTCACAGCATCTTTGGTTCTATAAAACAAAGCATTCTTCCCAATTTCCTAGTGACAAATAAATACTTTTAGGATAAGGGGAAATCTTACCATGGGCAGATCTGTAGCCAGATAAGGATGGCTTCATTCCATTCATCTGTCCATTGCTGGGCCGGCTGATTATATTCTTGGAAGAAATTGTTTCTGAGACAACAGTGCATTTGGGCTTCAGAGGGGGACCTGAGGTATTAACTGTTCGCCCAGGTCCCAAGCTGCTCACTGGTCTACCGGGGCCTGAGCTGCTGACAGGTCGTCCAGCTGGAGCTGGGCCACTGACTGACCGGCCAGGGCCACTGATTGACCGCCCAGGGGGGCCTGAGCCACTCACTGGTCGTCGGAGGTCATGTGGACTGCTTACAGGCCGCCCAGGGCCCCCAGAGCTGCCCACGGGTCGCCCAGAACCACTGGAGCCACTGACAGGTCGCCCAGGGCCGCCTGAGCCGCTTGCAGGTCGACCAAGGCCACTTGTACCACTGACTGTCCGTCCTGAGGGACTGAAGTCACTGGCTGGCTTCCTGTTCCCACTGACTGATCGCTCGGGTCCTGAGTTGGAGCTGCCATTCTGGCGCTTGGGCACGGGGCCAGAACTAACCGTGGGCCGGGCAGTCCCTGTGCTAGGCCGCCCAGGGGCTGAGCTGGAGCTGCTGCCTGGCGGCCTGACACCTGGACTCTTGGCCTTATTGTGTGGGGTGGCCATGGGTCCAGGCCTGGAATGGCTAGGATGGGGAGGAGATTTTTTGGCTTTGTGCTCGGTAGCTGATTTCTGAGGCCCTTTAGCAGAAGTCTTTGGGACACTTGGTGAATAGGTGCTGGGGTGGGGCTTTCCAGCCCCATTAAAAACAGGTCTATCACGGCCCTCATGAAGCGACGGTTGGGAGCAACTGCCAGGGGCTACTTTGGTCCTCTCCCCTGGCACGGATTTGGACGAAGACAAATGCAAGCGTTTCTCATCAGCTGGGCTGGGTCTGGGTTTCTTCTCAGGATGAGGAAGGACAGTACCCTTGCAAGGAGGATGCGTGTCTCCAGAGCCTCTGCTAAGCTTTGTGCCCACACCTTCTTTCTGAGAGGGTGCTCTTCTGGTTGGCGGCAGTCTTGCATCTGTCTCAGGTGTCCTTTTCCTCCGCTTTCGTTCAAGGAATTCTCGCTCCCTAAGTTCTTCTGCAGTCATAGGCCGCTCTTCCGTCTTCTTCACGACCTTTATCTCCACTGGCTCGTACTGCTTCTTCTCAGCCAGCCTGAGTAGATCACTGAAGTTCATGACTGGTGGGGCACTTTTAAGGGGGACCTTTGGTTTGCTTTCAACTTTGGGAGGTTCTTGTTCTTCCTCGTACTCCTGCTCTGACTCTGCTTGATTGTATTCTAAGAATTCATCCTCTTCTTCCATCTCGTACTCTTGGTCTGCTCCCTGGCTAGTGTGACTTTGCATTGCCTGCCTCTTCTTTGACTTTTCCTCAACAGGAATCCCATTGTAACCGTGGAAATTATCCTTTGTCCTTTTGGCCATAGCTCTTGCTTTCTTGTCATGTTTTAGCTCAATTCGCTTTTTCACTAGTTCTTCTTTTCTCCTCTTCTCTTCTAAGGCTGAAAAAGACAAAACAACACATTATTCCAAGGTCTTGATAAAACTGTACGTTTATCTGAAATCAGTAGGTGGCCGAAACCAAGCAACATTCAAGCTACAGTTTGAAGAAATCTGAAAACTTCTAAGAATCAAATGAGGAAGTCATTCAAACAAGTATCAATGAGTCATCTTTACACAATGAGTGGATCACATATGGGTTTTTCTATATGACTAAGCAAGAGACAGTCTTGGCTTTTAGCTTCAAATACAGAAAATAGTTCATATTAAATAAATATACCAAGTTAAGAGAATACTAGTACCCACGTAATAGTTATTATGAATCAATGGATACTCAGACTTACTGAATCAGTTTCCTTGTCATTTGCATGAAGTAAAACTACTGCTTGAGTTTACTGGTTTTCAAAAACTATCCCTATCTTAACCTTTTAGATAGTACTCTCTATATTTAAAAAAATTAAAATACAAAGTAGGTAGAAACAGATTCAAAACTAAGGTTAAGAGGGAGTTTCCTGTGGTCTGGTGGTTAGGGCTCAGCACTTTCACTGCTGTGGTCCCAGGTTTAATTCCCGGTTGGGAAACTAAGATCCCACAGGCTGTACAGTACAGGCAAAAAAAAAAAAAAAAAAAAGGAAAAAACCCACAAAAATAAACAAACAAAAAACAACAATAGTGGAAAGGAATATTTTTTAAATGTCTATATGTGTATAATATAACTGAGTCACTTTGCTGTACAGCAGAGATTGATACAACATTGTAAATCAACGACACATCAATTAAAAGTACAAAGGAAAAAAAAGAACCAAGGTAAAAGAATGGAATTCTTACTGGAGTTGCTAATATGATCAATTAGAAGATATGGTCACGATTCTCAACAGGCTTTTAATTTAAGAGGAAATAAAAGATAATATCTATACAAATGACCAACATAAGAACATATGTAATACTACAAGTACAGCTGACTCAGATACATACACAACAAATCCATTAGCCGCTTACGATATTACAAGCATCCCATGGTTAGTTACAAGCCAGTTGTGAAGACAGAAGACTTTAGAACTGAGAATAAGGCTATAGATTCATACCTTTTCGTCTGAGCTCCTCTTCTTTCCTTCTGAGAAAAGCCTGGACAGCTGCTGACTGGACACCCTTAACTTTTGGGTCTTTTTTGGGAGGTCCCACTGCCAAACTGTATCTTTTCTGAAAATAAAAACAGAGTAAAAGTTACACACAATTAACTCTGAAACAATAGAGAGGTCTAAATGTTGACTAAAAAACCTATTCTGAGTAATTAAAAGACCACATAACCCTCATGAAAGCTCAGCTATAAAATTTCAGACTAAAAATGATTATATATGCCTGTTTCCAGGTGTAGAGTCTCTTCAAACATCTTCAACAATATATAAATGAACAACTCACAGAAACATCATTTTCAAGCTATTTTCCCAAAAAGGTACCTGGACTGGGGGAATTGAAAAAAATCACCACTAAAACAGACTGTTCTAGAATTCTGATTTAAAAGAGTATCCTTTTTCAGAACTTTCCAAGTCTACGGTAGAAAAACCTATCACAACTGTTTTCCTCCTGAGTACCCAACTCATGGTTTTCAGCTACTACACTGGTTATCTTGCCTACAATATTAAATATTGAGATCCTACTGTGATCTCGGGCAAAGGAGATGGCAAACCATAGCTAAAAGGCATTTCAAAGAAACTGAAGCTTCAAGAAGGGTCCAAGTCTCTGTAACCTTTAAGTGCAGCTCTATGTTCATTAAATATTAATTCTCCACACAAATCCTTTCAGACAAGTTTCCAGATCACCCAAAAGGTACTAACATCATCTTGGAACAGATGGTATTTCTCTGATCTTTGATTTTTATGCAATTGCACTGGGAAATGACTAAAACTAGAATAACGCTAATTTAAACCATAAAAGGAAAAATATTTTCATTTTATAATTATCATTAGAAAAGTATAATTAAACAGAGCTAATAACTCAGACCAGGATGATTAATCTCTAGGACCATTTCACATTAAACTTACAGGCTAGGAAATAAGAATTTTTTAATGCCCTTCTTTCATCTTAGGCAGATGACATTCTTATCCACTCAACCTTGCTGCTGTGCTGGTTTAAAAAGAAACGTTAACCTATAAGAATAAATTGAGCTACTAAGGAACCAAAAAAGTGACTCCCAAAATGTGTATCAAATTCCTGGAGGAAAGCCAAAGGACTCCTGCTTACTATACAGCTGCCAAACAGAAGGCATCTTGAAACAGGCTGGAAGTTCCAGCTAAGTTAGTCTACCCATGAAGCAGCTGGCCAAGAAAGCAGGCCCTAATCCAACCTGAAAATCCTGCGTGATGGCAATGCTTGAGACCTGACACGTCCCTCACACAGAGAAATCCCAAGAGAGCATCCAGATTCCTTTCCCAGTCGCCTTGGCTGCCACAGTGAAATTCTTTAACAAGTCCCTATCTTTGTAAATTCAGTTGCAGGCCCTTTCCATAGTGGATTGGGGCCCAAGGTTTAAAGGAGAAAAGGAGAGGGAAAGAAAGATAGGAGAAAGAGAATACTGCTTACCTAATTATATAGACATAAAATCTGTCGTGGTTACAAGAACCTCAAACATCGGCCTTATTCATAGGAAACGCACATTTTCTTAACAGAAGGGCTACTGTGAAGATGATTCAAGTTGCATAAGACACAAACTCATAAGCAGAGGCACGCACTCACATCAGGTAGATATATGAGAAGGGTGCATTTGTGCTGCCAAGCTCCAAATATTTCCCTCCCTGCCAACTATACAGCCCAGATTCATCTGCCAAATCGAAGCTTAATATAGGGGTCCCCTACCCCAAAATACCAATCTTAATGTTAGTTACTTAAAATAGGATTAGTTTGTTATCTAGGTATTGCAACAGCAAATGAGCACTTCCTAATTTGATTTCAGGGTCGATATCTTTCCCCTAACCTGGCACTTAAATAGGTAGGTAGTGGGTTATGTATTTTTGATTAGAGACACCAAAAGAGAAAAATAGTGCCAATGGGATATAGTTTAATACTGTGTTTAGTAAGCTTCAGCCACTCCCATATCACTGTCATGATTTTGCCCTTTTAGTATGCCAACTGTATTATTATTTACTAATTTTAAGAAAATATGTAGATTGAACACCATGACTTATTATTGCACCTTTACCTCAAGCAATAATACTCATGAAATGACAGGTCTGAAAGGCTAGTTCTATTTTCCCAAATTCTATCAAAATATAATTTAAAAATATGCATCTATGAGAATAAAAAGTACTTATGAGTCACCTAAAATCATGGTGACAGCCAGAGCTATGTGTACCGCACTTTGGGAAACACCGAGGAACATAAACCCCAGAAAGGTGGAACGCAAGAAAGCAGCAAGGGAGGGGGTTCAGGAACTTGGATTCACTCAGAAGAGAATCCCAAAGAGTCACTTAGCTTTCTTCCAAGTATACACCTATTTTCATCAATTCACATGCCAATTTCAAATTCAGCTTTGTTTAAAAAAAGACCTCCAATCCTTAAGGACACTTACTAAGCTGGGCTCACATTGAATTCAACAATTTTGCTGTCCTTGTCCTGTCCCTACGATGGAGAAGGAATTCAATAAATCTATAAAATGTCTTATTTTGTGGGTCTGCTGGGAAACAATTTAAGTAGGACAAGGTCCTACTTGATGAGGCTTGATCTTATTTACTGACTTGAGCTGAGTCATAATTAATAGTTTCTTACATCCTCTGTAGCTCGATGCACTCAAAGGCAGATACCAGGAGAATATTAAAATATTCTCTTAGGCAAAATTTAGATCAAAATGTAGACATTTGGGGCAGGAAAAAAAAGGGGGGCTAAGCCTCCAGAGACAGTGATCTTTTTTAAAACATTTTCAATGAGATACAATTCACAAACCATAAAATCCACCCATTTAGTGTGTACTAGTATATTCCCAGAGTTGTACAACCATCACCACTATTTCCAGAGCATTTTCACCTTCCCCAAAAGAAATCCCTTACCCTTCAGCAGTCGTTCCCCATTCCCCTCACTATGGCCCTGGCAGCCATTAATCTTTCTGCTTCTGTGGATTTGCCAGTTCTGGACACTTCATATAAATGAAATCATGCATCCAGTGTACACACATAGTGATTGATAATGCATCATAAAATAAAGTCTAGAAGCCACAGATACTGTATCAGTTCAGTTCAGGTGCTCAGTCGTGTCCAACTCTTCGCAACCCCATGAATCGCAGCATGCCAGGCCTCCCTGTTCATATAGGTTAGTGAGTATTCAAAGTATCTAAGATTTTCCAATTGAAAAAACTTTTTTTTCTCTATCTGCTCCAGAATTTCTATGAGAAACTCTAACCCATCAGACTTTACTGGACACTGAGAAGTGTCATCACAAAATATGTTACTACCCAAGGCTTTATTAGGCTGGAGTAGAGAGTCGGACGGAGAAGGCAATGGCACCCCACTCCAGTACTCCTGCCTGGAAAATCCCATGGATAGAGGAGCCTGGTAGGCTGCAGTCCATGGGGTCGCGAAGAGTCAGACACAACTGAGCAACTTCACTTTCACTTCTCACTTTCATGCATTGGAGAAGGAAATGGCAACCCACTCCAATGTTCTTGCCTGGAGAATCCCAGGGATGGGGGAGCCTGGTGGGCTGCCGTCTATGGGGTCGCACAGAGTCGGACACGACTGAAGCAACGCAGCAGCAGCAGCAGCGAGACAGATTCAGGTTTTATAGATGGCAAACCTTATTCACATCCCATTCCTGATGGACTACAGTATTAACTCCAGCCTGAGTTTCCAGCCTGTCCTACAAATTTCAGACTTGCCAGTCCCCACAATTATGTGACCCAATTTCCTAAAACATATCCTACTGGTTCTGTCTTTGTGGAGAACCCTAACTGCTGCAGTGGTCTTTTGTATTAATATCTTACCACTTTCATTTAATGTTTTAAAGGTTCGTGTTGTAACATATGTCAGTACTTCACACCTTTTCTGGATGAATATTTCATTTTATGGCTTATACCACATTTATCTAATCATCAGTTAATGGATATGTAGATTGTTTCTGCTTTTTGGCTATTATGAATAAGGCTCTGTGAACATATGTATACAAAGTTTTCTGTGAACGAATGCTTTCCTTTCTCTTGGGTCTATCACTATAGACCTTCTTAACATTGAGCTGGCTAGACTTTTGAAACAGGGGTTGCAGTCAGACCCTGGTATTAGCAGATTTGCTGTAAGAGAACATTTTACTGGACAGTTTTCTTCCTCCTCATGGGGCGCCCAGCAGAGAACCATGTTTTTAAAAGAAAGCTTCAGGCTGGGATTACACTGTATGCCATTTAATTCGGCAGGAGAACTATTTGGCACTTTCTCCCACATCAGATGGTCACATTTAGCTCTAGCGGCAACACATCAAGATGTACCCATCAATTCTGAATCTGATTCAAGGCACCAGGCTGTTTCATTGTTTGAGCTTCATGAAAAGCAGCTGGACAAGAGTTTCTTTTATCCTAAGTGTATCCATTTTATTACACTGCAGGCCAACTCAGTCATTCTGCTGGGCCCCAGTGAATGATCCACAACAGTGAAACTTATGCCCTCTAAATGCAGTATCAGAGATTTTGCCAAGATTTGTAATTCTGAAGCCAAGAGACCTAGAAAACATTAAGTCACTTTAAACATATGTGTTCCTTGCACTGAAACCATACTGTCACAGTCTGATTAAGAAAATCAAGAGTTTTCAGTGTGGAAATACATGTTCACCAAATATGTTATTAATATATAGGAATCAACAGCAATTCCTTCTTGAAAGTTCTTCTTTACTCGAGAGATAATATATTGTTGTAAATGTAGAAAATAAATATTCTGATGATTTTATATAGAGATTTATCATTGGTTAGAAATCAGAGTTAGAAATATTCAAAGGATATATCCTTAACTTTAATGACTATACAACTTCTACAATCCTCTCAATACATCGTAGTCAAGGAATGAATGCAAGCCTGGAAAACCAGTGATATGCATTAGGCTTGCTTACCTGGGTGGCTAAGAGGGTGAAAATAAAAGCACCAAAAAGCATGCTATTCAAGACTGCTAAGAGGTCAAATATAAATTTTAGTATTACTGTTTATAAAACTATACTTGATTATAAAGTATAGTATCAGATAGATACCTCAGAGTCTCTAGTTCAACTTCATGTTAGAAATGGCCCCAAAAGGACAACTGTATATTTACTGGCTATCACTCATACCATTTGTAGCAAAGACTGAATTAGAATCTAGATCTCCTGACTCTGGGGCAAAAGTTTTCCTATTACAATGTGCCTCACTTCTAACTTAATCCCAACACTTTCATCTCTAGCTCTAACTTCATTCTACATGCCCCTCCTTAATGCCATCTGCTTCCTAGACAATGCCATTACTCCAAACAAGTCCATCACAGAACCTTCCCCCAATCTCAGACCCCATTTCTGTTAACCATGCTGGCACTCTCCCAAACAGCCTGTAAATCTCTATTCACCAGTTTTCAAACGCTGTTAGTTTAGCCTTTAAATTTCTCTCCCATCAGATTTTACTGTACAGAGAGAAGTGTCATCAAAAAACCAACGGGGTTACTGCCTAAGGCTCTATTAGGTTGGAGTTGGGGGTAGGGAACTAGATGGATTCAGGCTTCATAGATGACAACCTTCCTCATCACCCCATTTCCAATAGACTCTCCTCATTCAACACAGGGTCATGATTAAGGAAACTCTGGAGCCACTTTGCCTGGACTAGATTCTCTGCTCTGCCATTACTAGCCCTGCCACTCATTAGCTGTGTGACTTTGGAAACGTTTCTTCGTCTCCCTGAACCTCAGTTTCCTTATCTGTAAAACAACCTTCCTTATATGGTTACTATGATAATTAAACTAATTAATATATAGAAAGTGCTTAGAACAGTGCCTGGCACAAAGTAAGCATTATAAATGCTAATTGCTGTTGTTATTATCCTTACTATTCATAAAGAGATTGCCTAGGTAGGGATGGGAAAGAGAACAGAATCTCCGTGGGGCAATATTACAGATGGACAAAAAGCACATGAAAAGATGCTCAACAGCACTAATTATTAGAGAAATGCAAATCAAAACTACAATCAGGTATCACCTCATAGCAGGCAGAATGGCCATAATCAAAAAATCTATAAACAATAAATAGTGGAGAGGGTATGGAGAAAGGGGAACCCTGTTACACTGCTGATAAGAAAGTAAATTGGTACAAGCATTATGGAGAACAGTACGGAGGTTCCTTAAAAACCTAAATATAGAACTACCTACCATATGATCCAGCAATCCCACTCTTGGGCATACATCCACAGAAAACCATTATTCAAAAGATAACATGCAAAAAAAAGATACATGCACCCAGTGTTCACTGCAGGACTATTTACAACAGCCAAGATATATGGAAGCAACCTAAGTATCCACTGACAGAGAAGTGGATAAAGGAGGATTGGATACAATGGAATATTACTTAGCCATAGAAAGAATGAAATAATGCCATTTGCAGTAACATGGATGGACCTAGAGATTAGCATACTGAGTGAAGTCAAGACAGAGAAAGACAAATATATGATAAATGTGGAAAATCCACCTGCAATGCAGGAGACCCAGGTTCAATCTATAGGTCAGGAATATCCCCCTGGAGAAGGGAATAACAACCCACTCCAATATTTTTGTCTGGAGAACCTCATGAAAAGAGGAGCCTGGAAGGCTACAGTCCATGGGGTCACAAAAAGTCGAGCATGAAAGTGACTAAGCATGCATACATAGCAGAGGGAACTCTACTCAGTACTCTGTAATGACCTATATGGGAAAATAATCTAAAAAAGAGTGTATATATGTATATGGAAAACTGACTCATTTTACTGTTCACCTCAAGGGTCCACAGACCCCCAAATCCTTATATGTCTAATACCATATGAAGGCTTCCTCTTTACTTTTTGATTTCAGGGTCACACCACAGTTACAGTATCTTGCCCGGGATAGTTTTCAGTCTGACTGTGAGAAAAACCATGTATCTTGCTTTGTGCACCACAAGGCATCAATTATAGTTACTTGAAACTTGCTTTTGCTAGAGGAACTCAGTGAGAAAAATATTAAGGGTAAAGTTACCAAAAATATCTTTTCCCCTTTATATATAAACAAAGCTAATAACAGTGACTGGTTACATCACCTTGATCAGCTGTGGGGTTTTTTTGTATTCAGTTTTCCACTGGGAAAAGGCATGATGCAATCCTCCTTTGGTTTTAACCAAAATCTTTTACAGATAACTATTTCTCTTAAAAAGAAACAATATGAACGAAAGCCGTCCCAAATGGGAACCGTTCACTGCTTTTCAAGTCAGATATAGTAGACATTTCTTTAAATAAAGGGTTCAAAGTGGCTGTACAGGTGTTTCAGATTTTAGCCTCCTTTGGATTTTAGTCTAATAAACGCCAGTTTATTTCCTTTCTGTAACAAAGTTGTGACAAAGGAACTTGATGACTGAAATTGAAAGTCAACTATGGTACGATCCAAATGGAAGGTGGGGACAAAGATGGCTAAAAGAGAAATACAAACCAAGCCCTTAGAGAAGGATGGATAACTCAGTATTTGTGAAGCAGGGTGTGTCTGCGTGGTGTGTGTGTGGTGTGTGTATACTGTAATGCTGTTTGACTTGGATGTTGGTTTATAAGGATACTTGCTTTGTAGTACTCTCCCACTGTGCAAAATGTTAGATTTCAGAACTCATAGTGTGAGCTAAAAGGTTTCACTTGGAGCTGATAAAGAAAATAACTTAAAATAATCAGATGACTTAAGATCATGGATGAAATTTAATACAATCTTGCTCTATTCCTCAATAATTTCTTTTGTGTTTTACTCTCATCTGAAGTAAAAAGATAAGGATTATAGTACTGATAAATACATGAAACCTCCAGGCTTACTAGCTTTTGGGATGAGTGGGAGGGAAAAACATACTTTCATGAAGTATATGCCTATAATCATCTATTAAATTTTAAATGACCTCACCAATTTACCCATTTTCCTTTTGCTTCCAATCTTTGTTATTCCAATCATAGATCAATAATGTATATATTCCAAAATACAGACATAATTTGAAATTTCCCACTCTAGAAATATGTACTTCTCTGTCAGCAATTTGGTTTTTAGAATAAGAAACAACTAACTTGGTACTGGTTCTTTCACAAGATAGTCCTGGGCCTCAGGGTAAGTATTATTTTTCTTTGATCTCCACTGAAATTGAGGAGGATGTAGAAAGAAATATGGACCCAATTATGCAAAGATAAATGTTACTAGATCCAATATTGACTTGCCTAAGAAATTTACAGAGGCAGAAAATAATTCTGTCTTTCAAGGTTTCATAACTTCAAGATCATTCAGAGTATTTGAGATGGGATGTGAATACATATAATAAACTGATCAATGTCGGTTTTATTTACCAGTTATTTTTACATCAGTATCTTCAAATGAGTAAAAGAATGAGCACAGGAGAGGAAAAAAAAATACTGCAAATATACAAAAATCTAAGAAATGCAGAACACATCATGAGAGCTTAATAAGATCTAGTTGAACTGACTTAAAAAGAGCGCCGTTTGAGCTCCACACCTCGTCGCTCAAACCGCAGGTATCACAATGCAATTCATCGGTTTACAGCTGGGGCTGTGGTACCATCTGAGGATCCTGAAATGATTAGTTTATGCAAAACAGCTACACCTTCGCAAACCAGGCCCTCACCACCACTACCCATTACTAAAGTCTTACACCGCTCAGCGAATTAGCAAACCTCATAGGGTAAATGGGACCTAGATTTCAAACAACATATCTGGAAGACCACAGGTAAACGGAAGCTCAAACTATTTCTCCCTTTCTGTTGGCCAAAATTTCGTGGAATCCACTCACACTCCCTTCCTAGGGAGGTGATAATTCAATCACCTGGTTGGCTGAGTGGGTTGGGAACACAAGTCAAAAAACTTGTTCGGGAAATCACAAAACGTTTAACCCAAAGATCAGCGGAAAATCAGCTCAAAAACTATCAGGCCAAGCCCCTAATACTCCTGAACTCCCCAATCTCTGGGTTGAAGTTTATGCCGAAGCTAGAAACTACGAGCATTAGATTCCACTACGTGCCAGGCACGGCTCTACTCACCAACTTTCACGCAACTCTAAAATACCCTAAACGCAAAGTTCAAGTTGTAGGGGTAACTAAGCCGAAACAAACCAAATCTGCTCGTCAGCACTCTCCCGTTTGCTTATCTCAAGCCCCCAGTAACTTCACCCCCCTGTACCCAGAAGTACATGTCCAAAAGTTTAAAAAAAAAAAAAAAAAAACAACGGCGTCCAGATCTTTCTTCTCCTGGAGCGGATGTGCTGATTCCTGAAGTTCCAAGGACCACACACTCGGAACTTGAAGACCAGGATCTCCTACAGTCGCGCCCCGGCTGGTACTTACCGGCACGTTGTTGACACCCTGCGCTTTGGAAGCTATCAGGAGAATTTCCCTGAAGTCCATTCTGGTCGAGGAGGAGGACTGGGCCAGCCTCTCGCAGAGGAGGGAGAGGGCGCCTTACCGAGGCGACCAGCAACAGCCTAATGATCTATCTGGCCAGCCTCTCTCCCACCCCTCCTCTGCACGACCACTTCCGGCGCTTTCCAATTTCGTCTGCCCGCCCACTTTACTCCAGAGGCCAGTATCCTTTCAGGCCCGCCGCTTCCATCGCGAGTCTTTGGTGTAACTTCCGCTTTCAGGCTCGAGACACGTAGAAACGTGGTACGTGGCTGCTGGCGTCGGCTCGAAGGGGCGGGACTAAGTCCTACCCGGACCAAGGAGACTCGACCTGTAAACTGGGGGGCGTGGCCGACGGAAAGCCGCTTCCCTGGAGGCGCTGGCGCAAGGCCTGTTTTCGTGCTCCGTGTTCGCTCCCGTGCGCTAGAGCGAGGGGGGTGAGGCGTTACTGTCTGAGTGTCACGGTTGGACGCTCAGGTCCGAGACGGCGGTAGCTCAACAGCAGAACCGACAGGTCTCGAGCAGGGGGTTACAGTTAGGCGTTTGTAGGCACTCGCCAGGCTGCGCAGATGCGAACGACACCGACTGGTCCCCTGTCCTGGGAACGCTTGATTCTTCGCATCCTGGCATAGGGTGTGTGCTCACCTCCTACACAGATGCAGGCGTGTGATGTACAGAGGCGCCCGCTTACTGCTTTTGCTTCATTTTCGATTATAAGCCCCACGTAGGGCAGCCAACTGTGCTTTGTGTAGTGGCTGAATGGAGAAATTTCTCACAGACCCAGCCTGGATATATTTGGTGCACTGATCAAAATGTACATATATGCCCCAATTTCACATTTGTTGGGAGTCCAGTCCTGGCTTCCTATTAAGGGTTATTTGGGGTCTCTAACGTCATTTCTAATTAGTGTAAAGTACACTAATTAGGCAGATAGGCTGTGGCTAAGAATAGGCGGGAATCCACCGCAGCCAAGCAGTAGGGATCTTCCAGTGTGATGAAATTGGTCCAAGACTGGTTATACTGATGGCTGGGCTACATTTTTACTAATCATCGTACTCATAAGTCAGTTTTACAATGTGTAAATTATCTCAATAGGGTAAATTATCTCTGCTGCTGCTAAGTCACTTCAGTCGTGACCGACCCTGTGCCACCCCATAGACGGCAGCCCACCAGGCTCTGCAGTCCCTGGGATTCTCCAGGCAAGAACACTGGAGTGGGTTGCCATTGCCTTCTCCAATGCATGAAAGTGAAAAGTGAAAGTGAAGTCGCTCAGTCCTGTCCAACTCTTAGCGACCCCATGGACTGCAGCCCACCAGGCTCCTCCGTCCATGGGATTTTCCAGGCAAGAGTACTGGAGTGGGGTGCCATTGCCTTCTCCAAAATTATCTCTGGTGGTTGTATAGTCGTTAAAAATCTGACTGCCAATGCAGGGGACGGGTTGGAGCCCTGGTCTAGGAAGATCCCACAGGCCACTGAGCAACTGAGCCTGTGCTCTATAAACTGTGTTCCACAGCAAGCAATGAGAAACCTGCACACCTGCAAGGAAGACTAACCCCTGATCACTGCAACTATTGAAAGCCCGGTGGGCAGCAATGAAGACTCAGAATAGCCATCAATCTTTAAAAAAATCATCTCAATAAGGCTGCTTAAAAGTATTAGGGAAAGCCCCTCAGTCTTCCTCTTCCAATCTAAGTTTTAAGGCTGAGGTGTGGCCCTGACTACATTTCCCTGTTTATGTTTGCCCAAACAACAGACCGAGATTAAATCTTTGTCCAATGGCAGAACTGTAGTTCGCAACGTTTTTACTCCATCTGGGAAGTCCAGCATAGCCCACGGTAGCCTATGCCGTCTTGTTCAGTCGCTCAGTCATGTCCAACTCTTTGCAACCCCATGGACTGCAGCATGCCAGGCCTCCCTGGCCACCACCAACTCCTGGAGCTTGTTCAAACTCATATCCATCAAGTTGCTGATGCCATCCAACCATCTCATCCTCTGTCCTTCCCCCGCCCATTTTTCCTCATGCTCTCAATCTTTGCCAGCATCAAGGTCTTTTCCAATGAGTCGACTCTTCACATCAGGTCACCAAAGTATTGGAACTTCACCATCAGTCCTTCCAGTGACTATTCATGGTTGATTTCCTTTTGGATTGACTGGTTTGATCTTGCAGTCCAAGGGACTCTTGAGTTGTCTCCATAACCACTAATCAATTCTTCAGTGCTCAGCCTTCTTTATGGTCCAGCTGTCACGTCTGTACATGACTATTGGAAAAACCATACCTTTGACTATACTGACCTTTGTCATATTTCCTTTCAAATACATATCAACCTGTTTTAAATAGCTCACTTGCAGAAGACCAACTCTACAAGTATTTCACCCTCATGGGATTGTGGGTTATAGGGAAGCTTGAGTGTAATATCAATATATTGAAAAAACTAACATGTCAGATTCCTCATCCATTAAAAGTTAAAACATAGATTTTAAAATTTTCTCCTAGTGGTTCTTTATCCAGTAGGCAGAGCCATCTTTCAATGGTTTCCCATTGTTTTTAGGATAAAGAACAAAATCTTAATCCTACCATGGCTTGAAAGGACTGCTATGATTTACCTGCACCCTCATCTTTAAGGTCATCAGATAGATTCTTTCATTTTGTTAGAAGAACCAAGCTCTCTTCTATTGCAGGCCCCTGGTATTCTAATCCCATCTGCCTGGTATGTGACCTCTAACATTTGCTGGGCAAGCTCCAACTCGTTCAGCACTCCATAAGCTGATGGTGATGGATATCAGGGTTCAAGGGCCAGTTTTGTTGATTCCTAGGTATTATATGAGACAAGTGCTTAACCTCTCTCTGTACCTCAGTTTAATCTATGATAGTAAAGTAATAATGATAGGATTGTTGTAAAATAATTCTTATAAGGACTGTAGATTAGTACCTGGCTGTTATGGGATGTATTGTGTGCCCCCCCCCCCCAAAATTTCATTGTTGTTGACAGAAATAAGCAACACTCTATAATGGGAATGAGAAGACTCTTGAGAGGCCCTTGGACAGCAAAGAAATCCAACTAGTCCATCCTAAAGGAAATCAGTCCTGAATATTCATTGGAAGGACTGATCCTGAGGTTGAAAATCCAATACTTTGGCCACCTGATGGGAAGAACTGACTCATTGGAAAAGACCCTGATGCTAGGAAAGATTGAAGGCAGGAGGAGAAGGGGACGGCAGAGGATGAGATGGTTGGATGGCATCACCAACTCGATGGACATGAGTTTGAGCAAGCTCCGGGAGTTGGTGGTAGCCAGGGAGGCCTGGCATGCTGCAGTCCGTTCACAGGGTTGCAAAGAGTTGGACACAACTGAGCAACTGAACTAAACAACTGAATAATGGGACTAGAAAAGAATTTTATTGGAAGAATTGATGCTTTTGAAGTGTGGTGTTGGAGAAGACTCTTGAGAGTCCCTTGGACTGCAAGGAGATCCAACCAGTCCATTCTAAAGGAGATCAGTCCTGGGTATTCTTTGGAAGCAATGATACTAAAGCTGAAACTCCAGTACTTTGGCCACCTCATTCTAAGAGTTGACTCATTGGAAAATACTCTGATGCTGGGAGGGATTGGGGGCAGGAGGAGAAGGGGACGACAGAGGATGAGATGGCTGGATGGCATCACCAACTCGATGGACGTGAGTCTGAGTGAACTCTGGGAATTGGTGATGGACAGGGAGGCCTGGCGTGCTGCGATTCATGGGGTTGCAAAGAGTCAGACATGACTGAGCGACTGAACTGAGCTGAACTGAACTGAGGATGAGAGCCAAGGAGACAGTTTCTCAGGTAGCTCTGAGGAACTGTTCCAAAGAAACATGGTTTTTAGCACCATGGTTTTTATATCATGTCAGAACAATGAACCTGAACCATCACAAGGTATATTCCTTCAAAGTTTCAAAGAAGGTAGATGAGCATGTATACAGCAAGTCAGCCTGGCTCTGACACCTGGGAAGGGAGCCTTATCATTAAAGGAGCACCAGCACTGATGTCGGAGAAGGCAATGGCACCCCACTCCAGTACTCTTGCCTGGAAAATCCCATGGACAGAGGAGCCTGGTGGGCTGCAGTCCATGGGGTCGCGAAGAGTCAGACACGACTCAGTGACTTCACTTTCACTTTCATGCATTGGAGAAGGAAATGGCAACCCACTCCAGTGTTCTTGCCTGGAGAATCCCAGGGACCGGGGAGCCTGGTGGGCTGCCATCTGTGGGGTCGCACAGGGTCAGACATGACTGAAGCGACTTAGCAACAGCACTGATGTGCCAGGAAAGGAGGCATTTATCTCTATCTTCAAAACAGACATTCTTTGCTTCTGGAAAATGTACCCTTTTCTTGAATGGTTACAGCAGATGTATAGTGTATGTTTAATAGGCTACAAAACAAGCTATTCTAGTTGGCATAAAGTTTAAGTTGACTTGAGTGTGCTAAGTCGCCTCAGTCGTGACCTACTCTTTGCTCACCTGTCGGGCTTAGTTGCTCTGTGACATGTGGGATCTTCCTGGATCAGGGATCGAACCCATGTCTCCTGCTTTGGCAGGCAGGTTCTTCACCACTGAGCAAAAGGGAAGCCCTTAGATAGGGTCCTTAAAAACATTTTTTTTTTTCTTTAGCCACTCCACATATCTTGTAGGATCTTAGTTCTCTGATGAGGGATCCAACTTGTATCCTCTGCAGTGAAAGTGTGCGATCCTAACCACTGAACAAAGGAAATCCCTGCAGATAAGGTCTTTAAAGACATAGCTAAGTTAAAATGAGGTCATTAGAGTGGACCCTAATCCAGTATGATGGTTGTCCTTGTACGAGGAAATATGGACACAAGTTCAGAGACAAGACACAAGGAGAGACGATTATCTATAAGCCAAGGGGAAAGGCCTCAGAAGAAATCAGCCCTGCTGATACCTTGATCTCAGACTTCTAGCTTCGAAAATTGTGAGAAAATAAATTTCTGCTATTCATGCCATGCAGCCTACAGTTCTTCGTTACGGTAGCTCTAGCAAATACACTGGCATATGGTGAGTATTCAATAAATGTCAGGTATTATTTCTCAAGAAAGCTCTCTGTGAACTAGCTCAGGGCCAGTTTCGTAAATTCTTACAGGTCCTGGCGTTTTCCTGTGTAGAACCTTTCACAGTTTGTAATTACATATTTGTGTTTTTTCTTTCTAGTTGCTGACTGTCTCTCACGTTAGATTGTAAGATCCATGAGAACAGGGACCAAGCCTATTTTATCCATTATATTTGTGTCACCAGCACAGTTCCCTGCACATAAAAGCTGCGATAAACACTTTGGTATACAGTTTTAAGTTGCTAAGAGAGTATATTTTAAAAGTTCGCATCACAAGAAAAAAAATTCTTATAAGAAGGTATGGCAATGCATGCCAATTAGACTTAAGTGCTGATCATTTCACAATCTATACAACTACTGAATTGTTATGTTGTACACCTGAAATTTATATAATCTTTCATGTCAATTTACCACAATTTGAAAATAGATCTACCATTTTAAAAAAAAATCACATTTGGGGCAAATTAATGAAAGCCCTCAATATTCAATATGATAATATTTGATTTAATCATAAGTGCCTGTGGTAAGGTACTTGATCCTATTTTAGAGATGAAAAAACTGAGGTTTGAAGAGATACCAGTCATACAGTCATATGACTGGTCAATAGGAGAGCCAAGATTTAAATCTGTGAGAGACTGGCCACCATACTAGACTGCCTCTTTATTTTTTAAATTATTTAATTAATTAATTAGGCTGTGCCAGGTCTTCATTGCAGCACGCAGAATCCAGTTTCCTGACCTCGGCCCCCTGCTTTGGGAGTGCAAAGTCTTAGCCACTGGATCACCAGGGAAGTCACTACACTTGTTTATATTTCAGTAAATCCATGAACATTTTATGTAAAAACCCAAATGAACTTTTTAGCCAATCCAATACATGTGAAATTAAAGATAATTTCGTAAGAGAGCTTGGATTAGATAATTAACATATGGTTACTCAAAAGCACCAAAAATAACTACTGGATGTGGGAATGAGGTAAGGAATAAGAGGAAAGGAAATTTTCTTGTACCCAAAGAAAATTTATATCACTGAATTCAGCAAGTATCTCCCGAGAAACTATTGTGTGCTCAACCTTATGTACAGTGCAGAGAGGAAAGGCCCAGCGCTTGCCTGGCCGGGGCTCTCGTTCTTGTGTGAACACTAGATACAATGATCTAGCCAGACAAAGTATTACTGCCTTAGGGGCACAAGGTAATGGGCGTAGAGTTGCCAGATTTAACAAGTAAAACGTTTATCTGAAACACCAAAAGCAATTTGTTGTTTATCTGAAATTCAAATTTCACTGGATGTCCTGTATTTTATTTGGCAACTCTAGAGGCGATTTAGTTCCGGCTAGAACATGAGCAAAGGCAGAGAGGCAGGAAAGCGTATGAAAGCATTTAGAGAACAAGTAGGGGAGGTGTATTTGGAAGAACATAAGGTGACCCTCGTTGGATCTGAGGGGTAGGAAGACCCGCTGGAGTAGGAAATGGCAACCCACTCCAGTATTCTTGCCGGAGAATTCCATGAACAGAGGAGCCTGGTGGGCTACAGCCATGGGGTGGCAAAGAGTTGGACACAACTGATCAACCAATACACACAAAGTCAGATAAGTAGGTGAACCCATGTTGCGAAGGTCTTGAGAGCCAAGCCAAGAGAGAAAGAGGAAGAGGAGCCAGTAAAAGGCCAATCACAAGACTTCCCTGGTGGTTCAGTGGCTAAGACTCCAAACTCCCAATGCAGGGGTCCCGGGTTAGATTCCTGATCAGGGAACTAGATCCTGCGTGCTGCAACTAAGACCAGGTGAAGCCGAGTAATAATTAATCAATTTAGAAAAAAGACCACTCAGAGAGGCAGGCGGAGGACCGCAGGAGTAGAGTGCAGTATTCCAGGAGGCCCTAGAGAAACTTTCCTAGGAAGAGAGGACAATCTAATAGGTCTAGGCTTCAAATGTCAAATGCTGTGAGGAAGCTCTGCATGAATAAGACTCAGAAGGTCACTGAATTCATAATTGAATTTTTATATGAAAATTTAAATCAATGTGATATCATTTATATTATTGTTTAGTCCCTAGGTCATGTCTGAGTTTTTCTGTGACCTCATGGACTGTAGCTTACCAGGTTCCTCAGTCCATGGGATTTCACAGGCAAGAATACTGGAATAGATGGCCATTTCCTTCTTTAGAGGATCTTCCTGACCCAGGGATTGAATCTGCATCTCCTGCATTGCAGGCAGATTCTTTACAACTGATCCAGGGAAGCCATCACTTAATTATGGAATCTTAAAAAAAAGAGAGAGAAATGGATACTAATGAACTTACAGAAGTAGACTCATAGAAAACAAAGAAGATGTAGGGGATAAATTAGGAATCTGGGATTAACATACACACACCACTATGTATAAAATAGGTAAACATCAAAGAACAACTTTGTAGCGCAAGGAACTATCATCAGTATCTTGTAATAACCTGTTTTTATGGGAAAATGTGTTATATTAATAATTTTGCTGTACACGTGAATACAACATACTATACTTCAGTTTTTTACATGGACCAAAAATAAAAGAAAAATTAAAATCACAGTGAGATCCCCTTTTCACCCATCTGATTGAACAAATTCAGAAGTTTAAAAAGGAGCAGTGTTGGTGAGTGAAAGTCGCTCAGTCATGTCCGACTCTTTGGATTTATAGTCCATGAAATTCTCCAAGCCAGAATACTGGAGTGGGTAGCCTTTCCTTTCTCCAGGGGACCTTCCCAACTCAGGGATCGAACCTGTCTCCCACATTGCAGGCGGATTCTTTACCAGCTGAGCCATAAGGGAAGCCCAAGAATACTGGAGTGGGTAGCCTATCCCTTCTCCAGTGGATCTTCGCAACCCAGGAATCGAACCGGGGTCTCCTGCATTGCAGGCAGACAGTATGGTGGGAACATGTTACTTTAATCTCTTTGAAGGCAATATGACAAAGAATTATAATGAAGGCTAGTGCTATTTTTTATGTGCCAGGTGCTCTTCTAAGCAGTTATTTTTCGTATATTAACTCATTGAATTTTCACAGCAACCCTGTGGGGGAGGTCCTATATAGAGCTGGAGAAACTGTGGTTTTAGAGATGGGGTGGTGAAGGGCATTGTCCAGGTTCATCCAACTAGTAAGAGGATAAGCCAGCACTTGGCTCCAGTTTGTGCTCTACTACAATATCCTAGTCCCATCAGTCAAAAATCTCAAATGCAACTACTCTGACACAAAAATTACCTTTCTAGGAAAATATTCTACCAGAATATTCACATGTGTGTGCAAAGACACTTGAATGACATCACTCATTGTATCATGGTCTGAAAAGCAATCTGAATGTCCAACAGTAGGAGACTAATTAAACACATTTTGGTATAGCCTTCAAGTGGAAAACTATGCGACCCTTACAAAGAGTAAGGCAGATATATATGTACACAGAGGGAATGAACTCTGAGCTAAGTGTTAGGTGAAAAGAGCAAGACTTAGAACAATGTGTGCCCCTGCTGGGGTTAAAAAAAATAGTGAATATAGATACTATACACATATATGCTCGTATATGGAGAAGGAAATGGCAACCCCCTCCAGTATTCTTGCCTAGAGAATCCTGTGGACAGAGGAGCCTGGAGGGCTGCTGTCTATGGGATCACACAGAGTCAGACATGACTGAAGTGACTTAGCAGCAGCAGCAGCAGCATGCTTGTATATATAAATATTATCTCTGAAGGGATGGGGATCAAGAAGATGAGTTAGAAAATGATTCCTTTGCAGCTCCCCTGGTGGTCCAGTGGCTAAGACTCCATGCTTCCAGAGCAGGGAGCCCAGGTTCAATCCCTGGTCAGGGAACTAGATCCCACTTGCCACATGGTGCAAGTAAGACTCGGCGCAGTCAGAACAAATAAATAAATATTTCTCAAAAAAAAAAAGAGAAGATGATTGTGTCTCTGGTAAAGTCAGTCACTGGTGGGAGGATGGAAGAAAGATTTTCTTTCTAGCTCAGTCTGTTTGGTAGCATTTGACTGTTTTCCCTTACACATGTACTACTTTTTCAAAAATAACACCATTTTTTTTTCCAGATTTTTACAAAACATTAACATAGCCAATAGTTTTGTAGCGTTCTCCACTTTATAATGTGCACTCAAACACAGGAATGTCTTTGATGCTCAGATAACCTTTGAGGAAAACCTTATGAACCCCTTTCCAGAGAGTCATGTCACAAACAGGAGGTAACTCTTTCAGGAGCCTTTGTCTGGAGTGGCCTCTCTGGAGCGCTGCACTATTGCAGCTGTGCTTGTATTGCCTTTTATGAGAGGCAGAGGCCTGAGCAGGGCAGGCCTGTGTGTTTAGCTGTCTCAGCACTCAGAGTTCCTCTAGGAATTAAAGAAACCCAACCTGATGGCATGGCTTCAATGAGCAGTTTCAGCGATGTGAGCTGGGGAGAACAGTGACTGGGGGTTAATGAGGTGGGAGGAAGAACGGATGACTTTGGGATTTGAAGACATTGGGTGATGAAGTGAAGGTGAGGCACATGCAAGAAGGAGGGTGGCGGCAACTGGGAGAAGGAGACTCAGATTGTGTGAACAGGGAATAATGGAATGAACTGCCTTCGCCAGTTGCAGGTCTAGGCTGTCATCTTAGCCCTGCCTTGGAAAGGCTACATGTCCTTAGGCCAGTTACTGTTTTGCTATTTTATTTGTTTAATGCATGTATTGCACGGTATTGGGGTTTAAAACATTTTTAAGTTTATTTTTATTTTTACCTTTTTTTTTGTATTGGGGTATAGCCAATGAACAATGTTGTGATAGTTTCAGATGTACAGAGAAGGGACTCAGCCATACATATACATGCATCCATTCACCCCAAACTCCCCTGCCCCCATCTAGGCTACCACATAACATTGAACAGAGTTCCATAAGCTATGTAGTAGGTCCTTATTGATTATCCATTTCAAATATAGCAGTGTGTACAAGTCCATTCCAAACTCCCTAGCTATCCCTTCCAACATTCTTTCCCCATCCACCTCCTGTTTGCATAGTATTTGAATCCAATGCTTGATGTGAAAAAATTTCAAATAATATAAAAGCCCCCATCTGCCCTACTCAATTTTCCCTCCCCCTTACCTGAGGAGTCATGTTGCTGGAGATGTTTTTATATGTTTTTATATGCACAATTATATCCAAGGTAAAATATATGGGTAATGTGCATATTTAGGGTACAAAATAGATACCTACATAGGATATATAATATTTTCATATCAATACAGATCTAGAACAGGTATATTTGGAAACATGATTTAATATATTCACAGAAATAAGATCAGCCTTTGTGTGAATGTATGTATATAAATTTTTTTTCAGTTTAAAATACATTGTAGAGCTCTTTTCATACCAGTACTGTTAAAAAAATTTAACCAAGTAAGTTTGAAGATCTAGTTAGCTTTAATCAATAATTCATCCATCAGGCAGAATCCTATCTTATGAATAGATGGGCGCTCTAAGCTGGGTCATCACAAACTTCAAAGGAGCTATGTTGTCGTTCAGTCACCCAGTCGACTTCAAGAATCTTCTCCAATACCGCAGTTGAAAAGCATCAATTCTTCAGCCCTCAGCTTTCTCTATAGTCCAACTCTCACATCCATACATGACTACTGGAAAAACCACAGCTTTGACTAGATAGACCTTTGTTGGCAAAGTAATGTCTCTGGTTTTTAGCATGCCGTCTAGGTTGGTCATAGCTTTTCTTCCAAGGAGCAAGTGTCTTTTAATTTCATGGTTGCAGTCACCATCTGCAGTGGTTTTGGAGCCCCCCAAAATAGACAGGTAAGATGGTTTGGTATTCCCTTCTCTCTAAGAGCTTTCCACAGTTTGTTATGATCCACACAAAAGCTTTAGCGTAGTCGATGAAACAGAAACAAATGTTTTCCTGAAATTCCCTTGCTTTCTCTATAACCCAGTGAAGGTTGGCAATTTTATCTCTAGTTCCTTTTCCTTTTCTAAGACCAGCTTGGACATCTGGAAGTTCGTGGTTCGCATAATGCTGAAGCCTAGCATGCAAGATTTTAAGCACAACCTTAGTAGCATGGGAGATGAGTGTGACTGTCCAGTGGCTAGCACATTCTTTGGTACTACCCTTCTTGGGAACTGGGATGAGAATTGACCTTTTCCAGTCCTGTGACCACTGCTGTATCTTCCAGATTTTCTGACATAATGAAAGCAAAATCTTGATGGCATCCTCCTTTAGGGATTTAAATAGTTCTGCTGGAATTTCATCCCATCCACTAGCTTTATTTAAAGCAGTGCTTAGCAAAAGAAAAAAAAATTTAAGGCCAGGATGTCTACTTTTGGGAGGTGGGGAATGGGCAAGGTCTTTATCATGCAAACTACCTCTTCTTCCGGGAGGAGGATGGGAATGAAGAGGGAAAGGTGACACTTTGTGTGCTGACCAGAAAATTCCAAAGACTAGTTAAGATTTCATTTCTGGTAAAAGTCAAAGCTACAGTTAGTTTAGGTATCAAATCTAGATTTGGTGTCCTGGGCACAAATGATGCCATTTGGAGCTTTTCTCCGTAACAGTACATATTGATCTTATAATTGTTTATAGGAAAAAATAATATTTCATAGTATGTATTTTGTAGAGTTTATTTGACCAAACTTAATGAACTATAGGGGCTTCCCTGGTGGCTCAGGCTGCAATGCAGGAGACCCAGGTTTCTCCTGGATTCTTCCAGATCCCTGCATCTGGAAGATCCCTTGGAGGAGGCCAAGGCAACCCACTTTAGTACTGTTGCCTAGAGAATCCCATGGACAGAGGAGCCTGGCGGGCTGCAGTCCTTAAGGTCACGCAGAGTTGGACACGACTGAAGCGACTAAGCAGCAGCAGCAGCAATGAACTGTAAGGCTTTAACAAGTTTTTACTATCACAAAAAGTGCTGCAGTGAGTATCCTCATACGTGCTTTAACGTGTAAATAAATATTCCTCATGTTTTCCCGTGTTAGATATTTAGATACCTAGGAATTGGATTGCTGGGATGAAGTGTATGCGCAATAAAAAGTTTGATAGCTACTATTTGATTGTCCTCTCTACTATTTAACTTTACCTATCAAGTTAGATGGGCTCCCTCGGTGGCTCAGCGGTAAAGAATCTGCCTGCAGTGCAGGAGACACAGGAGATGCAGCTTCAATTCCTGGGTAGGGAAGATCCCCTGGAGGAGGGCATGGCATGGCTAGTATCCCTGCTTGGAGAATCCCAGGGAAAGAGGAGCCGGGCAGGCTATAGCCCATAGGGTTACAAAGAATTGGATGACTGAAGAAGGGACTTACCAAGCACGTACCAATTTAGATTCCTATCAATAATACATTGAAGCACTGTTTTCTCTATACATCAGATCTGAATAGTATTCAACTTAAATTTTTGCCATTTTGATGGGTTAAAAATATTTCATTGTTGTCTTATTTTTCCTATGCTCCCTGTTACTAGCTGGGGTCTTTTCATATGCTAATCAATCATTCGTTTTTCTTTTTCTTCTGTAAATTGTTCACATCTGCAATGGATATTTTTGATTATTTTGCTGGCATCCATTCCACTCACTCTCCTATAGTATTAACAGAGATTCCATCTGGGTGTGACCCTACTATCAGCTTTACTGAGTGCCACAACCCAATCAGCACAATCTCACCTTTGTTTTCCAAGTGATTTAATTAAAAGGCCTAAACCAATCAAGCCGGAGTCTGTATTCCTTAGACTGAGTACAATGCCTAGGGCCCATAGTCTTTTCATGAGCGCAGAAAAACATCTTGCTGCTGCTAAGGTGCTTCAGTCGTGTCTGACTCTGTGCCACCCCATAGACGGCAGCCCACCAGGCTCCCCCATCCCTGGGATTCTCCAGGCAAGAACACTGGAGTGGGTTGCCATGGACTGCAGCCCACCAGGCTCCTCCGTCCATGGGATTTTCCATGCAAGAGTACTGGAGTGGGTTGCCATTGCTTTCTCCAAAAACATCTTAATTTCTTCTAAAATCAAAATTAAAAAAAAATTTAGGTTAAAGAAGGTTCTTTAATAAATGTTATGGGAACTTCCCTGGTAGTCCAGTGGCTAAGACTTCAAGCTCCTAATGCAGGGGGCACAGGTTTGATTCCTGGTCAGGCTTCCTAGGTGGCTCAGTGATAAAGTATATGCCTGCAATGCAGGAGACAAAGGAGACACAGGAGACCTGGGTTTGATCCCTGGGTCAGGCAGATCCCCTGGAGGAAGGCATGGCAACCCACTCCAACATTCTTGCCTGGAAAATTCCATGGACAGAGGAGCCTGGTGGGTTACAGTCCATGGGGACACAAAGAGTCACACACGACTGAGCAGCATGCATGCAGGGAAGTAGATTCCACATGCTGCAACTAAAAGATTCTGAGTGCAGCAACTAAAACCATGTGCAGCCAAATAAATACATACTTTAAAAAATAAATGTTCTGAACTGAATTGTGTCCCCCTCAAACTCATCCCAAATCTCCAATATGATTGTATTTGGTGATAGGGCCTTTAAGGAGGTAATTAAGGTTAAATGAAGTCATGAGAGTGCAATCCTAATCCCATAGGACTGGTGTCCTTAAAAGTAGAGATTGAGATACCAGAGGGTTCTCTTTCCACGCCTAGTTGGAAGAAAGGCCATGTATTTTGCCATGGCCACTGAACAGAAGAATACAATATATAATATTTGTGTATCCATCTTAGCTTGCCAAGAGTCAGACATAACTGAAGCCATTTAGCATGCATCCATCTTTGCTATCAGTGAAGTCGTAAAATATAATTAAAAAACATTTTTAGTGCAGGAAGGGAACCATGAAGGCAAAGGTGCCTAGAGCCCATGAAAGCCATAATATTGCCCTGAAATTAGGCCCTAACATCTCTTGGTGCAGGCCTTTAGAATAAGAGTAGGGAAAGAGGGTTTCCTAGGCAGTTCAGTGGTAAAGAATCCACTTGGCGATGCAGGAGATGCAAGTTCAATCCCTGGGTCAGAAGATCCCCTGGAAAAGGAAATGGCAACCCACTCCAGTATTCATGCCTGGGAAATCCCATAGACAGAAGATCCCATGGTGGGCTATAGTCCATGGCGTCACGAAGAATTGGATGCAACTGAGTACAATCCCAAAGAAAGGCAATGCCAAAGAATGCTCAAGCTACTGCACAATTGCACTCATCTCACACGCTAGTACAGTAATGCTCAAAATTCTCCAAGCCAGGCTTCAGCAATACGTGAACCGTGAACTTCCTGATGTTCAAGCTGGTTTTAGAAAAGGCAGAGGAACCAGAGATCAAATTGCCAACATCTGCTGGATCATGGAAAAAGCAAGAGAGTTCCAGAGAAACATCTATTTCTGCTTTATTGACTATGCCAAAGCCTTTGACTGTGTGGATCACAATAAATTGTGGAAAATTTTGAAAGAGGTGGGAATATGAAACCACCTGACCTGCCTCTTGAGAAACCTGTATGCAGGTCAGGAAGCAATAGTTAGAACTGGACATGGAACAACAGACTGGTTCCAAATAGGAAAAGGAGTACGTCAAGGCTGTATATTGTCACCCTGCTTATTTAACTTCTATGCAGAATACATCATGAGAAACGCTGGGCTGGAAGAAGCACAAGCTGGAATCAAGATCTCTGGGAGAAATATCAGTCACCTCAGATATGCAGATGACACCACCCTTATGGCAGAAAGGGAAGAGGAACTTAAAAGCCTCTTGATGAAAGTGAAAGAGGAGAGTGAAAAAGGTGGCTTAAAGCTCAACATTCAGAAAACGAAGATCATGGCATCCAGGTCCCATCACTTCATGGGAAATAGATGGGGAAACAGTGGAAACAGTGTCAGACTTTATTTTCTGGGGCTCCAAAAATCACTGCAGATGGTGACTGCAGCCATGAAATTAAAAGACGCTTACTCCTTGGAAGGAAAGTTATGACCAACATAGATAGCATATTCAAAAGCAGAGACATTCCTTTGCCGACTAAGGTCCATCTAGTCAAGGCTATGGTTTTTCCAGTGGTCATGTATGGATGTGAGAGTTGGACTGTGAAGAAAGCTGAGCACCGAAGAATTGATGCTTTTGAACTGTGGTGTTGGAGAAGACTGTTGAGAGTCCCTTGGACTGCAAGGAGATCCAACCAGTCCATTCTAAAGGAGATCAGTCCTGGGATTTCTTTGGAAGGAATGATGCTAAAGCTGAAACTCCAGTACTTCGGCCACCTCATGCAAAGAGTTGACTCACTGGAAAAGACTCTGATGCTGGGGGAGATTGGGGGCAGGAGGAAAAGGGGACGACAGAGGATGAGATGGCTGAATGGCATCACCGTCTCATTGTACGTGAGTTTGAGTGAACTCCGGGAGTTGGTGATGGACAAGGAGGCCTGGTGTGCTGCAGTTCATGGAGGCTCAAAGAGTCAGACATGACTGAGCGACTGAAATGAACTGAACTGAGTACAATGCATGCATGCATTTGGTTTTAAATTTTATCATAAAATTATTAAATTAAATATTAATTAATATTAAACACTAAGATTATTTTTAGTAAGAATAGTTTTTTATCCACTCCTCTCCATACTCTTCAGAGTGCACCCTTCCCGCCGCAAGCAACCATACTCTATCCTTCTGGATGCTTCCCTATTATTTAACTTTTAAATGTCTAAATAGTATCTTTATAATCTCTGTCTTTTTAAAAGTATTTGTGAAAAGAAGTGAAAGGAAAAGGAGAAAAGGAACGGTATACCCATCTGAATTCAGAGTTCCAAAGAATAGCAAGGAGAGATAAGAAAGCCTTCCTCAGTGAACAATGCAAGAAATAGAGGAAAGCAATAGAATGGGAATGACTAGAGATCTCTTCAAGAAAATCAGAGATACCAAGGGAACATTTCATGCAAAGATGGGCACATTAAAGGACAGAAATGGTATGGACCTAACAGAAGCAGAAGATATTAAGAAGAGGTGGCAAGAATACACAGAAGAACTATACAAAAAAGATCTTAATGACTAGGATAACCATGATGGTGTGATCACTCACCTAGAGCCAGACATCCTGGAGTTTGAAGTCAAGTGGGCCTTAGGAAGCATCACTATGAACAAAGCTAGTGGAGGTGATGGGATTCCAGCTGAGCTATTTCAAGTCCTAAAAGATGATGCTGTTAAAGTGCTGCACTCAATATGCCAGCAAATTTGGAAAACCCAGCAGTGGTCACAGGACTGGAAAAGGTCAGTTTTCATTCCAATCCCAAAGAAAGGCAATGCCAAAGAATGTTCAAATTACCCTAAAACTGCACTCATTTCACACGCTAGCAAAGTAATACTCAAAATTCCCCAAGCTAGGCTTCAACAGTACGTGAACCGAGAACTTCCAGATATTCAAGCTGGATTTAGAAAAGGCAGAGAAACCAGATATCAAATTGCCAACATTCATCAGATCATTGATAAAGCAAGAGAATTCCAGAAAAACATCTGCTTCATTGACTATGCTAAAGCCTTTGACTGTGTGGAGCATAACAAACTGGAAAATTCTTAAAGAGCTAGGAATACCAGACCATCTTACCTACTTCTTGAGAAACTAGTATGCAGGTCAAGAAGCAATAGTTTGAACTAGACACGGAACAACAGGCTGGTTCAAAATTAGGAAAGGAGTATGTTAAGGCTGTGTATTGTCACCCTGCTTATTTAACTTATATGCAGAGTACATCATGAGAAATGCTGGGCTGGATGAAGCACAAGTTGGAATCAAGATTGCTAGGAGAAATATCAAACCTCAGATATACAGATGACACCACCCTTATGGCAGAAAGTGAAGAGGAACTAAAGAGCCTCTTGAAGATTAAAGAGGAGAGTGAACAAAGCTGGCTTAAAACTCAACATTAAAAAAACTAAGATCATGGCACCTATTCCCATCACTTCATGGCAAATAGATGGGGAAACAAAGGAAACAGTGACAAACTTTATTTTCTTGGGCTCCAAAATCACTGCAGACGGTGACTGCAGCCATGAAATTAAAAGACGCTTACTGCTTGGAAAGAAAGCTACAACAAACCTAGACAGCATATTTAAAAGCAGAGACGTTACTTTATAGTCAAAGCTTTGTTTTTTTCAGTAGTCATGTATAGATGCAAGAATTGGACCATAAAGTAGGTTGAGCACTGAAGAACTGATGCTTTTCCACTGTGATGGTGAAGAAGACTCTTGCAAGTCCCTTGGAGATCAAACCAGTCCATCCTAAAGGAAATCAGTCCTGAATATTCATCGGAAGGACTGATGGTGAAGCTGAAACTCCAATACCTTGGCCACCTGATGCGAAGAGTCAACTCATTGGAAAAGACCCTGATGCTGGGAAAGATAGAAGGTAGGAGAAGGGGACTACAGAGGATGAGATGGTTGGATGTCATCACTGACTCAATGGACATGAGTTTGATCTAGCTCTGGGAGATGATGAAGAACAGGGAAGCCTGGTGTGTTGCAGTCCATGGGATCTCAAAGAGTCACGGACACGACTGAGAGACTGAACAGAAACAAAAGGTATTTGTTTATTTGGCTGCACCACGTCTTAATTTCACCATACTGGAGCTTTAATTGTCGTTGTAGCACATGGAAAGCTGCAGCATGTGACCTCTTAGCTTCCCCTCATGAGATCTAGTTCCCCGACCAGGGATCCAACCCAGAGCCTGTGCTTTGGGAGCTGGAAACCTTAGCAACTGGACCACCAGAAAAGTCCCCTGATTTCTGTCTTTTTTACTCTAATAATGATCATAGGGGGGCTTCTGTAGTGGCTCAGATGGTAAAGATTCTGCCTGCAATGCATCAGAATCCCTGCGTCAGGAAGATCCCCTGGAGAAGGGAATGGCTACCCACCCCAGTGTTCTTGCCTGGAAAATAGAAATCAACACATGTAAAGTGTTTAGTGCTCAACAAATTGTAGCTTTAATGTTATTAGTCATCAAAACAACACAATGAGGAAAACATTCTTCTGATGAGGAAACAGAGGCACCAGAGCCGATGTTACTTTCGTGAGATTTCACCTCTTGTAAGGGGCTGGAGCTAGGAGTCTAAATCCAGAGCCACGGTAATTCACGTATCACCTGCAACCACCATCTTGAAAACCCCTGGGGAGGAATGTGATACGGTAGAAGTGTCTGAGAATAAGGGAGGTAAGGCGTGGTGAGGCTGGAAACTCAAATTTTTCAAAGTTCTGGAATAGGATTGCAGGATAAATTATGCAACACCTAGTTATATTTGAATTTCAGATAAACCAGGAGTAATTTTTTAGTACAAGTATGAACCAGCTAAAAAGTTCTTTGTCATTTATCTGATATTCATTAACTGGAGATCTTGCATTTTAATTTACTTAAAGAGGTACCTAGGAACCAAGGCTTTTGTTCCAGCACAGGAAGTGGCACAGGAGTAGGCAATTAGAGCCCGGGGGATGGGTGGTAAATCCATCCCCTGCCACTAGGAGGCAGTAGAGGACTGAGTAGGAGGGGCCGGGGGAGCTGAGGGTGTCTGCAGAGCAGGCCTGGGAAAAGGCTTTGGGGCTGCTGTCCATCAAGACTAGAATTTTAAATCAAATCACAAAAGAAAGAGCACGCAGCTCACAGAAAAAGAACAGCTTATTCATGACTAATAAACATGAACCGAAGCTCACTGCCATTCATAATTAAATGAATAAGCCTGAAATAAAATGAGGTATTTTCCAACTCTCAAATTGGCAAAAATAAAAATATCAAAAGGATTAAAAACTCAGTTTCATGAAAGTATGAGGAAATACTATGTGAGTGGAGTCTAGCATATCGTCTTTGGATTAATATAAAATTTAAAAATGAATGTAGCCTTTACATGCCTTTAAAATTTCATAGGTTTCCCCAGTGGCTCAGTCAGTAAAAAATCCACCTGTAATGCTGGAGACCTGGGTTCAGTCCCTGGGCTGGGAAGATCCCCTGGAGGTGGGCATGTAACCCACTCCAGTATTCTTGCCTGGTGAATCCGTGGACCAAAGAGCCTGGTGGGCTGCAGTCCATGGGGTGGCAAAGAGTAGGACACAACTACTCTTTGAGTGACTAAGGACATGTAGCCTTTAACCAATGGTTTAACTTTTAGGGATCTATCAGACAGATCTGCTTTCACATATAGGTGGGAACATATGAAGATGTTCATTTTTGTATTAGCTAAAACCAAGGCAAACAAACTGCCTAAACATTCATGCAAAGGAACATGATTAATAAATGATAACAGATAATGTAATACCATGGAATCATTTAAAGAATGCTATAGATCTATATGTTGATAAGTTTTAAAAATCCAGGGTATTTTTCCAAGTGAACAAAGCAGTGTGCACACCATTTTACAGATTTTTTCCAATTTGTATGTAACAGAGAGGGAATGAGATGTGTTTATAAATTCATAAGACATTTCTGAAAGAATACCCAAGAAACCATCCACAGTAGTTCTGTGGCAGAGGGATCTGGGATGGGCAGGGGGTCTGGGGTGAGCAGAAAATTTACTACCTACTGTATCAGTTTTACTTGTTCGTTTTTTTAAACCTTATGTTGGTATAGCCTTTACCAATTTAAAATAAAGTAGAAATTTGGGAAGATACCCTGGAGAAGGAAATGCCAACCCACTCCATTATTCTTGCCTGGGAAATCCCATGGACAGAGAAACCTGGTAACTCCATGGGAGTTGCAAAAACAGTCAGACAGGGCTTAGTGATTAATCAATAACACAAGAAATCTGAAGGGACAAAGAACGTCAAAGTCGGGCTAAGAGATAGAAGGCAATGTGTCCAAAAACGAGATAGGAAAAGAAAAATGGTCTAGTCCCTGGGGAACTCGTGAGTCAAGAGGCAGCAGCAAGCTGGGAAGGTCTGTCCAGAACCCATGGAAAACCTCTGCCTCCTAGGATGCCTGGCCTACCTTGGGGTGAGCTAGAGAAGTGCCCACAATCTCCGTAGTCAAGAGGCTACTGTGCAGGGACTCTGCCCATTGGTTGCTTCTTGTGCAGCCAGAAGATAAGATGACTAATACAAACTGGGGTGAGGGAGGCCAGCCCAGGGCAGGGCCTGCAGCCTCTTCTCACCTGGGTACTTTATTTTAATTAAGACAGTCTGAGTCATCACTTTTCTGGTTTCACAAAGAGCTTGTGATCATGTTAACCCACTGGGTTGTTTCTTGTTTTTAAATAATTTTGTTTATTTGTTTGTTTTTGGCTGTCCTGGGTCTTCATTGCTGTGCCGGCCTTTCTCTAGTTGTGGAGAGCCAGGCTACTCACTAGCTGTGGTGCACACGCTTCTTATTGCCATGGCTTTTCTTGTTTTAGAGCACAGGCTCTTGGGCAAACCAGTTTCAGTAGCTGTGGCATGTTGGCTTGGTAATTTCGGCTCCCAGGTTCCAGAATGCTCTCAATAGTTGATTGCGTACTGGTTTAGTTGATTTGCAACCTGTGGAATTTTCCTGGATCAGTGCTCAAACCCATGTCTCCTGCATTGGCAGGCAGATTCTTTATCATTGAGCCACCAGGGAAGCCCAGCCACTGGGTTTTTGATGCTACTGACAGGAGGAACCTAGAATATTATGGATGTGAGAAATGGACCATAAAGAAGGCTGAGCACCAAAAAACGGATGCTTTTGAACTATGGTGCTGAAGAAGACTCTTCAAAGTCCCTTGGACTGCAAGGAGATCAAATCAGTCAATCCTAAAGGAAATCAGTCCTAAACATTCATTGGAAAGACTGATGCTGAAGCTGAGGCTCCAATACTTTGGCCACCTGATGCGAAGAACTGACTCATTGGAAAAGACCCTGATGACGGGAAAGATTGAAGGCAGGAGAAGAAGGGGACAACAGAGGATGAGATGGCATCACTGATTCAGTGGACATGAGTTTGAGCAAACTCTGAGAGATAGTGAAGGACAGAGAACCCTAGTGTGCTGCAGTTCATAGGATCACAAAGAGTTGGACACAACTTAGTGACTGAACAACAACAAGAACAGAATATTAACAAAAGCAAGAAGAGAGAGACAGAGAGGCCAGAAGTAGCGGGAGCGGCTAAATGGGAAAATATGAAGATGTTTAGTCCAGGAGACAGAGTTTAGAACGAGAACAGTGGTTCTCAAAGTGTGTACTGCAGACATGGCCCTAAACATTGAAAAACACTGACTCCACCTCCGATCACATTTGTAATTAAACAATAAAAAGGTATGGAAGTCCAATAAAGTTCTGAATTTTCTCCTAGTGACATTTTCTCCATTGTTTTGATCTTTTAAATATCAAACAGAATCCTTTCCTCATCTTTCTGCCTCCCTTATTTGCTAATTCATGGAACTTGTGATTTAATCTCAGTACTGGATAATTACTACTAGCATCGAACATATTGGGTTGGCCAAAAAGTTTGTTAGGGTTTTTCCATACCGTCTTACAGAAAAACCCCAACAAACTTTTTGGACAACCCAATACCTGGCTTTTTGATGGCTACCTCAGCACTACTGCATTGGAAGGTCTAGAGGCAGGGCCAGGAAATTGAATTTTAACCAGATGAGGAAATAATAATAAATCCTACAGTAACCAGCACTCAAGATGGCCTCACTGACGCCTGCACTGTGATGGTCCCAGCCTTGTGTGGTTGTCTCCTGCATGGTACTGGGGTTAGCATCTGGTGGCTGCAAAGTGATTTCATGCCCAAGATTAGGCTATAAATGTTTTTGGCTTCCACCTTGGGTGCCCACTTTCCATCTCTTTTCGGAATCTGTCACTCTGGAAAAGCAAGCTTCTATGTTGTGAAGCTTACGTTTTTAGGAGAGGCCTACAAGGCAAGCACTGGGGCTTCCCATGTGGCGCTAGTGGTAAAGAACCTGTCTGCCAATGGAGGAGACATAAGAATCATGGGTTTTATACCTGGATCAGGAAGATCCCCTGGAGGAGGGAATAGCAACCAACTCCAGTATTTTTTGCCTGGAGAATCCCATGGAGAGAGGAGCCTGGCAGGCTATAGGCCATAGGGTCACACAGAGTTGGACACGACTGAAGCGACTTAGCATGCACACACGCGCACACACACACACATAGGCAAGGACTAGAAGCCTCTGAGTAGCTAAGAACTGAAGCTTGTGAGAGTGAGAGTGAAAAAGCTGGCTTAAAACTCAACATTCAGAAAACTAAGATCGTGGCATCCCATCCCATCACTTCATGCAAATAGTTGGGGAAACAATGGAAATGGTGACCGACTATTTTCTTGAGCTCCAAAATCACTGCAAATGGTGAGTGCAGCCATGAAATTAAGAGATACTTGCTCCTTGGAAGAAAAGCTGTGACCAACCTAGATAGCATATTACAAAGCAGAGACATTACTTTGCCAACAAAGGTCTGTCTAGTCAAAGCTATGGTTTTTCCAGTGGTCATGTATGGATGTGAGAGTTGGACCATAAAGAAAGCTGAGTGCCGAAGAACTGATACTTATGAATTGTGGTGTTGGAAGAAGACTCTTGGACTGCAAGGAGATCAAACCAGTCCATCCTAAAGGAAATTAGTCCTGAATATTTATTGAAAGGACTGATGCTGAAACTGAAGCTCCAATACTTTGGCCACCTGATGTGAAGAACTGATTCATTGGAAAAGACCCTGATGCTGGGAAGGATTGAAGGCAGGAGAAGGGGACTACAGAGGATGAGATAGTTGGATGGCATCACCAACTCGATGCATATGAGTTTGAGCAAGCTCTGAGAGTTGGTGAAGGACAGGGAAGCCTGGTGTGCTGCAGTCCATGGGGTCAGAAAGAGTCAGACACGACTGAGTGACTGATTTGAACTGAACTGAAGCTTGTGAACAACCATGTGAATGACATTGGTAGGGGATTCTTCAGCCCCTTTGAGCCCTGAGATAACTGCAGCCCCAGGCTTGACTGCAGCCTCATGCAAGACTGATTCCAATCATCTCTGCTAGCTACTTCTGCATTCCTGACCCTCGGAATCCATGAGATAAGAAATGCCTGTTGTTTAAGTTTAGAAGTAAAGTGTTCTGCAGCAATAGAAAACTAGTACAAGTACTTTTGGGGGGAAGCTTACTATGTATTACACTTTCTTCCAAGTGTTCAACACACATTATGCCATGTGAATTTCTCTGCATATTTGTGGGGTAGGGATTATTGTCCCCTTTTTACAAGGGAAAAACTAAAGTTCAATGAGAGTGCTAAAATACCATCGTTTTGCTTACAAAGGTTGTACTAGAATATACAAAACGTTGAGTGAAGATATCACAAGCCAGTTACTTTAACAACAAATTTAAAAATTTTTTAACTAAAACTGAGCTTTGGTTTAATTATCAGACAAAATCATTTATATTTCTTCCCCAAAATATACTCCCAAATGTACCCAGAGTAGCTAAATTAGTTGGCCATTCAACATAATATTTTTCACTTAACATTTTGGAGAATTCCTGCCAAGTTTCAGTATATTAAAATTGAGGCGTAATTAATGCTAAGGACAGAGAAGGCAATGGCAACCCACTCCAGTACTCTTGCCTGGAGAATCCCATGGACGGAGGAGCCCACCTGTCTATGGGGTCGCACAGAGTCGGACCCGACTGAAGCGACTTAGCATGCAATGCTAAGGCAGCCTTCTTACAATTAATTGGTAGTAAAATAGTAATCCCTTTTTAGTGAGCTTATCAACTTGTGTCAATAAAATCATGCCATTAGCAGAAATGATAACAAAGAAAAAGAAAGATTAAGAGAGTTTAAGAGGCATGTTCTCAGGAATTCCCCGATTTCAGCCATTAAGACTCACTTAACTGAGTGAGCATTCACTGCACAGGGCATTGGTTTGATCCCTGGTCGGGGAAATAAAATCCAGGAAGCTGCATGGTGTGGCCAAATAAATAAACAAATAAATTTTTAAAATGGCAGAGATTCTATGACAGAATATCATAATAAATCTCATTTTCAGAGACCGTGGACTAGAACAATAGTAAACCTGTCATTGATAAACAAGATAAGTAACAGTCACTCATCTTAGCCAAGACAGAAGGATGAGTGGTAAAGATCCTGCAAGCCTCGACATGGGCCAAAAAATAAAAAGCATGTTCTCACGCTGGGTGGTTGCTAAATTGGAATTTAGCCTAGGCCTCTGCACTCCTGAGCTGGGCCCATTCCTACAGCTTGAGGCTTTCCCTCTGTGAAATCCCGCACAGGCCTCTTACAGAGGCAAGGTAGAACTGGGTCACAGGTCCTGACGGCCGCTGGATGTGAACATGGACTTTACTGGCCATGAAGTGTGACTGGACCTGAGGGAAGAGATAGGGGAAGCTCGGATTTAGCGAGCTGAATGTTAGCTAACTCCCTCCTCCCAACTTCTTCCTCCGACAGTGCTCATCTCTGCTGCAGCAAAGACAGAACAGATTTTTAGAACCAGCTGGACCTGATGTCTAACCCAGGCTCTGCCACTTACTTGCTGTGTGACTGTGGCCTAGCAATTTCACCTCTGTGTCTAAGCTGCTTATTTTCATTCATTCATTCATTTAATCAATCAATTGCATATTTATTAAAGAGTATTGTTTGAGAACTTACTAGGTACTAGAATTTCGTGGTGAACAAGACGAAGTCCCTTATCTGCAAGAGCTTTCATTCTAGCAGGTATGAAAGGGTGTTTGGGAGACAGAAACAAACAAGAAAACTAACAGATAATGTCATGGGAAAGGTAGCAGACACTATAAAACACAAGAAAACAAGTAAAAGGATAGAGTGACCAGGCGTGCTTCTTATATGTAGGAGATGGTAATCCCTACTTCATAGGATTGTTATAAAAATTCTGTAAGATATAATACACAAAATACTTTGCACTGTACCTGGGACGGATTAGTAATAATGGTAACAGTTACTGAGTGCTTATTATGTGCTAGGTACCATTCCAGGTACTATAGATATATTAACTTATATAATCACTTTGTTCCATAGATGTACAAATAGGCACAGGTAGGTTCAAGGTCAGGAGGTTAACAGCTGATAGAATTGGGACTTGAACCCTAACATTCTGGCCTCAGAGCCTATGATTTTAGTTGATTTGCTAAATGTTAGTGGCTCTCTCTGCCATCCATATCATGGCATCTGGTCCCATCACTTCATGGGAAATAGATGGGGAAACAGTGGAAACAGTGTCAGACTTTATTTTGGGGGGCTCCAAAATCACTGCAGATGGTGATTGCAGCCATGAAATTAAAAGACGCTTACTCCTTGGAAGAAAAGTTATGACCAACCTAGATAGCATATTAAAAAGCAAAGACATTACTAAGGTCCGTCTAGTCAAGGCTATGGTTTTTCCTGTGGTCACGCATGGATGTGAGAGTTGGACTGTGAAGAAGGCTGAGTGCCGAAGAATTGATGTGTTTGAACTGTGGTGTTGGAGAAGACTCTTGAGAGTTCCTTGGACTGCAAGGAGATCCAACCAGTCCATTCTGAAGGAGATCAGTCCTGGGATTTCTTTGGAAGGAATGATGCTAAAGCTGAAGCTCCAATACTTTGGCCACCTCATGAGAAGAGTTGACTCATTGGAAAAGACTCTGATGCTGGGAGGGATTGGGGGCAGGAGGAGAAGGGGATGACAGAGGATGAAATGGCTGGATGGCATCACCGACTCAATGGACATGAATCTGAGTGAACTCTGGGAGTTGTTGATGGACAGGGAGGCCTGGCGTGCTGCGATTCATGGGGTCACAAAGAGTCGGACACAACTGAGCGACTGAACTGAACTGAGAACTGCAGAGGAGGGCATATTCAGTTTTGTTGGAGTTGGCAGGGATAGACACCAGGTGGGGCTTAGGGCAGCTTGTGGAGCAGAAGCAGGGCATCTGGAATTGAGTAACCAAGTAATCTGATGATGGGACTAGATAACAAAGAAGGGGAGAGTTTGAGATGATGAAGTTATGAAATAATGGAATAGGATGGTGTCTTCATCGGCATAGGCTACTGTAACCAAATGCCGTAGACTGTGTGGCTTACAGAGTAGACATTTATATTCTCATAGTTGTAGGGGTTGAAAGTCTGAGATCAGGACGCCAGTATGGTCAAGTTCTGATAAGGGCTGTCTACCTGGCCTGCTGATTGCTCTCTTCTAGCTGTGAAATCAGTGGTGGACAGAAAGATAGAGAGGGAGAGGCCGAGGGCAATGTCTCTTCTTATATGGGCACTAATCCCATCAAGAGCGTCTTACCCACATGACTTCATTTAACCCTAATTACCTCCCCAAAGTCCTATTTCCATGTACCATCATACTGGGGATCAGGGCTTTAACATTTGAATTTGAGGAGAGACACAATTCAGTCACCAGCAAAGAGGATAGATAGAACCTATGGAACTTACTGCCAGAATCTGGATCCACAAGGCTGCCAATGGACAAGAATCAACAAGGATTAAACATAGTAGGAAAAATGCCAAGTCCTGAATTTAGATACAAAACAATTACAAAGTCAACGGATGGAAAAAAGTATTTCTAGGTAATTAACTAGAAAATAACCCAAGCTGGTGGGACAAGATGGTCATCAAAAAAGCTGACTCTTCTTTGGTCAGATGTAGGCATTCCTGGGACAACATTCTATCTGGGCATCCCCCACAACACAGTTCTAAGGTGCTCTGAAGTTTTAATGTGGGGTCTCCCAGCCCCTGCCACCTAAAAACAAATCCTGCCATCCGCAACCCACTTTCCCAGATTTTTTTCAAAAAGGCTGTCATATTTGTATTCATGAACTTTATGGAGCACTGATGCATTAAATTTTTAGCGACTATATGTTACATAACATGCCACAGTATGCTAGGTCTTTGTATAGATAATGAATAGCGGTTATTAAAAAGCTAAAAAAAACCACATGAAAATAAAAATTTATGTTGAGAAAATTAAAATTGAGAACAAGTCTAGGATTATTTTAAGTGGTACAAAACCATGTTCAGGGCAACTTACAGAACATTAAGAAACAGTCTGAGAGCGACTGCTTTACTGTGTAATTGCCTCCATTTTTTCAGCCCCTTAAGTGCCTTGTTACCAGTGGGCTTTTCATACTGTGGCCACAAAACCCAGTCCTTCTGTTTCTCCCTCTTCATCATTTTTAGCTCTCCTCCCTCAGTGGCTATATGGCATGTCTAATCAGACAGTCATTCATTCATTTGCCAAATATTTATTGAGCAGCTTCTGTGCCAGACTCTGTGTTAAACATTGATGATACAATATGACCAGAAATAGGCATGGTCTCATCTCTTAGGAAACTTCTAATCTGGCAGGGGGAAAGTTAATCAAATAGCCTCATTTAATTGTGCCTATAATTATAAATTGAGATGACAACTATAAAAGAACAAATTGATGTAGGCACCATGGGAACAGATATCAAAGGCAGTTCAGTCACCTTTACCATTGAATTTACTTGATTAAGTTAAGGAAATCATAGGGAGTTAATTATGACAGATCAATACAATGCCTTATGAAAAACACAGTTTATCATCTTGAGTAAACAACCCAGTTTCATACAAAAAGCATCTCAATAAAAGTAATTTCTTTAAAAAATATTTATGGGGTAAATGTTGTTAGTCAGCAACCCTTGAAACCATGAAAACCAACCTGTCATATTACAAGGAAGTTCTTTGCCTCTTAGTAAGCAAATATAGAAGCTCAACTTTATAATGACAGGCTATAAGTTAACATAGATTTAACATAAATTTTATGATAATGATATGTAAATATTCTCTAGTCTTTAAATTATCTACCCAAGATGTAAGGCCAGCTGAAAACTTTGTCTCCAAGCAGCTGTGTCAGCAGTCATCTTATTCTTTTCAAGACTCCTCATTAAATGGGAAATTAAAGTTTGTGGCCTCTGGCTTCAGATATAATTTCTGGGCAACGTTAATTAAAGAATTCTGGGAGATTTATAATTTCTGTTTCCTTGTACGTGACCTAAGTCAAGTCTCTTAGCCTCTCTGAGCCTCAAGTTACTCATGGAGACAATAATAGTGCTTATATAAAAAAGATTCTATAAGAATTAAAAACTATATAGGGAATTCTCTGGCAGTCCACTGGTTAGGCATTTGCACTGCAGGGGTGATGGGTTCAATCCCTGGTCAGGGAACTGAGATCCCACAAGCTATGTGGGGCAGCCAAAAAAACAAAACAACAATAAATAAACAAATAAACTGAATTATTATATAACTATAAATAACTTAGTTCAGTTCAGTTCAGTCACTCAGTCCTGTCTGATTCTTTGTGACCCCATGGACTGCAGCATACCAGGCTTCCCTGTCCATCACTAACTCCCAGAGCTTGCTCAAACTCAAGTCCATCGAGTCACTGATGCCATCCAACCATGTCATCCCCTGTCATCCCCTTCTCCTCCTGTCTTCAGTCTTTCCCAGAATCAGGGTCTTTTCCAATGAGTCAGGTCTTCACATCAGGTGGCCAAAGTATTGGAGTTTCAGCTTCAAAATCAGTCCTTCCAATGAACACCCAGGACTAATCTCCTTTAGGATTGACTGGTTTGATCTCCTTGCAGTCCAACGGACTCTCAAGAGTCTTCTCCAACAACACAGTTCAAAAGCACTTATATACAGATACAATAAATATAAAATATTGTATAATTCAGTTTATTTACTTATTTTTTTTCCCTGCATATGTACAGTGAAAGTATCCAATAGAGTGTCTGGCATATAGCAAACACTAAAAACATTTGTTGTTACTGATTAAAAAAATTTTTTTTCATTTGTTGTTATTAATACAGGAAGTAGAGGTTCTCAGAAATTAATTAAACAGAAATGTGATCTTTATATCAGGCTTAAGTGAAGAATTTATATGCTTATTTCCCAGCTGAATTACTGTGCTTCATAGTCATCATAAAAGGAAAAAGGCTTGTTTGGGGAGTAAAGTGCTGGAGAGATGTTTATGAATCATAAATATAATACTTTGCTTTGGCTTAATCATCTTACTTCTAAGAAATTTTCCTAAGAAAATAATCAAAGATGTGAGTAAAGATTTGTGTGGAGTACTGTGTGATTCATTATAGCATCATTTATATTAGGGAAAAATCTACATATTCAGCAATATGGGAAAATTAAATTATAGTGAATTTATAGTTTAAAACTTAAATATGCAGGTCAAACAATTGGAAGGAAATATACCAAAACATTCAGCTGTGATTATCTCTGGACTGTGACATTATAGGTGATTCTTATTATTTATACTTTTCTATATTTTCCATATTTTTCATAATGAATATGTTACTTTCACAGTCAAAAGAGGTTCTTTTTAATAGCCTCATAGACAAATTTGCTCCATTTCCCAACCAGTCAGCAGGAAACTTTGGGAAGGTCCAGCCAGCCCTTGCTCAATTTTCTGGCCTTGGAGACCTAGGGAAGAGGTGTGGAGTGGATGTGGGAGGCTGAGGTTGTGGTTTCATTGCATCGGCTTGTCCTGCTGGATCGTGAGTGCCACAAGGACAGGAAAGGTCTGTTTGTTCATATCTGTGACACAGATCTAGCCTGGCCCCCTGTAAGTGGTTGATAAATACCAGATTCATGAATGGATGACTGTATCTCAGCGAAGTAACTAGACAGAGTCCAGTGAAAGGAGTTCATCTGTTTGGGAAGATGCAGTCTTTGAGAGGAAGAGATTGGAGGGTCTGCTCTGGACAGTTAGCCTAAGGGAGCCGAGGTTGAGGACAGAACTACGCATTCGGTGTCCTGAGGCTTGATGAGTGGGATCTTCTAGGTTTTTGTTTGTTTCTCAAAACCATCTTCCTGCTTAACCCCCAGCCACTTCACTTTTCTTGCTTCTGCTTCCTCATACTAACTTACTTTTTAATAGCTGAAGGAACCATCCAAATGCACAAGCCAGAAAGCTTAGGGTCTGGATGGAGGGAGCATTTTGGGTGGTGGGGGAGGGATTGAGGCTGTTGGTGAGACAGCTGAACTTGGATGACCTCAATACAAGGAGTGACTAAAACACTTGGACTTCACAAAGTTTGGGATGCTAGACTCTTGGGTGTTGGTGGTCTTCTAATCCCACACATCTCAGCAAAGTTAGGTATCCCTCCTAGACATCCCTGCACTGAACCCCATCAGGAGAGCCTTGATTTGGTAGTTTCACAGTTAGAGAAATCCACGTATGTTTAAGGTCAGTGATGTCCCTGTCGATAGACAAAGGAAAGGAAAGAAGAGTAAGAACCCAGGTTTGTCTGGCCCCAAGCCCAGAAGCCAAACAAAGAGCCCAGAATGTCCTTAGAGATACCGACCCACAAGTTATCTCAAGACAGCATTAAAATTTCATCCTAATGGAGGGTCTGGAAAGGTGAGTTTTGCTAAAAATCTTTGTCCTTTTCCGAAAGGCTCCAGGAGCAGACCATGAATCATGGGCTATACCAGCTACTCCAGGGCTCATGGTTCAGGTGGGGTCAAGCATGAGAGAGGCATTCTGGAACCAGCGTCTTCAGAGGATGGGTTACACTGGGATTTGGTCCACCTAGGCTGACTCTTGTAAGCAGACAGGGCAGGAGAGACCTTCAGGAATGCCCTGGGCTGGAGTCGAGAGAGTGGAACACACAGTGAGGAATGAAGATGTGCCATTGCTTTCCGTCTTCAGAGTTTCTGAACTACTCCAATAAGGAAGCAGAACCACCATGTGTCCCCTGTTCTGGAAGGAGGGAGCCAAACCACAAATACCATAGATCATCTATGTGAACATACGCTTCCCTGGGTGTGTCTGTCTCTTCCCCGATGAGTATACTGGAGGTGTCAGAAACAGCTTTGACCTGACTGTTGACCTGAGTGTTTGTCTCCTTCCCAGTTCTCCTCTTTTTTTTTCTTTACCCTGAAATATGACCTTCAGGGCTTGGTCTAGTCCCCCTTCTCTCCTTCTTCAAGATCTCCCTGGCTAATTGCTTCCATATAGTCTTCAGAATGGCTTTGGCTTCCAAGTCTCTATCTGTCTTTTCACCTTGTGTTCTGAGCTCCAGATTTGTAACTGATTCCTCCCAAACGCCTCCACTTGGCACACACATTCAGCTCACTTTCAACAACGCACCAAGACACTCCCCCTGCATTGCTATAGGAACATCTAAACTTATCACACCCTCCTTAATATTTACTCATCATTGTCTGATTTTCCTCCCCAGCTGTCCAAGTGGGATAGGGATTGGATGGGGCGGGGTGGCTTTGAGAGTTGGTTAGAGGTGTTCTGGGGATCTGAAACAGTCATGGAGAAATTAGCTGAGATCCAGCAGTAGGTGAGGAATCAGGTAAACAAGCAGATGGTGACTGCAGCCATGAAATTAAAAGATGCTTACTCCTTGGAAAGAAAGTTATGACCAACCTAGATAGCATATTGAAAAGCAGAGACATTACTTTGCCAACAAAGGTCAGTCTAGTTAATGCTATGGTTTTTCCAGTGGTCATGTATGGATGTGAGAGTTGGACTATAAAGAAAGCTGAGGGCCAAAGAATTGATGCTTTTGAACTGTGGTGTTGGAGAAGACTCTTGAGAGTCCCTTGGACTGCAAGGAGATTCAACCAGTCCATCCTAAAGGAGATTAGTCCTGGGTGTTCATTGGAAGGACTGATGTTGAAGCTGAAACTCCAATACTTTGGCCACCTGATGCGAAGAGCTGACTCATTTGAAAAGACCCTGATGCTGGGAAAGATTGAGGGCAGGAGGAGAAAGGGATGACAGAGGATGAGATGGTTGGATGGCAACACTGACTCAACGGACGTGGGTTTGGATGGACTCTGGGAGTTGATGATGAACAGGGAGGCCTGGCGTGCTCCAGTTCATGGGGTCGCAAAGAGTTGGACATGACTGAGTGACTGATCTGAACTGAACTGAAACAGGTTAGAGCTGCATTACAATGCCAAGTGGGGCAAACCAAGAAAATATCCCAGGGCAAAACTATGGTGATCAGAGATGGAGAAGGCTACGGGTGAGAAAAAGCCCCCAAAGAGGAAAAAAGGCAAGCCCAGAGAATGCTCAGTCACCATTTCTGCGTATCCTCCATGTATCTGGTGTGTGAGAGCAGAAAACAATCACAGCAACTAAGGAACAAAAGACAACTGGCTTCTTGGCACTTGTTAGGTCAAGTCCAAACTGGCTGGCAGAACATTCGGATCCTTTCTGATCTGGCTCCTTCTTACTTCTCCAGGTTCACCCTTCCCACCCCCCAGCACTCCCCAAGATGATAGGTATTTCCCTGAATTCAGTGTGTCTCTTGTGCTTCTGTGTACGCATGCAATTCCCTCTGTCCAATGTTGACCAAATAAAAAGCACAATATGAGAGTTGTGAGTTAAGTTTTATTTGGGGAAAATGAAGACTATAGCCTGGGAGACAGTGTTTGAGACAGACCTGAGGAACTGCTTCAAAGATGTGTGGCAGGGGACGGTATTACGTATGATTTTAGTGAAGGGGGATACGTGCATATATTGGGCAGAGGGTTGCTGCTGGTCATGAGAAATTTACTGCTAGTCACGAGGAGCAGATACCTCTGTTAATGAGTTTAGTGCTTTTCTAGATATGAGAAGAAATGACAAACTGGGGTCATAAAATCTCCTGAAAATATCTACCTGAAGGCCTGTTCTGCCAGTTTTTTCCAGAGCACAGAGGGCCTCATTCCTGGTCTCCTCCCTGATCTCCTTTCACAGTGTGTTAAAGGTCAGAGACTGCAGTGGCTAGTGGCCTTGTAGGGGTAGAAAGCAAGTGAAAATTTTTAGTTGGCACCTAGAACATCGGCGTCTACTCAGCGAAGACCAGCTCACCTCTATAGATTTAGCCGCAGCTTTCTTAGCTCCTCAAGGCAGGCTAAAAGATAATTTTAGATGTCTTTTTGATGTCAGGACTTCCCTGGTGGCTCAGACAGTAGAGCGTCTGTCTACAATGCGGGAGACCTGTGTTCGATCCCTGGGTCGGGAAGATCCCCTGGAGAAGGAAATGGCAATCCACTCCAGTACTATTGCCTGGAAAATCCCATGGACAGAGGAGCCTGGTTGGTTACAGTCCATGGGGTCACAGAGTCAGACACAACCTTCATACCTCAATTATTTAAACTGTGTAATTATTGTTTACTTGCCTGCCTGAACTGAACTCCATGACAGAACCTATATTTATTTTTCTTTTGGTTGTACTGCCCGGCATGTGGGATCTTATTTCCTGGAACAGGGATTGAACCTGGGCCCTCAGCAGTGAAAGTGCAGAGTCCAAACCACTAGACCACCAGGGAGTTCCTAGAACCTATATCTTAAAGAAGGTTTTAAACCCCATCATCTAACATAGTGGCTAAGACATACTTGGTGCACAATAAACATTTGTTGAATGAATGGATGAACATGCTCAAACTTTGGTAGGGGAAACAAGCAAACAAAATTACCAAGTTGTGTGAAATAGGTAGTTTTGGGTACAGAGAGGAAGGGATGTCTAATTTTAGGCAGCCCTATCCCATTTTCTGCCTGTTATACTACGTAATCAACATAAAAACACTACACAGTACATACAATTGCATTTTTGAAACAACTGAGAAATCTTATTCATAGGAATGAAATTAGATAAGCTCTTTCTGTAGGGGAAGGGGGCAGTGCCTCTGCCTCATTGATGACTCACTCTATCAATCAAGTTGCTGATTCAAGAATATAACTTATGAGACGGCAGAGATGTGGGCAGGGTTAAGGAAACTAGTCAGAGCTGAAGAGCAACAACTAGCCACAAATCAGTCAGGGTTGAAGACTAGCAATAGCGGGAAGCTGTTGCCAATCCTAGGCCTGGGGTCCAGGGTGGAAGCCTGGAGTTGTAGCCACGGAAGAGCACAGCCACTATTGGAAATTCAGTCTCACTCAGCAGACTAGTGGTGGGTGGAGGGGGACCTCAACCATATTCTCTTCCAACCACAGATCAGCCTCTGCCTCTTATTAGCTGAGTGCAGAAGCCAGAACACAAGTGAACCCTAGTGATACAGTTCCTAGAGGTCAACCTCCAGGAGCAAGGTGGAGAAGGACCAAGAAAGGATCTGGGTGGTAGAAGGGCAAACAAAATAATCAGCACGGAGGGGAGATGCCTCTGCTTTGTGGACGACCTATATAATTGATTCTCGCCTATTCAGTAATCAGACATTGATACAGCCCTGTGGATTGCAATTCTAGGTCTCATGTTTTATCTATTTGCTGTGCTTAGTTGCTCAGTCATGTCTGACTTTTTCGACCCCATGGACTGTAGCCTGCCAGGCTCCCCTGTCCATGGGGATTCTCCAGGCAAGAATACTGGAATGGATTGCCATGCCCTCCTGCAGGGGATCTTCCCAACCTAGGGATCGAACCCAGGTGCACATTGCAGGTAGATTCTTTGCCATCTGAGCCACCAAGGGAAGTGAAAGGTGTTGATATACTCAAGTTTATTACAATCTGTGCCACCTAATTAGTAGGTCTGGGGTGGAACAAGGGTATCTATGTTTTTAAAAAGCTTCCCAAGTAATTTTGATAGGCCCTAGTTGTTGAGAACCACTGTGATAGTCCTCTCATTTTTATGGATAGGAAACTAACATCCAGAGAATTGAAAAATACCCTAACTTGGCCACTCTCTGAGAATTATCCCTTAGGTGACATTAAAGGGTTTAGGTCAAAAGCTGACACATTTGCACATATCTTCTGGCCCAATTTTACCGATAAGAAAACAAAAGTGGAGTGATGTGCCCAGCTATATAACTAGTAAGTCACAGAGGAGGAAGGGCTAGTACTGTGTTTGTAACTTTTAATCCAGTGTTCATTCCAGGCAGCAGGTAGGAGTGTGTGTGTGTGTGTGTGTGTGTGTGTGTGTGACAAAGCAGCTGGGGGCAGCAATTCTAGTCTCCCGTTCTGGTAAGGTGAGTTTCCCCACAGCTCCTGACTAGAAAGAAAGTAGAACAACGGGAGTTCATACCATTGGGACTCTGTAGCAAGAGCCTGGAGGGGATAGGGGAAGGGTGTGAGTGAGCCTCAGCCCCAGTCCTTGCTTCTCACCTTTATTTCCCTGGCTCTGAATCTCTGCCAATTCTTTCACTAGAAGAGGGCTGCTCCTGGCTTGGAGAGACTGTCATGTGGACCACACTGGCTTTAGGGAAAGTAGGCAGGGTCCAGAAAAAAAGAGGCCTATTGCGGGAGGGGCTTACAGGAGATCTCAGTCTGTGGGCTTCTCCCCAGCCAGCACAAGGAAGAATTAAGTACTATGGTGTCACTATTCCATGATGCTGAAAATTCCTTTATGGCTGCTAATTAGAGATAAGTAGGGCTGATTACTCCACCCTAGTTCCCAAAGGCTGACACACAGCTACTTCCCTCTTCGTTGCTGTAGTTCAGTCACTAAGTTGTGTCTGACTCTTTGCCGTCCCTTGGACTGCAGCACACCAGGCTTCCCTGTCCTTCACTATCTCCCAGAGTTTGCAGCAGATCAAAGACCACCGGGACATCCTTTAAGATGTTTCTGAGATCTGAAATTAATGCTGATATTACACAGACTAAAGGTACATGGACACATTTGGAACCAAGCATGTTCAGAATCATGGGAATTACATGAGAGAAGTGAGAGGCAGTCAAATGAACTGGGACCTAGTCCCAGTTCTACCACTCCAGGAAGACCTCTAGACTTAAATTTCCTGACACCAGCAGCCCCTGCCCTTCCCTATCCTACACATGTTGGACTTGAGAGGAACATTGGAGATCATCCACTCATATATGAAGAAATCAAGATGAGATGGGGGAAATGATTCACCCAAACACACAGCATGGGAATGGCAAAACTGGGACTAGGTCCCAGTCCATTTGCTTGCCTCCCACTTCTCTCACCCAATTCCCATGATTCTGCATGTGCTTGGTTCCAAATGTGCTTGTGTACCTTTAGTTTGTGTTCTATCAGCATTAATCTGCTTAAGTTGCATTTTTGGCAGAGTTCATTCATACTCCTTCGGGTCCTTGAGTATGCTCAGGTCTGCCTGTCTATCATTCCCGGTGTGTTCTTGTGGGTGTTAAGGTGTCTCTTGAGTTGTGAGAGAGTGTGTCTAAGGGTGATTGAGTAACTGTGGTTGTTGTCGGTCTATAGGCATGCCTATATATGTGTCTCTCTTTTCACCTTGAAGGATATATGTGCATCTGGGCCTGTCAGTTTTGTGGCTATGTATTGGTTTGGTGCTTAATTGTGATCCTGTATGTGTTTGTGCATGTGTATGGGTCTTTGCGGGGGCTTCCCCAGTGGCTCAGCGGATAAAGAATATGCCTGCAATGCAGGCGACACAGGAGCCGCTGGTTCCATTCCTGGGCTCGGAAGATCTCTTGGAGAAGGGCATAACAACCCACTCCAGTATTATTGCCTGGAGAATCCCATGGATAAAGGAGCCTGGTGGGCTACAGTCCAAAAGGTCACAGAGAGTCGGACGCGACTGTGCCACACACACACAATCATGGGTCTATGGATTGCTATATGTTTCTTTTTATGTTAAAAAGTTGTGTGTCAACGGACCATCGTGTGTCCATTTCGATGTGTATTTGTGTACAGTGAAGGTTGTGGGTCTAACCAAATGTGTCCATGTGGACTGCATGTTTAAAGGCTGAAGGGAATTTGTCCTTGCATTTTACCCCGGTTTATGAGAAAAATATGTGTAGCCCTGTGTCTGGGACAGGAAAGTGTTTGTCTCTCTGCCAACCTCTGTCGTCCCTCAAAGCCTGGGGTCACAGTTAGGTTCCAGGAGGCCTTGGCACAGACTCCTAGAGGGGCGCGACCTGAAGAGCCTCTCTCTCTGGGCCAGTAAAGATGGGGTACAGGAGGGTGGGGTGGGGGTAGGGTGGGGGAGGGGCGGGGCCTCTCGCGACTCCGGGGCCGCCCTCCAGCTCTGCGCCCCCGCCCCGGCCGACTCCAGCCCTCTCATTGGCTGTGTCTGCCGTGACGTCGCGCGGATCGCAGACAGAAGCTCCGGCACCCGGCGCGCGGGAGGTATCCTGGGTCACCGGGGCTTCGTTACTTCGTCGCCTCCTCACCTGCGGCGCGTCCCGGGCCGCTGCCTCCCGGAACCGGGTGACAGCCGCCGCCGCCGCCGCCGCCATGGTGTCCCCGGTCACTGTGGTGAGTGTGTGAGCGAGCGAGCGAGCGGGCCAGTGTCCGGCGCGGCCGGAGCCCACCGGCCTGGGGACTGAGCTGCGGCAGGCCAAGCCGCGGGCGGCGGGGCGGGGGCGGTACGAGGAAAGGCAGGGATCCTGCGGCCGCCCGCGTCCCCCCGGCGGGAGGCGGCGCGGTCACGGCCCCCCGCATCCCAGACTCTGGCACCCCTCCTCCGCGCGCCCCCCGCCGGCCCGCGGGAGGGAGGAAAACAGCGGGCACGTGACTCGGAAGCGTGACTTTGTTGATCTCCGTGTGTCTGGCGCGGGTCGGCCGGGTGGCCCGCCTGGGAGAGGAAAGGGACGGCAGCGGGCCGCCAGCTCTGCGTGGGCAGACCGCAGAGAAGAGGGGGAGAGCGGGAACGGGGCTGGGACCTCCTGGGAGTCTTTTTCCCAATTTCTTCCCTCCCTTTCCTCATCTTTACAAGAAGTCTCGGGCAGTGTAGGTGACGCCTCTGAGTCTAGGCAGCCTGGATCACGCGCAGAAGGGAAAAAGGGTCGTTCTCTATTGACACCCCTTGTTCAGACTTTCTCACCTGAACTTTTGTCTCTTCTCTGCCTCTCTCCTACTCCTAGCGCTGGGTTCTCCAAGACTGTCAAAGCCTCCCCCGCTACTACTGCTGTTTCTTCTTCTAGGGAATAGGGGACCTGGGGGAGAACTGTGGCGTAGATGCTTCCAAGGGCTAGCAGGTGAGGCTGGGGAGATCTGGGGACTGTGAGGTTAAGCTATCTCCTCCTCTGCCCGTGTCTCTGCCCTGACCAGCCTGCACTGGGGAAATCTCCATAGGAAGGAACTCTGTCATCTCTTCTCACTGCTCTCACCCCTGGCAGAGCAGCGGCAGGCTTAGCCCCTGGATCCGCATCTGCCTCTTCCCAGCCTCCTTCATCACAGTCTGTTCAGTGCTAGGTAACCACAGCCTGGAGATCTGAGAGTCTTGAGTGTGTACCCATGGCCCTGTGCTGGGCAGCTCACTGGCCCAGAGACCTGTCTCTTGGGCAGAGCATGAATATACTGGGAACCTCAGCTCCTTCACATCACTCTCTGAGCCCCAGTACCAAATGTCCAAGAAAAACAGCTTCAGGGTATCCGAAATTCAGAATATCCACAGCAGCTCCCTCCCTGAGCTTGCAGAGTGCCTGCATGGCCTGGGAAGCAACACTTCTTTAGCTCCCTTCCCTCCTAATCCGGCTGAGACCCAGTCAGCTGCTCTAACTTCCCCCTCTCAGTTCCTCATCTCCTCCCAGCCTGAACTGCTGGCTTCAGATCAAAAGCTGGTGAGAGAACCCTGCCTCCCCGTCCTGCCTCTTTTTCTGATGTGCCTGAAGTTGCTCTTGTTTTCTGGGAAATGAGAATGACTGACACCCTCTCCAACCCCCCAACCCCTGAGATTGCTGGTATTCCAGGGACAGTTTTCTTGCTCCCCACTCATGGGTGCATTTCTCTAGGCAGTATCCCTGTCTCTTCTCCGTGTCCCTGATGGTACCTTTAGGCTAGGGTAGCTAAAGTGGAGGCTGAGTTGTAGACTGGCTGAGAAGAGAGCCAGTGGGAGCTGAGATGGTTGACAGTGCTCATTCTCACACATTCCTGGCACTCACCTGGTGTTGCCGGGCCCGTGTCCTGGCCCCACTGCTGAGGATCACGAGTTGGCCAGCTGTGGCATCTCTGTGGTCTGCTGCTGACTCCGCTCTATTCCAGACAGCTGGGGACTGATGCTGCCAGAGAGAGGCTGAGGGGGCTTTGTAGGGGAAGAAGGAAGGGGCAGAAAGGGAGAAGCCTTGGCCTGCAGGATGGGACACTATCCCAAAGTCTGCTTTCTGCCCTGTGACTATTTTGGTCCTGCCCCAGGGCCAAGAATGGGACGTGAGTAGCAGGCTCAATGGAGCCCTTTGTCTTCCTAATCATTTAAGCCTCAAGTTAACGACAGGCTCTTTCACACTGGCTGCTTGGGGCAGGTCAAACTGGGTTTGTGTCAGTCCTCCCTGCTTTGGTGGTGGGCCTGTCTTTGGGGTGGATGCCTGGGCTGAGGGTCCTGCTCTGAGCCCCGCTCTGGGCTCCCATGCTCTGAATGCTGCCTTTGTCCCGTGTCTTCCAGGTGAAGAGTGAGGGACCCAAGCTGGTGCCCTTCTTCAAGGCTACCTGTGTGTATTTCGTGCTCTGGCTGCCCTCGTCCAGCCCATCGTGGGTCAGCGCCCTCATCAAGTGCCTGCCAATCTTCTGCCTCTGGCTCTTCCTCCTGGCCCATGGCCTGGGATTCCTGCTGACCCACCCCAGTGCTACCCGCATCTTCGTGGGGCTTGTCTTCTCTGCCATAGGCGATGCCTTCCTCATCTGGCAGGACCAAGGTTACTTTGTCCACGGTCAGTCATCACAGTCACCACCTGGGAGGAATCTTGGGCTAGAGGACCCTGGGGAGGGGCCAAGGATTTAGGAAAGAGAATTTTTTTTAAAACAAGAACATGGGGAATTAAAGGGGTTCTGAGGCCAAAGACTGTTGGGGCCCCTGTTGCCGCATGACCTTGCCAGTGATACGGTGATCCGTTCTGGAGTACCACAGGAGAGTTTGGAGGTATCTTTGCCTTCGTGGATTTCTCCCCACCCCTGTTACTCCCCTGGGTTATCCCAAGCACCGCACTCCTACCCCACCTCCTGTTACTCGTTCCTCACCTGAGCTTGCCTTCAACATCCCATCATCCCCTCTCACTCCCAGGTCTGCTGATGTTTGCTGTGACCCACATGCTCTACGCCTCGGCCTTTGGCATGCGGCCACTGGCTCTTCGGACAGGTCTGCTGATGGCAGTATTGTCGGGCCTGTGCTATGCCTTCCTCTACCCAAACCTCACGGGTGCCTTCACCTACCTGGTGGGGGTCTATGTGGCCCTTATTGGCTTCATGGGCTGGCGAGCAATGGCGGGGCTACAGCTGGTCGGAGCAGCCTGGCGCTGGACTGAGCTAGCGGCGGGCAGTGGCGCACTGCTATTTATTGTCTCAGACCTGACCATCGCCCTCGACAAGTTCTGCTTCCCTGTGCCCTACTCACGGGCATTCATCATGTCCACCTACTACGCTGCCCAGATGCTCATCGCCCTGTCAGCTGTTGAGAGCCGGGAGCCAGTGGAGGACTACCGACTGAGCAAGGCCAAATGAGGGTCAGATTCTGGTCACCTCTCTCTTCTCCTGGGACTGGAGTCCAGAACCTGGGAGTCTGCCAGAGCTGGATTGAGATGACCACAGTACCAGCCTGGGGCAGCAGGTACCACCTGTGAAATGTGCAAGTTTGAGGGATAAGCAGAAAAAAGATTCTAGCAAAGCTAGTGGTCCAGGACCATGCTGAGAACTAAAAAAAGCCAGCCTAATGCTCCTTGCCGGAGCCAGGATATTCCCACCTCTACCCCATCCAGACTGTCAGAGCCCCTCTGGAGGGCTGTGGTGCTCAGCCTCTTGACCTCCCCCACTTCTACTAGATGGAAGAGTCTGACTCACCCACTTCCACTCTTTATGATTTACGCAGAGTTGAGTGAGGAAGGGAAGAGTCTGTGCTGAGATGCCCAGGGCTTGAAGCCCCTTTCCCAGGCCCCTAGGTGGAAAGACTGGATGAGGGTGGAGTCTCCCTTTCCTGCATCTATCCTTGTTACTTGAACAATCTTAATGTCTAAGTGTTGGGTGGGAAGGTGGAGGGGTGTCTGTCTAGGTAGGCAAGATTGGGGACTACTTTGGCCTTGGGAGTTCTGCATACCAAGGATTCAAGTTGGTCCCATCTCTCAAAGGGCATGCCAGAGTTCAGGCCCCACACCACTACCCTCAGACCCTATCCCCAGGGCTAGGGTGAACCATGCCAAAGGAAGGGGCCAGCCTGTGTGTGTGTGTGTGTGTGTGTGTGTGTGTGTGTGTGTGTCTTGTTTGTATGGTCTGTCTCCCAGCCTACCTATGTCTTACTCTGCCAGCTGTCTCTGACCTGCTGTGTGTCAAAGTCTTACAGGGAGAGGGCCTCAGGGAGCTGCTGAGGGGTTGCTGAGCCTGGCTCAGAGAGCTTGGCACCCCCCACATACACACCCACTCTCAGTTCTTTCCTCCTTGCCCCTCCTGCACTGGGAGCAAGAGGAACGGGCTCCAATGACACTCTAGGGTCATAAGACCCAAGGCACATTCAATGCAAGGGGAGCAAGGATGGGACGACTCCATCCTGTTGCTCACATGAAAAAAAAATAAAAAAAAAAAACAACAAGAGTCACTGGCTGCCCTGCTTGTCTGCCTGTGTGGCACGTGCCTGTCCTGGAGAGGTGGGGGTGGGGCATGGCACCAGGGGCCCTGGATGTCCTCACAGCGCGGGTCACAGTCCCGTCCAGTGCATGTTGGCATCAGGCCGGCTCCCTGGCTCTGATGACACTGTCCTGGTTGGAGTAGGTCTCTTTCTGGTCACGTGTGTGGGTGAGGATGTAGTTCGGGAGGATAGGGGATGGGTAGTAGTTGCCACCATCCAAACTTGTCCTTAATGCCCTCCTCTATGCACAGGTGCCCCGCATCTCATTACTTGGTGTCCTCTACTGCTAGCCACCTCCTCCCCTCCCCAGCCCAGACTTGCTACCTGCTCCAGAATAATCTAGATTCCCTTCATGCTTCTCCTCCTCCCTGGAGTCTGGGCTCAGCTGAACAGCTGGGAGGAATGAGATTAGATTGTATGATTCATGCTTTAGATGTGAAGCCCTGGCAGAATAACGTGTCACCTGACTCCAGGGGCATTTTCATCTTAATGGGCAGCTCCCTGACCCAGAGTAAAAAGGGAAGTCATGGATGGTAATGAATACTCCATCAGGAGAGGGGTTGTACAATTGTGGGGATGTGGTAGACTCAAGCCCCGTATGGATGTTGGATGAATCAGTAATTTTCAAACTAGCATCTGTACAGAGATTAGTGTTGGGAGCTGAAAGTGTAAGTCACTCAGTCCATCTGACTCTTTGCGACTCCATGGACAATCCATGGAATTCTCCAGGCCAGAATGCTGGAGTCGGTAGCCTTTCTCTTCTCCAGGGGATCTTCCCAACCCAGGGATCGAACTCAGGTTCTCCCACATTGCAGGCCAATTCTTTACCAGCTGAACCACCAGGGAAACCCTGCTGGTGGGAACTAGCAAAAGAATAAAGTAGAAGAGGGAGGTTCAAAGACCCCCATCCTTGTTTCAAGTCCAGTAGCTTAAAATTTTTTTAAGGAAGAGTTTGCTGCTGTCAGACATAGTGAGGTGGATGACCAATCCTATTTCAGATTCTCTAATTCTCAGGAGGAATATGCATGAGTGTGTGCTCGGTCGCTGAGTTGTGTCCCCCTGGACTGTAACACACAATGCTCCGCTGTCCATGGGATTTTCCAGGCAAGAATACTGGAGTGGGTTGCCATTTCCTTCTCCAGAGGATCTTCTTGACCCAGGGATTGAACCTGTGTCTCCTGTTTTGACAAGTGAATTCTTCACCACTCAGCCACCTGGGATGCTCAGATAGTAGGAACCCTGCACACTAAAAAGGCAAGGTCTTGATCCATTTAAATCCCAGAACTGAAGACATACCTACTTGTAGTTAAGAAATTGGAAGGGCAGGCTGGGGAGGAAGTTGCAAACTTCCCTGCTAAGCCCTGAGGGGAGGGCCAGGTACAGTGCAGCTGTGGAGGAGGGAAGGCAGGGCAAGGCCCAGCCAAAAGGGGACTGGTCACTCCCCATGTGGGTGGGTTTGGAGCAGGCTCTTGGGGGTTGGGCTTCTGAGTATCCCCATCCCACTCCCAAGTCCCATTGGTCCCTGGTGCACACCATGGTCAGGAATATACGCAAAGGCACACTCACTCAGTGTATTGTCCTATCCCTTCAGTGAATGTTTATGTTGACAAAGACCGCAGAGCATACAGGGCCTCCCTCACTGGGACCACACAGAGGACAGACCAAGAAGCCCCACATCACAACATCCTCCTGATGCCTGGGCTGGGCTGGAGCTCACATGAGGTACTTTGATTTCTTCTGCAGACTCTCAGTGACAGATGCTAGAACTGACTTGTCATCTTTGTCTGAAAGAGCAAAGAAAGTTTTTGTCAGTGTGAATGACCCTAGGGACAAGGGAACCTCCAAACTCCTGGACTTTGAGTCACTATGCAGAAACCAGAGGCTGGACCCTGCCTAGGATCCTCAGTCCTTTCCAGCTGCAGTCTGCCAAGGTCAGCCGAGTGTGTGGGGCCAAGAGTTGCCAGTTATTCATTTAATGTATGCCACGCATAGTGCCAGGTGCTTCTATGCACTATCTCATTTAATCCTCATAACAGCCTTAAGAAGTAGATGAGAAAACAAGCTTAGAGTGGCTTGCCAAGGTCACATGGCTGATTAGTATTAGAGCCAGGGCCTTGTGCCCATGTGCTTAAACCAGAATTAAGTTGTCAGGGATCTCTCTAGCTGTGGAATGAGAGCTGGATGTCTCCCATGGTGCCTTCCCTGGCCTAGTTCTGTTACACAGTTCAGCAGCCACTGTGGAGGCATCATCTCAGTGCCAGGCACTTAGCTGAGTACTTGAGAGACAGAGCAACAGGACATGGTCCTTTCCCCAGAGAAAGACATCTGCAACAGGATGGTTACAGTCTGTAACCATGGAGACTGTGGACACCAATACATGCCATGGAAACTTCAGAGAGTGGCAGAGGAGGAGGCTGGAGAGGTAGGTGGTGGGCAGTGAGTTTAAAGGATCATAACAAAGCTAGGAGGCTTAAAGCAAAGGGGGAAGAGCAATGTAGGTCATCTTTGCATTAAGAGAGTTCATGCAACTAGCTGTCTAGCTGTGAAGACAGTAGGATGTAGGAAGAAATAAAACATTTCCCCTACTTGTGCACACACGAGCAGAGACATGGCGCACCTGTGTGCAGAGGGAGGGCCTCCCTTGTGTGCTTCAATCATGTCTGACTTTGCGACGCCAAGGACTGCAGCCCACCAGGCTCCTCTGTCCATGGGATTCTCCAAGCTAGAATACTGGAATGGGTTGCCATGCCCTCCTCCAGGGGATCTTCCCAAGCCAGGGATCTACCCCTCCTTTCTCCTGCAGTGGCAGACAGGTTCTTTACCACTAGCGCCACCTGGGGGGAAGCCTTTATTCCCTACAGCGCCTCCTGTCTGTCCTTATCCTGAGCCACTATAGTTTTGTCTTGGTTGCACATCAAAATATATTGAAATTTTTGTCAATATAAAAGATTCCTTTTAGAACCCTACCAGGGAGATTGTGCTTGTCAAGTCTGGTTTAGACCTGATCACTACTGTTTTTTTTTCAAATGCACGTTTAGGCCCACCGAGGGTTGCAAACTACCCTGATGCTGGGAAAGATTGAAGGCAGGAGGAGAAGGGAACCACAGAGCATGAGATGGTTGGATGGCATCACCGACCCGACGGACAATGAGTTTGTGCAAGCTCAGGGAGTTGGTGATGTACAGGGAAGCCTGGCGTGTTGCAGTCCATGGGTTCGCAAAGAGTCAGACACAACTGAGCCACTGAACTGAACTGAAGGGTTGCAAACTACAGACTCTTTTTTTTTTTGCCAACTCCCAAATCTGCAGGGGCCAGATACATAACAAATGATATGGAGAAGATGGCAGAGTGGGTCGAACTTTGGTCAGTTAGAGAATATTTACACCACCCCATGGTAGATTAAATAAAAGGTAGTGTCAGCCATAGGAAAATAATCTATCGACCTCCCACAAGACTGCCATTTTGCACTTCCACCCCCGGTAGGACTCAGCCTGGGGCGCCCACCACCTCCAGGCCTGCCGGAGGCAGGCTCGGCACCCTCACAGTAGACGGTAAGCTTGCAGCTGCTGAAGTCCTTGCCCAGCTTATTCTCCACCAGCACGCAGTACTCGCCGCTGTCCTTGAGCGTGCAGGTGGGGATGACGATGGTGCACACGCTGCTAGTGGAGATGTACCAGAACCGTGAGTTGGCTGTGATGTTGACGTGGCCCTTGTAGAGGGTGACGGTGGGCCGCGGGTTCCCCAGGAAGGCGCGGGTCACGGTGCAGTCCTGGCCGCGCAGCACGTGGCGCCAGTCCTTCTGCTGGTACGGCTTCAGCTAAGTGCTCAGGTCCTCGATTGTGCGGGGGTCGGGTGGGGGTGAGGGTGGGGGACATGGCGAGCGGTAAGCGCACCCCAAGGTCCCCCACCCACGGCGCTCCCGCCTAGAGCTCGAAAGACGCCCCGAATACCCAGCTCACGAAACCCCGATGACCTGGGTTAGATTCCCACGCACCGTCAAGCTCTAGGGCCCCGACTTCATAGTGGTTCCTGAAGTTCTCCCTTCGTCACTCTCCCACCCCCATGCCACTGCTGGTTCCAAGACCCAAACCAGGTCCGCGGGCTTTTGCGTTTTTCCAGACCTGGGCATCCTAGACTTCTTTCCGGCCACCAGCTTCTGGACCGGGCTGTTGACTGGCATTTTTTTCCCCCCTAATTAATAAATTTATTTTAATGGAGGCTGATTACTTTACAATATTGTGATGGGTTTTGCCATACATTGACATGAATCAGCCACGGGTGTTCATGTGTCTGATCACCACTCCCCACCCCCACCCCACGCCCGCCCCCGCACCGGTCCAAGCTTTCCCCAAGGCCATCCCAGTCTCCACCGTCTCTGCTCTCTCCAATTGAATCATATTTCAAGTTTCCTGCAGCTTTCCCAATCCTTAATCCCCTCCCTCCGGGGTTTCTGGATGTCGTCGCCTCTTCTTGGACCCTCCCTGAATCCTCAATCAGGACGTCAGTTAGCCTCTCCCCTGAAACAGCTTCTCAGCTCCACATCCCCGTCCCCCACCTCCATCCCCGCCCCTCCATCCCGCCCCTCCATCCCGCCCCCTACCGGCATCCCCGCCCCCAGGGGGATCTCCCCACCTCCGCGTTAGTCCCACCCCTCAGAGTCCCCCGAAGGACTCCCCTCCCCTAGGCTTCCAGACCTCAGCTTTTTTCCCCAGGGTCCCCGACGTTAGTTCTTTCACCTCAGTGCTTCTCAGCATTGGGTAACCCTGGCAATCCTTATTTCATCCCCGCCAGCAGGGATCAAAGATCTGAACCCCTAAGTCCCCAGACTCACTCCTGTCCTTGTTGACAAGCCAGGCAGGTACCGTTGGAGTCACCGCTGCGTTCTGGGCCAGCACTCGGAAGTAGTACTTCCTGCCGAGGAGCGAGTCGGTCACCGTGTACTTGTTGCTGAAGACGCGGTCGACCGCCTTGAGCCAGGTGGCGGTGCTGGCATCCCGCTCCATGATGGTGTAGTGGACCTCGCCGCCCTCCTGAAGGTCGGGGGCTGTGGTTCCCGGTCAGAGTCACCGTGTTGGTGACCTCCTCCTGTAGCTTTGTGGGTGGCCGCGGAAAATCTGGAAGGGTCCGAAAATCCATCAGCCTCCCTGGGGAAATATCGTGCACATCCCCGCCGAAATATCGTGCCCCCGTGCCAGCCACCTGCCAAGTCCTAAGGAGGATGGGACGGGGCACCTTCACCTTCTAAGTCTCAGGCAGCCCAGAGTCTTGGAGTCAGAACTATTTATGAAGTGTAGCTCTAGCTTTGTCATTTACTAGTCCTGTGAACTTAGACAAGTTACTATCAGAGACCCATTTCCTCACTTGCAAAAAAGGCTAACAATAACTATCATAAAAATGTTTGGGTAAAGTGCCCATTTAATAAAAGTTCACCCCTTCATCCCTTGGGGGTTTAGGGCTTTATTATAAAGCTTCCAGTTCTCTTTAAGAGGTCACCCCAATTTGGAGGGGCTGTTATGCTTTTAGCAGAGGGAGGTCCAAAATGCATCAAGGCAAAAGAATGTTTCACATATTCTTCAGCATAGTGATTAATGTAAATTTAGGAATACACAGTGTGTTAAACCTCAAAACCTGCAGTTTCCTGAAACTTAAGATGATGAAAAGACTCTTTCTTAGGTTTTACCCACCATCTTTATTATTAAAATTCTAAATGGTATCTGGGGGGAAACTAAAAATTAATAGGAAGCTCATTTCAGCTGTGGTTCAGGAATTCTAATGAAGCTATATGGCAATGACACTGTGGGATTGTGAAGTTTACCCAAAAGGGCTTTCTAGGTGACCACATCACATGCTTTGAAAGTATTTCCAATAACATACAGGCTAGTTACCCCAATTTTTAATGGACTCATTTCCGTCTGTCTCTCCTGCCTCTTACCTGTTCCTGCCTCTCTCTCTGCTCACTGACCCTACTCTGCATATGCCCTGAAGCTCTCCAGATAGGACTGCAAAAACTGAAACAAGGGCTTAGTCCTAGTTCAATGCCTCTGGGGTTTCAAGACACTGAGAAAAAGTGGAAACAACTCTGCCCATTAAGGCAAAAGCTAATAAGAGTCTTGCTCTGCGGTGCCAATAGGAATGCCGTTACAGTGGTGAAAGTCCAGTAGCAGAGGGGAGTGTAGGCAGGGATGTCTACCCAGGCCTCCGCTCATTGTCATACCTGCCACACACACGTGGAAGTCGTGGTATACCTCTCCAGACACATTCTGGAGCTCAGTGTGGTACACCCCTGAGTCAGAGCACTTGGTGCTGTTGATGAGAAACTGGGAGTGGTTTTTGCTCTTGGTGATAATTTCCCGGCCCTTGGTAGGGATGCCATCTTTCAGCCAGATCACGATGGGTGGTGGGGAGCCCTGGGTGGTGACAGGAGATAGCACCATGGGTCATGTGGGTGGTGTTTGGGGGCCGGCCCCCTCCCATTGTCCAGGAGTCTCCTATCAGCCTCTGGTGCCAGAGGTCTGGCAAGGGGCAGAGGGAGAGGCTATGGCAGCCATGGTAGCCATCTGGGTTTAGTGGTGGGCCTCTGGGGGTCAGGGTCAGGAATGACTCACAGAGAAGGTGGCGTGGATGCAGAGGGCTGTCCCAGCGCAAACCACCATATGACTCTTCAACCGGGCACTGAGGTCAAACTTGGGAGCAGCTGAGATGGAAAAGACAAAGATGGGAGCAAGCAGCTCTCTATCCGGAAGACTCAAGTTTAAGCCTCCCTTCTGGAGCCTTTCCCAATCCCTTCCCCTCATGCTCTCACTTCAGGCCAGACAGGCAGCTAGGAACCCTGCAGTGCTGCAAAGCATTTATTTTTTCTCATCTGTCTCCCTCTATTTTTATGTAAGACTCTTTAGGGCAGATCCTGTGTTGTTGATTTTTCCCCCTATATCCCTAATAGCTCCTTTGACACACACTATCTGGCACACAATAAGTGAGATTTTTGGTTTTTGGGTTTTTTATTCTGTATTGTTTTGGGTGGGGAAGCCCCTGGGGTTACCCCTTGCTCCATCCCCAGCACTGCCCAGTTGTCTCCTACGGGATGAGGTCCAAGAGGAATCGGTGGAGCCAGGATGTTGAGAGGTCTAAACCCCAGCCTTCTCTGCATCTCTCCTCTGGTGTTGGCATGGCACAGACCCCCTCGTCCAGCTCCACTGCCTCTCCAACCGCAGCCTCGTTCACCACCAGGATTCGGAAGAAGTACTGCTGCCTCTCAGTGAGGCCTCCCACTGTGTAGCAGGTGCCTGAGACAGGGATCTCTGTGCACTTGGACCGCTCCATGGTGTCTTCAGCCTGCATCTCAAGGAGGTAGCCAGAGGGTGGGTCTGCCTCTGCAGGCTCTCGCCAGGCCAGGGAGATGCTGGTGTTGGAGGAATCAGACATGTGCAGGCCTTGCACCAGGCCTGGGGTGCTCTGGGTGACACAGACAACTCATCAGCTCCCATACTCTTCCCACTCAACCCCAAGGCCAATTCCCACACTCAATAACCCTGAAAACTTTTACCACCTCTACTTTGAACACTCATAGTTGACATGTTCAGCACCCAGCCTTGCACCCTCAACAACCTCCAAATTCAATTTTCTCACTGACGCAACACTTTCAGCCTTGAAGTCAGTACCCTCCAAATTCAGTATGCACTATATACTCCAACCCTCTGGATTCAAAACTCCAGCCTTTAGCCCAACAATCTCTACCACATCCAGTCTTATGCAGTGTCCCCATCTCACTACCTGAGCTCAGCACCTGCCCAACCATTTACCCACCACCTTGCTCAGTCCTCACACGTTTCTCTACCACCTCACCTAACCAGACATACTCTACTTTTGATAAAAACTTTTTTTTCCAGCTGCCTCCTCGCTATCCATAACACTCAATCTTTATTTGCTGGCTTTCTCCTTTCTGTGAATCTTGTCCCTCAATCAGGCTGGCAGCTCCCAGAGAGTAGAGACTGTGTGACCCCTTTCCTGTTAGACTTTCCTAAGAAGAAACCCTCTTTCTACCTCAAATGGCTATTTCCACTATGCGCTGGCAGCCCTGCACTCACTCACTGGGTGCTTGGCTACCACTGAGTTGGATGACATACTGGATGTCCAGGGCCTGACTTATTCGCAGCTACAACTCGGAGTTCATATTCTGTGTCCTCCAGGACATCATCCACAGTGTACTTGGTGCCTAAAATTGGCATTTGAGGGGTCATGAGGCTGGGGTGGGGGGTGTCCATGTGGTAGGAGACCACAGAATGAGTGAATGTGGATGAGGGTTCATCGGTTTGCTATTAAAACCCGCAAAGGAATATGAGGAGGAGTTATGTTCCGAGCAGCAGGGGTACATGGGTCCACCCAGCAAAATCTCCCTTGGTCCCTCCTGGGCCTGTGTCTCTAGGACCTCACCCTGGATGGGGTCCTTGTTGACTGGCACCCACAGGTTACTGCCTTTCTTCCTTTGCTCCACAATGTAGTGGAGCCCTGGGGCTCCCCCATCTCGGGTAGGGGCATTCCATGTGACGGCCAGGGCCTCATTGGTCACGTCAGTCACTTAAGCCTGGGAGGCAAGACCAGAGGCTCTGTGGGAGACAGAGGGGGTGAGAGAGGGTACAGGTTAGGAGGGGGAGTATAGACAGTTGTCCAACTCATGCTGAGCTCTGGTTCCCTCCTTTTTTTTTTTTTTTTTAATTTTACTTTTACTTTACAATACTGTATTGGTTTTGCCATACATTGACATGAGTCCGCCACAGGTGTACATGAGTTCCCAATCCTGAACCCCCCTCCCACCTCTCTCCCCATATCATCTCTCTGGGTCATCCCAGTGCACCAGCCCCAGGCATCATGTATCCTGTATCGAGCCTAGACTGGCGATTCGTTTCTTACATGATAGTATACATTTTTCAATGCCATTCTCCCAAATCATCCCACCCTCTCCCTCTCCCACAGAGTCCAAAAGTCTGTTCCATACATCTGTGTCTCTTTTGCTGTCTCGCATACAGGGTTGTCATTACCATCTTTCTAAATTCCATATATATGTGTTAGTATACTGTATTGGTGTTTTTCTTTCTGGCTTACTTCACTCTGTATAATCAGCTCCAGTTTCATCCACCTCATTAGAACTGATTCAAATGTATTCTTTTTAATGGCTGAGTAATACTCCATTGTGTATATGTACCACAGCTTTCTTATCCATTCGTCTGCTGATGGACATCTAGGTTGCTTCCATGTCCTGGCTATTATAAACAGTGCTGCGATGAACATTGGGGTACACGTGTCTCTTTCAATTCTGGTTTCCTCAGTGTGTATGCCCAGCAGTGGGATTGTATGCCCAGCAGTGGGATTCCTGGATCATAAGGCAGTTCTATTTCCAGTTTTCTAAGGTTCCTTCCTTAACCAATTCTGGTTGCGCATTAATGTCAAGTGAGCAGTAAAAAAAAACCCCAAAACACCCTTCCAACAACTAGTGTCTGGGTTGTATCTCCTGATTTAACTGGCCTAGGTGGAGTCCAAGCATCAGCACTGTTTTAGAGAACTCAAGTGGTTCTAATGTGAAGCCAAGATAGAAAACGGTGACTTGAATTTTCTAACCTGTGTCGTCCCCAAAGGCACAATATTTAAGGTACTGTCTTGACACATAGAAACATGGAGATCAGTTTGGAGGCCTGTGGCAAGTAATTAACTAGCGATCATCATTAAAACGCCAATGTTGTCAAGAGTTTTCTTTGGAAAAAGCAATTAGAATGGGTTCAAGGTCATCCCTAAAGTAACATCGCTCTCCCTTGGATGAGGGATGGTTTCTGGAATGGAGGAACAAGTGGAATTACTTTTCTGCCATCGTGCATAGTTCTGGATATATACACAGGGGTGTGTTGTACATGCGACCTCACTGGAAAATGTTGAGCATTTCTGTCCAACATGGTTTTGCTCTTACTCTAGAATCTATCTGTCTCATAGGGCAGCTACAGATGACCCTGTGGAATGCCCCGCTAGCATTTCTCACCAGCTGAAGGCCCCACAGTGGCTCCTGGGATCCACAGTGAGCTATCTCACTGACCAATAGCATTTCCTGAAAATACTTCCTCTGCCTCCGGGGAGTAGCTCCCTCCTTCTGAATTGACAGCCAGGACAGGAAACTGGTAGGCTTTCCCTGCTTCCACCTTGTTGGTGGAGAATTTGGTGACTTTGCTGCCCATCTCCCCGATCTTAATCCAGGACTTCTTGCCGACTGCCCTCGGTTCCACTATGAACTGTGTTATAAGCCACTGTCCGTTGTCCTTAGGTGCCTTCCACTTCATGTGCACACAATTACCCAAGAGCTCCAGGAACTCCACCTGGCCCTGGGGAGGCTTGGGATGGTCTCAGGACAGAAGATAGCATCAGAATGGGGCTTTGGAGCAAAGGACCAGAAGGGCTTCATCCTACTGGTTGGAGTCCACCAGACTGGAACATAGCTAGATCCTGAGCTTTGCAGCTCTCTTGTGCTTCTCTGAGTCACTGTCCTCCTAAGACCTGCTCAAATAGCTTGATCCTTGCCCTCACAAAGATCCTCATCTGCCTAGGAATGGGTGAACTGGAGACCTGAGGGGGCCCTGCCTCAGCTGATTCCCACTTGTCCTCTTCAAAGGTCTCCCCTCCTCTCAGCTTCCAGAACTCCAGTATAACAGTTTATTTTGTAATTCCATGTCTGCCGGGTTTTTTTTTTTTTTTTTTTTCCTATATCCTTTTAGGTTGGAGGACTGCTGGGGATAATTCATCCCTGTGTCCATAGCACTGAGAACACAGAGGAGGTGCTCAGTCATGCTGCCAAACTGAACTGAAACCCACTCCATTCCAGCCCACCACCTGATGGAGATGCAGGTGGGGGAGGTGGTCATGGTATGTATGTGTTGGACGTTGACTATGAGTTCATTAAGGCCAGGTCTGCATCTCTTTCCTTAACATTATGTTCAGACCATCCCAAATCCCATTTCTACCTGCATTTCAGCTTTCTCTCCAATTTCACTTTATTCTTGACCCTATCTTACTCCCTTCCCTCCGTTTCACTTCCAACTCCAAAATGCTTCCCAAGGAACCTCACTTTCATCCCTAAACCCCACCTCTCTTCCACCCCATTTTCACCTTGCTTCATCTCCAAGTCGATTACAATACTTCAGTAACATGTGAAGGCCAATAATGTGCTGTGCACTCTTCTACAGCCTTTAAATTCACTCATAAAAAGACGCTTTAAACAACCACCCTATCACAGATGAGAAACTGAGGCTCAGGAAAGTTAACTGACTTGCCCAAGGCCACCGAGTTAAGGAGCTGGAAGCGGTCCCTTCTGGCTGCAAAGTCAGCACTCAGTCCCATTCTCAACCCAGACTCCAACTCTGTCCTCAGCCTGCTTGTTGCCCTGAGCCCAGGGCAGCGGGGGTCCCCAGCCTGGCCGAGCAGGGGCCCCGCGCTCACCCAGCACGCTGAGGTGCAGAGTGGCTGTGGTGGAGCCATGGTCATTCTTGAGCCCGAGCAGGATCAGGCCGCTGTCCTCTCGCACGCACTTTGAAATGGTGAGCAGCGCCTGGTGGTCGCCACGCTTCATGGACACGCGTTCCTCTTCTGTCATCTCCCTGCCTTCCTTGTACCACGTCACTTTGGGCATCGGCTTTGCTCGGAAGGGCACCTTGATGTTCGCGGTGTGGCCCACCCTCACTGTGACCGGGTGCGCGGCCAGTGCCTCCAGGACGGACCGGTGGACTTTTGGCGGATCTGCAAGGAGGGGCGGCAAGAAAGGCACGCCCAGCGGGGGTTGGGGAGGAGCCCGCGGGGATGGGGGAGGGGCTAGGAGTAGGTGGGCGGGCCAGGCGTGGTCTCGCTTTGTCTACAGCCGGCAGCGACCTTACCTGCGATAAACACCGAGGCTTCCCTCTCTGCACCCTTGACCCTGAAGGTGTAAAGGGCTGGTTGCTGCTAAGTCGCTTCAGTCGTGTCCGACTCTGTGCGACCCCAGAGACGGAAGCCCACCAGGCTCCCCCGTCCCCGGGATTCTCCAGGCAAGAACACTGGAGTGGGTTGCCATTTCCTTCTCCGATGCATGAAAGTGAAAAGTGAAAGGGAAGTCGCTCAGTCGTGTCCGACTCTTAGCGACCTCATGGACTGCAGCCTACCAGGCTCCTCCATCCATGGGATTTTCCAGGCAAGAGTACTGGAGTGGGGTGCCATTGCCTTCTCCGAAAAGGGCTGGTGGCATCTATCAAAGTCATTTATGATGAGCAGGATGTTTAAAAATGGGCATGTGGGTAAGGGGTCAGTGGGGGGATTAGGGCCTGTAGGTGGGGTTTGGGGGAAAGTCAGTGGCATTGAGAAATGGTAACCAGGAATTCTGGGAGATGGGTAATGGGGGGCTGATCATCAGAGCATATGATCAGTGGGAACTCAGGCTGCTCAGGTGAAGAAGACTAGATGGTGGGATGCAGATGGTTAGTGGAGCTGGGATGTTTAGCTGTGGTTATGCTGGCCGGTGGGATGCCCAGGGTTTATTAGGAGTAGAGGGTGGCCAGGGTCAGTGAGAAATGGCCAGGGATAGTGAGTAGGGCCTGGTCAGGGTCAAGGGATGTGGCATGATCAGATCTGCTGGGGGTTGTCAGAGTCTCGAAGTAAAGGATGGATGAAGTCAAGGGATTTCAGATAGAGTTCAAAAGATGAAGGACGATCAGGGTCTAGGAGGTAGAAACGGTCAGAATTTGGGAGACGGGGTTGGTTAGAATGGGGAGGCAGAAATAGATCAAGACCTGGAGGAGGGCTGATGTCATGGGGGACTGGTGTTCACCCCATGGTAGGAAAGCGGAGGGTCAGTTGGTGGGGACTGACAGGGTGCGTGTATACCTTCCATGGTGACCACAGCAGTGCTGTAGTATTCAGTGAGGCCCCATCCTTCAGAGCCACCACGGTGTACCTGCCACCGTCAGTGAGCTGTGCATCCTCAGTGAACAGCCCTGCTCTCTTGCCCTCATGGTTCATGCTGTACTTGGAGCTTCTCGCCAGCAGCTGCCCATTCTTCCGGTACAAGGTCACATCCTTGGACGTCAGCTCACACTCAAGGCAGGCACAGCTCCTCTCTTTCACACGCACATTCTTGAGGGTGCTTACAAATTTTATAGGGATGCCTATGGACAGACAAACGAACAGTTGCTTCTGCTCCCAAACTCCTACGACGCTTTCCTGCAGGTAGATGCTGCTGTGGTCCTCTTTTTGACCCCAGAAACTACAGGGCCCTGTGACATGAAGTGTGTACCCGACTCACAGAAGTACCTGACAGGGAAATTCCCAGCTCTGCTTATTTGCTAGCTGACTCTGTGCAGTGTATTCACTTCCTAAGTCTATTTGTTTGCTCATATGTAAAACAGGGCAACAGCTTTTACCTCCTCACAGGACTGCAGGCAATATCTCTAATGCCCCCTTGGCCCTCCAACCATAACTGCATTGTCTCTCTGGTGTCTGGACCTTTATACGTGCTGAAAATGTTCTCTTCTCTTGCCCCTTCTCTGAAAACTGAAAGGCTTTTCATTTTTCTTGGTAAAGGTTTGCCATCATCTTATCACATCCCTTCTGACATTGCAAGGTGGTATCTCTTCTCTGGGTTCCCACAGCCTCTGTGTCTCCCTCCATCACAGCAATGATTATTCCATGTCATATGTGTCAAGAGTGGTTCACATGTGTGACTCACCATCATGTGTAACTCTCCAAACTAGCTATAAGAATGTATGTAGTCAAGATGTAATATATGGTATGTGCTGTAATATATGACACTAGAGCCATAAAGGCTAATAATTTCTTGGCTCCAGATCTCCCAGCCGACAGTAAGATCTTAGTGTGTCTTGATTCCTTGCTTAAGAACTTTTTTTAAAATTCCATTTCCACACCTACATCTCCCACCAGACTAGGAGTTAGCAGAGAGGAGAACTCTTTATTTTTCTAATATCCATCAAAGGACCTTGCAAGGAGGAGACGGATAGATACATGGATGGCTGGATAGATGGATGGATGGATGGAGGGATGAATGCCCACATCGAGGCTGCTGTGGCATGAAGCCCACCACTCAAGCTCTGGCCCAAACACTCATGGTCAGTAGTGAGCTGGGTCTTCTGAACCAGGTCTCCTGCCTTGGCAGAGAACTCACCACTATCACTGAATCTGGCATCCTGAATCTTATACGTGTGGGTCAGACCGTCCTCAGACGCTGTGATTTCATCCTTTTCATCCCTCTTCAGCTCCTTTCCACTGAACTTCCACACAAAGTCGGGCACTTTCCTAGAGAGGCGGATCTCAAACACAGCTGTGTGGCACTCTGTCACCTTCACCGGCTTCATCTCTCCCAAGAACTTCAGTAACTTATCTGCAGCAAAGAGTAGGAAGGGCAGTCCTTGGGCTGATCCCTGGTCCCTCCTGAGGGGTAGGATGAAGGTGGCATAAAGACTCAGGTGTCATTAGCCTTTTGTAGCCCACAGCTGGGGAAAACATACTTCCTTTTGTTCTGCTTGTGAATCATAGGAATCCCCTCCCATGACGTTCATATGGTCTCCTTCCCAATAACATTAACAGCAATTTTAGAAAGAATATGTATCTGTGAGCCAGGCACTATTAAGGCATCCAGTCCTCATACAGGAAGAGTCTGTTATCTCCCATTTTACAGATGGGAAAACTGAGGCAAAGAGAAGTTGAATCACTTGTCCCAAATATACAGCTCATAAGTGACAGAAGTTAGGATTTGAACTCCAGTAGTTCAGCTCCACACCCTGTACTCTTAACCACTGTGCTACATCGCCCCACAGCACTTTATCTCATAGCCGTATCCACAGGCCCCACGTTTCTCTCCTCTGTTAAGCCCAACCCCATGCAGCCTGTGCTAGCTCTGCAGTCCTTCCTGCCATATCCCCATGGACCCCAGCCCTGGTTCTTCCTTTGCCCTGACCCTGACCATGTCCTCCTTGTGGCCCCTGGTGCCCACACTCGTGCCCAGCACCATGAGCTCTGCATCCATCCGCCTGTTGGCCACAGCCAGGCTGTAGGCGCCTGCATCACTCATGTAATGGGCAGCACGCACTCAGTGCCCATCTGCTTCACATCATATTTCCCCAGGAAGTACCGGATCCTCAGTGGCTCATTATCCTGCCTCATGGACTAGGTAGAAAAACTGATGAATGGATTTAAGAGGAGATTTCTATCCCATTCCATAAGGCCAGTCTGAGCTGAAAGGAGCCATATCTACCTTTCTAAGGCTCTCAAACACAGTCAGAGGCCCCTAACATTTTTCTAGCTTCATTATCTGGCTTGGTGGGATCCAGGGTCCCTGCCTCTCCCAAAGCCTGAACTCTTAATATGCATGAGTTCACTAGATGTTTTTTCTTAGAGGTCCAGATCATCAGTAATCTTCAGGACTGTCTAATTCAGCCCTTTCAGATGGGTAGGCTGAGGCACAGAGAAAGGAGAGTAATTGTCTCAAATCAAACAGCAAACCGGTGGAACACCTAAGAATAAAGCCCAGCTCCCAGCCCATTTCAGCCGTGCCGGATGGCATCGTTTTCCTGGGATGGAGAAGAGGACAGGGCTTATGGGTAACGAGAGGGTCTTGGAAGGAAAGGGGTGAAGAGGAAGAAATGATACTCCAATCATATCCCTCCCTGGGTGCTCTCCCCACCTTGACCCACGGCATTTTGACATTGGGGTCCTTTAGCTCCATGATGCAGTCAGAGACCACCATGGTGTCCACCTTGGCTGTTTTGTCTTCCAGGGATTTCAGAATTCATATGGCCTGAGGGAGTGTGATAACAAACAGGCAGGTGTCAGAGGCATGTTAAATCTGCCCAGTCTGTGTCCCCAGGCCTGGAGAAGCCCTCTGAGCTTCCAGGGACAAATGACTAGGCTGATTAATTAGACAGCTGCATTCCCCTCCCTCCGCATGGAACAACTTGAAGATCGAGGAGGAAATGGACATGATAAGGGAAGAAAAAGGAACACCATCCGAGGAACAGTTACCGAGTACAGGGGTCCCCTTGTGTATAGGTTCTCTGATTCTGGTGCAGATGTTTCACAATGACAAGTTGATTGAATGAATGAGTGAGAACAGCAATATAAAAACAAATGAACAGGGCAAAAGTAATTTTCATTTTGCAGATGAAGAAACAGGTTTGGAGAGACACCCCCCCCCCCCCCCCCGCCCCAAGTTCACTCAGTTAATAATGCAGTAAAACTGGACTTTGAACCCAGGTCTCTCAGATTCCAAAGTCGATGCAAATATATCAGGGAGCAGTCAAGGGAAAAGAGGTGGAAGGAAGATGACCTGAGTTCCTCACTGCCCTAGCAGCAGAGAATGCCCTTGACTAGGCATGGGCAGGGTGGGGAAACCTTGCTTCCAGGAGTCCCAAAGGCATTAGCACTTTTGGTAAGGCCCAGCCCCCGGCCTGCAGCCCCCTTTCCCCCTGGTGGCCACTGACCTCTACCTCCACTTTCTTCATCCCTTTGAGCTTCTCGAGCAGCCCCCAGAAGTTGGTGAAACCATACTCCATGCAGATCTTCTCAAAGTCCTTCTTGGGCATCTTGGAAAAGTCTATAGCATCTCTTTCTCACCTGTCACCTTCTTCTGCTTCTTCTTGGGAGCAGGGGGTCCACTGGGAGGAAGGTGGGTGACAAGCCTAGATTTAGTGCCTTTCTCTGAAGACAGAGGGAGGCTCTCCCAACCTTGACATGCCCCTCCCTACTCCATGGATTCTTGGAGCCTGGGCCATTAACTCAGGGCCCTGTTGAAAAGCCTGGAGGGTGGGGGGACCACACCCTGGAAAGAGGAGCCTCCCAGTCTCACTTCTTCTTCAACATCTTTTTGAAATCCATTTTTTCTTGACCTGAGGACAGAGAAAGGGACAGGGTCAGACAGGGGGAGTTTGGTTCCCAAGAGAAAAGGCCAGGAGGATTGGACTGGCTCACCCTCAGTCACCAGCAAGGACACAGTGTAGATGGCATCTGCATGGTCATTGCTTGCAATGCACTTGTAGTTGTCAGAGTTGTCCGAGGTCAGTGACTCCAGCTGGATCAGTCAGACCCTTAGTAGGGGGTGGGGGAGGGAACCACAGGAAGACAGGGTGTTTGGGGAGGAGGGGGAGGAGCTGAGTGCTGGATGTATGTATGGAGGACTGAGCTGTCTCTATGATTGGAAGGTGCCAGGGAGCAGTCAGTGTGAGTGTGTCTGTTTGAAGCCTGATTCCACATTGGATTCTCCCCCTTGGCTGTGAGCTCCTGGAGGACGAGGACTTCCTCTGAGTTGCAACTTTATCTGCAGTTTCTGGCTCTGGGCTGAGTGCTCTTTTATTTAACACAGACTTACTCCTCTGTGTCAGGTACTGGGTTGAGCCCTGAGGAAATGGGGGTGAACAAGGCTGCCTTGGAGCCTGTAGAAAGGAGCTTAGGTACCAGTGGGTTTCCTAAAAGGTCTTGCTGACTGAATGAGCTTGTGTAAGGAGTGGCTGGCCAGTAGGGGGCTCTGGAGCAGCTTGTGTGTACTGTGGGGAGTGCTAAGGCCCAATGATGGGTCTTTGGGAGGGGAAGGAAGCACCTGGCATGGGTGGGGAGAAGGGAGGCTCTGTCCTTTCACAGTGGGAAGTCAGGGCAGATCCAGGAACAGAAGTAATTATAGACCTAGATCCCCCAGGGACCCATCCCACCCTTTCCTCAAAGGGTCTGGACCCAGAGGCTGCAGAAGATGCTTAGACCTTAGGATGATCGGCCCTTGGCATTGCTCTTCTGTAATGTTCCCCTGAAGAGCCCAGGAATCCTAACCCTCACCTCCACTCTATGACTAGCCCTTCCCTTCGTGCAGATCCCGCCTCACCTCAGCCTGGTTGAGGTCCCTTGGTCTCATTCCCTTCTAGCCATGCGCGTAGCTTTCGTCTCATGTTCCTTTGGGGCTCATCACCTGCTGGAACCTCTCTCTTTTCCATTTGGTCCTGCCCCCTCCTTGTTCTGGCATTGCCCTAGCTCTGCCTTGCCCTGCCCCTAATTTTGGCCCCCTGCTCACTCTGGCAAGGACGCCTTAGCTCCTGACTCACCTTTCTTATCCTGCTCCTCCTCTAGGGCATTGAGAGCCCCTTTTCTCATCTCCCAGCTCTTGGGTCTCCACTGTGGATCTCTTGGCTGTGAGAGGACCTGGGGCTCATCCCAGGGTCTTGGCCTCTGGCCTTAGGGGTCACTGGCCCTGGCACCTTCAACACATGCTCCTTGTTCACGCTGTTGTAGAAGATCTTGGCAGAGTCCTTGATGGGCATGCCATTCTCTCTCCCAAAAACATTGGGTTTGGGGTTCCCCTGCGCCCGGACTCGGAACATGGCTTTATCCCCTGCAGTGGGCACCTATTTTTGCCCCTTAGCCTGGAAGCTGCACCTCGACCTGTTCCCAGCTCTGGGCTGGGGAGAGACCCTTGGCCTGTCTCCACCAGTGATTGTGTACTGGGGGGACGACGGCGGGGGTGGCAGCAGCAGTGAGGGGCTGGGGCACTGGGATAGAAAGGGAAGCACCTGGGGCCTTGGGGAGACTCTGGGAGGGATGCACCCTCGGGGGAGGCAACCGGCTGAGGCTTCTCCATGAACTCCGGGACATTCTCGCCAGCAGAGATGTTTGAACTTTGGGTCACCAAGCTGAAGAACTCTGTGGAGCTGGAGAACTTCCTCCTCACCACTTCCTCTGTGCTGACCGGCTAGAGAGGTCAGAATAGGCTCCAGGCAGAGCTTAGTCTGGGACCTCTTCTCGAGGGGACAGTGGAGCATTTTAGGTCAGTGAGAACAGGAAACGCTTTGGCCAAGAAAGGAGGACCTTAGAGTCGGTGGGTCATTGTGTTATGGCAAATACCAACCACTAGGGGAGTGAAAGCCTTATCCATCCCTCAGTGGTCAATCTCTGCAATCTTTACTGGGTCAAGGTCTTGCGTTCTACTTCCCCCTCAGCACCCCCCACCCCAGCCCTTTTTTTAGAAGGAGATTTCTTTTTTAGATTTTATGGGTCTCTTTGGGTTCCTCTCCTGGAAGTTCTGGTCCCCCAGTGACCAGAGGTCTACAGGCTGCAGCCGGTCTATTGATGTTTTTTATTTGATGTTTCCAATGTTTAAATGGGCTTCCCCGGTGGCTCAGGGGATAAAGCATCTGCCTGCAATGCGGGAGACCCAGGTTCGATCCCTAGGTCAGGAAGATCCCCTGGCGAAGGAAATGGCAACCCACTCCAGTATTCTTGCTGGGAGAATCCCATGGACAGAGGAGCCTGGTAGGCTACAGTCCACAGGATGGCAAAGAGTCAGACATGACCGAGTGACTTCACTTTCCTTTCCTTTAATATTTAAACAAAAAGGAGCCCTACATCTAAAAATTGAGAAATTTCACATAAAAATTCGAATTTCTGGATCCTTAACACCGGACGCATATTCCTACATGGCAACAGTCAGTGGGAGGTCAAGAGGGGCTGTCCCTTTCGATGGGCTACATTCTGGGCAATTCACCTCAAACCTTTTTTTCTTTTTTGCATTTATGTTCCCTGCTGGACGCTATCTGACAGTGGTTTTCAAGTCTGGCTGCAAATCAGGGTCCCTGGAGATCTTAAAAACACTACCAGATTTAACCGTCTGAGGTAAGACTCACGTCACTGATTTTTTCTACTCCCTTCTCCCACCTGTACATTAAGGTGGTTCTGTTGTGCCATCAGGGCTGAGAATCACAAATTATAGTCACTTGAGTTTGAAGCTTCTGGTCTTGAGTCCCAGCTGTTCCACTTGCTATGCCTCACTTGTGGGCTTTGCTGGTGGCTCAGAGGTTAAAGCATCTGCCTCCAATGCGGGAAACCCAGGTTCGATCCCTGGGTCGGGAAGATCCCCTGGAGAAGGAAATGACAACCCACTCCAGTATTCTTGCCTGGAGAATCCCAGGTCACAGTCCACGGGGAGGAGCTTGGTAGGCTTGGTAGGCTACAGTCCACGGGGTCACAAAGAGTCGGATATGACTGAGTGACTTCACTTTCACTTTCATGCCTCACTTGGAGAAGGAAATGGCAACACACTCCAGTACTCTTGCCTGGAGAATCCCATGGACAGAGGAGCCTGGCTGGCCATGGTCCATGGGGTCGCAGAGAGTCGGACACGACTGGAGTGACTAAGCGTGCACGCACACATGCCTCACTTGGCTAGGGGGACTTGCTGCTTATCTGGCCTTGACCTCTGTGCACAGAGGACTGACTGAAGGAGGGATGGCTGGGATATCCTGGTTCCTTGTCATCTTTGAATCACTCTCCTCTAGAGACATGGCTAAAACAATCTGTTCTGTTCTGAGGCCATTTCTCAGCTTTCCCTTGGCTCTGCCCTCCCTTAAGTCTGGTCCCCAAGTCTGAACACCTGGAAGCTCAAGTCACTTGTTTATGTATTCATCCTCTCTCCACTGGCAGCCCAAGTCTTCTCTTTCTTAAGTGGAGCAGGGCCAGCATTATTCTTAAGTAGATAAGGCGGCTACCTCCCTAACTTCCTCCATGCCTGAAATTCTACCATTAGAAATTTGTGCATTTGCCTATGGCTTTGGTCTCCAGCAATTAAGAGTTCAATCACTTACACTTATCCATGTGATTGATTTTTCCTAAGCTGTTTTCCTGGAGATAGCATTTGTGGACAAGCATCCTGCTGGCTTAGCTTTATCAAATCACAGATTAGAAGCACAGGTTGGGAGGGTTGTTGGTGGTATCTTGGGCTTTTGAGGGGTCCCTTGGTCACAAAGATGGGAGGAAGAAAGGCTGCCTCTACCTAATTCTGCCCCCTTGCCAGCCATCCCACTCTATTTGCCTCCCACGATCTTGGTTGTCTTGGAGAAGGTCTGCATGTGGGTGGTAGAGCTGGAGAACTCCATGGACACATGCTCCTGAAGTATCTGCTTGTGGTGAATGGTTGTCATGGTGACAAGGCGTGGGCACTCACCTGGGAGGACCAGGAAGGGGATGAGGCCGTGAAGGACAAGGAAGGGAGCAGGAGGGAGACTCAGAGATGTTTGTGTATGTATGTGTGTGCACGCACAGTGGGGTAGGGGAAGGGACAGAACAGGTGAACACAGAGAGAGAGGACTGTTTACAGGGAGGGTGAGGAGAGGTTGGGTGGCAAGCCTCTTCCCTCTGTCCTCTCTTCTCTTCCCTTGGTATCTCCTTTTCCCTGGTTGGCTACAAGGACCAATGGGCCTCTCACTGAGTAACCCCAAACCATTCCAGATCCTTGGAGGGGGAGAAGATAGGGTTTAGACTTACCCAGTGAACCCAGCAAGGCCCAGAGGGAGCTGAGGATACCTTTTGATAGCTACATGGAACTGGTGGGGTGGGGCAGTGCTGGAGGCTTTATCAGGAGAGAATGAAGTCAGACCTGAGAAGGAACTTCCTGACTAAGCCATACTGGAGCCGGCTTTGAAAGGAAACTGGATCTTCTTGCTGGGCCCTGGGGAGCCCTGGCATTGGCGGAATACTAAGACAAATGACAGCACATTCCTACCGCTCTGCTTTCCTTTCCGCTATGATAAAGACAGAGGTTGAGTCTTTCTTTCTCATAATTTTTGAGTTGGTAATTCAATCACATGGTTAAAAAACAAAACAATAGAAACATCTATTGTAAAGAGGCTCCCTCCTGCTCCCAAGGCCCTCTATCTCCCAGCCTTCCACAACAGGTAACCACCTGTGGTCTTTATGCTCCTTCTGGAGCTCTTTCCGGCAAATTTGAATATGTTTTTGTCTTCATTCCCCCCTTTTTCTTAATACATAAGGTAGCCTATTATACAAGCTATTCAGCCCTCTTTTCACTTTGTACACCTTGGAGGTCTTTCCATCCCTGTTTATGAAGTTTTCGCATTCTTGTTAACACCTACACAGTATTCCATCGAATAGATGTACATACCATCTTTTCTTTAACCAGAGTGGTATGTGGGAATCTTTAGGTACGACAGAGTGTTAGTCGCTCAGTCATGTCCAACTCTTTGCAACCCCGTGGACTACAGCCCATCAGGCTCCTCTGTCCATGGGATTCTCCACAAGAATACTGGAATGGGTTGCCATTTCCTTTGCCACAGAGTGGCAGTTTTTACACCCCAATTTTTTGTATATGAGAAACTGACATCTGAGAAATAACCAAGGGCACTCAGACTAGAATCCTGGCCCCTTGACTCCCAGTCCAGTGCCCTTCCAGAGGACCCCAAGGCCTTCTTCCAAGCCAGAAAGAAGGTTTAGGGCTAAACTTTGCCCCCTCATCCGATGACACCTCTCTACCTGGTCCCTCCGGGTTTAGAGACGTCTCCCCAGCCCCAGCTCCTGCTGTCCCCCTCTGGGCTCAGAAAGCAGACTCTGCCCCTTTCCTCAGGAAAGGGGGAAGCCTTACCTTCATGTCACCAGTCCCTTCTAACCCTCAAGGGCTGTGTCCACCCACGACTTTGGAGAGCCAGCTGGTCCCTGGGCTGTAGACTGACCAGTCTCCTTCTTCTTTGTCCCAGCAATGTGACCACCAGGAGTCACTGGTTCCTTAAATGTCTTGCCCCCTGGGGGTGACCCCTTACTCAGGCTCCACAGCTGCCCCAGCCAGCTGGCTCACTGCTTTGGGGGGTAGCTGGGACCAGGGCTGGAGGAAGTGCAGGGGTCTGGGCAGGCAGGTGGCCGAGCGTGGTGGTCCTGGGGTACTTTTTCTGTTCCTTTGTGCAGAGGTTTGGGTTCTCACTGCTGCTGGGTGGGACCTCTCTGAGCTGAGGGGCTCAGGGTAATGTGTGTGTCCAATAGGGCTTGGGGAGCAAAGCAACAGGTCTGTGTTTTCCAGGGACCAGGAGTGGGTGACTGGGGGAGAGTCCAGGGAGCACCATTCATGCTGTGCTCTGCACTTGGCGCCTGCACAACCTGAGTGGCCTCACGGGGCCACCCCCAGGAGAGAAGGGGAAATGTTAGCTCTTCCTCCCCATCCCACTCTTGCTGCTCAACCCCCTGATCTGGGCAGAGGGGTAGGAGGGCCCATCCTCTTGTTGGAGACTAGTTGGAGAACAGGCCCCCTTCTCTGGGACCTCTGTCTAAGCCACTCCCCTGTTCTTTCCTCATTGTCTGCAGTAAATCTGCAGCCCAGACCCTTGACCAGCCCACTCAGGGCTCTGTGACCTTGTAAGGACCTGCTCCTGGGTCAACAGTCCTGCCCTGGCCTCCCTCTTGCCCTGGGGTGACCCACCCCTGTCAGCAAGGGCAGGACAGCTACATTTGCTGCATCCCTGGGGGCTGGGGTAAGAATAGAGTGGGAGTGTCTGGAAGGCACAGGATCTTGGTCTAGGGGCAGATTCTCCAGGTTCCTTGGGCGGGACTGCTCTCAGCCCAGGCCTTGCAAGGCAAATTGCTGGGCTGCAGCTGCTGTTGGGACCTGCAGGGCAAATAAGTGGGCTGGCCAACAGGGAGGGGCCTGTATAGTCTGAAGGTCCCCCTGCTCTGACCTTGGCATCTCTGGCCCCTGTGTCGAAACTGGTGGCCTGCCAGCCACTTTTCCTTCTATGAAAGCCTCCAACATCTGTCCCTGTGGCTTTGCAGGGCCCCTGGCTTCTGGCTGGGTGCGAGGGTGCAGGTATATGAGAATTATGCTCAGTGGACTTTGGAATTTCAAATCTGGATTCACGCTATCTCCCAAGCTACACAAGGGGGCACTAGGGATCTCAAAGGCCTGTGTGTGGGTGTGTCTTTGTGCGCATGCGCATCTGTACTAGTAGGAGGGGCAAGAAGATGGGGGTACAGGGAGGCAGGAAGTAGAGGGAAGAGGCAATCACACAGACCCAGGAAGCTAGTTTTGCTCAAAATGCTCCATTTATTGCTCTATTCAATGACCATGAGCAAATTATAAAAAGACACCAAATGTCTCTGTCTGCCATGGAATAAATATTCAAAGTCACCAATAAAAACACGTGGCTCCAAGATAACACATGTTGCCAAAGAGTCATGCACGCCCTGCTGACGGGCTCTCAACACACGCATGAACACAGGACACACGCAGAGCTACACACGGCAAGACTTCTGGGAGGGGTCTCCCAAAGCGACACAGAAAAGTGCTTCACACGGATCTGGGGCCGAGTTCCCACCCTACCCTCAGAGCTTCCCATCTCCCACTGGCCCAGGCCCCCTGGGTTCATTCTCCCCTATGTGTCCCCTTTCTCACCATTGCCCCACAGGCTAGTCACTGCCTGCTGAGGGCGTGTGATACCTGGGGGTCCCCCTGGATGCGATCCTCCTCCCCCACCCCCATCCAGAGACCTCTCCCCAGCTGCGATCTTTCTGCCAACCCCTCAGGGCTTTCCTGTGCCTGACTTCTGGGGTCTTCAGGCCCTTCCTTCCCATCCTGGTTCCAGGAACTAGGGGCAAAGTGCAACCTGTCTGCTGGGAGAAGCGGGGCTGGGGGCCTGAGGCAGGCACCCGTGCCAGGGCCCCTGAGGGGCTGGAGCTCACAACCCCTCTCCCGGGCTGAGGAGACACAGTGTTCGGTACAGACAGCAGAGACGATGGACAGACAGAACACGCTGCGGCAGGACACGTGGAGTTGCGGCAGGGAAACGTTTTGGATCAAGTAGCAGTGGAACCATCGTTAAAAACTGAGGCCCCAGGTCACGTGGTTTGGGTCAGGCCCTGGGGCCCCAGGCCTGGCCTGGCACACCCCTCCCCCACCCTCCCCACTCCCCAGTATGTACAGTAGGAAGAGCTATGTTGAGGGGGCAGGGGTCCGGCCGAGGCAGCGGGGGAGGGGGAGCAAACTGAAGAGAGGAAGCGGGAGGGACGGGGAGCAGGCCGGGACCTGAGGCAGGGCCCTGGGTGTGGCTGCGAGGAGGGCCCCAACTCAGGCTGGGAGGTACCAGAGGACCTCGGGGAGGCGTGTGGTCACTCCGGGGACTGGCGGGACAGCTGCTTCTCGTAGAGGCTCATGACATGGTGCACGAACTGGTACTGCTCGCACGTCTGGATCATACCGCCCCTACCCGACAGATGAAGGGGCCGGGTCATGGAAGAACGGCTGCGGAGCCGCCCCCAGACCCACAGAGTGCCAGTCCTCTGGGAGGCACATCAGGGCCTCTGTGCAGCTTAGAGAGGTCAGCCTTGGCCAGCCAGCCACTTCCACCTGCCCTTCCTGTCCCTCCTGGCTCTGGCATAGACAGCGGGGACAGAGGTGGCATGATCCTCCACTCTCAGCCTCTGCGCCTGTGTCCACCAGCTCTGTCCCTCTCCCCTCTGCATCCCAGCTACCAACTGCCTGGATCTGGCTTCTCCACCCATCTGTCCACAGGTCGGTCCCGGTGGGGTGTGTCCCCCAACCTTCACCCTATGCACACAGGTCAGGCTCTCTCTGTTGCCCTCTCCCCCGCTCCCCAGCTCCCCATGGGTCCCACCCTCAGCTGACCTGTCCTGACGGAGCTGGCATGTGGTCTTCAGGATGTCCACCACGCCCTCGTGCCGCAGCTGCTGGCAGCAGATGCTGGTGGCGATGAAGCAGCCAGTCCTCCCAATCCCTGCGCTGAGGGCCCAGGGCACGGGGGTGAGGGGTGGGGCCGCCGGGGAGCCCCGCCACGCCCCAGTGGGTGTCTGGGAGGACCCACCTGCAGTGCACCACGATGGGGGCGCAGCGGGGCCCCTCCTGCTGGGCCGCCTCCTCCACCTCCCGCACCAGGTGCAGGAGTGGGGGCGCGCGGTCTGGGGTCTTCTGGTCGGGCCAGGACGTGAACCAGTAATGCTTCAGGCCTCGCTCTTCTGTCCCGCTCTGTCCAGGAGACAGAGGCCCACCCCAGATACACGTGAACTGAGCCCAGCCACCAGCCCAGAGATAGAGATGGGAAGGGAGAAGGAAGCACAGGAGGGAGGCCACAGGGAGTGGGACCTCGGACCTCTGCCATCTACCCCGTACAGCCCAGAGGCAGCAGCCAGAGACCCGAGGCCAGCTGGGCAGTGGGGACTGGTGAGCAGCGTCAGCACTGGTCTTCACATGGGTTTTGCCCCAGTGACTCCAGGATCTTCCAAGAGAGGTGAAGAGCCCCTTCTCCATTTCACTCCTGTCTCCTGGTTGCCCCTTCACAGATAGCCCAGTCACCCCCACAAGAGCCCTGGGACCCTTCCTGTTGCCTCAATATACTTTCCTGCCCACCAGTACCCCTGGTCCCCCCCAGCCAGTGTTCCAGTGCTATCCTCTCCACCACCACCTTCACTTTGTTCTCTCGACTGTGTGGGGCCCTCCCCTCCTCCTCTCTGATCGCTCAGATCCACAGTGGTCCAGAAGGCCTGTCTACAGCCCATCCTGTTCTACCGCTCAGAACGCTCTGATAGCTCTTGTTGCTCTAAAACTCAAACACACCCTCCCTACTCTTCATTCGGGCAAACAAGACACATGGTACAGCGTCTACCTCTCCAAGCCCAAGTCCTCCTGTGAACCTGTACTTGATGCCTTTGCACTCCAGATGGTTTGTTGATCAAATCTCTGCTTCCCCCATTCCCTGTACATTTATACACAGAGCTGTTCTATCTTCTGTGCCCTTACTTTTAGTTTCCCTTTGTCTGGAATGCTCTCTCTACATGTCTGCCCCCCAGCCAACTCTTATCCTTCGGAACCCCATTCAGCACCACCACTTCCAGGAAGCCCTCCCTGAGCACCCTAGCTGACAACATGTCCTTCTTCTGTGCTTTTACTTATTTGTAGGTCAGTACTTACCATTTTATAGGTGCTCCTTGAGGAGAGAGTCCAGGCTTTGGACAGCTCTGTGTTTTCCCAGTACCCAACCCAGAACCAGGCTCAGGGCAGGTGCTTGTAAAGGTTACGGACAAAAGTAAATGCCCAGTGGTCCCTGACCAGTCCCACAGCACTTAGAAGATGTGGCAGCCCAGCCTCTCTTTCAGGGGAAAAAGGAAGCTGCTCCATGGGCTACCACAGCCTCTATCCTCCACCTCTGAAATGCCCTCGAGCAAACCTACATCCTGGAAATGCTTACTGGGCACTGCCCTCGAGGGGCTGACTTCTCCTTGACACGCCATTTTTCACCTTCTCCAGTGGGAGGGGGCAGCTCAGAGGAACAAGTCTCACGCCCTTGACACCCTATTCAGACCCTGTGGCTGCCAGCATCAGTGGACCTCCCTGTTTCTGGATAGGATGTCAGCTTCCTGGCACCTAGGTCACCTCTTCCAGACTTTGGGATAATTACAGTGGTACCACTTTCCCCAAAAAGGGTTCACAAAGATTTCTCAAAAGCAGAATGCACTGATTTTCCTGACTCCAAAGGAACAATCTCCCCTATTATGCTGAGCCTGGAAGAAGCACAATCTTCAGGGTGGGAGGATACTTCCCCACACTCTTCTGGGCTGTTCGGTACTGCTCATAATTTTTATGTCCTCTTCTCTTTTTCCTATAACCACAACCTCCTTGTGCTACCCAAATGCAGCAAAAAGCGCCTGTCCTCTAGTGGACAGATTCGGTACTACAGGTTGGAAGCCCAGCATCCCAGGTGAAGGGATGTTTCCAGGCAGAATATGGAAGCTGCTGAAGCCCCCTCTTCCAGACAGCCTTGGCCTTGGGTACATTTGAAGCCGAGCTTGAAGACATTATGAACGACAGTGTGGATGGACAGACGCCAGTGATAAGAAATGCACTGAGAATTTGGTTCTGCCTCTGATGTGCAAGATGACTCACCCCTTCTTCCCCTCATCCCTGCTCATCAGTAAAGCCTGGAGTGACACATGCCTTAATTTCAGCTATTTTGGCCTCTGGGACCCTGTTGGCTGTGGAGTGCCCCCTCCTCCCAGCCCAGCCTAGCCCAACCCCAGGCCTCACCCTGAGGGCAATGAGCCGAAGCCGGTAATCCTCAGTGTGGATGACTTTCCGCACGGTGATCTCCACGCCATCGTATACCACCTGCTCCTCCGGCCAATACTCGGTGCACTTCTGCAGGGGCCCAGATCAGACTGAGATACTCCCAGCACCCCGACCACGCCCTCCCCAGTGCCTGTCCCGGGCCAGTGGGGAGACAGACAATGGGGCAGTAGGTTTGCAGTTAGCTCAAATCTCAACTTCTCACTTGTTAAGTTACTTCCCTTTTCTGAGTCTCAGTTTCCTCATCTGGGAAAATGGAAGTAATACTCAGTTTGAAGGACCTTCATGGGACTTCAATTAAATGGGCTGTGATGAGTATGGAAGTAGCCAGCATCAGCCCTGGCAGGCTGGGCGGCAGCGGAGCAGCGTGTTTAAGATCCTGAGCACTGAAGGTGGAGAGGCCAGCTCCAGGCTCTGCCTCTGACTATTTGTGTGGCTCTGAGTAACTGACTTAACCTCTCTGAGCCTCACATTTCCTTCCCTGGGCAAGGCAGCAAGGTGAACATACCAACCTCCCAAGATTGCTGAAAGGATTAACACGGAAATAAGATGCTTGGCACGGGGCACCAAGCAGCAGACACCTGGTGAGGTCCAGAGGGGCCTACCTCGTTCATCTCCTCAATGTTGGTGATCATGACAATGATGGGCGTGTGCTCCTGCCACACCATACGCCAGAAGTCGCCAACCGTGCTGACGATGGGTCCCTGAGTGGCGATGTACACCTTCTCTTCCCCACCATAGCCCTGTGACCAGCCAAGTCCAGGCCATCAGGGTTACTTGTTGGGCTCCCGGGGCCCATTTCCCCCACTCAGCCTCTTCCCCGGGGGCTGGCAGGAACCAGACGGACTTAGGGACAAGCCTAGTGGATGGACCCCATTGACCCGGACCTCCCTTTTAGGGAGAGACTGTTGGGATGGGGTTACATACCCGAATGTAGTTGGCGTTGATGTAGGAACTCAGAGGGTCGTCAGGGTCTGGTGAGGTCAGACACACTCTGCTGTGAGGGTCTGAGGTAGTGGAGACAGGTGAGGCTGGGATTTGAACGTGTAATCCCTCTTGTGTGGGCCCACCTTCTCTGGCCCATGTCAGGGCACCTACATTTCTTCTGGGACCGGAAGTTCCTTCTTCCCTTGCCAGAAGCAAAACACTGACCCATCCCTGTGGCCCACTCAGGAAGGTGAGGACCCAGGCTGAAGAGAACGGTACAGGGAGGCCTTGGCTCTCTCCCTCTGTAGGATCCAGGCCACCCTTGCCTGCATCCCTTAAGCTGCCTGGTCCTCTCTGTGCTTCATGTTCTGGGGAGGAGACAGCTCAGACAGTAAGAAATTCCCTAGGGGATACATCCTAGCCAGCAGGACCAGCAAGAGTTTGAGTATACATTGTCCCCAACCTGCTGTGTAAGCTTGTAAAGCACATGGCCTTTTTAAGCCTGTTTTCTGATCTGTAATATGGGGGTAAAGATGCCTAGTTCCTTGGATTGTTGGGAAGACAATTGAGAAAACAGATGGGAAGGGCTATGTCAATTGTAAAGCATGTTATAGCTAAGATTTGGGTAGGATGCCAGGGGAGAGTATCACAATGAAAGGAGTAAAGTCTTCTGAGCCTGAGATGAGACGACACACACGTCCATAAGGGTTCACCCCCACCCCAATCTAGTCACCTGTCAAATCCCAGAGCACCAGATTCTCACTGCGTCATGCTCTGCCTCCTAGAGCCTCCCTGTATTGATTTAGTCTGTCCTGGAAACTCGCAGAGGCTGGGACTGAGCCAGGAGGTTGGGGGGGGGGGCTGGGGGCCTGGGTTCTGGGCTCTGTCCAGCTTTGTCGCCAGCTTGCATCTCCTCCCTTCTTTGGCCCCCAGGGTCTTTCCCGTGGAAGGAGGGTTGGACTAAAGGCCCTGCCCGTGTGCCCCGTACAGGGCTCTCAAAGACTGCATCAGCAGTCAGGAGTCAACACCGCCCACCAGCGAGCCTGGGTTCAAGTCCTGTTGGTGCCAGTGCAGGCCATTCACTGAGTACCCCTGTGCCTCCTCCATAAACTGGGAACATTCCTTCCGTCACAACCTCACTCATCCTGTCAGGGTTCAAGAGTGGCCGTTCATAATGAGTCCTCAGACCCATAACTTAGGCCAGCACCCAGTCACTATAGAGCAAGTTGGTGTTGCTACTGATATCACTGCAAGTATAAATTAAATCAGTTTCTAAATTAACAGGTCAAAAAGAGGATCCCAAACCTGGAATATGAAATGGAAAGGGATACCCACAAAACTCCCCTCGCCAGCCCTTTCATGCCCTGGTCCAAGTGCCTGAGGTTTGGGCAGGTGATTTGTGGAGGGGAAGGTGGGGGTGAGGCAGCTCTTGTGGCGAGGGGTGTGGAGGAGAGTCAGGTATGGGGAAGGGCGAGGGTGAACGGAAGGGGGCTCTGTGTGACCAGGGGAGAGGAACAGGCAGCCCTGCATGGGCCCCCTCCCTCCCCTCATGGTACCCGGATTGGGATCCAGAAGTAGCCTCTGAATGAATGAGAAAGCAAGCCTCGGGGTGTCCTTGATCCTAGAGGGGCCTCTACCACCCACCCCAGTCCAGTCTCTGAGGGCACAGGGTCAATTCTTGCTGGCTACAGTGAAGATTCTCTGTTGGGCTTGGGGGCTGCAGGCATAGGGCATGGCTGGAGGCTGGATTACTCTCAGGAATCCAGTGGGGACCAGATGGAGCGATGGCCTGGCTCTCATACTCCCCCAGTGGCTATTTTGAGTGGCCAGCAAAGCCCGAGACTGTGGGGTACCCGAAGCCCTCCCTTCAGGTAGGGCTTGGTGGGTGGAGGGGGGAGCAAGAGGAGGGAAGAGGTGAGCAGCCCTGAATCTTGGCCTTAAATGGTGCTTTGTCTAACTGGAATTACCTAGACTCTGTGTAACCATAGCAACCACAAGTCGATATTCTAAAAGTTAAAAATAAGTCATGACATCTTACATGTTGTTGGAGATGCTGATGGCAAAACTGCTTTTTTAAAGCCTCCTTACTCCATAAACTGAGTGAAGTAGGTTTGTGGGGATTTGGTTTCAATAAGTCACCCCCCAAGCTAGTCCTAGGGCCTTGGGCCAGAACTTGGCAGGGGTGACAGGCAGACAGGGGCCTGATGAAAGTTACCTGAAAATGACATCCTGGGCTAAAAGAGGAATATCAGGTTACCTGGTCTAACCACCCCCAAAGGGGGAAAATCCCTATGAAACCTTCCAGGGGGACTACTCATGCATTCTAGCTTGAATACCCTAGCCAATGGGGAGTTTCCTACCTGACAGGCAGCTCGCTCCCTTTTGAGGTGGCTCTGCCTGTTAGAGGATTCATAATCTAGCCAAAGTGAACTCCAGGTAGACAAAAGAGCTCAATTTTGAGGTTACAGAGGCCTAGTTTCAAACTTGGTTCTGTACATCTTAGCTGTGTGACAATGGATGAGCCACTTAACCTCTCTGAGCCTTAATGTCCTCTCTTTAAAACCTGTCCACTCTGAAGAGACCAGGGATGTGACCACAATTTTCAGCCACCATGCCCTGTCTAGGAGCTGCTGTTATTGTTCCCCTTTTTCTCTGGGTTTCCACAGAGCCCAGCACAATGCTTGTCCAGGGCAAAGATCTGGAGAGTGCCGTATGAAGGAACCAAGAGCCCTCTGCCCTCTAAAGGGGGTGTTTCCCTTCACCGGGCACCCCCACCTTCCATCCCTTTGCCTGGCGACCCTGGAGGCCCATGCTGGAGTTAAGGGCATGGGCCTCAGGGTTTAAGGGCACCCAGGTGAGGGGCAGCTGAGTACTCACTGGGAAGGATGGTTTTATATCGGTTCTTCCGCACCAGCCCAGGGATGTCATATTCTTTTGGATCCACAAAATTCATGGGGATTTCCTGTAGGAGGAAGGCACAGGGTTGAGAGCAGCTGTGGGCTGGCTTGATGCATGCATTCATTCAACAAGCATCGACTGTTAAATGAGTGAGGGCACACGAAAAGCGTCCAGAGCAGTCCTGGCACATGCTGAGCGCATAATGAACGTTAGCACACCACTGTTTATGGAGGGCCAGCCTGGCACAGAGTCAGCACTCAGTGAACGCTGGATGAACAGGGAAGAAGTGACCTGGCTAGTCACCACCTTCATCTACACCCTGCGCTGCAGCCACGGCGAGTGGCTTTGCTGACTCACGTTCCTACCCCAGGTAGGTGCCCCGCTCAGGGCCTTGGGTCGTGCTGCTTGCCTGGTAGTAACATCCATTCCATCCTCATCTTCTCATGCCCTGCTGTGCACCGGAAATGACACCTCCTCCAAGAAGCCTTCCCTGATTCTCCAGCAGGGAGGCAACCTCATTCTGGGCCTTCCCAGAGTTGTATTTGCACCTCTCAATCACTCTGCATGTCAAGAGCGCCAAGTCTGAACTTTTCTGCCTGGAATGTGAGGTCTTCTTGGAGCTGGCCTTTCTTTACCACCAGCTGCTCTCAAAACCCCCACCCTCCAGTTGTGCCCATCTCTTCTCTGTAGTTAATCTCTCAGTCTCCGGCTAGCCTCCACGTCTGAGTTTGCGGCACTTCACTTGCGGGGAGCACTGGTCGCATCCCTCTTCATCACCCTAATCCTTCTCAGCCTTTAAGGTTCTCTGCTGCCCCTCCCACCAGGTCTTGTGGGATGACTCCTCAGTGACTGTCCTCTTGCGCCCCTTCCCTCTGTCTACACACTTTAGCACCCTTGCCATCTCTCACCGTCATGAATCACAGTGTTCACTGTGGACACACTAAGAATGCACTTTGTACAAAGAGGATCATGAGACTCACTTTCTAGGTGGTTGTGAGAATCAGAAGAATAAAAAGCAGGCGCAGAAGTGCCCATGGGGTGGGTATGTGAGCATCCCCACTTCCTCTCTCTCTGGGCAAAACTGACAATGAACTATGAAACCGGAGATGACAAGGACATGCCACACACCCTTAAGCGGAGGTGTGGCCACGGGGACACATCCAGGCTGGGTAGCCCAGGAAGGCATCTTAAGGGCCTCCAGGGTGAGGGCTGATGACTGTGAAGGTGCGGGGAGGGGGTGGGCTGAGGGCCAAGTTTGAAGTGGGCAGTCCTGCGGGGATGGGGCCCTGAGTCTGGACAAGGTGGCTGGGGCTGGCTCAACTCAGGTAAGGCAGGCTGGACCACATACTGGAGACTTTGGAGCCGCAGGTCAGAGGTGATGGAGGGCTGCTCAGAGAGGAGAGCCATCCAGTTCTGCTAGGGAGCAGGTGGCCTGGGACAAGGGGAGCTGCGAGGGAGGCACGCAGGTTCCCCATCCCTCAGGCTTCTCCCAGGAGGGACTCTCTCCAAATGCTCCTGGCTCTTGCCCATTCCTGCCCACACGGTGGGTGAGTTACCGGATGGTGTCTGATTGAGAAACTCAGCTTTGGGGCGCTAGCCCCTTACTTCCTCCTCCTCCTCCTCCGACCCTCCTGCTAAGAAAGAATTACAGGGCACCCCCATGGGGTGAGGCTGGCAATGTACCAGCACCGCCTGGGGTGGCAGGAAAGTTGCTTCATTCTGGCGGTTGGTATTAGGAGGCTCACTACTGCTACATACGTAATCCTCATGTTAACCCTAGCATTGGGACTTCGTTGCTGGTCCAGTGATAAAGAATCTGCCTTCCAATGCAGGGAACATGGGTTTGATCGCAGCTCAGGGAATTAACATCCTACATGCCTCCGGGCAACTAAGCCTGCGTGGCACAACTAGAGAAAGAAGCCTGTGGTCTGCAGCAAAGACTCAGAGCAGTCAAAATGGAAAAACAAAAAACAAACAAGAACAGAAGCTTACCTAGCCTTTATCAGCAAAAATAAAGGTGGTTTTGGGATCTTCTCTATCTTAGCTTTTAACTGGTTGAGTGCTCGGGCAGGTAAAACAGGGGGGTCATTTATAAGCCCCTCAAAGTCCAACAGGAGGGGGCTGCTGTTAGAGCCTGGAGGGGGAGGTAATCAGGACCACCCTAAGCTGGAGCCACAGAACTGGAGAGATTTCAAAGGAGGATGAACATTGTTTGGTGATGCCAGGTAAAAGGAGAGTGGGAAAATGGGAGAGTCAGAAGAGAAGGCTTTCGGGATTTGTCTGGCGGGCCAGTGGTTGGGATTCAGCACTTTCACTGCTGGGCCCCAGGTATAATCCCTGGTGCCACATAGTGTCACACCCCACATCTCCAAATAGAGAAGAGAAAGCTGTCTAAGACTTCCGGAGGACAATCCTAGGTGATGATGACTTAAGAATGCCACAAACACCAATCACCTGATGGGCACTTTGCACATTTTCTGCATCTTTCAAATCCTTGCAACACCCCTGTTATCTTTATCCCCATTTTCCAGATGAGAAACTGAGGCCCAGAGAGGAAGCAGCTAGCCCAAGACAGTAGGAGAGGTGAGAATGAAATGATGTTCATCAGATGCTGAGTTTGGGGTACCCTGTTCCAAAGCCTTGCTTGGGGGACCAACATGAGCATAAAGGGCTGCCCTCTGTGGGGGCACTGGTTCAGGGGGACTCACAAAGAATTCTGCCTGCAGCAGGAAGGGGTCCAGGGCCTTCTCGTGAAGCTCTTCGGCCTGGAGCACGCGGGAGGCGCTGAGCAGGTACTCTCGGGCTGACTCCTCACGGGGGGACATGAGATAGCCGAAGCCTTCCTCGTTGCAGCCTGGTGTGCACATGTCCAGGGTCAGGGAGACATTGGAGCCCCTCCTGGAAGGACCGGGAAGGGGGGCAGTGAGTATCAGGGGCAGGAAGGGCCATTAGCTGGGGGCCTTGGAGCAGGAGGATGAGGGAGCGGCAGATGGGGTGGGAACCTGATGGGTCCCAGGGAGAGGAGTGGGCATGACGTAACCCCAACACAGACAGAATGAGGCTCAGCTCTAAGGCTTAAGCCTGCCACCCGCTCCTGCCCCATGCAGCAGAGTAGCTAACTGCGTGTGGGCTTGGGCCCCAGTCCCAAAGATTCCATGTGAGGCCCCTCAGTACAGTCCTTCCCTGCACTCTCCTGTGCCCCTGCCAGAGACAGCTCCCAGAGCCAGGGGAAGCTCACCGAGAGGGCACATGCCTGGGGCAGAGAAGCAGGGCTCCACCCTCAGTACCCCAGCCCCCAGGGCCGCAGCCTCCAAGGACATCTCATCCAGGAAAGGCTCGGGAAAGACGGGATCCCAGGGGTAGCACAGCTGAGCAAGGATGAGTGGACTGAGCAGACTCTGCTGTGTTCAGAGTCTAGTGACCCATTACCCTCATTACCTAGAAAGGGAAACTGAAAGCCACAGAGGGGATAAGAATTGCCCAAGCACGTACAGTAAGGGGGTAGTAGAGCTGAAACAAAAACCTAGGTTTTCTGACTCCTCCTCCAGTGCTCTTTCCATGACATCATGTGGACAACACAACCCTGGTGGGATCTAGCTAACCCAGCCAGGCTCTGCAGAGGGTGTTGACACCTCCCAACATGTGCTGTGTGGAACCCTACGAGACACTATGAAAGCAGGGTTCTGTGGTCGGATAACTTTGAGGAAGGCTACACACAACCCCTTGTCAATCTACAATGACTACAAGCATGTTAAAGGCTCCCAACAAGTCCTACAGTAAAGAAACCTATCCGAGCCATAAGAGTTGTATGTGTGAGTGTGCACGTGTGCACACCTGTGCATGCCTACATGTCTGTGTGCAGTAACGTTTCTTCGTGTTCACTTTGGGGCATTCAGATCTACATGAATCAGACCTGAAGAGCACATGTCTGCATTGGTGGGGCTATGAGCTCAGCTCTGCCCTGGGCACTGAGTCAGAATCAGGCGTCTGCCCTTCCGACAGGGAGCTAAGAGCTCCATGCACCTCTGCTGCACCCACCTCTCCTGCAGACCCATGGCTTTGACGGTCAGGGAGGTGGGGTCAGCCTCCAGCTTGATGTCCATCACGCAGTCAAACACAGGGGTCTCAGGGACGGGGTCCAGATCCAGGAAGTCATCCTCGACTTTCTCCTCCATCCACTCCGAGTAGGTGAAGGAAGGCTGACGGCTTACCGATTGGCGCCTGTCCTCGGGGGGCAGCGGGCTGGATGGCTCTGGGGGAGTCCTCAGGAGGAGCCACACCTAGTTGGGGACATAACTGGCATCATGGACCATGCTGGCAGCAGTCCCCGGATGATGGCATGCCCAGGGTCTTGAGCTCCCTGCCCCTCCACGTGTCTGGAGCAGGCTTGTTCTCCTGGGAACTGTCTGCAGAGTACCACCACTCACCTAGATGGGAGGCTACCTAGATGTCCTCCCGGCCCCCTCCTTCCCCAACCCTCAGGTTGTTATGCTTTGAAGCTTTGTTAGTGGGGTGGGGTGTTCCTACTCCGGTTTTCACACTGTCTCAGCTCCTTTCCCCAGCCAAGAACACTGCAAACCAATTTTGAGAAAGAAGGGGCCTCTCTCCACCCCAGCCTGGGCACATTGGTGGAAGAAGACAGGTGCCCCTCCTCAGCTCTACCCACAACATCTAGTCCGTAGGTCAAAGGAGACAAGGTGGGGACTGGGTCTTGGAGTCACGGGAGGGGAGCAGCGAGGTCGGGTCAGGAGGAGCCTTACCAGGGTGGTGACGAGGATCACACAGAGAGAGACCAGCAGCAGACTGGAGATGTCCCAGGTCCCAGTGCCCAGCCAGGCCTGGGGAACATCAGACAAACAGCTCAGGGTGATGCGGGTGGGGGGTGGGGGCGCGTTCTCATCTATTTCAGCACGGGTAAGATTGAGGCTCTGAGAACTTTGTACCTGGTTCTGGGGAGGGGACAGGAAGAAGCCTTTCAGGGTTATCATATGAACTCAAAGAAGCCCCAGGCAGGGGCTGGTGGGGCTGGAGGCCCCCAAGCGCTCCCTCCTACCCTGGGGCTCCCTGGAGCTTACTCACCGCGGGTCCCAGCCGCTCCAGGAACGTGAGCGCAGAGGAGACGACGTCTGTGGTGTTCTGTGTCCAGATGGGGCCAAAGCCGCTGAGCCAGAGCATCCCACAGGCGAGCTGGGGTGGCCGGGGCCAGTGCACTGAGTTCGGAGTCTGGCCTCCTTGCCCCCATATCTCCCCGTTCCCCTACCCTCAAGAGTTTACCTGGAGCCTCAACCTACCGCCTACCCCGCCCGCACCCCCACCAAGGTCCGACTGTGCCACAAAGGCCAAGGGCATAGGACTTTGCCTGGAGAAAATGTGACTTAAGGGAGCCTTCGCAGAGGGGGTCCCACCACCCCACCAGGTATACACATCACAGGGAGTCTCCTAGAGGTGCCTGCAGAGACAGGAAGTCCTCAGAAAGACGCCCGCAGGACCATGGGGGGCTGGGGGCTGGGCCTGCATCCCTGCTTCTGAGCTCAGCGCATGAGGGGCTCAGCCCTCAAGGCTGTGGCTTGGAACTCCAGCCTTCTCTCACGCCAGCCGGATGGCCGCAGGCACGAGGGACGCCGGGAAGGCCCCTCACTCCTCTGTGTCCCCAGGCGGCCATCTTGGGGAGGAAGCGGAGGCCGTCCTTCAGCCCGCCCTCCTTCCAGGCCCGGCGAGGCCTGTGATGTCCTTACCAGGAACTGGGAGGCAGCCAACAGGCACAGGCTGCTTCTGGCGGTGAGGGAGTGGCTCCCGGCGCCTCGAGGTGGCGGCTTCTGAGCTGGCTCCGAGGGCGGTGAAGCAGGTGGGGGCGGTGGCATCTCTCTCTGTGAGGCCGCGGGCGCCTCGGCCTGGTCCAGCGCCTCCATCCCTACCGGCTGGCGGACACCTGCGGAAGGTGACAACGTGGCCGGTGACCCAGGCCCTGCCGACCCCGCGGGCTGCTCCTGCTGGGGTTGCCGTGGCTTCCTCTCAATCCAAGATCAGTCAGCCTGGCTCCACTTCCAGCAGTCACCCTCGACTAGCAAAGCAATATTCACCTACCTTCGTCAGAAAGAGCTAAGTGTGGGTGGACAAATTATTTCTCTTTTATTTCTCCAGTAACAGAGTTAAAATGGCAGGAGGTTTTTCACGGAGTTAACATTGTGGTGTTTACGCAGCTTCATTCTGTTCCCATTTCTTAAGGAAACAAAAAACAACCACCTCAAACTCAATTAAAAGAGAGAGAGACGGAAAAAAAGGCACAGCGTAACCAGGCCGTGACCCTGAACAGCTCACCCACGCCTGCCCTCCCGGTTTTTGTCTCTCATTCTCTGTATCCTGACTTGACAAGGTCAGAGCCACATGCCCCTGCCCCACCTTGAGACACCACACTAGGGGAGTGGGGGTGGTCAGGTGGCAGTGGAGCAAAACCTTGGGGTAGCAGAGCTGATGTCAAATGTCTGGGATCCAGTTCTGGGTCTGTCCCTGGTTGTGTGACCTTGGCAGAGTCACCCCCTCCTCTCTGGACCTGTTTCCACACCTCAAAAGCGGGGGCTAAGCTCCTCCCTTGGCTTTCTGTGTTTCAGGGAGCTCTGGCATTTTTCTTGGTGACCCAGCTATGACCAGGTGCTCTGAGTCCCCATACCCAAGCCTCAGCCATGGAAGCTGTTTGGTCGCACTCCGTATAGTGGGTATCCTCTAAGATCATCTCAGCACAAGGTGCCACCACTAAACAAGTCTGAACGGCACCGGGCTAGAGCTGAGGCCCCAGTGGAGTGGGGGATTCCAGCAGCACCACCTTACTGAACTCCCCATCCAAACTGACGCCGTCTAGTCTATTGCCAAGAAGAGAGGGACCATGGGACTTCCCTGGCAGTGGTCCAGTGGTTAAGACTGTTTCCAATGCAGGGGGTGTGGGTTCAATCCCTGGTCAGGGAACTAAGATCCCACGTGCCATGTGGTGGTGTGGCAGAAAAAAAAAGAGAGAGAGAGAGAGAGAGGGACCAGCAAAACAGATGTGTATAGCTTGACAGTGAGGGGTTGGGACAGTTCACATATTATGTACGTGGGACAATAGACTCCTTTTCTGGATGGGGGACTTGGAATCGTCATAGCCAAGACACGATGTCTGCATGCTCGATTGCTTACATGACAAATACTTACTGAGCCTCTCCCACTGCCTGGATCAACAGTGTGGAGCAGAGCGCTGGGTCCTGGAGATGCCTGAACTTCTGTGCCAGTTATTTCCCTCTCTTCCCAGGGAAAGAGCCCACCCGCTGTGTTCTGAGTATCCTGTCCTCTCTGCCAGGATCATCCCTCCAACATCCTGCTCCCCTCACCTGCCTCCAAAACACTTTGCCAAGTTAACTCCTACTCATCCTGTAGAACTCCATCATTTGTCTCCTAAAGCAGGTCCTCCCCATCATACACACCTGGCAACCCACGTCTCTCCTTCAGACGGCCAGCAAAATAATATACTTGGAACATAGCCCTGCTCTGAGGGCTTTGTGCGTGTTAATATATTCACTCTTCATGGTACCCTATGAAGTTGGCACTCCTGTGATCCTCATTTTACAGAAGAGGAGGATGAGGTGCAGAGAGGCTAATAAGTGGTGGGTTTGAACTAGGCCACCTGGACAGGGATTTGATTTAGGTCATACCTGAATGGTCTAGTGGGTTTCCATACTTTCTTCAATTTAAGTCAGAATTTGGCAATAAGGAGTTCATGATCTGAGCCACAGTCAGCTCCTGGTCTTGTTTTTGCTGACTGTATAATGTTTCTCCATCTTTGGCTGCAAAGAATATAATCAATCTGATTACGGTACTGACCATCTGGTGATGTCCATGTGTAGAATTTTGTGTTGTTGGAAGAGGATGTTTGCTATAACCAGTGCATTCTCTTGGCAAAACTCTGTTGGCCTTTGCCCTGTTTTATTTTGTACTTCAAGGGCAAATATGTCTGTTACTCCAGGTAGCTCTTAAATTCCTACTTTTGCATTCTAGTCCCCTATGATGAAAATGGCATCCTTTTTGGGTGTTAGTTCTAGAAGGTCTTGTAGGTCTTCACAGAAATGTTCAAACTTTGGCTTCTTTGGTGTTACTGGTTGGGGTATAGACTAGGATTACTGTGATATTGAATAGTTTGCCTTGGAAATGAACAGAGATTATCCTGTCATATTTTTAAATCCTGTCATTTTTGAGACTGCACCCAAGTACTGCATTTCAGACTCTTTTGTTGACTATGAGGGCTACTCCATTTCTTCTAAGGGACTCTTGGCCACAGTAGTAGATATAATGGTCATCTGAATTAAATTCGCCCGTTCCAGTCCATTTTAGTTCACTGATTCCTAAAATGTTAATGTTCACTCTTGCCATCTCCTGTTTGACCACTTCTAATTTACCTTGATTCATGGACCAAACATTCCAGGTTCCTATGCAATACTGTTTTTTATAGCATTACATTTTACTTCCATCACCAGTCATATCCACAACTGGGTGATGTTTTTGCTCTGGTTCTGTCTCTTCATTCTTTCTGGAGTTATTTCTCTACTCTTCTCCAGTAGCATATTGGAGAAGAGCATACCAACCTGGGGAGTTCATCTTCATATATTTTTGCCTTTCCATACTGTTCATGAGGTTCTCAAGGCAAGAATCCTGAAGTGGTTCACCATGCCCTTCTCCAGTGCAATAATACATAATGGTTTTTATGTGTTCAAATTTATAATGTTAGTATAGTACCTAGCATAGAACTAAAACAAATAATAGGTTTCTAATATCTATTGATTGATTGTAGTTAAGAAGAATTAGCTACAGTACGTGAACTGTGAACTTCCAGATGTTCAATCTGGATTTAGAAAAGGCAAGGAACCAGAGATTAAATTGTCAACATCTGTTGGACGGTCAAAAAAGCAAGAGAATTCCAGAAAAACATCTACTTCTGCTTTATTGATTACACCAAAGTCTTTGACTGTGTAGATCACAACAAACTGTGGAAAATTCTCCAAGAGATGGGAATACCAGACGACCTTACCTGTCAACTGAGAAATCTGTATGCAGGTCAAGAAGCAACAGTTAGAACCAGGGAACAACAGACTGGTTCCAAATTGGGAAAGGAGTAATGTCAAAGCTGTATATTGTCACCCTGCTTATTTAACTTATATGCAGAGTACATCATGTGAAATGCCAGGCTGGATGAAGCACAAGCTGGAATCAAGATTGCAGGAAGAAATAAAAATAACCTCATATATGCAGATGATACCATCCTTATGAAAGAAATCAAAGCAATAAAGAGCCTCTTGATGAAAGTGAAAGAGGAGAGTGAAAAAGCTGGCTTAAAACTCAACAGTCAAAAAACTAAGATCATGGCAACTAGTCCCATCACTTCATGGCAAATAGATGGGGAAAACAATGGAAACAGTGAGATAATTTATTTTGGGGGGCTCCAAAATCACTGCAGATGGTGACAGCAGCCATGAAATTAAAAGATGCTTGCTCTTTGGAAGAAAAACTATGACCAATCTAGACAGCATATTAAAAAACAAAGATGCCCGTCTAGTCAAGGCTATGGTTTTCCAGTGGTCATGTATGGATGTGAGAGCTGGACCATAAAAAAAGCTGAGTGCTGAAGAATTGATGCTTTTGAACTATGGTGTTGGAGAAGACTCTTGAGAGTCTCTTGGACTGCAAGGAGATCCAACCAGTCCATCCTAAAGAAAATCAGCCCTGAATATTCATTGGAAGGACTGATGCTGAAGCTGAGACTCCAATACTTTGACCATCTGATGCAAAGAATTGACTCACTGGAAAAGACCCTGATATTGGGAAAGATTGAAGGTGGAAGGAGAAGGGGACGACAGAGGATGAGATGGTTGGATGGCATCACCAACTCGGTGGACATGAATTTGAGAAAGCTCCGGGAGTTGGTGATAGACAGGGAGGCCTGGCATGCTGCAGTCCATGGGGTTGCAAAGAGTTGGACATGACTGAGTGACTGAACTGAACTTGGACAGGCCCTTGAACTACATTACACTCCCTACAGTGTGTCCAAATTATTTGTTGACTATATCATCTTTGCCAGTTCTCTGTAAGTTCCATGATGGGAAGAGCAGTTATGGTCATCATGACTGTCCACAGCATATAGCATCAGTGCTAGCGTGTAGGTCTCCAATAAATATTTCTGTGGTGAGTGAATGAGGATGGACAAGTGATAGACGAGGATGATGGTACATTTGAAAAGTTGTGATGGGAACTTCCCTGGTGGTTCAATGGTTGAGAGTCTGTCTTGCAATGCAGGGGATGTGGGTTCAATGCCTGGTACAGAAACTAAGAGACCACATGCCTTGAAGCCTGCACACTACAACTAGCAAGCCTGTATATCACAACTGGAGAGCCAATGTGCCCCGACGCAACCAAATAAATAAGTGAATACATAAATAAATTTAAAGCAAAGAAAAGCTGTGATGACGACAGTGGATCCTATGGATGAAACATCAAACTTGGCCCTAAGTGCTCAAGACACATCAGATAATAATGACCAAATGTAACTCCTGCCTTTAAAAGCTCAGGTCAGCTGGGTCAAAGAGACCTGTGGATCCGTATTTACCATACAGCGCACTAAGTGAAAAAGCTAAGTGCTGGTGGAGCCTAGGGCCTCTGCCTTTGCCCTGGGAGGCTACTGTTACTAACCGCAAGAGCATACACCTCAGATCCTGGCCAGCAAGGTGAAAAAAGGAAAAGCCGCTGTTAAGAGATGGATCACATAGAAGTCAAAAGTTTCCACGACTGATAAGCAGAAGGTCAGTTACTCAAGCCGCAAGCTTTCCACCCACACCCTCAGAAACAGTGGTCGATACGTGAGTGCAAACACGGATGGGTGGGACAGGTACAGCTCAGAGGCTACCGGGCTTGACTTGTGACACTCGCACTGGACCCTGGGCAATCCGTTCTCTTTCCTGGGTCTCAGTTTCCTTAACTGTAAGAAGAGGGAGAGCTCAGAGCTTCTCAGATGTTTCTCCCATCTTCAGAGCGGAGGGGACATGGGTCTTTGGGGGAAAACTGCAAGTCACATGACCTGGACTTTGCTGCTTTAAAATTCATGGGTGTTCTTTATTCTATTCTGTAGCTTATCTGTGCTTGTTTTGATCTTAATGTTTTTTTCCCCTCCCAAATCTTGGAATCAAATTTTATGCTTCAGGAAAATGTTCTACATTTATCCTGTGGCTTTGCCCTCAGGGGTACATGCACCCCAGTCTGAGAAGCCTGGAACCTGCCTGCAATAAAACATCATCATGCTGCCGTTAAAAATGACTCCGTAGATGAATATTTAATAACAGGGGAAGAAATTTCGATGGTGTGGAGTAAGAAAGGCAGTTACAAAACAGCCTTCTCTGCTTGGCCTCAAAAACTAAGAAAGTATAAACATGCATATAAAAAGGTGGAGAATCCCCGATGAATGAAGAGAGGTTGGGGACTTCCCTGGTGGTTCAGTGGTTGAGAATCTGCCTTCCAATGCAGGGGACAAGGCTTTGATCTCTAGTTGGGGAACTAAGATCTCATATGCTTCGGGGAAACTAAGCCCGTGTGCCACAACTAGAGAAATTCATGCAATGAAGACCCACTGCAGGTATAATTAAACAACAACAACAAAAAGATGATGGATTAACTCAAGTGGTGCTCAGAGAGCATGAAGCACAGTGGACGCTGGGCACATAGTAAGTGCTCAATGAACCTCATACACAGTGCATGGGAAGAACAGAAGTAGGGTAGTAACAATAGTTTTTGGAGGATGGTGAGAATAGAGTGATATTTTTCATTGTTACTTACTCTAAATTTCCTATAATAGGCACATACATAAAGAGATAAATATATATGTATATACATATATATTTATTAATATTTGTAATGAGGAAAAATATTTTTAAAAGGAGGGTACCGTTCTGAGTTCAGATATTACAAGGCCTGATTAGTATTCCTGGGTCCAGGGCCTTGACACTCACCTGTCACATCTAAATACAAGTGGGGGCACTGGAGAGATGGAGAGGGAGTGCAAGGCTCTGTGAGACCCACCCAATAGGAGCGCAGCCACTCAGAACACTGGTCCCCTGATGATGCTCCATCATCACTTGTGCATATGAAAGATGGCAGGTTAACTGCCTGGCACCTTATGGGGGTGGAAGGAAAAACTGTAGGTTTGAAGGGTCCTGCATGTACCTTTCAGAGACAAGGGTGGAGGCTGGTCTTTTTTTTTTTTTTAACTCACAGAGTAACTGGCAGTCCTGGAGTCCAGGTGAATCCAACTGAGCAATGTACCTTTCAGGGCTGGGCTTATTTAAAACTTTTCCTGGACAGAAATCTAACATGTCTTCATTCAGGAAGATGCCTGCACACACACACAGATACACACACCCTCAATTCTGTATATAGTTCTGGAGGGGATCCATGGACCTCAGGTTAAGAGCCTCAGATCTCAGGGATGGGGAGCGAAGGTCTGTGATCAGGTGGCAGAAGTTGGGAGGCAGAGAACTGGGCTGATTTTAGTCTCTGCTCATTCATGTGTGAGTTCAACACAAACGTTGAGCACCAATTATATGCTGTGCCAAGCACCAGACTAGGTTTTGCAGATACATACAGAGCAGTGAACGGGCTTCCCTGGTGGCTCAGATGGTCAAGAATCTGCCTGCAATGCGTGAGACCTGGGTTTGATCCCTGTGTTGCAAAGATCCCCTGGAGGAGGGCTTGGCCACCCACCCCAGTATTCTTGCCTGGAGAATTCCCATGGACAGAGGTGCCTGGCGGGCTACAGTCTATGGGGCTGCAAAGAGTCGGACACAACTGAGTGACTCAGCACACCACATACAGCAGTGAGCAACACAGTGCCTGCCCACATGAACCACTGAGGTCTTGGGCCACTTTGTTCTTTGGGTTCTGCTCCTAGAGATCACACGGGCCCTTCTCCTCACTCTGTCCATCCTTCACTCACTGTCCTGCTCTGCAATGAGAGCGCCAGCTCTCTGGGCAGGCCCCGTGCAGCTTCCGGAGCGCCTGTGTGCACGCAGCTCCTTTTGCTTCTCTCGGCAGCCGCCCCCTACCCCGGGGTGGGGGGTAGGCATTAGCATCATCAACCCAACCCCGTTCTGCCGGTGAGAGGCGGGTGCTTGTGTCAAGGACTGGCTTTTCAGTAGTTCACAGCGAGGTAGCTCCTCTGTCATGCACGGAGCCCTGACTCAGAGGCAGCTTGCTGACAGCGACGGAACACCCTGCTCCTCACCGGCTTGCCTCCTGCATGGGGTGAAGGGGATTTTTCAGGCATGGAAATCAGGCTGAGTGAGCTGAAGTGGCTTGCCCAACTACAGGCAGACCCAAGAAGCAAACCCTGGCCTTCCTGATATCCAGTGATCTTTCTGCTTTCCCAAACTGCTTCTCAGGAAAGGGCCACTACGGCAAAGGCAGGGAGACAGTGAGAACCCGGGAGGCAAGGAAGGAGTCCCTGTGTCTGGGGGATCCTTGAACTCTAACCAGCAGCATGGGGGTGGTGGTACAGCTTTTGTGCCTGATCCTGGCTGATGGCTCCTCAAAGCCTGCATCATATGAAAGGGAGGTACACGGGAAGGCAGGGGCTCTGTACCCTGGGCCAAAGCTCTAGGGGCTCTGGGTAGAGCACGCAGGCAAAGGGCCTTGAGAGTTTAGTTGGCAAATGGAAACACTGCGACCCCTCTCCTGTCACCGGGCACCCAGGTCCCACTACCAAACTCTGCAGCCAGGGTGTGCCCTGGGGCTGGCAACACCCGAGCCCAAGAACCCATGGCTGCTCCTGCTGGTGACTCATCCTTGGAGCTGCCAGCTGCCATCCACCAGGACTGGAGCTGGAGGCTGGCTCAGCCTGTTCCTGTTGACATGAGGAGGGAGCTCCTGGCCCATTCAGCTTTTCTTCCCTTCCCAAATGTGGCCAGGAGGGACCTCCCCACCATGCCGACACAGTCACAGGGCTGCTGACCAGCAGAACACCACGCTTAGCCCCGCCAGGGCTTCTAGAACCACTGACGAGCAGAGTCTGACTGGCCCTGAGGGGCATCTGGTCTAGTCCGCTGCTTTCTCAAATAGGGAAACTGAGGCCAAGGGGGAAAGAGGCTTGCCGTAGGTCAGCAGCCAGCCACAGGAAGAGCCAGGACCACTGAGGGCTAACGCCTACCGAGTGCTCACCACGTGTGGGCACTGCTCTAAGAGCTTCATATATATTAACTCATTTAATTTTCAACAGTCCTAGGAGGTACTGCTCTCACTCCCATTTTACAGATGAGGAAACTGAGGCACATGGGCGCTAAGTCACTTGGCTGAGGTCAGCTAATAATGGGCAGAAGCTAAGACCAGAAACCAGGCAGCTTGCAGCCAGAGCCATACCACCAACCAACCCACCAGATGAGACTAGCTCTGGTGATCTGCTCTCCTTACCTGGGCATTCTTAAGAATGCATGCCTGACCCGCCATGCGTTCACAAGTATGGCCTCATCCCTGTGGGAAATGGTGCTTGGCGCCACAGCCCACCACTGTGTCTGAAACCCCACCCTCAGCCATGGACACTTGTTTATAGGATTGCTGCTCCTACCTCACTGTGGGGAGGAAGGGAGCAGAGGCTAGAGGGGCAGGAGGCTGAGTGCTGTTTGCAGACCCCCGAGGAGGCTGTGCTAGGGGAAGGGGGCCTGTCAAGTGATGAGAATAGGACCAATGTGTGGCTGCTCTTGGGAAGTAGATTTCCAAGTATCTCAGAGACACTATGGGTTCAGTTCCAGGCCACTGCAATAAAGCAAACAGCGCAATAAAGCAAGTCACACTAATTATTTGGTTTCCCAACGCATACAAAGTTACATTTATACTCTGACTCATTGGAAAAGACTTTGATGCTGGGAGGGACGACAGAGGATGAGATGGCTGGATGGCATCACTGACTCAATGGATGTGAATCTGAGTGAACTCCGGGAGTTGGTGATGGACAGGGAGGCCTGGCGTGCTGTGATTCATGCGGTCGCAAAGAGTCGGACACGATTGAGCGACTGAACTGAACTGAAAGTCTATTAAGTGTGCAGTAGCATTATATCTTAAAAAAAAACTATGTACAACTTAAAAAAAAATGCTGCTGTAGAAATGGCACTGACAGACTTGCTTAACGCAGGGTTACCGCAAAACTTCAATTCGTGAAAAACGCAGTGTCTGTGGAGCTGGATAAAGCCAAGTGAGTGCAGTAAAGGGCAGTACGCCTGTAACAAGAACCAGCTCTCGGACCTAGCCCCACCCAGTCAGGACTGCAGCCCCTGAAGTCTCTACAAGAGGCTTGTTTCTGGACAGGAAGCTCGTTCTGTGGGGACTTCCAACAAAAGCTCTGGAATCACCCAGACTTAGGTTTGAAGCCCGATGGTGCCACTGACGACCTGTGTGGCCCTGGAGAAGCAACTCAATGTCACCTCTGGACAACAGATCTACTAAGTCCTGCTAGCTGGGGTCTGAGGATGCCATCAGGTAAAAAAAACAAATGCTCAGTGCTTCACCTGGTCCCTGGCACGGAGTGAACACTTACTAAACAGCAGCAGAATTTAGACAGGAAGGGAAAGACGGGAGGGAAGCACGAGGGGCAGGCAGCAGGACTTTCCTTTCATCTGCCAGGTGAGCCCCTCAGGAGGACAGTGGGGGCCCCACATCTTACGTGGGCAGGGGTTTTGAGGCTGCCGGCGGGCACCTGGGGTTGGTGGATAAAGTGGACATAGGCTGGGGGTGGCGGAAGTGGGGAAGCTTTGTCTCTGTCAGTTAATTAAATCTGAAATGCTAACAAGCTTCCAAAACAAAAGCCAACTCAAGTACTCTTTGGATGGCATATAATAAAATGGTTCTATCTGAAATTACAAACAGCTTTGTTGCTGCAAACAAAGGCTTGGTTCTTTGTGCCTCTCTGGAGCAGAGGCCCAGACGTACAAGGGTGAAAAGGGTCAATGAAACTCTGAGGGTGCAGTGCCTTCCTCCCTCGAGCCCATGGTGAGAACTAAAAGAACAGAAGGAGAGGCCGTGGGAGGTGGGACCAGAGGTTCCAAGTGCCTGAGACTAAAGCACCAACATGGAGTGAGGCGGGGACAGACGTGGGAGAGCCTCTTGCTCCACGCTCCCACTTCACAGATGAAGAAACTGAGGTCTAGAGAGGAAAAGGCAGAACCAGGATTGGCGTGCATGTCTTTAACCCTCCGTTTTGGTTCTCACTCATTGAGCCAGCAAGGGATGTTTCGCAGGGCCGTCTGTGGGTGTCTGATAGTCTGGGGCCTTCCTCCCTGGAAGCAGGAGGGTGGATCCTGGTAAGTGCCCTCAGAGGTCTTAGAAAGTCCAGGGGATAGGGGGTGAGCAAGGTCGACCCAAGATCCTGCCTCTCCTGTCCAGGGACAGATATGCTGCAAACCCCAGCCCAGCAGAGGCTGCTGCCTTCAGATAGCCCTCAGCATCCAGGGAGGCTCACAACACTGGCCAAGTGGCGGGGGCGCCTGGGTAGCAATTCTGGCTCTGTTAACTAGTCACAGTGGGCTCTGTGACCCTGGGCATCTCATGGCCTCTGTGGGCCTCAGAGGCCTACTGTAAATTCAGAGTGTGCCTAGAGGTCTCTAAGGGTCCTTCTAGCACTAAAGATCCGCTGCTTCCTTAAAAAAAAAAAAAAGCAAACGAATCTGAGCCTTTGCTGTAGTTTTTTCAACGGCTTCCCCTTGTTCTTGGGATAAGGACCCAGATCCCCGCCATGGCCATCAATAATGGCCCAGCTTGCTCCTGCGTGTCTCCCCATCTCCACCCACACCGCTTCCTCCTGGTTTTCTGTGTTCCAGTTTCTTTCCGATTCTCTGCTGGAACCAATCTGGGAAGTAGAAAACTCTGGAAATGAGTGCGTCTGCTCAAAAAAAAAAAAGCCTTACACAGTCCCAGGAAACACATGAGCCAAAGTTCCGTCCTGTGCTACCTGTGGTGGGGTGGGAGGAGGGGGGCATCTACATGCCCATCACTTGGGGGAGCTGGTAGGCCATGTGCAGGTCCAGAGACACACGGGGGAATACACTGCAAGCCTCGGGAGCAAAGGGTCAGAGGACAGATGGCACGGTGGAAGGATCTCAGAAACGGGGCTGCTGACGAGAAGAATGAGATTGAATGCAGCAGACACAAATTTAAAATAGACACACAGGCACAAAACAGTGCCCCCTGTTCTATAAGAGCACACAGAAACAAACGAACAAAATGCACATGATACATTAGAGCACGTTAACGACGAGGAGAAGGGACAGGGCGGTGGGAGGCAAAAGAGAAACACGTGCGTGAAACCAGAGGGGCCTTGTGAGGATCTCTGAAGATGACCAGGCCGCACACAGGGGAGTGTGCCTGACGGTACCTAACGCTACCAACCATCATCACCCTTTCCTCTCCCAGGTCTAGACAAAACCAGCTGAGCTGGAAGTGGGGCCGAGGGCCAGCGTGGGAAGAATGAACGAGAGCAGAGGACGCCTCAAGCTGGCCGCGTCCTGGGACTGGGAGAGCTGCAGAGCGAGGACTCCGCCACGAGGCACAGACTTAGTGAAGCAGAGCTGACTGCCTAGGACCCCCGAGTTTCTCTTTGTCTGAACTGGTTCACCAACATGCTGTAAGTAATTTCATTGGCTTTCTGGAGGGAGATTCCATGCCTTGGTGACTGTCTCCATAGATGCCCCTGCAGGATTAACCAACTCCTGTTAAGATCCTTGGGGTTGGGGCTTCCCTGGAGGTCCAGTGGTAAGGAATCAGCCTGCCAATGCAGGAGACATGGGTTTGATCCCTGGTTCAGGAAGATCCCATGTGCCACAGAGCAACTAAGCCTGTGCGCCACAACTACTGAGCCTGCGCTCTAGAGCCCGGGAGCTGCACCTACTGAGCCCACGTGCCACAGCTGCTGAAGCACGAGGGCCCTAGAGCCTCTGTACCACTACAGGAGAAGCCACAGCAATGAAGCCACAGCTAGAGAGTAGCTGCCACTTGCTGCAACTAGAGAAAAGACCACACAGCAATGAAGACCCAGCACAGCTGAAAAAAAAGAAAATCCCTGGGGTTGGGTCAGCCCAGACTGCCAGGCTGAGCAGGGGCCCGCACTCCCTCCCTCTGGCCATCCCACTCCCCAGGAGATGAGAGGTCCACTGGGCCCAGGATATGTGCACATGCCCCTCTTTTCAGGCCATGCTCTGGCGGTGAGGACTCCAGGACCCTCTGTCCAAATGGCCTGAAGCCTTCAGGAAGGCAGGAACACCCTTCTGAGGGGAGACATGGCCTTCCACAAGGGTATCTTTAGGTCTGAAGGGTGACCGAGGGTCAGCTAGCAGGGTGGAGTGTGGCCCATGCTTGCACGCACAGACTGACGTGCCCCTATGCATGCACACAAAAGCCGTCACCGTGCAGGACTGGGCAGGGGGTGGTGCCCCACCTGCAGTCTGACCTTGGTCCCTGCCAACGTCAGGAACAGGCCTGCCCATGCAGCTACCTGCTGGAGGTGCTGCGAACAACACACGGTGACATCATGCCATCATCAGCACCTACCGTTGTCTTTTTAAAAAAATAATTTTATCTTTGTTTATTTTTTGCTGCGCTGGGTTTCTGTTGCCGCGTGGGCTTTTCTCTAGCTGTGTTAGGAAGGGACTACCCTCCAGTGGCGGTGTGTGGGCTTCTTACTGCAGCGGCTTCTCTTGTTGTGGAGCACGGGCCCCAGGGTGCTTGGACTCAGTAGCTGCAGCTCCCCAGGTCTAGAGCGCAGGCTTAATGGTTGTGGAGTATGGGCTTAGCTGCTCTGCGGCATGAGCGCTTCTCTGGGATCAGGGATCGAACCTGTGTCTCCTGCGTCGGCAGGCGGATCCTTTACCACTGAGGCACCAGGGAAGCCAAGGAAGCCCCTGCTGTCATCCTATTCACCTCCTTCCTCTGCCCCACACCCCTGAGGAAGCTGCTGTCCCAGGCCAGGCCTGCACTCGTGCTGTTCAGCAGGAGCCGAGGCCCCAGCATCAGCAGGCTTGCCTTGTTCTTCTCAAATGTGAACACCTACACACAGAAGGGGGGTTGGGGAGTGTGAGTTTGCATGTATAAATGTGTTTGGGTGACTGTGAGCAAGTAAATGAGCAAGGAAGTGAGCAGGCAAAGGGGACGTACAAGAGGAGGGTGAGCATGTGGAAAAGGGTGTGTGCACGCTGGAAAAAAAACCTATGTGTGCATGTGCACAAAGGGGAGTGTGTGCACGCCCTTGTCCACCACAGCACGTAGGAACTGCATGCAGTGAGGGCTGGGGACAGGGTGGAGAAGCAGCGGGAAGGAACAAGCCTGCTTATCTGCACGCGCAGGAGAAGGGGGCATGGCTTCAGGAAAGAAAGAGCCCTAAAGAGGAAACAGTGAAAAGCAAGTGTGTCCGCCTCTAAGCTCATCTCTAGTGGAAAGGGCTGGATGACAGGGCGGTGGAGCTGAGAGGTCCTGGGTGTGCAAGAGGAAGAAAACTCGCAGGTGTGGGGGCTGCGTGTGCCCAGGGGACTGAGTGTGGGTATGACGTGCACGTGAAGACATGAGCATGAGGCTGTGACAAGTGAGCAAACACGAGCACGTGTGCGCCCGCGTGGAACGCCTCCGGGCACGCGAGCGAGTGTGCCTGTCCCGGGGGCAGCTGTGGGCTGCCTGCAGGTGTTGGCGATGCCTGATGATGTTTTCACCCAGAAATCTCAGTCTGGGAGGACTGGATGACCTGCTTGGCGCCAGCTCAGGATGACCGCGGCCCCAGGAATGTTGGCCGTGTTGCCCCTGCCTGGCAGTGCGTGTAGGAATGAGTGAGTCACCCAGGCATGGCTGGTCCTCACTCTGCCTTGCCTCTTAGTCTTGCCCAGTGGGGAAGACAGCTGGGAGGGGGAGAGATTACTCAAGGGCTGTATTTTTACACCATCGTTATGCAACTGCTTGCCATGCCCGTGGGCTCATTCTAAAGGCCCAACGTCCCAAGTCTCTGGGTCTGTATATCTCCATCTCCTTTTAGGTCCAAGTGGAGGCTTAGGTCAGTGGTTCTGGCTGATGAAAACTGTGGAAGTCTACTTCTTATCAGGTTTCAGGGATACCCTATTCACAATGCCAAGCCCCCTTCCACCCCACCTCCCGAGTCCCAGTCCTTTCCAACCCCTCCTTTCTTGGCTTTAATTTCTCCATAGCACTATCGCCATCTGCCCTACTATATATTCTCCTTATTTATTGTCTATCTTTTCCTTAATAGCAATGCCTATGTATTTTTTTTTAACATTTATTTGGTTGTGCCAGGTCTTAGCTGCAACACAAAGGGTCTTCAATTCTTACTGCAGCACGTGCAATCTTTTTTAGTTTCGGCATGTGGGACATAGTTCCCTGACTGGGGATTGAACCTGGACCCCTGCATTGAGAGCCTGGACTCTTAGCCACTGGATCACCAGGGAAGTCCCACAGATGTTTATGCAATACTCGCTACATTCCAGGCACTGCTTCGAGCTCCATTCATTCATTTCATCCTCCAACAGTTCCACGTGGGAGTGAATGTTATTCTTGCTGTTTTTGTGAACGGAAGGTACTAACAGGCTAAGGAGCCTGCCCATAATCACCCCAGTGGTGGAGCCACGTTTGGGTTCAGAATGCCTGCTCTTAGCTAGTTCACGATCCTGTCCTGTGAGGGGGGACATTTTCTCAGGTCGGCTCACTGTTGAATCTCTAGGACTTACAGAGTGCCTGGCACATGGAGGTGGTCAGTGAATGGTGAGTAAACAGATGAAGACATGAGTGAATAAATGCTGCCACGGAGGACGGAAGAGAGAGGCAGTTGCCTTCGAAGAGCTCATGGCCCCGTGGAGGAAACAGACAAAAAGTTATTTCAGTATCAATCAAGATGTCTAGAGGGGCACATAACTTGCCTGGGCCCTGGCAGGCAGGCTTCCCAGAGGAAGAGCACAGATGGAGACAGGCATAGTGACGTCACCCAGCTTCTCCTAACACCTCCCTGGAGACACACGCACCTTAGTTATTTCTGCCTCTGTCCACAAGGTACCAGGAGAAGATGATGGGGCAGTGGCTCCTGGGCTCCGGGAAGAAACTTCCTGGAATAAAGCCTCCCTCTACCACACACGAGCTAGACAAACCTGGACAGACTCTCTAACTTCTCTGGACCCTGGTCCTTTCTTCTATGAGAAAAGTGAAAGCGTTAGTAGCTCAGTTGTGTCTGACTCTTTGCGACCCCATGGACTGTAGCCCACCAAGCTTCTCTGTCCATGAAATTGTCCAGCCAAGGATAATGGAGTGGGTAGCCATTCCCTTTCCCAGGGGATCTTTTGGATCCAGGGATCGAACCCAGGTATCCTGCATTGCAGGTGGATTCTTTATCATCTTAGCCACCAGGAAAGTCCCTTTCTTCTATGAGATGGGGGATAGCAAATAATATCTGATTTCTTAGGGCAATCATTGTATTTCCTAGGGAAATAATACCTAATTTCCCAGGGCAATCATTGTTTCCTAGGGAAACAATGGAAACAGTAACAGACTTTATTTTGGGGGGCTCTAAAATCACTGCGGGTGGTGACTGCAGCCATGAAATTAAAAGACGCTTGCTCTTTGGAAGAAAAGCTATGACTAACCTAGAAAGCATATTAAAAAGCAGAGATATTACCTTGCCTACAGGGTCTGTCTAGTCAAAGCTATGGTTTTTCCAGTAGTCATGTATGGATGTGAGAGTTGGACTGTAAAGAAAGCTGAGTGCCGAAGAACTGATGCTTTTGAACTGTGGTGTGGAAGACTCTCAAGAGTCCCTTGGATTGCAAGGAGACCAAACCAGTCAATCCTCAAGGAGATCAGTCATTGGAAGGACTGATGCTGAAGCTCCAACACTTGGGCCATCTGATGTGAAGAACTGACTCATTTGAAAAGACCCTGATGCTGGGAGAGATTGAGGGCAGGAGGAGAAGGGGACAACAGAGGATGAGATGGCTGGATGGCATCACTGACTTGATGGACATGAGTTTGAGCAAGCTTCAGGAGTTGGTGATGGACAAGGAAGCCCAGCATGCTGCAGTCCATGGGGTCACAGAGAGTCGAACATGACTGAGCCACTTAACTGAACTGAACTTCCTAGGGCAGCAGAGAGGATTGAGTAAGATATGTTACAATATTATGATTCATAAGAAATTTATAATTGGTCATTCAGATGACCAAAATATATATTTCTCAAATATACTTGGGCTTTATCCACAGTTTCTAACTCATATCTTCCAAAACCTTTGGAATTTCTTGAGCTAGAAGAGCAATGGGATAATATTTGGTCACATCTCTAGTTCCTGAAAATGCTTCAGGGAAGGCGCCTTGTGTATCCCACCCAAGGGTGGGGGCTGGTAGCCAGGAGAACCATGTGATTAGAGCACGGGAACTTTCCAGTCCCAGGCCCGACCTCGAGAGACAGAGGCCGGGGATGGAGTCAGTCACCAATGGCCAATGATTTAATCAATCGTGTTTATGTAACACAGCCTCGGGAAACATCCAGAAGGACAGGACCTGGAAAGCTTCCGGGCCAGTGACTACATGGATGTGGGGAGAGTGGTGCTGGGAGAGGATGGGGCCTCCGAGCAGGGAAACCGACACCCTTCCCGACTCATCGTCTTCAGTCTGGGTGGTCATCTTCTGCATCCTTTAATATCCTCTTATAATAAACTGGGGATCTGAATATGTTTCTGAGTGCTGAGAGCCATTCTAGCAAACCTGAGGGCAGTGTGCTGTGGGAACCTCTGATATATAGCCAATCATAGGTCAGAAGTACAGGTGACCTTCAGGACTTGTGACTGCATCCTGAGTTGGAGGGGGTTGTTGGAACCTCCAGTTGGTAGCGGGTCACCAAAAAGCACAGGTAACAACCTGGGCTTGTGACTGGCATCTGAAGTGGAGGGTGGACTTGTGGGTTCGAGCCCTTTATCTGTGGAATCTGATGCTCTCTCCCAGTAGACAGTGTTAGGAATGAGCTGACTACTCACATACCCTGCTGGTGTCCCTGCCCCTTGGCATACAGGTAAAAGTATTTAGTACAGTGCCTGGCACCAGGGGGGCAATGTGCTGGCCCTGTGGAGGTGATCACTACTCCCCTTCCGTTCTCTGCTGGTTGCTGGCTTTTGGGGAGGACTGGGAAAGAGGGTTGGAACACATCACGCCTATTACTGCAGCCTCTCTGCAGTGGCTTCATGCTATTTTCCAGAAGCAGCTCAAAGCAGGGCAACGACTATGTTTGTTATTCCTAGCACAGTCCACTATATTCCTAGCATACCATCTGACACACAGTAGGTGCTCAACAAGTATTTGTGGAATGACTGCTCATGTGATTACATTTATTTCATTCTGGTGAGGATTAATGTACATATTGTTGTCTCCATTCACAAACAAAGGACTAGAGGACCAGCAAGGTTAAGTGACTTGTCCATAAACACACAGCTTGTATACACAACAGCCGGATTCTAAGGCCAGAGCCGGTGTTCTTTCCTCCACACTATGCTACTCTGGATTCCTATACACTATGTCCTATTTTCTGTAGATTTTTTTCTAGCCAGTGGGGCCAGCCCTGTTTGTAGAATCATCTCTGAATTCTATGACTCATATCTGAATCATAGAACTGTTTAATAGTTGAAAGGACTGTGATGTCATCTCGACCTCCCACCCTTTGCGGAAATTTCCAGTGTCTATCCAGACAATACTTGAATGCCTCGAGTGACGGAACACTCATTTTGTCTTGAATTATCAAGTTCCGGGACCAGATTTCTTTTAGAGTCAAAAAGAAAGTTCTGTATCCTGTGGGCCAACAAGGTCTCTTTTTAAAATTTCTATGTATTGGATTTACGCCCTCTTTCTGAGACATACAGAATGGATATGCTGTCCCCTTCACAAGACAGCCTTTCAGATGTTTGTAGACAGCTCCCATAGCCCTTTGGAGAATTCTTCCCCTCAAGATAGCTGTTTTGGGTTCCCACAAGGACTGTGGTGCAATGGCATCCATCCTAGCCTATCTTAACAGGCCATCCAAAGTGTTTTGAGCAATGGCATCCCCTACTGGACAAGGTATGAATTACGTCAAAGGGCCAAACACTCATCAGGAGCCTGGAGGAGCTTCATCAGTTGCTGGGGCCCTGGCTCCTGATGTGAATAAAACAACTGCTTAAACAGTCATCGCTATTCTGTCAGCATTGAAACATGTATATTATCATATATGAAACAGATCGCAAGTCCAGGTTCGATGCATGAGACAGGGCTGGTGCACTGGGATGACCCAGAGGGATGGGATGGGAGGGAGGTGGGAGTGGGGTTCAGGATGGGGAACACAGGTAAACCCATGGCTGATTCATATCAATGTATGGCAAAAACCACTACAATATTTTAAAGTAATTAGCCTCCAACTAAAAAAACAAAAAACAAACAAAAAAAACCAGTCATTGCTTTAGAGTCACACCTAGTTATTTTCTGTGTCTTTGTTACAGAGGATCGCTGAAGACTCAATACTGTTTCCTTGCCAATCATGAGGTTTCTGACAAGCTACAGGTCTGAGCTGAGTGCTGAAGAACTGATGCTTCTGAACTGTGGTGTTGGAGAAGACTCTTGAGAGTCCCTTGGACTGCAAGGAGATCCAACCAGTCCATCCTAAAGGAGATCAGTCCTGGGTGTTCATTGGAAGGACTGATGCTGAAGCTGAAACTCCACTACTTTGGCCACCGGATACAAAGAACCGACTCACTGGAAAAGACCCTGATGCCGGGAAAGATTGAAGGCGGGAGGAGAACGGGATGACAGGGGATGAGATGGTTGGATGACTTGATGCACGTGAGTTTGAGTGAACTCCGGGAGTTGGTGATGGACAGGGAGGCCTGGTGTGCTGCAGTCCATGGGGTCGAAGAATTGGACATGACTGAGCTGAACTGAACAGGTCTGAGACTTCAAAATTAGAATTCAAAAGCTGTTGATTTTCCCTTAACAAAGAAGTCTGGCAAGGGAGGGGCTTCCCTGGTGACTCAGGTGGTAAGTAATTCACCTGCAATGCAGGAAACCTGGGATCGATCTGTGGTCGGGAAGGTCTGCTGAAGGAGGAAATGGCAATCCACTCCAGTACTCTTGCCTGGAAAAATCCCATGGGCAGAGGAGCCTGGTGGGCTAGCCCATGGGGTTGCAAAGAGTCGAACATGACTGAGTAATTAACACTAACACTTTTGGAAAAGGAGCTATGAAAATGTATGCGGTGTGATAGGATTATGGTGATTTTTCTTTTCTTTTTTTAACTTGTCTTTATTTTCTAGTATTTCTACAATGGATATTTGTCATTAGGACGGAAAAATCAATAAAAACTTTCATAAAAGGTAAAAGCACACAAAAAACTCCCCCCACCTTCCTTCCTTCCTTCATTCCTTCCAAGGCGGTTTATCATGACTTGGGTATCTGGTCTCTAACTGGGATGGGCTGCCACCTCGTGGGCGGGAGTGCCTTGGTAATATCTCTGCGGTGACAGTAATGGTCTCGGTTCACACTCCGCGCAAGAGCAGGTCAATGGGACTCAGGCAGCATAACTGGACATTCACAGCCAGGCTTCCCCCCAGCCCTGTCAGGAGTTTCTCCACATCGTCCCCCCCTTCCCTTGATTCATGCCGCGGTGAGGCTGTGTTTTCTCATCTTACCTTTGGAAGTCTGCCCAGTACACCACTGGCCAGTGGTAATGTCCCAGTCAAGTCTGGACTCCCTAGCTCTACCCCCCCCCGTCTCTCCACCCTCCCCACACACCTTCAGCTGCCTGCTCGTCCCTCCAGCTGAGCCTAGAGCAGCTCCAAACGGTATCAGAGAGACATCAGGGATGCGCAAAACAAATCTTCACTGAAATGTAGACCTACAGACCAGCCGGGTCACTCTTCTCGAGCTGATTCACAGCCACCCAGGTTCTCCTCCAGCCCCAGGGTCCTTGGGGGCTCTCTGCGTCCATTCAGAGCTCTGGGAGCACCTGGGTGGTGGGAAGACTCACCGGGCAGCCTCTCGCTGCAGCACATGTCCAGGGCCCCTCCCTCGGAGTCATCAGCAGTGTGGTTCTCTCTCTCACTCCTGCAGCAGGATGAAAAATGGGAGGTGAGGCTATTGATGAGTGGGGATCAAGACAAAACCCTGAGCAAAGAGAAAAAGCCTTCCTTTCTTGAACCGGGTCCTTTGGAATAATCCTGTCCCATTAGGGGGATCTGAGGAAAAGACCAAACTACGGAGGGGTCAAGCTGGAGAGGCAGGGGCAGAGTTTTGCAGGTGTCTTCCACGTGGAATAACACCATATCTCCACCATAGAAGGAGGGCTTGCTTCATGCAAAGCACTTGACAAACTTTATCACACTGAGTCTTCATCAGGACCCCATGAATTAGGGATCATTCCACTTGGCTCAGAGAAATTAAGTAACCTGCCTCAGGTCACACAGCACCTTCGGGTAGAGCGGGGTATGAAATTACAGTCTAGGACCCCAGGCTCACATTTGCACTGCTGTGCCATTCTGCCTCCGAGTTTCTGTGGGTTTGAACCATGGGTGGTCAAGAGGGATCTGGGTGACGTCCAGTCGGTGTCCGGCACACCCCCCCCCAAGTCCTGCACATTTCCTGTGGCTCAGGCAGTACAAAGTGGTATGCAAAACTCTTCTCTAGAAACAGCTAGAAAAAGTAGCTCTCAATGTATTTGCATATTCTAAATGTTCTATTTCCTTCTGAAATCAGAAAACCTTCTTTATCAGGGTTCCTTTCAGGACTAGGCTGGGGTCTAGAGTTTCTCCTTTACCCAATAAGCTAGAAAAAGTTTGCTGGAGATTAGCCAGACCCCAGGGAGTTTCTGTGGACTTCCCTGGTGACTCAGACGGTAAAGAAGATGCCGTCTGGGTATCTTCTGGGTTAGGAAGATGCCCCAGAGAAGGGAATGACGACCCACTCTAGTATTCTTGCCTGGAGAATCCCATGGACAGAGTTACCTGGCGGGCTTCAGTTCGCAGAGAGCTGGACACAACTTTCCCTTTTCACTTTCATTTTTCAGGGAGTTTGAGTCGTCTGACATATCCTGAGGTGACTGCTCTGCTCTCAGGGCCTCACCTGCTTTGGGAAGAGCCTGCTGCGCAGCGTGGGCTCCAGGGTCTCTGCCTGCCCTTTGTGTTCGACTCCCAGCAGTAGCTGACTGATTCTCGGCTGGACAAGCCCACCAGCCTGGGACAATCAGAACCTCTCCCCTGCACTTTTCAAATGTATTCTGGGGGCTGGACCACGGTAGCCACAGTGCCCTGGAGAGAAGGTCCAGAAACATCTGCTGCTGAGGGCCTTGGAACTGCTTCATTCCGGCCCATCATGAACCTTTGTTGAGCAACATGCCTGTTAAGACCATCAGATGCCCCAGGATCCTTCCAATTGCTGTTCAGTCACTCAGTCGTGTCTGACTCTTTGCGACCCCATGGACTGCAGCACGCCAGGCTTTCCTGTCCTTCACCACCTCCCAGAGCTTGCTCAAACTTATGTCCTTTGAGTTGGTGATGCCATCCAACCAACTCATCCTCTGCTGCCCCCTTCTCCTCCTGCCTTCTATCTTCCCAGCATCAGGGTCTTTTCCAATGAGTCAGCTCTTCTCAACAGGTGGCCGAAAGTATTGGAGCTTCAGCTTCAGAATCAGTCCTTCCAATGAATATTCAGGGTTGATTTCCTTTAGGATGGACTGGTTGGATCTCCTAGCAGTCCAAGGGACTCTCAAGAATCTTCTCTAGCACCACAATTTGAAAGCATCAATTCAGCCCTCGGCCTTCTATATGGTTCAGCTCTCACATCCATGCATGACCACTGGAAAAACCATAGCTTTGACTAGATGGACCTTTGTTGGCAGGGTAACGTCTCTGCTTTTTAATATGCTGTTTAGGTTTGTCATAGCTATTCTTCTAAGGAGCGTGTTTTAATTTCATGGCTGCAGTTAACTGTCTATGGTGATTTTGATCCTTCCAATAAATTCCAAAATTTTAGCTTAAGATGGTGGTATTTGATTTTTGAAACTGGCAGCCAGAAGAAACTTTAATCTACCCTTGCTAGCATAGCACTGCCAAGAAGTTCAGAGGTCAGCTGCCTCTCCACCCACTAGCCCTGCAATCCTGCCTCTTGGACCGGTCCTGAGGCCGACTCCAGGCCCAACTGCAACCCTGAAACAGTGAAGGGCACAGAGGTCGGAGTAAGGATGCCCCTTTTGATTCTGACATCTTCTGCTCTCAACTGGCAACTGTTTTACTCTTTCCTCACTCCAGTTGGCACGATCTCTGAGAATCCCAAACCCCAGGGCCTGGCTCTCCTGCAGAGACAGGTGCTATCTTCAGGGCCCCTTAAATGTCTCTGGAGTCTCTCCACTTTTCCCCCCTCTCTGCCACCTACATCTTGGTCCAGGGCAGCATCTCTTGCCTAGATTCCTGAGGCTGTCTTTTAACCGGTCTCTGGCATCCACTCAGGCTGGCCTCCGAAACCTTCTCCGTATGGTTCTAATATATATGGCTTCGTAGGTTGTGCAGTTTACAACCTGCACAACTGGATAGGGGAGGCCTGAGCTAGAATCAGCTCTTTCACACTTACCATATAACTTGCTTCTTTTAAAAAATACTTGAATGGCATCCTATTACACTCAAAACAGAGACTATAATCCTTAGATGTGGTTTGCCAGATCTTGAACATTCTGTCTTCCATTCATCCCTCCAGCCTTATTTCATGCCCCTTTCCTGTTTAACCTCTGCACTCTAGCTACATCAGGGCAGGCTTTTTTCTGCACAGTGCCTTTGCACATGCTTTTCTCCCTGCCTGGAGAGCTCCCCACCCCCCGCCCCCCAAGGTCTAATTCCCATTAGTTTTCACTCATAGCCTTTGATAAAGTTTGAAATTTCATTTTACCTTATGCCATTATTTGACTAACACTGGATTATAAATGACATGAGGGCAGGGACCACCATTTGGGTTTCATTTATCACTGTAGCTTCAGAGTCTTGCTTGGTGCCTGCTTCATAGAAGGTGTTCAATACATAAACAAACACTCAGTGAATAAGTGAACGTTGCCTTGACCTTCTTGAAAAAAACCTCTGGCCCCTCAAACATGGCCATTATCTGAGCTGCCTTTGTGAAGGCAGATCTTCGTGAAGGTACTTGGAACCTTTCTCCCCTGCTGCAGTCCACAGCAGACCAGTAACACGGAGCTGGAAGCCCTTTCATTTAGCAGAGGAGGAAAGGGAGGCACAGAAGGGAGGTCTGCCTGGCCCCAGGTTATATGCCGAGCGGGTAGCCAGCAGATGGGGTGGAGAACACCTACATTCTACCTCCTGATCCAGAGCTTTTGCTTTCTTTACCTTGAAGAGAGCCCTGGCTGGAGGGTAGCCCCAAAGGTCTGACCCTTGGCTCAGTGCAAAAAGGTAACCCAGGTATATCCAGATACCTCTGCAATAGGACCCACGAGTGACTCACAGCTGCTTTCACACCTCAAGCCTCCCAGGCCCCAAGTCGTGTTCAGAATAGCTCAGCCCTGCATGTGTGCAGCGGACTCTATAAATAAGCTTCCTAGAAAATGACTAATTTCATCATCAGGAAAGCAGAAAGAGTAGCACCTCTCATCTGGAGAGGACAATGAAGCAAGAGCCTGCTCTGGGCCCTGCAGTCGAAGGACTCCAGGCAACCTCGCCAAAACCTGCATGTCGAGGCTGTTCGGGGGAGGGTTTGGATTAGATTTCCAAAGGGAAGAGCTGGTGCATTCAGGCTGACTCGAGAAGCCCAGTCTCTGGGCACTGTCCTTCCTCCCAGCCAAGAGAAGAAATAGCTGCTTGCTGTGGATTACTGCAGGCTCCTTCTCTCCCCTTATCCAGCTGGGGACACAGGAGGAGAAAACTGGCCTATGACCACAGGCAGCCACTTGCTGGACTGGCCCCTCACTGCTACTCTTAGAAACCAGAGAACCCCTGAGAAAAAGGGACTAGGAGATCACCCGGCCTGTCCCTCCCTCACCGATGGAGAATGTCTGGGAGGGGAAAGAACCTTTCCAAAGCCACTGCCCCAGTCACCAAGCGCTCACTGAGCAGCTTCGGGGAGCAGGGCAGCAGAACTAGGAACACAGTGACGAACACGCCAGGCCCTTTCCCCCGCAACCCCCAGTCTTCTGGGGAGACACACCGGCAAACACGATTGCTCCCACACCAGCTTTAATAGGCTGCATGCCCATGATACCTTGGGGAGCTCAGCTTGTGGTGAGGGAGTGGAGGGGGTGGCAAGGGGAAGATGGGAGCCGGTTCTTAAAGGGTGTTTCCAGGTGGATGAGGGGTCACAAGGAAAAGAACTTCTTTCATGGTGCAAACAGAAACAGGAGAACCTCCCGGAGGTTCGAGATGGATAGAGTATTTGGCATTAACTGGAAGTAGTTGGCCAACCGGCTGGGGAAGTGATGCAGGCCAGGACACAGCAGAGGGACCTGAGCAGAAATCCTGCCACCCAGGTGGGGCTTCCCTTGAACCAAGAGGTGCCATGGGCTCCCCCATCCCTGGGCTGAGGAGGTCTGTTGTAGGAAGTGTGATTAGTGGCATAGATTTGAGGAACAGACATTAGACCCAGTTGGTGGTTACCTGATTTGGTCCCAAACTACATTTGGGGTAAAATCCACATAACATAAAATTCACCATTTAAACCATTTTAAATCATAAGAAATGCTGGGCTGGAGGAAGCACAAGCTGGAATCAAGATTGCCGGGAGAAATATCAATAACTTCAGATATGCAGATGACACCACCCTTATGGCAGAAAGTGAAGAAGAATTAAAGAGCCTCTTGATGAAAGTGAAAGAGGAGAGTGAAAAAGTTGGCTTAAAGCTCAACATTTGGAAAACTAAGATCATGGCATCTGGTCCCATCACTTCATGGAAAATAGATGGGGAAACAGTGGCTGACTTTATTTTTCTGGGCTCCAAGATTGCTGCAGATGGTGACTGCAGCCATGAAATTAAAAGACGCTTACTCCTTGGAAGGAAAGTTATGACCAGCCTAGACAGCATATTAAAAAGCAGAGACATTACTTTGCCAACAAAGGTCTGTCTAGTCAAGGCTGTGGTTTTTCCAGTGGTCATGTATGGATGTGAGAGTTGGACTATAAAGAAAGCTGAGCACCGAAGAACTGATGCTTTTGAACTGTGGTGTTGGAGAAGACTCTTGAGAGTCCCTTGGACCGCAAGGAGATTCAACCAGTCCATCCTAAAGGATATCAGTCCTGGGTGTTCATTGGGAGGACTGATGTTGAAGCTGAAACTCCAATATTTTGGCCACCTGATGCGAAGAGCTGACTCATTTGAAAAGACCCTGATGCTGGAAAAGATTGAGGGCAGGAGAAGGGGACGACAGAGGATGAGATGGTTGGATGGCATCACCGACTCAATGGACATGGGCTTGGGTAGACTCCAGGAGTTGGTAATGGACAGGGAGGCCTGGCATGCTATAGTTCATGAGATTGCAAAGAGTCGGACACGACTGAGCGACTGAACTGAACTGAAAACATACAGTTCCAGGGTACTTATTACATCCATAATGTTGTGACACCACCACCATCGTCTAGCTCCAGAAGAGTTTCATTGCCCCCAAAAGAAAAGCCTGTATCCCTTAAGGAGTCCCTCCCATCCTCCCCTCCCTCAGCCTCTGGCAACCACTATCCTCTTCCTGTCTCACAGATTTGCCTGTTCTGTGTATTTCAACTAAATGGAATCTTACAGTATTGTAGCTTTTTGTGTCTGGATCCTTTCAGTCAGCGTAACATGTTCTAGGTTCATCCCCGCTCTAGCATGTGTCAGTACTTAATTTCTTTCAATGGCTGGATAATATCCGACTCCACAGGCAAACTACATCTTACCCATCCATCGTCTGATGGACTTCTGGACTGCTTCCATCTTTCGGGTGTTGTGAATAGTGCTGCTATGACCCAAACTTACCTTTTAAACTCTGCTCCCCACTTGCTTATGACTTTGGGCAATCCTCTTTCACTCTGGACCCCTGAGGCTTCATCTATGAAATAAGGTGGTTTAGACCCTAGGCTCCTGGAACCTTAAATGTCATCAGTGTCATTTGTCCATTCATGTTTGAAGGTGCTGGTGCATCTGGCGGGCTGCTGGAGACTCAGCCTGGACCAGCCCACCTTGTCTTCTAGGAGCTGATGGGGGAGACAGACCAGCTGACACTGGGGACTGCGTGAAGAGTGCTAACAGAGGCCTGCCTGGGATGGACTGTGGGCACATCACCTCTGCCTGGAGGGTGGGACGGTGGATGCATGGGTGCTCTTAGGAGACATCCTGGAGTGGATGTCAGCTTTGCCCAGGATGCACGCAGAGAGATAGCTGACGGGTTTGGGGAGGGAGGCAGAGGAGTCTGCACTCTCCTCCCAGGTGGGTGAGGAGGAGCTGGGATGCTGAAGCCAGCTTCTCTGGGTGGGAGGCTGAGCCCCTAGGAACCTCCTGACCCAACCCCAGGCAGATATGCCCTCTACCTTGGGATTCCTGCTTCTGGGGCTCCCAGGGCTCGCTAGAGCAGGGGTCTCCAACATTTGGGATCTAATGCCTGATGATCTGAGGTGAAGCAGATGTAATAAAGAATACATAGAAATAAAGAATAAATAGAAATAAAGTGTACAATAAACGTAATGTGCTTGAATCATCCTAACAGCATCCCCGACCCCCATCTGTGGAGAAATTGTCTTCCATGAAACTGATCTCTGGTGCCAAGAAGGTTGGGGACAATGGCTCTAGGCTCTAGACACCCCAAAGTGTCCACACGGAGTCTCCACCACCTCCCAAAGCTTGAATCCCACTACACGGCCATGTCCTCAGGACCAAACCTGCCCACTCCGACTTCCAGGCCTCTGTTCATGCTGTTACCTTAGCCTGATGTTTCTTTTCCCCCTCCTGTCAAATTTTACTAATTCTCCCCATTGCCTCTTTCACGAAGCACCTCCTGATCTCCGGGGAAGAATCAAGCTCTCCGATCTCTGCTCCCGGCCCACACTGGCTCTTACTCCTCTCTGCCTCTGACTTTGTTCTGCTGCTATAGTTAGCCGTTTGTGCACCTGCCTCCCCGAGCACTGACTTGAGAGCACACTCACCCCATCAGCCACCCCTGCATCCCAGGTGTTCAGGGCCCAAGCCTGTTGATGTACATGTTAAAGGACAGATGGAGGGCAGTGGCAGGGTCTTCGGGGTAGTGGTTTTGAGGGTTCTGGGTGGGCAGAACCTGGCCGGGAGCTTTCCAACCTGGAGAAGACGGCCACGCCATGGCCAGAAAGGGACCCAGAATGCCACTAGGTTCTCATCAGCACTGCAGTGCGCAGGGGCAGAGGACATGCTTGCTTCATGGAGAACCAGGCTGACCGCCTCCTGCAAATGAGCCACGTGCTTTAGAGCCGGCAGGTGGAGAGACCTCACCCTCCTTCCCAGGGCTGTAGCAGGGAAGCACATAGGTGCTCAGTCACCTCCTCATCACTATCTGCAGCCAGGGCAGAAAGTTTTCTCTGGACAAAGCACACGAGACGTGAATGCAGGAGAGAGGCTGCCTTTAGGATACCCCCATAGGGAAACCAAGGCAAGGGAGGTTCAGTACATGCCTCAGGTCACAAAGGGTGTGAACAATTGTTTTCAGGCACTTAAAAATCCCGATTCCCTATCAGGAGTTGCCTCTCTCTTCCGCAGGTGCTCTGCCGGTCTCCTGCCGCAGGGAGGGCCCAAGACCAGAGGTCAGTTACCTGTCATCCTGTGCCACACCCCGAAGCCTTCTAACAAGCAGCTCTCCTGCGTAAGTTTGTCAGTTTCTGTTGCTGGCAACCACAGTGCTCAGACTGACGCGTGCAGCTGACTCGCGGAACAGATAGGCTGTGAGCCCAGGACTCCCAATGCTTAGCTCACTGCTATTTCCATCCTGCCCAGCTGCCTACCCTCCCTGCCCAGCTGTCCACTGTCCAGCCATCTGTCCCCACGTCTGAGCAGACTGCAAACTCAGAGCGCTCTGGATCCCAAACACAGGGTCTGTGAGTCCTCTGCTTGGGACGTGCCCTGATGAATGATGATGCCTTCTCCACCTTGCTCTGCTGGTGGGAGACAGTGGCGTGGGCGTGGCAGACAGCCAAGGGAAGGGGAGATGAAGCGGTGCTGGAGAGGCCCAGGCTGCAAAGGGGTGGGGGCTGGGCAAGATGGAAGGAGTTTTCCATCTTTCACATGAGTCTGATTCAGGTCTGGAACACTCATGCGTTTGACTAGTGATGACCAAACACTGCTGCTGCTGCTAAGTCGCTTCAGTTGTGTCCAACTCTGTGCGACCCCATAGACGGCAGCCCACCAGGCTCCCCCATCCCTGGGATTCTCCAGGCAAGGACACTAGAGTGGGTTGCCATTTCCTTCTCCAATGATGAAAGTGAAAGTGAAGTTGCTCAGTCGTATCTGACTCTTAGCGACCCCATGGACTGTAGCCCACCAGGCTCCTCCGTCCATGGGATTTTCCAGGCAAGAGTACTGGAGTGGGGTACCATTGCCTTCTCCGTGATCAAACACTAGTGCTTACCAAACACCAACTATGTGCGGGCCACAGGGGGAGGCCCCAGGGATACAGCAAGGTGCAGGCTCTCAGAGCACAGAGGGGGAGTACAGGGAAGCAAAAGGCAAGGAAACACAGGCGGCCTGTTTGATGGGAGAAGTGCCGGATGTAGGGGCTGCTGGTGAGGCCCCGAGACAGGCAGGAGAGTCGGGGAAGGTTCCCAGGAAGGAACCGATGAGGGGACATGAAGGAGAGGAGGGGGTCAGGACCTGTGGAGTGACAGAGGAGCAGCTGGGGTGTTCCAGGCCGAAGGAAAGCCCGTGAAGGGGCCTGGAGTTGAGAGGAAGCGGGGCACTCTCAAACGACTGGAGAGAAATTCACTCTGACAAGGGCACGTGGGAAGGGCGTGCGGACGGGGATACCTTCCGAGGGGCTTGTTTGTCATGATCTTCCTGTGTGTTTTCCTCCTCCCTCCCCTTCTTTCCAGAGACATAAGGCAGACCTTAATCTCCACAACAGCCCTAGGAGGCACATGCGATCATTACCTTGTAGTTTCTAGATGAGGAAATGGCAATTCAGAGAAGTCCAGCGACCTGCCCGAGGGCACACAGCTAGAAGTAACAGGTCTGCCTCTTGCTGCCCATAGTCCTCAGCTCTCTTCTCTTCTGGCTTTTGGTATTCGTTGAAAACAACACTCTGAAAATAGGAAGCGAGTAAACGTGAATGAAACGGCAGTTACCTTGCACAGGTTCTTTGAAACAATCCTCACCTAGGTCTTTGGGGGCAGCACGCCCATTTTACAGATGAAGAAACTGAGGCTCAGGTGGTGAAGTGACTTGGCTAGATTCATACAGCAGGTGACTTAGTGAAGGAGCCCGAGGGGGGAGACTCCTGTCCCCAGGGATCTGAAGAAGTTCACAGCTGCAGGGCCGTTACCTCGTATGTCCTCCCCAGGAACAGAAGGAAGTCCTGCCCTGGACCCTGGCCTCAGGTTGCTCCACCTGAAGCAGCAGCCCAGAGATCCCGCCTTGGGAGACTGGCTGGAGTGGAGAGTGTGCGTGATAGTAGCAGCCGTGCTCCATGACTGGAGGAACACAAGCGCTCCACGGCCAAGGGCAAAGCAGCCCTGGGCTCTAGTCCAGCGTGTGACCCTGGGCCAGTCATTTCCCCCAATTCGAGTCACAGCATCCACAAATGAAAATTTTAAAAAAATGAATTTAATGACATTTAAGGGCCTTTCCTTAAGGTCTCAAGTTTTGATTCTGGGGTTATCAAGGTTTGATGAGGCAGGGCTAGTGGAGCAGGGAACCAGCAGAGGGCGCTCCCAGCAGCAGGGAAACAGGCTTTGGTCCATGGGTGGGGCTGGGGGGGAGTGGGAGTGCGGGGTAGAGGGTGGGGCAAAGGGAGCTTTCCCACCCCAGTCAGTGACTGACACAGGCCCAGCTCCCCTGGGTGGGTCAGTATCTATTGCGGACAGGTATATCTGTGTGGTGGACAGGAGACCAGAAGATGTTCAGTCGAAGAGTGGGATTTCAGGGCTGAAAGGTCATCCGGTTTAATCCTCTGCTCTCCAAGATTCTGAAAACGCCCCACTTCGGCCCTCTCTTTCTCCACCCGAAGTATATAGTTTAACTTACAAGGAGGAAACAGACAGTTACTAATGTGAAGGCGTGATCACATCTCTTGCGAGGGGAGTGTTTTTGTTTCCATTCTGTTAGATGCTCGCTCCTACTCCGGATGCCTTGGAATGTACTTCGCCCTTCAGGGAAAAGCCCCCGTTTCCCTTCTCTGCTTGAAAACCTCTTTAAGACCCTTTCAAGACCCTGTTCAAATGTGGCCTCAGCAGTACTCTCCCTGACTCCCTTAGAAAGAACTGGGTGCCCCCTCGGTTCTCATGCTCTATTCAGTGATTATTTTTTAATTATTATTACTTTTCTTGGCCATGCCACGTGGCATGCAGGATCTTAGTTCTCCACCCAGAGGCTGAACCCGTGTCCCCTGCAATGGAGGAATCTTAACCGCTAGACCACCAGGGAAGTCCCTCGGTGATTATCTCCTGATGCCTGTATCCCCACCTCACATGGAGCTACCCAAACACAAACCTGTGGACAGTAATCACGGCAGCTTCCTTCTATGGAGTGCCTAGGGAGTGCTGGATACCGTGCCAATACTGCACATGTATTACATCACTCATCTCTCACCACAGCCCTATGAGCTAAACACAGTTGTCAGCCCCCTCCTACACATGCGGAGATGAGGACTTGGAGACAGTCACTTGCTCAAGGTCATCCAGTTGGTAAGTGGCAGAAGCAGGCTTCAAACTCAGTTGGCCTCCACCCCAAACCCAGGCTTTATTGAAACCACCAGGTGCATGGCCTCTGATGTGGACGTTCCTATTTCCTCACTTAATACCCTGTCTGGCCACCAGGAAGATACTCAAGATCTAGTCTTGAAAAAATAAACGAAAATAGGGCTAGCGTTTGAGCGTGTATAAATGGCTCATCAAAAACGCCACAAAACACAGGCTTTGGGATTGGGCGGCCAAGTCTGAGTCGATGCTCCCTCATTGACTGCCTGATCTTAGATAAGACGCTTGACTTCTCCGCAGCTCAGCCTCCTGATCTGTGAAACAGGGAAAGCAGTGTCTACACTTCAGAGGGTCTCAGGAAGACTGGATGAATGCTGATCCGTACACGAAGTTTTTACATGAGATGCAAGTAAAATGCTTAGACAGGGTCCAAAGTGTTGCCTGCTTTTCAGTTAATACAAGCCTTCTCGCCCATAGGTGAGGTTCATGGAGGCTCTGGAATGAGCCTGAAGTGAAGTGAAAGTCACTCAGTCGTGTCCGACTCTTTGCGACCCCATGGACTGTAGCCTGCCAGGCTCCTCTGTCCATAGATTTCTCCAGGCAAGAATATTAGAGTGGGTAGCTGTTCCCTTCTCCACGGGAATCTTCCCAATCCAGGGATCGAACCCAAGTCTCCTGCACTGCAGGTGGATTCTTTACCCTCTGAGCCTAGTGGTATGCTAACAAACTGGTTCTCAGAAAAAAAAATAAATAAAAATTTTAAAAGCTATAATTTGTGGCATTTGCCAATTTCCCTGGTGTAAATGCTCCCATCATGGCTGAGGGCAAGCTATGAATGTGCGGGGCCATGCTGTCAATCTTGGAAGAGATCAGAAGTTTGACTTAAACGCTTGGTGCCTCAGTTTTCTCATCTGTAAAATGGACCTGTAGCACGGAATGCACTACACAAGTGCTGTTGTTGCTGTTTAGTCACTCAGTTGTGTCCAACCCTTCTGCGACCCCATGGACTGCAGCCTTCCAGGCTTCTCCGTCCACGGGATTTCCCAGGCAAGAATATTAGAGCAGGTTGTCATTTCCTTCTCCAGGTGATCTTCCTGACCCAGGGAGCAAACCCGCATCTCCTGCACTGGCAGGCAGATTCTTTACCACTGAGCTATCAAGGAAGCTCATTTAAGTGTTAACTATTATGTTCACAACAGTCAGTCTCACTCTTGCTCATCTAGCTCTGACACCACCCTGACACTGGCCCCATCCCAGCACCTGGCCTTCCGCCTGATGCCCTGGCAGGCACAATCTCTGCCTCGGTCATTTTCCTTCGAGGATTGAGGCCTTGTCCACTCTTGCAGCTCTGCCCTCTCCAAACGGAACTAGAATCCTGACCTAGCCAGTGCTGGTGACATACACACCCTGATCGCAAATGATTCTGGGCTTCTGATCTCTACCTGCCTCTGGTTTTAGCCCTAGATGTCCCCGATGCCAGCCTTGGGCCTGAATGCCAGGGCCACCTGTGCATTGCTCTGGATTATCCATGAAGATCCTGTCTGGCATCTGCTCCGCTCTCCGTCACCTACAGAACCACCTCTCACAGGGCTCGAACACACTTGGAAAGGAGGGGGCTGGGGTACAGAGCTAGGTCTGTTCCCACCTGCGGCTAGGGAGACCTCTGGCTCCTGCCACAACCTCACTGTAGGGTCTAGCCCTCCATCAGGGCCCTCACCCTCAGCCTCTCAGGTAACCCTTCTGTGCTCAGGTTGCGAAGATACTGGCACTTCAGTGTTTGGTAAAAGAATTAGGCAAAACTGAGACACAGAGCCGGGGCGGGGGACGCAAGACGGAAACAGTTTGGAAACGTGAGCTGGGTCTGAGGCAGCTTTGCTAGGAGAGAGGATACTGTATGAGCCAGGAAGTTGAATGGAATAGGAAAGAGGAAAAAGGAAGCCAAAATTCAAGGCTGAAAAGAGTCTAGAAACCTGGGGCCGGGGGAGGGCTGTGACCGAGCCGTCAGTCACTGGGAGAATCCCTCAAAACACAGCAGACTGGCCATTCTGAGGTCGCACACCTCAAGGCAGCCACAGTCCTCTGCAAAAACTATGGATTCGGAGGCCGAGAGACCAGGCTGAAATGCTGTGCTCTGCCACCTTGTCCCCACGGGGCCCCGGACCTGTGTCCTAGCTTCTCTGAGCCTTGGTTTCTTCTTTTGGGCTGCGGAAGCAATAGGAGCTGCCGGTCACAAGCTTGTGGTAAAGACGGTGGAAGCGACCGAGGCAGAGAAAGTACGAGGCCACCTGGGGCTGACAGCCTCCCTGTCACCATGCTGACCTGCTTCAACGCTGCCTCTCCCAGGGCCCTCCAAGTCAGCCCCGCACAGGAGCCGCTCCTGCCCTCCATACCAGGCGGTGCCATCAGCTGCAAAGCTCTGTTTGCTTTGTCCTTAGGCTCTGCCAGGGGACCTGGAGCTAAGGAGAGCAATGCTGAAGAGGCTACCTTGAGGATGAACGGGGCCTCTCCGGCAGAACTGCTCTCTCCCCTTTGGAGAGCCCTGGGCGGTTTCGGGGTCCCCTGGGTCAGACACAGGGCCCAGAGGAAGGTGGGGCATAAAGAGCTGAAAACCCAGCTTCGTGGGGCTCCCCAGATCCTCTTCCATCATGAACACCGCCCCAGCCCCCAGCCATGCTCACTGTTGCTTCTCAGCCTGTGTCTCCCTGATCCTCCGTCCTGGACAGGCCCCCCTGCTCCTCTCCCCTGAGCTGTGGCCAGGGCCTGCCGAAGCTCACGCCACCTCCGGGAAGCCTCCCCAGGGAATCCAGCGCACACTGACCCCTCTTCCAGCTGAATTCTTTCTCTAGTGTTTTGATCTGTAACGTGGTACCTGGCGATGGCCCACACTCCAGCCTGGGCCACTCCCTGGCTCTCTTGCCCAGAACCTTGACTGTTGTGAGCTGCCCAGGCTGGGGGTAGGGGGGACAGGGGATGAGCCTCCTTCTGTCTCCTCTAAGACGGGGAGTCCAGTACACCGAGGACGGGATGGAAGGCCAAGCAATGTACATCCAGCTCCTCCCGCACATTCAAGTTTGTAAAGGAGATGCAAAGGAGATTAAATAGGAGAAAAGAGGGAAGGAAGAAGTGAATGAAAAGGAGTGAAAGGTGAGGGAAGGGGACCTATGTGAGACTCAGGACCACAGTCACAAGAAGACAGATCAGACCATGATCCAGGCTGCCTTGGCTCATGCTTTAAGGCTTTCTATAGATTCCCCTTGATTATGTAACTCTGGCTCAACAGACTCCTCTCTCTGAAAACCCTTTGGAGCTTACCTCCTCCAGGCAGCCTTCCTTGATTGGCTCTACTATTTTGCCCATCCCCTTGACTCCCTGAGCTGTATTACTTTGCACTTATTAATGCCCATGGATTTCCCATGAATCCAGATCCTCTAGGCAAGGGGTCAAGGTTTCTGCCTCACTGTAGTGAGTTTAATGCTACATTTATCATTTTTGGTCAGAGATTATACTCTTTTTTCCATCACTTTTCTTTGATCAATTTCAGAGGGTGGTTTGGGGATATATTTTGCACAGCTGTTTTACACCCAATTTGCCTTGAAGTAAGCTTGAGAAAGGATCTGCTATAATCTTAAATCTGTTTCTTTACTATCAGGCTCTGTGTGTTGGACCTGCGAGGATATACAGATGACTAAACCCCAGTCCTGCCCTCAACCAGCTTCCAGTCCTGTGAGCAGAGTTGAATAGGTGCTAAATGTCAATGGAGGCTGTGGGATATGGGTGCCTGGGAGGGCACAGCGGGAAAATCCAGGAAGCTGCACAGGAATTGCTGTCTGAGCACCCTGAGGACCAAAGGACCAGGAGAGCTCACCAGACTGTGCAGAGGGTGTTCCAGGCAGAGAACACTGCAGCGGCAAAGGCCAGAAGAGGTGAAAGGGCAAGGCGAGCTGGGAGAGGGCCCCTCAGTGTGGCTGGACAGTGGGCAGGAGGGGCCCTCATTTCCCACGGCTGAGGGCTTCATGCACCCTGCGAACACACACAGACTGTAACTCACAACCCATTTTCCCTCGGTAGGATAAAGGCGAGGACTGTCATTCTAGCTGGCATTTAGAGATCTGCATGTCGGGGAGAGTAGGGGTGTAACAATACAGATGGATTTCAAAAACTACTTATGACACAAAGACCACACGCTACCTGAGTTCGTTTATACCAAGATCAAGAACAGACAAAAGTCATCTTCAGTGACAGAAATGGCGAGGACGGTTCCCTCTGAGGGCGGGTACTGACTGACGGAGAAAGAAGGAACTCTGAGAGGTGATGGAAACATCCCACATCCCAATCCCGGTGATGGTTATTCCACTTCATATAGTCATCAAAACTCGCTGAATGCAGCGCTGAAGGTCTATACATCTTCCCGCTCATAAAACAGACCTTCAAATGTGTGTGAGCATTCTGTTGTCCTGATGACTGAAGGGTGCTCCTGGGAAATATTCAGGGGAGTGGGCAGGGATGCTGTCGTAATAAAGAACTCCCCACCTACAGACCAGCAGGGTCCTTGTTGAGAAACACTGCTGTAGGCCTCAGGGAGCTACAAGGGGTTCAAAGAGCAGAGAGAACTGGCTATTTCTGGGTTCAGGGCTTTGAGGTGATGGGAGCCCGCAGGTCCAGGTATCTTGGGTGTGAAGCGACACAGAGGTGGATATGTGACTTCCACTGCCACTCCTGGGCCTTGCATTTAGCCAACTCCAGCCCACTGGCCCAACGCTGCCCAGACCTGGGAGGCATCCTGGGCTGTCCCTCTAAGGCATCCCAGAAGGGGTTGGAAGGCAGGCAGCTAAGGGAGTCAGAGGCAGCGAATGTCAGAGAGAAAAGGACAGGCTCCACGCTGGCCTCCCTACCTCGATAAGCACCGGGGATGCTGACTCTGAGCGTCTTCCTCTGAAATGTAGTCTCAATGGAGCTGGAGCAGGTGGAGACTGCGGGTGCCCTGGGTGACCAGAGGCACAGGAAGCAGGGCTGGATGCTGCCACTGCTCCTACCAAAAACCATGTTCTGAAATCATGAGCCACAGAAGAACACAGCCAACTTCCACCAAGATGCTCACCTGACCCCTTCCTTCAGGAAGCCTTCTCTGACCTCCACAATGAGCAGGTGCCTGTCCTGGGTCCCCACAGCCCTCAGCTCATCACCAGAGCACGGTTACATACCTAGGTGTGAATTCCTGCTCTGCCACTTACTTGCTGTGTGTTTCTGGCAAGTTACTTAAACTCTCTGAGTCTTTATCAATACACTGAGGACAATAAAAACTTGTCTGCAATGAACCGTGATAAGAGATCAGTGAGATAACGTAGTAAGCACTCAGAAACTTTAGTACTTATGACCACCATAGTGAGCATCTGTACAGACCACTGTTGTCCGGATATTCACTGGTGACCCCAACAGACACACACAAGCTCCTGTGGGCAGGGTCCCCACGGCAGGTTGATTTCCTGGCGCAGTAAATACCTGCATGTGTGAATGAATCCCAACTTTGAAAGATCTCTCCTGAGAGCTTTCTTTTTCCACCCACGATGCCTCTAAATCACCATAATTCTTCAGAAATGGAGGGTGGATTCATTTGTATTCTGCTCCCTTTTCTCTCTTCCCTCCAACGCCATGGAGAAACCTACACAACATTTACTTAGAAAAATTAATGGTTTCTTCCTGGACCCTCCACTCCTTAGACTTCATTTAGTGGTCTTTTTCAATGAGTACACAAAAATCCTTAATAAAAACCACCCTGTGGTTCCTCAAAAAGTTAAATATAGACGTACCATTTGATCTAGCAATTCCACTTCTAGGCATGTACCCCAAATAATTGGAAGCATGGGCTCAAGGAGGTACCTGTATGTCAAAGATCATAACAGCATTATTCACAATATCCAGAAGGTAGAAGTAACCCCAGTGTCCAATCAACAGATGAATGGATGAACAAATGTGGCATATCCATACAATGGACTATTATTCACTCTTAAAAAGGAAGGAAATTCTGACACATGGTACAACATGGGTGAACCCTGAAAATATGCTAAGTGAAATAAGCTAGCCTCAAAAGGACAAATGGCATATGATTCCACTTATGCACGGTGCCTAGAATATGTGAAAGCAGAAAGAGCTTATCAGAGACTGGGGTAGGGGGAACAAGGCGCCATTGTTTAACGGGTACAGGGTTTCAGTTTTGCAATGTGAAGAGTTCTACGGATAGATGGTGACGATGGCTGTACAACAATATGAATGCATTTCCTGCTACTAAACTATATACTTAGAAGGTTACAGTAGTATATTTTATCTACTGCTTCCTAATTTAAAAAAGGCACCCCAAACCAAATCATCAAAACGCTGGAGGAGCTCCATCTGAAATCTGACACCCCTCTATCACACCCTCAATGCCTGTGACTCTGGCCTCCTGGCCCACAGTCTCCCTTTCCAGCCTCTCCTTGGCTCCAGCTGTGGTATCCACTGTTCTCTTTCCACCTCAGGATCCGGGGCCATGTCATCAGCATCCATGAAATCAACCTGCATCGACATGTTCTTTAATTGTGTGCTCCTCTTCCCCCCTCCCCAGCAGCCCCGTCCTGTCCACCCTCTTCAGCTCACTCTTTGTGACCCCAGGAATCGCAGCACGCCAGGCCTCCCTATCACCAACTCCCGGAGTTCACTCAGACTCACGTCCATCAAGTCAGTGATGCCATCCAGCCATCTCATCCTCTGTCGTCCCCTTCTCCTCCTGCCCCCAATCCCTCCCAGCATCAGAGTCTTTTCCAATGAGTCAACTCTTCGCATGAGGTGGCCAAAGTACTGAAGTTTCAGCTTTAACATCATTCCTTCCAAAGAGTCCACCCTCTTGGGGATGGTTAAATCAGAAGCCTTGAGGATCTGAGATGGAAGAGTTGTGTTCATAAAGATGTTCACTACTGAGTATGTCCACCAAATAAGAAATGGCTAAGTAAAGTATGGTAAAACCACTGAGGATGGAAGAAGGTCATCCATGAACACAAAAGTTATGAGAAAATGTTAAGTAAAAAATGCTGGGAACAAAATTAGTTGTGGACTGATTTCAACTATTAAAAGATACAGATCTATAGAAGAAGCAGGATGGAACAGATAAAATCACGGTTCATCTTACATTTAATTCTACAGTATGGTTCTGTTATTTTTATGGTATAACTTATTTTTCAAAGACTGGACCACTCTCCTAGGCAGATGATGAAATCTTTGGGTCCACTCCAGACAGCCACATGCTGCCCACCACTGAAGTCCACTGAATCCCTCCTGAGTGGCTTCCAGAGAACTGGGGGGAGAAAAGGAACATTTCCACTCTTAAGAAAGACATCTTAAAGCTTGGTACAGTATGTCTCTCTAGGTCTCTTAGCCAATCATCTCATCACATGAAGGTCCGTATGTTGCCATCACAGTAACCAGATACAGTCAAGAGCAGTCAATGCCCTTCATTAGGCCAAAGTCAGGAATTCTTACTAAGACACTGCTCACTTATGAATTGTGGATCCCCTGTGTCTAGCTTGAGGGGATCCTTTCCCAACTCAACGTGCTGCACTCCAGCTATAGAAACTTAAGTCTAGACTGTGTCAAGGGGGCACACAGGAAGGAAGATGGCTTTGATTCTAAGTGCACAGTTGAGCAGAGAAGGCAATGGCACCCCACTCCAGTACTCTTGCCTGGAGTACCCCATGGACGGAGGAGCCTGGTAGGCTACAGTCCATGGGGTTGCTAAGAGTCGGACATAACTGAACGACTTCAATTTCACTTTTCACTTTCATGCACTGGAGAAGGAAATGGCAACCCACTCATTTTCTTGCCTGGAGAATCCCAGGGACGGGGAAGCCTGGTGGGCTGCCATCTATGGGGTCGCACAGGGTTGGACATGACTGAAGCGACTTAGCAGCAGTAGCAGCAGCCACATTTGAGTGGGAAAAGCTTTATTCTAAGAGTCTGGGATTTCTGGAGCTTTGCCAGACATTGCTGGCCAAGGTACTCATCCCATATCTTACCAGATGCAAAAAAGATGGAGGTAATATTAAAGAATGGGGGAAAACCTTATTTTCCACAATGCCACTGTTGATGGTAAGGAAGAGCTTTTTGGTGATGGTGTTGTGCAAAAATTAAAAGGGTTAAGGGTTTTTTTTCTTCAGCTGATTTGAGTTTCCAGTTCCTAGAAGTGACAAGACATGCAGAAATCAGATGGAATTTGGACCAGGGCACCTAGAGACAGTCTATGCTTCTCAGATTTAGATTACCTGTCAACTTGCCCCCTCAGAAGGTCCGGCCTAGTATCTGGTTCTGTCTGCTTGGTGGAAGCATCCTATCTTCTCTGTGACAGGACCACCTGTCTGCCTCCTATATGTCACGTCATCTGAGTGTCACAGGGAGCCACATCCCCACGCTGCAACACTGGTTACTGTCCTCCCGGAAGATGACAGTGTGGGCCTACAGATATCACAGACCACCGTGCTGAGTCCTCCAGGGCCCCAGAAACCCAAGCCTTACTGCCCAGAGACAGGGAAACAGTTTGGGAGAGGGGAAGGACTTTGACCCAGCTCACATAACTACAAGTAATCTTTGAACTGAATAGATATATATACACGGAGAGCTATGCTGACCCTTCCTGGTAAGAACATCTTTCCTGATCTGTGGGTTAAATTTTCGGTAAAAGGTGCCATTTATTTTGAAGTGTTCACACATATCCTGTGTTCAGCTTAACGCAGACAGAAAGCTTTAAACGATTAACCATCTTCTGGAGTTTTTCCATTCCGACTTGTAGATCCATTTAAACAATTAATTAGGTGCTTGAAGAATTTATACTTCTATAAATAGCTTCTCTCTCCCCACCACCCTCCCTGCTTTCTTTGAAATCTGTCAATTTATTGAAGAAGATGATAATTCCTTGTCCTGCCAATATGGGCCTTTGTGCTTCAGGTGAGTTAATTTAAAATCTCTGTTAAGGGAAATGGCTGAGGGCATGAGTTGCACAAGGGAAAATCTGAAATGAAACCAAAAGGCTGTATATTTGCACTGGAAAGGGGATGAGGGAAGACCATAAAAGGTTACCATTTTAACTGTATTACAATCATTTCAGGTATGTTTTCCTATTTCATCTTAGTCAACAGTCACACTGAATATGCAGACATGACTCAAACTTTCATACTTGAATGATATCACAGATATTCAGATCATCTGAACTTTATCATTTTGATCACACACAGCTTACTATGTCCTTACCTTACTATGCTATAATATCTTTATTTAGTCCAAGATATGAGGCTTTAAGAGAAAGGGAAAGTTAGACAGCATCATCAACTCAATGGACATGAATTTGAGCAAACTCCGGGAGATAGTGGAGGACAGAGGAGACTGGAGGGCTGCAGTCTATGAGGTTGCAAAGATTCGGACACAACTGAGCAATTGAACACCACCACCAACACTTTCACTTTTCACTTTCATGCACTGGAAAAGGAAATGGTAACCCACTCCAGTGTTCTTGCCTGGAGAATCCCAGGGACGGGGGAGCTTGGTGGGCTGCCATCTATGGGGTCGCACAGAGTCGGACACGACTGAAGCGACTTAGCAGCAGCAGCAGCAACACCACCAAAAAGCTGCATACATAAATGGTGGTTTCCTGCTTGTTAGACAACTATTTAGTGAGCCACTGCTGAGTGTCAGGCTTGGTTCTCTGGGCATGAAACACACATGGAGAATGGGACTTTAATTCTCTTGGACCCATTAACATCACGTGATTTCTTCTTACTCAGGCCTGTGTGATCTGGGCCTGCCCCTCTCTCCTCCATTTTTCCTTCCCACCCTCCCTCTTGACCTGTGTTGTATAGCCACACTTGCTGTTCCCTGAAAACACCAAGCTATTCTTACCCAGGGGCTCTTGCACTTGTGGTCTCCTCTCCCTAGAACCCTCTTCCCCAGGGTCTCCTCCTCACTCCATTCAGGACTTTCAAATACCACTTCCTGGAAGACGAGTCTACGTAAGGGTGAATCTCTTCCCCCCAGTCACTCCTCACTGGGTTCTGTCTGTCTCCAGAGTATTGCTCACCTCTTGAAATGTTGTACTTGCTTATGATTTCTTTCCTGTCTCCCTTGGTAGAGGCAGTTCATCTTTTTTAGCAATGCGTCTCTACAGAGTTGAGAACAACCTCGCGCAACAGATGTTTCTATGTGACTGTGAATAATGAATGAAGCAACGGGTTCTGGACAGGTTGGGGTGCTCGGTGAGCCAGCTTGGCAGGAGTTGTTCTGGTGCCCTGTCAGATCATGGCCCCCCACTCCTGGGCCTCCCCCTCCCCTTCCTGTTGGACTCTGTCTGTGAATGGACGCTCAGCCACTCAGGTTCCAAGCCTTGCCATCATTTCTCGTTCCTATATCCAGTCCACTACTGATTCTGATGACACTGTGGCCTCTGCATCAAATCCTCTTTCTCCTCATTCTTACAAACCACTTGTGCTCCCTGCCCCGCCCAGACCCTCCTTATCTCTTACCTATAGGACTGTCATTGCTTCCTACCTAAGCTCCCTGCCAGCAGGCTCTCTCCTCCAATCTGTTCTGTGCAGCCAGAGTAAGTTTCCTAATGGCCACGTCTGATCACGTCTCTCCCCTACTCAAAAATTAAAGGCCGAGCCCTTGGCTTGACACTCCTGCCCTAGCCACTGCCTCCACGTTCCTACCCAGCCTTCCTTCTCACAGCTCCTCTTTTATCCTTTTTGCTCCGGTGGGAATGAACAACTTTCCAGTTTCTACACTTGTCCTAGAAGCCCCTACCACCAGTTCTCTGCTCTTGCTGTTTTCACTACTTGTAATATTTTCCTCCTTCCTTCCACCATACAAATCATGCAGACCCAGCTCCAATGCTACTGAGCTTCTCCAAGAAGCCACTTCTCATCTTCCAGAAGAATAAAGCCTTCCTTCTCAACTCTGTCCAAGGGGTCAGCTGTCTCTTTCAGGACAGGTTTCAGGAAAGGATAGGCAAAGTGACACAGAAGAAAGGGTTCAGGTTAAACTCTGAGTTTTAACTTCCCCATCTATAAAGTGGGAATAATAACACTATTGATATCATAAGATCAAATATGTAAGTGACAGCCTGTAAGAAAAACTTTGACTGTACATAAATGATCAAATTCAATCACCTTTAGGCATGAAATAACTGATAAACAAAAGTGCGACTTCTCCTAGGAAGCTTCATGGATGTCCTATGCTGGCTGAGCCCTAAGTCCAGGAATAGATCAGTGGAGGAGGGATTTTTTGAGAGACAGGGCCTTTCAGGATCTAAAATCTCATGTCCTTGAGCAATCTTTAAGAAGAGAAGAAGTGGAGGGTATATCCATAAGGCCAGGACCTAAATGGTATTAATAGCTACCTATTCTGAGTTTTTTCTATGCCCCAGGCACTGTGCTAAGTACCCTACATAAATGATCTCATCATGGAGTAATAGAAGAGGAAAACCAGGCCCACAGCAGTTATATAAATAAGTGCTTCCTCCCTCCCCCCACCACACTAACAATTTAGACCTGAAAGCTATCCTGAAAATCTCCAATCCAATGATCTTATTTTTTGGATGGAGAAATTGAGACCCAGAGAGGTTATAAGCATTCACTGAAATTGTCCAGCCAGGAAGGAGACCTGGAACCCAGATCTCTTCACTCTGAGGGTGAGAGACACGGCATTGCAATTCAACTCAGGGGCCACCGCTCATTATGAAGTCTATGCAAACGGTGCTTCTGGAGCACCATGCCATTTACACACCCAACAATATGAGTGGTGGCTCCTGGAGAGATGCCAGCTGGTCACCCTGTCTCTGCTCCTTGCCAGGCTGCTCCCTCAAGAAGGAAGCTCTCGAGACAAGAGCCTCAGGCCCCTAGAGATTGAATACTGTCCTCCTCGCCAACTCCCCCATCCAACACAGTCTTTTCAAAGGTGACTGACTTTATCCATTCACCACCCACCTTGCACTCACTCCATCAACACACCTCTCAGGACACCTCTCTGTACCAGGCACTGGGTTCAGCTCTGGGGACACCCAGCTGCCCTTGAGGGAACCTTGCCCTGAGCCACCACCCGAGCCTGATGGGGCTGTAACTCAAGCCTCCCCAGCAGCTCCATCAGCAGTACCAAGAGGCTGCACGCAACAAACATCAAGGAGGGAGAGATGGCCGGACAGGAAGGCCCTAGAGACCTCTGCAAAGGGATTATGAAGGGAGCTTGGTTGGATCAGAAGGGTGAGGCCCTTAAGGTGAAGTGGAGAGTGAGGGGGAAGGCATCTCATCAGGTCAAAGTTGGGGGGGGGCGGTGATGGCTCCTCAACCACAACATCACCTGGTCCAATTGAGGACACTGTTTCAATGATTTCAAACCTGGAGTACCTGCCTAAGAGAGATCCCCTGTGAGGCTGAAAGATGCAAATTGAAGGCCAGCCTTTTTTTTTTAAAACAGTAAATATGGTAGCCAATGAAGGGTACCTGCTGCTCCAAGGTGGGGGGCAGGGTGGAATTACAAAGACTTTCCTGATATACTGGGGTAAATTTTTATGTTCTAGGGTTTCGGTGAGGATAAGGATGGAATTGAATAGGAGAGGAAGTAAGTCTGAAAGCCAGCTAGATTCTAATGCAGGCTTTGCCTTGAACCCTCCTGTGACCTTGGTCAAGCCACCTCACTGGGCCTCAGTTTCCCCATCTGTAGAATGAGGGGGCTAAATGAATTCCCAAGGTTCACCTGGTCCTGACCCTCGAAAGCCACACGATCCCTGGTAAGGTAAGCCCCTCAGAGCTCTGACCCGAGCAATCTCCAGGTTTTGCAGGAGTCTGGGCCTCAGCCGGTAGAAGGGGCACGCTGGGGGAGGGGAATGCGCTGGGCTTTTATTTTGGGGGTGGGTGGGGGAACTGGTGGTTTAAGCTACACGGTCAGGGGAGGCAAAGCGAAGGCTGGAAGCCACGGTTAACAGGCCAGCAGGCTAGCGGCGATCTCCAACCTCCCCCCGGAGCTTCGGACCCTGGAGAGGTAATGCAGCCAGGAGCCGCGCACCCGCCACAGCAGCAGAGGCTCGGACCCGGGACCGCCATCGCGATCCCTCCCCTCTCGGGAACCGCGCACGAGCTTCGTGGGGAGTGGCTGCTGCTCCTTTCCCTCTACCCAGCGCCGGGTCCCCTCCCGGGCGTGGAGGACCCTTCCCCCAGTCCGGGGGCGTCGGGAGCCCCATGGGGGCGTGGCGGGGGCGGGCGCCGGCTTCTCCGCCGGGGGGTCTGGAGGAGATCTGTTGCCGGGCCTCCCTGGGAGGGACCCTGCGCCCTCCACCTCCCAGCTCCCCACACAAAGGCGCCGACTGAGACGCCGCACTTACCGGCCAAAGGGCTCCGGGCGCCGGCGAGCGGGCGGGCAGGCTGGCGGGAGGATGTGCGCGCGCGAGTGTGCGTGTGTCCCTGTGTGTGTCAGCGCGAGTGTGTGAATGTGTGTATGTGACGGGGACCTCGCCGAGCTCTGCGCGTCTGCGTGTGCGGGGGCGTCCGTCCGTCCGTGGGTCCGTCTGCCCTGCGCTCTGTCCCGTGCTCCGTGCGCGCTCCCTTGCCCGGCCGCCTCGCCAAACCGGCTTCGGCTGCAGAGTCTCGGGCGCAGCCGCCGGGTCGGCTCGGCACCCTCGGCCCCGGCTCCGCCCCGCCCCCGGGCGGGCTTGCGCCGCTCCGCGGGAATTGCGCAGGGCCCGCGGGGCTGGCGGGCGGGGGGCGGGGAGATCTGGCGGCGTCCGGGGCCCAAGTCGGGCGGGATCACAGACCCTTCATCCCTGCCTGACCCTGATCTCGGGCGCCTCCACCCCGCAACTCCGCTTGGAGTCCACGCAGACTCTGCGCCCGCGCCGAGGTTGCCTGGACAGGGAGGGCGGGGGAGCGGGAGCACCGCATCCATTTCATTCATGATTTTCTCCTCTCGGAAGCCCGGAGGCCCGGGCCGCGCCGCTACGGCAGCCGTCAGAGGGACCCCGGCAGGGCCGTGAGCGCCGAACCCGGTGCAGGAGGGACCGGGGGGTAGGCAGACAGCTGGGGGTAGGGGAAAGCAAGACAAAGGGGTCATAGCCGGGTTGGGGGAATTCTGTGGAGGGGGTGCTGTGGCGCTCCCCGCATGACGCCCGCAAGATGTCATTGCCACACCTGCACAAGCAGAGTGGTTGCAAACCCGGGGCGCACGCAGTGCCGGGTTCCCAGGACCTGCTCCCTTACTGTCGGTGGAGGCACTCGCCTTACCACCCTTCCCTGTTGAGTCGCTGAGGAGTAAAACCTTCCTCTGCCGAATCTCACCCTCCTGATTCGCGTCATGGGGCGTGCATCTGTCTAGGCTTTATGAGGGGGGGGGGAGACCGGGGGGCCGGAAGTTCAAGGAGCTGCCCACGCACCCCACAGACCCACGTTCCTCAGGCTGGCGCCCCATTCTGTCCCTACTTTTTGAGATATTGGGAGACACACACGGCCGGGATCCTAAGCTTCGTTTTTACAGGAGGTTACCAAGGTCCACCATCACAGAGCTACCACCCTAATTCCAGCTACCGCCCTCTTTCGCCTGGATTTCTACAATAGCCTCCTTCCTGGTCTCCCCGCTGCCACCCTTGGCCCCCTGCAGTCGATTCTCTACTGTCAGAGCTAACCTTTGAAAATGTAAGTCAGATGGCCTTGCTCCTTTACTGGAAATCCTTCAATGGCTCTCCACTCATTCAAGGGAAAGCTACAGCCCCTGTAATGGCCTGCAAGGCCTCTCATGAGCTGGCTTCCTTTTGTTTTAACTCTGTGACTTCACTTCCTACTGCTCCAGTCACAGGGGCCTTTTTAGTGCATCACTAACATGGTAGCCACCCTGTGGCCTCAGGGCCTTTGCACTGCTATTTTCTCTGCCTGGAAACTTCCCCCAGATAGTCACATGGCTTGCTCCTTTACCTCTTAAAAGTGTCGCCTCAAACAGGCTTCTGTGACCACTCTATTTTAAATGCACACCCATTTTCTCCATGGTAGTCATGACCTTTGTTTCGTGTTCCCTGCCCGTAAGGTTCGCTGGCCCTTCACTTCCAGCTCTCACCTTAGTCCTCTGGCACCCTAGTTCTCCAGCCTTACCGCACTCTTCTCTAAACAGACTGCATTTTCCCACTTCTAGCCTTTGTTCAGGCTGTGCTGCATGCGTCAGCCAGTACTCAAGGACCCTCTTTCTCCCCCAGAAAGCATCATCTCCGTCATCCAGCATAAGGCTGATTTTCCCCAGACAGTGTCGGGGTAACCTTAGCAGCTACCATGACTGAGTGCTCAGTGTGTTCCGGGCACTGTTTGGTATGCTTCCGATGCTCTTCATGGCGACTTCGTGAGGCAGGCATTTTGATATCACCGTTCTTAGAAGAGGAACCAGAAAGAGATGACGTGCTTACAGTCCCACAGTTGTTATATGAGGGGTATGTGTTTCAAATTAAGAGCTAGCTGATTCCCAAGCCCAAGCTCGTAGAGTAGAGACCCCGGTGGCTGAAGCGTGAGGCAGCCTCAGCAGGGTCCACCATGGCCCCATTTTTTGCTGAAGCCAGCTTGGGAATCACAGGGGCGTGGCTCTGGGGGTGAGAAGAGACCTTGCTGTCTGTGGTACCTGGGATGTCCTATGGTGGAGGCTAGTTGTTGCCCTTCATGAAGTCAACTTTGGAAGGCCAGAGCTGCCTCCTAAGCATTCCTCCCTGTGTGCGCTGGGTTCATAGCCCAGCCCCAGCTGTCAGGAGTGGCTAACAATGCCCATGTCAAAGGGTTATGGTGAGGAAGGAGCATGATAATATACTTAGAGGATAGGAGGGGATCAAAAATGGTCTTTCTCCTCTGCTTCTTGTGCGGAGTTTCTGTCACTTAGAGATACACCCAAACTTATCTTCTCACCCCATTTCTCCCCTATACATCCTTTCATTTAAAATTTCCAGATTCCTGTAGTCCATTGAGCGTTGCCCTGGGGTACAGGTAAGGAAAGAAAGCAACATTTATTGAGGGCTAGCCATGTTACTTGTGCACACTCTCCTTTCTTCTTCTCAAACCCTTGAAAAGGGAGGTTCTGTTGTTACCAGTGAGGACACTGAGGCACAGGGAGTCCAGAGGACTTCCCTATGGCTACAGCCCCCACTAATTAGTAGCAGTAAAGAGATTCTAACCTGCATCTGATGCTGCACTTAGCCACCACCTGTCTTCCTCAGTCTCATCACCATGAAAAACACCTCCAGCGATTTCCTTTCTCGTCCCTGATGGGGAAGAAGGAGTGTTTTCCAAGGTCCCCAGCAATGAAGTAGTTGTGAGGTTGGGAGGATTTAGGCTTCCTGAGTCATTTTGTGTGACTCACTTACCCTCCCTTGATGGAGAGAGGAAGAGGGGTTTGGGAGAGAGAAAGATGGGCTGAGTAACCAGAGTGTGTCTTGCTGGTGGTTTCTGATGGACTTTTAGAGTCAATATTTCTTGCTTTTGACTTCTCTTCCAATTCACTCTATCAGTAATGAAATGTTTTGCTTTGGTGAAAATGTTCCCCTATCCAGATTTTTATTTATTTACTTACTTATTTATAATCCGCCCCAATCCTCAAAGGATTTGAGGTTGCTTACCACTGGAGTAGAAACCATAAAACAATGTTAAAATATCAATAGAGACAGAGAAGCAGGACCAGGGAAGATGTAAATAAACTTTGAGAGACAAGACCAAGGCTTAATCCTTACAGCTGATGTTTATTGAGTTCTTCCAGTCTGCAGAGGAACTTTGTACCTTATCCCATTTAGTCCTTAAGAGAGTCCTGCACGGTGGGTGCTCTTATTATCTTTATTTGGGGATATAGGGAACCAAGGCTCAGAGATTAAATATGATGACCAAAGTCATGTAGCTAGTCAGTCATAGCAAAAGTGAACATTTAGTCGCTCAGTCGTGTCCGACTCTTTGCGACCCCATGGACTGTAGCCTACCAGGCTCCTCTGTGCATGGGATTTTCCAGGCAAGGGTACTGGAGGGGGTTGCCATTTCCTTCTCCAGAGGATCCTCAAACCTGAGTCTTCCACATTGTAGGCAGATGCTCTACCATCTGAGTTGCCAGCGAAGTCATAGAGCCAGTATTGAAGTCTAGTTTGGCTTTGGAACTCATGTCCTTAATCACTGTCCTGTCCTGCCTCTCCAAGGGACAAAAGACTACAGGTTTGCTGACCACTCTGGATTCCTCTAGTGTACTGGATTTGAGTCTCACATTTGGTTTTGATTTTCTTGGCTATCAACAAGGAAGGGAAATAGCAAGTTAAATGGCACTAATACCCTCATAGCCTTCAGGCCTTTGCTCAATGTCACTCAGTCTCAGTGGGATCTACCCTGACTCCTCGTCCTAATTCATACTGGAGCCTGCCTCTTCCTGCTCCCTTCAGCAATTCCAATCTCCTTTTGTCTTTGCTTTTATGATGGCACATTTTATCTTCTAACATATTGGATGCTTTATTAACTATATTATATATTTCAAATATTGCATACTTTGTGCAGCACACAGGAGGTTCTACAGTATAATCTATAGTAATAAATTCATTTATGAATTGCAAATTAGATACTTCATCTGTTTAATACGTTCATTGTTTAATTGTCTGTCTTCTTCCTCTAAAATACCATGGGGAGCATCGTTGTCTGTTTGGATTACTGTTGGATCCCAAGTGTCATGGACCATGCCTGATATATAGCAGGTACTCAATAACAGTTTTGTCGAACATTTAAATGACAATTTCAGAGAGGAAGGACAGAACCATATATCTGAAGTGGCAAAATGGGTCAATTTTTTACTGGCTCATGTTTTCTTTCTCTTTCTTTCTTTTCTCATTTTCTTCCTTTTTCTCTACTTGTTTCCATGATGAACTCGAGGCAGCTCTAGCACTTAACTCTCAGACCAACTCTTCAGGAGGGTTTTCTGACTGTAGATCCTGACCTTACTGTCATCATCATAGCAAATGTGTCAAGGGGTTTTATGATGCTGATTTTGATGGAATCTTTCAACGAAAGATGGACATCTAAGTCTGCAAAGGCAATCCTTTTAGGGGTCTAAGAATAGTGTCTAAGTACCATTCCCAACGATTTGGGTTTTATAGCAGATCCTGTAGGGATGGAGATGGGAAATTAAAAAGTGGAGTTTTTGTGTGAAACAATTGATTTAAAGGGAGGACGGCCTTTGTGGTCCTAGGAGGTCACCTCTGGAGTCGTCTTTCCTGGCTACAGGCCTGAAGGGTGAAAAGCCAAGGTCGTTAGTGAGGTTTATCAGAGGAGAACCTGAGCTGAGACCAATTGCTGGGGTGCGTGCGGGTGGGGGTGTGATGTGAGCTTCCGTAGGAGCTGGCCACAGATCTCAGCCAAGCCTCTGGGAGCCACAGACACTGGTGTCACCTCAAGGTGAAGGCCAAGGGCACCTGGCTGCCAACCCCAGGAAGAAACATCGGAAACACTTGTGTCAGGAGGAGTGAGAGTCAGAGTTTTGGCTTTCTCATGGTCCCTGCTCTGGGGACCGTGAGAAATCTGCAAAGCAGAGTTATTCAACAGATGTTTTCAGGAATGCCTACTCTAAGTTAGCCATTGTTTCAGAAGCTTGAATACATGTTAGAGAACAGGGCAGTCAGCTTCTCTGCCCTCGCGGAATTTACGTTCTGGTGGGGACACACTGCCAGGGAACTGGGTGAAAACGATGAATGAAGGCTAACTTCAGACAGTGGTAAGTGCAGTGAAGAAAAAGAAAAGAGAGTTGGGGTGATGGAGAGTACAGGTGGAGAGGGGACAGACTTTGGACTTTGGGGGTTCAGGGAAGGCCTCTCAGAGGAGATAACCGTTGAACAGGGACTTGAGTTATCAGAAGGTGCTCGCTGGGCAGGGAAGGGGAGGACCTACCTAGTCAGGACTTTCTCCTCTGGGCATAGCAGGAAGGCCAGACTGAGAGATCAGGTTGGGGAGGAGGGCAGGAGCCGGGCTGCAGGGGGCCTTGAAGGCTGAGAGGACTCTGGGTTTTACTGTGATGTGCTGAGAAGCTACTGGCAGTTTCTAAGTGGGGAGAGTGATGAGATCTGGACTCAGATCGTGTGTGTCTGGGGCAGCAGCAGCATCATAGAAGTGCCGAGACTCCCGGCCCTTCTGTTCTCAGAGGGCCCCCCAGAGGCTGTGGACTCTGAACTCACTGTGTCCCAGAATCATTTGGGGGAACTGTTAAAAAAGATATGGATACTTAGGCCTTTCCCTGGAAAATCTGGTTCAGTAGGATGGAGGAGAGAGTCAGCTTTAAGGAAGTTCCCCCAAATGCTTCTGGCTGATGGGCCAGGGTTGGGGACCACCCTTCTGGTCAAGGCTCCCACATTAGGAGAAGGGTACTGAGGTTCAGAGAGAAGAAATGCCTCTCCAGGGCACACAGTGAGTTGAGGGCTGACCAGTGTCCTGACCGCACAGCAGTGCATGGATGGGGTCTCTGGAAATAAGTCATAGAAATGTCCCTCTTGGCAAAGAGGGATTAATTGGAAGGCCATGGGGAAGTTCATGGATGGAAGGGAAGGCTGAAGAAGCATGCTTGGGAAGGGAGAGTGGTCAGGAAGCTCTGGAAGTTTGCAGGGCTGGGAGCCTCTCCACAGTGACGTCGAGGTGGTACCACCAAGGACGCAAGAACTGCCTTTCCTACCTCTCAGAGTCCTGGGAGAGTGAGAGGTGGATGGGCTGAGTTCTGGTTGTGGGCTCACCCCACTGGCTAGTGGGAGGGCACACCTTGATTGACAGTCCCATCTGAACTTCACTGAGATTTCATCCAAAAGGAAGTCACAAGGCTGTTACCAAAAGAGCAACCAAAAATGTCCTCTTCCTCTGGCACCTCAGAGAGTTGTAATGACCAGTCATCATTGCTATCACTGCTGGGATCAAAGTAATACTTACTCATTTAATAATTATAGTGTGCCAGGTACCATTCAAAGCATGCTATATTTATTAACTCATTCAACTCATACTCTAAGGCTGTGGGACAGGTCTGAGCTGGGAAACTGGAGCAGAGAACGTATGTAGCAACTGTCTAGATCCTGCTTTCATAGGTTCCAAAGCCCATTTATACCTGTTGTCTAATTTGCTCTTCACGACAGCCTGTAAGGATAGGGCATTTCACAGATGGAGAGTGTGAGCGCATGCTCTAGAGTCACACAGCTAGTTAGTAGCGGAATCTTTGGAGTCATATAGTCATTCAGTCACTCATTCATCAAATAGCAAGTGAACTGGCTGTCAGGGGTCAGGACTGGGTTGAGTTCTGGGAGCTCAGTGGTGAACAGCTGCAGTGTCTTCTCTCCATGAGTTTGCCAGCTCCGGGGGCAGAGGCAGGAGAAAAGGCTAGAGCCTGGGTAAGGGTCCGGAGCCAAACCAAACCAAGGGCCTCGTCTTAAGGAGGCAACTGTGGAAGGATTTCAAAACTGGGAACTTGTGTTTTATGAAGACAACTCTGACTGCAGTGTGAAGATTGGCCTGGAGCGGGTAAGAATAAAGGGAGGGAGATAGTTAGGGGGCTGATATGGTGGGATTGACAGGACTTGCTGAGTGGATGATGGGGGAGGGGGAGGGAGAGATTTAAGATGAGGGCAAGGTTTTTGACTTGGGCATCCAGGTGGGGAGTGGTGCTGTATACTGCGGGTAAAGCCAGTTGAGGGGCCATTTGGGTGGGGGAACCTATACGCTCCATTTTGGACAAGTGATATTGGCATTTCCAGGGGAACAGGGGTGTGGAGAGAGACAGGAGTCTGTGGGCTTTTTGCCTCCAGATTATGCTCTGCCCGCGATCCCTTGCTAATTTAGACTCTCCGGTCTGTAAAGAACGCTGAAAAACTGTAGACTGTCAGATCAAAGTTCAGAGACCGCCTTCACATTTCAGATGAGAAAACAGAGGCCGAAGAAAAGTTGTTTCTGGAAGACCACTAAGTGAGTTAGACGACTGAGCTGAAGGCTTCCTCCTCCCTGCCGCCCACAGTGCCCTGGTCCAGATTGTGTACACCGGAAACCTGCAGCTCAGTTCAGACTCCAGAAGGGCTCTGTTTGGCCTATCACTAATTCAAATTAGTTGTCATCATGAAAAAAAAAAATGAGGACATTGCAAGTACAAATCCATATTGAAAAAAACCCAACAGAACAGATCTGAGAACGTGAGGCTCACATGCCTGCAGGACACTGGCCAGTGAATGGGGCAGCACCGAGCCCTGAGGCAGCCCGTGTCCAGTTTGCCTTGATCTCCACTCTTACTGCCTTTACTAAGGGCCTGTGTTATTTGCCATTTGTCAGGAAGCTTGCTCTGTTGCTTTTCTTAAAGGGGAAAGTCACATATTTCCTGGAACCTATCTAAGGGATCTCTTATCTGACCCCAGCTTGCTCCCTGTTTCCCTGGTGTCTGTGAGCATTTGAATTATGACGCTTCCCCTCTGTGAACCACAGATTCCTCACGTGTAAAGCGAGGCATTTGAATATGATGATTCCAAGGTCCTTTCCAGTTCTGGCTGGCAAGGCTCTCCAAGTCTGCACTTGAGAAATGAGTTGTACTATTGACAATGCTTAATTGTTCTGCAGATGGTTTTTGAGGGATTGCTCACCCTTGACTCTTTTGTCCTTGAATTATGATTTATCTAAGCCCTTAGAAGAAAAATGCCTTTTGTTTTGGGAGTTTATCCTTCATCTTTTGATTTGGGGGAAAAATTGAGTACTTCAAACAATGCAGCATAGCTGCAGTTGCTAGGAAGGGCGATTGGCCACAGAGGCTGCCTGGAGACAAGGCCATCAGAAAACCCCAGTCTCCCTGCCTTACTTCCCTTCTCCCTCCCTCCCTCCTCCCTCTTTCGTTCCCTTGCTCTCTTTTTATCTTTTGAGCAAAGATATCAAAATCAATTTGTTGTTGTGTTAGTCACTAAGTCATGTCTGACTCTTTGGCTACTCCATGGAATATAGCCTGCTAGGCTGCTCTGTCCATGGAATTTTCCAGGCAAGAATACTGGAGTGGGTTGTCATTTCTTCCTACAGGGGATCTTCCCGACCCAGGGATCAGACCTGGATCTCTTATGTCTCCTGCATTGGCAGGTGGATTCTTACCACTAAGCCACCAGGGAAACCCTGTCAAAATCAATAATCCCTTCTAAAAAGACCAGTCTTAATCACTAGTAGAGTTTAGGTTGCCCTGAAACCAAAAGGTTATTTTTATTTATTTATCTATTTTTAATTTAATTTTAATTTTTTTAGGATATCTTTTTACTTATTTGTTTATTTATTTTTATTTTACTTTACAACACTGTATTGGTTTTGCCATACATTGACATGAATCCGCCACGGGTGTACATGAGTGCCCAATCCTGAACCCCCCTCCCACCTCTCTCCCCATATCATCTCTCTGGGTCATCCCAGTGCACCAGCCCCAAGCAAAAGGTTATTTTTAAAGACCATTTCCCACCAGCCAAATATTGAATACTCAGTGAAATGACCTTCAGGGTTTTAATTCTGATTCTACCATTCATTTGTCATCTGACCTTGGGTAAGTAATTAATTTTTCTCTGGGCCCCAGTTTCCTCCTTCCAACCTCCAAAATAGGTTGGAAGAAATGCCTGGACACTCTTGTATTTCCACATGAGCACTAATATTTTAGGAGACTGCCAGAGATTCAGAGAATAAGATTGCACCATCAAGTAATGTCTCTATGACTCTCTTTCCAGGTTAGCAAGGGTCTGGCACCCCTTCACCTTGAAACCATAATATTCAGCTGTAGGTCTTTGGCTTTCTCTCTGGTTATTTAATCAGCGGTAAAGGAAGGATTTCTACCCACCCTTCTCAGTAGATGTGATGTGCCCCAGGCATCTGCCTTTTAGCATCTTACGTTTACCATCATTCCTTTATTATATAAAGGGACAGTGACAGAATCTAAATGTCTCTGGTTAATTATTTTTCAAGTCCAATATCGCACTTCAGACTCTGCAGGTCTCCAGCGTCAGAGACGATTGTGACGATTTAAGTAACATGTTCGCCCCCTGGTGACCTTTGTGAAAATTGCAGAAAGACTCAGCCATTCAACAAATCCTGAACTTAAATCCTGCCTCTCCCTAGCCTTCAAAGGCAGGATTTAAAAAGTGAATATATCATGTCCTGTGGAAGAAACGCAAGCTGGAGTCAAGATTGCCGGGAGAAATATCAATAACCTCAGATATGCAGATGATACCACCCTTATGGCAGAAAGTGAAGAGGAACTAAAAAGCCTCTTGATGAAAGTGAAAGAGGAGAGTGAAAAAGTTGGCTTAAAGTTCAACATTCAGAAAACGAAAATCATGGCATCTGGTCCCATCAGTTCATGAGAAATAGATGGGAAACAGTGTCAGACTTTATTTTTTTGAGCTCCAAAATCACTGCAGATGGTGACTGCAGCCATGAAATTAAAAGACGCTTACTCCTTGGAATAAAAGTTGTGATCAACCTAGGTAGCATATTCAAAAGCAGAGACGTTGCTTTGCCAACAGTAGTCATGTATAGATGTGAGAGTTGGACTGTGAAGAAGGCTGAGCGCCGAAGAATTGATGCTTTTGAACTGTGGTGTTGGAGAACACTCTTGAGAGTCGCTTGGACTGCAAGGAGATCCAGCCAGTCCATTCTGAAGGAGATCAGCCCTGGGATTTCTTTGGAAGGAATGATGCTAAAGCTGAAGCTCCAGTACTTTGGCCACCTCATGTGAAGAGTTGACTCATTGGAAAGACTTTGATGCTGGGAGGGATTGTGGGCAGGAGGAGAAGGGGACGACAGAGGATGAGATGGCTGGATGGCATCACTGACTCGATGGACGTGAATCTGAGTGAACTCCGGGAGTTGGTGATGGACAGGGAGGCCTGGCATGCTGCGATTCATGGGGTCGCAAAGAGTCGGACACGACTGAGCGACTGAACTGAACTGAATTGAAAGTAATACATAGTTTAAAAATGAGAAGGTTACATATGTGAAGCTTGCATTTCAGAACCAACTGTTGCCCGTTTGGCACTTCCACACTTGCCTTCCAGCTCTTGACTTTGCAGTAGGGGTAGAGGATGTATTGAATTCCGCGTGGCCCTCCTTTAGTTACGCTTGTCTCGCCGTGCAGCAGTGGAATTGGTTACTCCAGGAGATGATCAGCTTTCTGTTGTTGGAGATGCAGAAGCAAATATTGTGGGTGTGCTTCTTGTCCTTCTTGCAGTTGTTAGAAAAGGGTATGGATGAGGCTAGATCCACTGACCTAAATGAGCAAATATTTGTGAGTACCTACTATATCCCAGAAAATTCCTAAAAGACAGGATGTACAAGTTGTGAACAAAACAAAGTTCTTGTTTTGCAAGCTTACATTTTATTGGGGAAAATAGCCCCCAGTGTTATTTTCTAATCAGAAATTTTAAGATTCATAATTCCAAGGAATAGGAGTCTGGTTTGGCAAACATTGGTAACAGATTTTGGCCAGGGACTCAGGGCCCTAAGGAAATTTTGTGTATCAGACTGAGAGCAATTGAGGCCTCTGGACATCATGCTGACAGACAGGAGCCCTACCACTTGGAGCTATTCTGGGTCCTGAAAGTGGAGAAGCTGGTTCAAGATTTTCATTCTCTAAGGTGCAATCAATCCTGGATGCAGCCTGTAGATGGGAGGACAGGAGAGAGAGGAACTTGTAGAGACATCAGGAGTTGCATATATTTACAGTTCTCTAGAGCTGGAAGCATGTTTGAGATGATCTCTTTTAGCATCCTCATTTTATTTATTTTTTCAGTTTTTTAAGTTGAAATATAGTTGCTTTACAATGTTGTGTTAATTGCTGCTATAAAGGAAATTGATTCAGTTGTATATATACATATCATACACGTATGTATATATACATATGATACATACATACATACATGTATGGGCTTCCCAGGCGGCTCAGTGGTGAAGTACCTGACTGCCAATGCAAGAGATGCGGGTTCAGTCCCTGGGTCAGGAAGATCCCTTGGAGGAGGGTATGGCAACCGACTCAAGAATTCTTGCCTGGAGGATCCCATGGACAGAGGAGCCTGGAGAGCTACAGCGATAGGGTCGCGCAGAGTTGAAGTGACTTAGCACACACACATGTGCATGCATCCTTTTAAAAACATTCTCTCCCATTACGGTTTATTATAGGATATTGAATGTAGTTCTCTGTGCTATATGGTAAAACTTTGCTGTTTATCCATTCTATGTATAAAAACTTCCATCTGCTAACCTCAGCCTTCCACTCCATCTGTCCCCCAGCCCCTCACCCTTGGCCACAACCGCTCTGTTTTCTGTGTCTGTGATTCTTTTCTGCTTCCTAGATTGGCTCGTTTGTGTCATAATTTAGATTCCACATACAAGTTATATCATAGTTATTTGTAATTCTCTTTCTGACTTAACGTCACTTAGTATGGTAACCACTGGTTGCGCCCAAGTTGCTGCAAATGGCATTATTGTGTTCTTTTTAATGGCTGAGTAATATTCCATTATATATGTAAATATATATACACCACATCTCTTTATCCACTCATCTGTCCATGCACGCTCAGGTTGCTTCCGTGTCTTGGCTCTTGTGAATAGTGCTACTGTGAACATAGGGGGGTATGTATCTTTGTGGATTGCACTTTTGTCTGGATATACGCTCAGGGGTAGGATTGCTAGATCATATGGTAATTCTGTTTTCAGTTTTCTGAGGAACCTCCATACTGTTTTCCATAGTGGCTGTACCAAGCTACATTCCCACCAACAGTGTAGGAGGGTTCCTTTTCTCCACACCCTCTCCAGCATTTGTTATTTGTAGACTTCTTAATCATGTGGTGTGAGGTGGTACCTCATGGTAGTTTTGCTTTGCATTTCTCTAAAAATTAATGGTAACGTCCTCGTTTTAGAGATGGAGTAACGCAGCCCCAGAGAGAAATACCTTTCCTGAAATCATAATCAATGATCATTAGCAAATGGGAATTAAAAATTGAATCTGTATGTGTCGACAGGAGAACAAACATATTACAATAGTGTGAATAGCACGATTCTAATTTTGACTAAAAATCATATGTGATTGTTTTTTGGAGGTCAGATTGCAAGGGTATTAAATTTTCTTTGTATGCAGTGCTGTATTTTAAAAATATTCTCTAGTGAGGATACAGAATTGTAAAAAAAAAAAAAATTATTCAAAAGAACTTGTATTTTCAGTGACTCAAAGGAAATAAACCAAAACCTAAAACGCAATAGAACACACACACACACACACACACACACACACACACACACTTGTTTCTTTTTTCCATTTTCATGAATTTTCCACATTCTAAAAGTAAGTGTTGTAGAAACCAGTAGTCTTCCCCCTATTTAGTTCTTCTCTCCTCTGGCCATATAGCAGGATCACCTTTCCTTATAGTAGGATTACCTTACTCTTCTTTGGCTCTCGCACTTATTGTAGGATCAGATGACTAACTTTGGCCAATAAGTAGGGACCCATGTGATCAGAATAGTCAGGATTGCCTCAGGGTCACCGCATTTAATTCCCAGCATGAGTCTTTCTAGCACCAGGGAACTCCAGGTCTTGTGTTGAGGTTGAAGTGCCTTAAGATGGGAAGCTTCCTACACGGCTGAGGAGTGGGTCAGGAGGACAGCTGCCCTGAAGAGGTGCCCAGACATGCTGTGGACTTGGATGAAAAGGAAATAAACTTATACTGGGTTATGGCACTAAGATTTTGGTGGTGTTTGTTGCCCCAGCTTTGGTGGTTTAGTCACTAAGTCGTATCTAACTCTTGTGACCCCATGGACTGTAGCCCACCAGGCTCCTCTGTCCAGGGGACTCTCCAGGCAAGAATACTGGAGTAGGTTGCCATTTCCTCCAGGGGATCTTCCCAACACAAGAATCAAACCCAGGTCTCCAGCATTGCAGGCAGATTCTTTGCTGACTGAGCTACAAGGGAAGTTTTGACTAATGCAGTAGCATGCATCACTCATATACTGTATATAACTTATGTACTAAAAAGAATTATTACCATTTCACAAAATGTAATCAAACATATACCATAATCAGAAATGTTTATGTCTAGTTTTATACTGAATTAAAGTTTTAATGGGCTTCCCTTGTGGCTCAGCTGGAAAAGCATCCACATGCAATATGGGAGACCTGGGTTTGATCTCTGGGTTGGGAAGATTCCCTGGAGAAGGGAAAGGCTACCCACTCCAGTATTCTGGCCTGGAGAATTCCATGGACTGTATAGTCCATTGGGATGCAAAGAGTCAGACATGACTGAGTGACTTTCACTTTCATGTAGTTTTTATGAAAAATCATACTAAGATTGATTTAAAATCAAGATCACTGATTTTTTTTTTTTTTTGGCTGCTGTTTGGCATGTGGGATCTTAATTCCCTGACCAAGGATTGAACCTGTGGCCTCTGCAGTGGAAGCATGTAGTCCTAACCGCTGGACCTCCAGGGAATTTGCACACTTTTTTTTTTTTTCAATTAAGGGATGTTGGTTTGTAATGAAAAGTTAGTTGAATCATAGACATGTAGTATTGGGAGGGACCTAAAATTTTATCTTGCACATTCCACAAGTTTGTATAGAGAGAGGTATATAGCAACCATCCAAAACAAGTAAGTTGTCTAAACCAATGGCTTCTAAATCCTTGTTGTTGTTGTTCAGTTGCTCAGTCATGTCCTACTCTTTGCAACCCCATGGACTGCAGTACTCCAGGCTTCCCCATCCTTCACTGTCTCCCAGAGCTTGCTCAAACTCATGTCCATTGTGTCAGTGATGCCATCCAACCATCTCATACTCTGTCATTCTCTTCTCCTCCTGCCTTCTGTCTTTCCAAGCATCAAGATCTTTTCCAGTGAGTCAGCTCTTTGCATCAGGTGGCCAAAATATAGGAGCTTCAGCATTAGTCCTTCCAATGAATATTCAGGGTTGATTTCCCTTAGGATTGACTGATTGGATCTCCTTGCAGTCCAAAGGACTCTTGAGTCTTCTCCAGCACCACAATTCGAAAGCATCAATTTTTTGGTGCTCAGCCTTCTTTATGGTCCAACTCTCACATTCATACATGACTAGTAGAAAAACCATAGCTTTGACTATACAGATCTTTGTTGGCAAAGTGATGTCTGTTTTTTAATATGCTGTCTAGGTTTGTCATAGCTTTTCTTCCAAGGAGCAAGTATCTTTTAATTTCATGGCTGCAGTCACCACCTGCAGTGATTTTGAAGCCCAAGAAAATAAAGGGTGTCACTGTTTCCATTTTTTTCCCATCTATTTCCCGTCTTTCCAAAACCTTAATGAGCTGAAGTATTGTATCGTGCTCATGCTCAGTTGCCTGAGTGATGTCCGACTCTTGGGTGACCCTATGGACTGCAGTCTGCCAGGCTCCTCTGTCTATGGGATTCTCCAGGCAAGAATACTGGAGTGGGTTTCCATGCTCTTCTCCAGGGGATCTTTCCAACCCAGGGATCGAACATGTATCTCTTACATCTCGTGCATTGGCAAGTGGGTTCTTTACCACTAGCACCACCTGGGAAGCCCGAAATATTGTATTGGGAGAACTGTAAAAAACTTGAGACTCCTAAGTCACACTTGTGGAATTTTAGTTAAGGAGGTCTAGGTTAGGACCTAGACATGTCATTTTCAGAATTTTGCCATGTGATTTCAGTCACAAACTTGGGAATTGCTGGTCTCAAGGATGACTTCCAAATTGCATTTGCCATTACTTCAAACTGAGCTTTATTTAAATTCTGTATTCACATTAAAACTAAAATCACTTTTGTAAATGCAGGTCAGATTCTTTAGAAGCAGAATCCAAGACGGGGATTCATGGGTACGTAATTTATTAAGGCGTGCTCTCAGGAGAAGCCTGTACAGGAATGGGGAAAGCCAGGCAGGGGAGGAGAAGAAGCCGAACAAGAATATATTTCAGTAAAGTCGAGCTTCAGCCGAATCTTGCAGAGAGCTTGGATGTGCAAATTGTACTACAGAGCTTGCCTAACCTTGAGGCAGGGAAGCTGGGCTTCAGCTTACTATCCCGACCCTGATTCTGGGCAGTCACTGGCCTCCAGCCAGTGACCGGGTTGGGGGTCATGTAAATTGTGAGGTGACTGCAGTCACCGAAAGACAATTTTTGGGTGGAGTTTGGTGATCTCTTAGCAGGAATTCAGTTGGTAGTTGGGGAATACATGTACCAGACTGCAAAAGGGGATCCTGGGGACACCAGTAACTTCTCCTGTCGTCTACCTGCCCCACTACTCAGATCCCCTTGCACCTCAGGTTGAATTTACTTTGTTTTGTCCCAGCTTCTCCAGCAGTCTGGAGCCACAATTTGTAGTGAAAGTTACAAGAGAGGGATGAGATGAGTTATAGCCCCCCATTCTGTGACTGGCCCTCAGACTGCCATTGACGCTTATCATTTCCCTTCTTGCCCACCCATTAGAGAGTCTCTTCACCTCTGTTTAGCATTTCTGCTGGTCTAGGTGGCTTGACTAGACCCTTAGGGGGTCTGAATGCCTTATTAGCATGTCCTTATCAGGCCTTGGTTGCTCTCTTCTGCTCATTCACAGTTAAACTTGGCATGAGAGTAAGAAGAGACGCCCCAGTGGCCAACATTCCTCCCTGCCCCCACTCCTCATGGTGGTGAATGTCAGTCACTCCTGGACGTCAGGTGAGGCCTTGCTTGGACTGCTGGTGTGTGTGCACTAGGAGCAGAGAGTGTCCAGGAGGCAGCCATAGCGTTGGGTTCAGTGAGACTCTTATTTTGTCCCCTGGTGTAAGCTCTGGAGACGAGGGCCTCTAGACTCCCAGAGTCCAGGGTTGCCGGTATGGGAAGAGCAAATTCCCTAAGGGGGTCACAGGGAACCAAGGTGAGCAGAGACTCTTATTTCTATCTCCTGCTTCCCGGATGGAATATTCTGCCCTTGGAGGATATTTCGTCTATAATAGCCATTGGTTTAAGGATGCCTGGCACTGTGCCTGCGTCTTTAAGAGGCATTTAACCATATCAGATTAGCCTTTTTTGGGTGATGTGGTGTATGATAGGATCGGTGGATTCTGTGTGCCCGTTGCTTTCTTTTTTGGTCATTGATAGGGTTCCTTGGTCCAAGGAACAAATATTCCAACCAACTAATATTGGTCCAAGGACCAACATTCCTTGGCCCAATATTGCCCATGATCTCTTGCTGATAAGCCAGACACTCTGTACAGTAATGGGACAAGAGGGGCAAAGGTGAGTTGCCTAAGGTGCAAACCTTAAGATGATAGTCCCTCCTTTTTTAAAAAATATCTTGAGTCTTTTATTTACTTATTTAAGCATGTATTTATTTGGCTGCACTGGGTCTTAGTTGTGGCCTTCAGGAGCTTTAGTTTGGTATGTGGGATCTAGTTCCCTGACCAGGGATTGAACCCAGACCCTGTGCATTGGGAACATGGAGCCTTAGCCACTGAACCACCTGGGAAGTCTTGTACTGCCTCACTTTGGTGCTGGCCCTGACTCTCTGAGCCTTAAAATAAGGCTGCTACTGAAGATGCTCCCAGGCAGGAAAGGCAAACGATATACCCAGACTGTGTACCAGTCCTAGAGGGAAGAATTGTTGCCATTTCCAGGAGCAAGGTTCCACTTGTAGCCCGAATGGCAATAGGTGGCTGGTTGGCCTCCTTGAAGGATGGTACCGTATTGGGGGCCTGAGCGTGGGTCTTTGTTGCTGACATGTTGGATATCAGCAGCAGCAGTAGCCAGATCCCAGAGAGTTCCTCTCAAAACTGGCATCCTTCCGTATCACTCAATAAATAGTTCACACCATGTGATATATGCTGTGTCCAAAACCCCAAGAGGCTTATCAATGCTCTTTCTTGGTAGCAGTAGGTATAACATGTATTTTACTTTGAAGGGAATGTCCTGGCAAACCACTGAATCCCTGAACTTCCTCAGTGGGGGAGGCAGACCTCTGAATTTTTGTGATATTTATCTCCTGGATACCCAGAGTAGTTACCACTTCATGGACACCAGGTCAAATTAATATGCTGTCATCAATATAGTGGACCAGTACAGTACTTTCTGGAATGTCCAGATGGCCCAGGTCCCTTCAGAATATTTTGCAACAGAGAGTGTAATAGTTATCTACTCTTGCCCATCCCACCTGAAGCAAACTCCTTCCAGTTCTCCTTCCTTATGGATATTAAAAATAATGCCAGATCCAAAGCAGCACCATGTACCGGACACCACGTTATTGTGTTCTAGTAAAGAGGCTAAATGTAGAGCAGTAGCTGCCCTTGGTACGACTTCTTGGTAGATATGAATAGTTCACTGTCTACTGTATTCATTTGCTTCTTGCAAGGGCCAGACTTGTGAACCAAATGAACGTACAGTTGAGATAATGAGCTCTGCGTCATTTAAATCTTTGAGGGTAGTGCCAATCTCTGCTGTTCCTCCTGGAATGCAGTGTCTTTAGTATTATTATTGTTTTGTCTAGAAGAAGGTATAGTTTTGGGACTTCTACTTGATCTCTCATGCACAGTAACTTTTACTCCATGAGTCAAGGAACCAATATGGGCTTTTGCTAACTGCTAAGTAAGACCATTCCAACTATATATTTAAGAGCTGGAGAGATAGCTCCAGTTAGTCTGTGAACATGGTGGATTCACTGTGAGATGGATTTGGTCCAGGACTGTGTTTATTACTTGATCTGAATCTGACGGTTCTCTAACAGGGGACAGGAATGGGTTCCTGGGCTTCTATGTCAGCTCAGATGCCGTAAATAACAGCCCTCAAAGATCTAGGTATTTCTTTTTATCCAAACATTGGCACTACAGTTATCCAAATACTTTGAGAAAGGACTGGAGAAATTACTACTATACACACACATGATCCCTGGGTTGAGAAGATCCCCTGGAGGAAGGCATGGCAACCCACTCCAGTATTCTTTTTTTTCCCTTTCTTTTAAAAATTAATTAGTTAATTTTTTAGCTTATTTATTTTTTAATTGAAGGATGATTGCTTTACAGAATTTTGTTGTTTTCTGTCAAACCTCAACATGAATCAGAATCTCATGGACACAGGAGCCTGGTGGGTTACAACTCCATGAGGTCACAAAGGGTCGGACACAGCTGAACTGACTGAGTAGGTACACACCACATACCTGGTATTTCAGAGTACTTCCCCCAAGAGAACGCGGCCTTTCTTTCTTTTAAAGAAAAAATACAGGTTTTTGTTCGTTTGTTTTTTTAAAGGTTTTATTTTGAAGCAATTTCAAGCTTATAGAAAAGTTTCAAGACTAGTACACAGGAATTTTGCATACTCTCTCACGAAAGCCCCATTCAGATTTCCTCAGGAACATCCTTTACGGCATCTTGTCCAGGATAACGTGTCCCATTCACACGTGCGGTCTCTGTGCTCTCCTCCAGTCCAGCTGCCCCATCTTCCGTTATCGTTCATGACTTTTACATCCTTTTTGAAGAGCACAGGCCAGTATTTTTGTCAAAGGCCCCTCAAAATGGTTTTGTTTAATAATTACATGGGATTAGACCTGGGCTATCCGTTTGGGCCGAAATACCGCAGAAGTGATGCTGTGTTTTTCTGATTGCAACCCTACAGGTGTGGATTTGTCCTGTCGTGTCTGCTGTGTTTCTCCACTGTGGATACTTTTCTCCCTTTTGTAAATAGTAAGAATTTTGCTGGGAAATACTTTGAGGCTGTCATAAACTCCATTCCTCATCCCGTTTTAGCCCACTAGTTTTAGCATCCTTTGCTATTTCTTGCCTTAATTATTACTTCAGTGGTTGCCAAATGTTGATTTTCTAATTCCATCAATTTTCACTTGGCATTCGACTGTAAGGAAACACTTTTTTCTTTTCCCCATTTATTTCACTCACTTATCTATTTGTGTCATTGTGGACTCACTGATGTTTATTATTCACAAGTTATAATCTGGTACTATCAATTATTTATTTTGGTGATTTCAAATTATACGGGATATTTCCAGCGAGAGTTCCATTGAGCTGGCTTCTGTGTTCATTTTACACATCTCCATCATTCTTTGGACATTTTCTTACTTTCTAGAATAGTAAGACTTTTCCAGGGTCACTTTGTTCTTTTCCTGTTTTAGTCCTGAAATCAGCCACTTTTTCCCCCAAGCAGTCTTACATTCTTTAAATGGACAGTGGTATTTAGAAATATCTATTGGAGTATTACTGCTTCCAGGCCCCTCAGTTGTCAGAACTAGACGTGTATCTGCATTTGTTGTTGGTCAGTCGTTTAGTCACGTCCTCCTCTTTGCGACCCCATGGACCGCAGCACACCAGGCTTCCCTGTCCATCACCATCTCCTGGGGCTTGCTCAAACTCATGTCCATTAAGTCAGTGATGCCATCCAACCATTTTGTCCTCTGTTGTCCCCTTCTCCTGCCTTCAATCGTTCCCAGCATCAGTGCCTTTCCTAATGAATCAGCTCATCAGGTGGCCAAAGTATTGGAGCTTCAGCTTCAACATCAGTCCTTCCAATGAATATTGAGGATTGATTTCCTTTAGGATTGGTTGGTTTGATATCCTGGCAGTCCGAGGGACTCTCAAGAGTCTTCTCCAACACCACAGTTCAAAAGCATCAATTCTTCGGCGCTCAGCCTTCTTTATGGTCCAACTCTCGTATCTGTACATGACTACTGGAGAAACCATGGCTTTGACTAGACAGACCTTTGTCAGCAAAGTGACGTCTCTGCTCTTTAATGTGTGACCTAGGTTTGTCATAGCTTTTCTTCCAAGGAGCAAGCGTCTTTTAATTTCATGGCTGCAGTCACCATGAAATTGTGTATCTGCATACATATATATATATGCGTGTGTGTGTGTGTGTATACATCTGTGTGTATGTGCATTTATGTGTGTGTGCATATACACACAGATAAATATGGATATTTCCATTTGTATATATTGAAAACCATTAGTTTATATCTATACCTCCAATTCTAATCCAGCATCAGTCCAACAGCGTTCATAGCCGGCTCTCATTATGCTTGATATATTTACTTATTTGCTAAACCTCTGGAATATAATCCATACGCTGACCCCCCTGGGCCAGCTCTCTGCCTGGACCTCTCCTCATGGAACCCTGATCCTGCTGCTCTGCCTCACCCCCTGCTCTGGTGTCATCCTTGCATGAGCTCATCAGCCTCCCTTCCAGTTGATGGGCTCTGGGTCTGAGACCGAGCTCATAGTCTGAAAACAAGGTGAGGTATCATGACACTCTCTTGAGGTGACCTCAGCCTTCTACGCATTCATTCTTGACTTCTTTTGGTTCTGTATAGTAAGTGACATCTTTGATGCCTGAAGGTCTTTATTGCCCCAGGGAATACTGTGCCTTATCCTTCAGGTCAGGCCCATCTCCATACAGTCCTCCAGGTTAGGTCCCCCGGCTGCTGTTCTGACGTTACTGCTCATTGTGGTTAGTTAAGGCTCTCTTGCCTCTAATGATTAATGCCGCTGTTTGGTCTTTACTACTCCAGAATCCTCCTATCCTTGTTGAAACCAGGGAACCCAGTTCTGTGACATCATCTCCCATTGCCAACTCTGGCCTCCAGAGGACAGCCACCGTGGAGCTTCTCAGCTACCTGATGTCGTCCTCCTCATTCACTCCTTCTCAGTTTGGTAGAGGTAGCATCCTATGGGCTGTTCTGAGGAGCAGAGCCTGAAATGGGGATTCCTGGGATTAGTTAGTGGAGTGTTCTCAGGAGTAATCTGTAAGAGTGAGGGAAGTGAATAGGGAAGGGGCAGAGCTAAATATGGCAATGGTTTCAGGAAAAGTCAAATCTGATCTTGACCTTGAGTATAAGCTATCATGTGGAGTCTGTCCCATGGTGAGGGAAGAAAGGAAGGTTTTTATTTTAACTTCCCTGTTAGCCAGGCATCTCCGGGTGAGGTGGCCCCAGTTACCCAAGAACAAGCTTTTGGAGAAGATTGCAGATGTGAGCTATTAGCAGTGGCTACTGAACTAGCTGGTGGATGGACAAATGAAACCAAGAACACAAAAGAAGTTTCAGGGATCTGGACAGGTCACGGCCCATGTCTGCTCTACCTGGAAAAACAGACTGGCACATTTTTATAAGGATAAACACATACTTTCCATTTGGTCCTACAATCCCACTCCTAGATATTTACCCAAGAGAGGTGAAACTGTTTGAATATATATGTTCATATATACACATATTCAATATATGTATATTCATGAATGTTCAAAGCCACTTTCTTCACAATTTCCAAAGATTTGAACATTTCCAAATATTACCAAATATTCAACAGCAAGTGAAAGTGTTAGTCGCTTCATCGTGTCTGACTCTCTGTGACCCCATGGACTGTAGCCCATCGGGCTTCTCTGCCCATGGAATTCTCCAAGCAAAAATACTGGAGTAGGTTTCCATTTCCTTCTCCAGGGGGTCTTCCTGACCCAGGGATTGAATGCCAGTCTGCTGCACTGTGGGCAGATTCTTTACCATCTGAGCCACAAGGGAAGCCCAACAGCAAGTAAATATACACACAAGTTTTGGTATATACAATGGAGTACAACTTAGGAATAAAAGAATGAAGTATAGATGCATTCAATGAAGAAGACATAGAAGATTACACAACGTAATCAGTTCAGTTCGGTCATACAGTCGTTTCTTTGCCACCCCATGAACTGCAGTACACCAGGCTTCCCTGTCCATCACCAACTCCCAGAGCTTGCTCAAACTCATGTCCATCAAGTCGGTGATGCTATCCAGCCATCTCATCCTCTGTCATCCTCGTCTCCTCCCGCCTTCAATCTTTCCCAGCATCAGGGTCTTTCTAAGGAGTCAGCTCTTCACATCAGGTGGCCAAAGTACTGGAGCTTCAGCTTCTGCATCAGCCCTTCCGATGAATATTCAGGACTGATTTCCTTTAGGATTGACTGGTGTGATCTCCTTGCAGTCTAAGGGACTCTCAAGAGTCTTCTCCAACACCACACAGTGTAATTGTCCTTTCTAAATCAGGAAAAATTATTCTTTAGTAACAGAATACAGATCAATGGTTGTCTGGGGCAATGGACAGGGTTGGAAGATTGATTACGACAATGCATGAGGAAACTTTTTGGAGTAAGAGAAAAGTTCTGTATCTCGACTGGTGGTGGTGATACATGTCAAAGTTCATTTTGATGATACATATATACATAAATGGGTGCATCTTTGATATATAAATTTTAGTTTAATAATGTTGATTAGAAGAATATGGAAAGGACAAACTAAGGATAAAAGTTGTCCTTTAAATGGACTAAATACAGTTTATTGAATAACAAAAAATAGTATCACAGATTATAACTCATTCATTTTATACTAGCTCAGAAGTTGTTAGGGAATTAAATGTCTTCATCTGTATGGTGATATTAGTGACACTATGTAACACTACTAGTGATACATAGATGTTAGCTGCGTTTATTATCACCATCATAATCACCATTGTCAACATCAAATTATTAATACATCTGAGCTCTTTGCTCGGAGAAGGCAATGGTGCCCCACTCCAGTGCTCTTGCCTGGAAAATCCCATGGATGGAGGAGCCTGGTAGGCTGCAGTCCACGGGGTTGCTAAGAGTCGAACACGACTGAGCAACTTCACTTTCACTTTTCACTTTCATGCATTGGAGAAGGAAATGGCAACCCACTCCACTGTTCTTGCTTGGAGAATCCCAGGGACGAGGGAGCCTGGTGGGCTGCCGTCTATGGGGTCGCACGGAGTCAGACACGGCAGTGGCTCTTTGCTACCTGATAAATAATGGGACAAATCCCCAGAGACACTGAAACTAAAGTTTGTTACACTAACCGAAATTTTGTAATAGCTTATTACAATGTGAGTTGATGTGTGAAAGCCAGAGGAAAAAAAATGAAAGCAAGCGCTCACAGGACAATGTAATCATGAGAACAAAAACCCAGTGTGACTGAGAAATTAGAAGTACAATGAAAGAGGCAGAACACCACTTAATCGATATACAGGTCTATTCCATCATCAGAAAGGTCCCTTGTACTATCCTTGTAGTCACAACTCTCCCCTTCACTGCCCCCTACCTTGTTCTTGGTATCCTCAGATCTATTATCTACCTCTATAAATTTGTCATTTCAAGAGCATTATATAGATGGCATCATAAATGGCCTTCTGAGATTGGCTTTAAGAATTTTATAACTAAAGTACAGTTGACATTCAATATTGTATGTTACAGGTGTACAGTATAGTGATTCACAGTTTTTAAAGGTTATACTCCATTTATAGTTGTTATAGAATATTGGCTGTATTCCCTGTGTTTTACAGTACGTAGGTTACTTTGTACATAACCGTTTGTACCTCTTGCCCCCTACCTCTATATTGCCCCTTCCACTTCCCTCTCACTACTGATAACCATCATTTGTTCTCTGTATCTGTGAGTCTGATTCTCTTTTTGCTGTATCCATTAGTTTGTTGTATTTTTTAGATTCCACATTTAAGTGACTTCATACAGTATTTGCAGTTAGCAAAATTTCTTTCTTTTATATGGCTGAGTGATATTCCATGCTATATCACATCTTCTTTATCCAGTCATCTGTTGATGGGTACTTAGGTTGCTTCTCTATCTTGGCAGGGAGCCTGGTAGGCTGCAGTCCACGGGGTCGCATAGAGTCAGACATGACTGAAGTGACTTAGCAGCAGTAGCAGGAACTTTGGGATCAATGCATATTTTTGAATTAATGTTTCTGTTTTTTTCTGGTATATACCCAGGAGTGGAATTGCTGAGTCTTAAGGATAGTGCTATTTTTAGTTTTTTGAGAAACCTTCATACTGGTTTTCACAATGGCTGCACCAGTTTATATTCCCACCAACAGTACGACCTAAATCAAATCCCTTATGATTATACAGTGGAAGTGAGAAATAGATTTAAGGGCCTAGATCTGATAGAGTGCCTGATGAACTATGGAATGAGGTTCGTGACATTGTACAGGAGACAGGGATCAAGACCATCCCCATGGAAAAGAAATGCAAAAAAGCAAAATGTCTGTCTGGGGAGGCCTTACAAATAGCTGTGAAAAGAAGAGAGGCGAAAAGCAAAGGAGAAAAGGAAAGATATAAGCATCTGAATGCAGAGTTCCAAAGAATAGCAAGAAGAGATAAGAAAGCCTTCTCCAGCGATCAGTGCAAAGAAATAGAGGAAAACAACAGAATGGGAAAGACTAGAAATCTCTTCAAGAAAATTAGAGATGCCAAGGGAACATTTCATGCAAAGATGGGTTCGATAAAGGACAGAAATGGTATGGACCTAACAGAAGCAGAAGATATTAAGAAGAGGTGGCAAGAATACACAGAAGAACTGTACAAAAAAGATCTTCACGACCTGGATAATCATGATGTGATCACTAATCTAGAGCCAGACATCTTGGAATGTGAAGTCAAATGGGCCTTAGAAAGCATCACTACGAACAAAGCTAGTAGAGGTGATGGAATTCCAGTTGAGCTGTTTTGAATCCTGAAAGATGATGCTGTGAAAGTCCTGCACTCAGTATGCCAGCAAATTTGGAAAACTCAGAAGTGGCCACAGGACTGGTAAAGGTCAGTTTTCATTCCAATTCCAAAGAAAGGCAATGCCAAAGAATGCTCAAACTACCGCACAGTTGCACTCATCTCACATGCTAGTAAAGTAATGCTCAAAATTCTCCAAGCCAGGCTTCAGCAATACATGAACCGTGAACTCCCTGATGTTCAAGCTGGTTTTAGAAAAGGCAGAGGAACCAGAGATCAAATTGCCAACATCTGCTGGATCATGGAAAAAGCAAGAGAGTTCCAGAAAAACATCTATTTCTGCTTTATTGACTATGCCAAAGCCTTTGACTGTGTGGATCACATTCAACTGTGGAAAATTCTGAAAGAGATGGGAATACCAGACCACCTAACCTGCCTCTTGAGCAATCTGTATGCAGGTCAGGAAGCAACAGTTAGAACTGGACATGGAACAACAGACTGGTTCCAAATAGGAAAAGGAGTACGTCAAGGCTGTATACTGTCACCCTGCTGATTTAACTTCTATGCAGACTACATCATGAGAAACACTGGACTGGAAGAAACACAAGCTGGAATCAAGACTGCCGGGAGAAATATCAATAACCTCAGATATGCAGATGACACCACCCTTATGGCAGAAAGTGAAGAGGAGCTAAAAGCCTCTTGATGAAAGTGAAAGAGGAGAGTGAAAAAGTTGGCTTAAAGCTCAACATTCAGAAAACGAAGATCATGGCATCCGGTCCCATCACTTCAAGGGAAATAGATGGGAAACAGTAGAAACAGTGTCAGACTTTATTTTTGGGGGCTCCAAAATCACTGCAGATGGTGACTGCAGCCATGAAATTAAAAGACGCTTACTCCTTGGAAGAAAAGTTATGACCAACCTGGATAGTATATTCAAAAGCAGAGACATTACTTTGCCAACTAAGGTCCATCTAGTCAAGGCTATGGTTTTTCCAGTAGTCATGTATGGATGTGAGAGTTGGACTGTGAAGAAGGCTGAGGGCCGAAGAATTGATGCTTTTGAAGTGTGGTGTTGGAGAAGACTCTTGAGAGTCCCTTGGACTGCAAGGAGATCCAACCAGTCCATTCTGAAGGAGATCAGCCCTGGGATTTCTTTGGAAGGAATGATGCTAAAGCTGAAACTCCAATACTTTGGCCACCTCATGTGAAGGGTTGACTCACTGGAAAAGACTCTGATGCTGGGAGGGATTAGGGGCAGGAGGAAAAGGGGACGACAGAGGAGAGATGGCTGGATGGCATCATCGACTCGATGGACGTGGGTTTGAGTGAACTCTGGGAGTTGGTGATGGACAGGGAGGCCTGGTGTGCTGTGATTCATGGGGTCACGAAAAGTTGGACACGACTGAGCAACTGAACTGAGCTGAACTGATAATTAGTGATGTTGAGCATCTTTTCTTGTGCCTGTTGACCATCTACCTTTCTTCTTTGGAAAAATGTCTATTCCGTTCTTTTGCCCAATTTTTAATGCAGGTGTGTGTTTTTTTGATGTTGAGTTGTATGAGCTGTTCATATATGTTGGCTATTAACCCTTTATTAGTCATATCATTTGCAAATATTTTTTCCCATTCAGTAGGTTGTTTTTTCATTTTTGATGGTTTCCTTTGCTGTGCAAAAGCTTTTGAGTTTACTTAGGTCCCATTTGTTTATGTTTGCTTTTATTTCCTTTGCTTTAGTAAAGTAAGTAAAGTAAAGTCACTCAGTCATGTCCAACTCTTTGTGACCCCGTGGACTGCAGCCCACCAGGCTCTTCAGTCCATGGAATTCTCCAGGCAAGAATACTGGAGTGGGTTGCCATTTCCTTCTCCAGGGGATCTTCCCGACCCAGGGATCGAACCTGGGTCTGCCATATTGGAGGCAGACATGTTAACCTCTGAGCCACCAGGGAAGCCTGCTTTAGTAGACAGGTCCAAAAAAAAAATATTGCTGTGATTTTTGTCAGAGTGTTCTGCCTATGTTTTCCTCTAGGAGTTTTATGCAATCCCTATAAAAAATACCAATGGAATTTTTCACAGAACTAGAACAAATAATTTAGAATTTTATGTGGAAACACAGAAGATCCTGAATAGCCAAAACAATCTTGAGGAAGAAGAATAAAGCTGGAAGAATCACATTCCCTACCTTCAGACTATAGTACAAGCTGCAGTAATCCAAACAGTATGGTTCTGACACAAAAAAGCTCCACATAGATCAGTAGAACAGAGTAGAGAGCCCAGAAATAAATCCAGGCACTGATGGTCAATTAATCTATGACAGAGGAGACAAGAATGTACAATGAAGAAAAGACAGTCTCTGTGATAAGTGGTGCTGGGAAAACTGGACAGCTACATGTAAAAGAATGAAATTAGGACATTCTCTTAACAGCATATACAAAAGTAAGCTCACAATAGATTAAAGACTTAAATGTAAGACTGGATACCATAAAACTGCTAGAGATTGGCTTTTTTCCCCCCAGCATAATCGCATTGAAATCCATTGAAATTTTTGTGTATATCAGTAGTTTATTCTTTTTACTTCAGAGTCTGGATGTACTATAGTTTGTCTAACTATTGACCCACTGAAAGACATTTGGGTTGTTTCCAGATTTTGGCTGTTATAAATATGTTGTATACATGTTTTTGTATGGTCAGAGTTTTAATTTTTGTAGGATAAATCCCCACATGTGAAATTGCTGGATTATGTGATAAAACTATGCTTAGTTTATTAAGAAACTACAATTTTTTCCCTGAGTGTCAATGTATGAGAGAATAGCACTGTATTTTAATTTCATATTCTAGCTGTTTGTTGATAGAATACAGAAATGCAGTTGACTTTTTTTCTCTTTGACCATATAGCATGTCATTTTACTGAACTCAGTTATCTTACTAATTCTGGTAGCTTGTTGGAGCTTTCTTAGGAATTTCTATCTGAATAGTCACATTGTAATAAAGAGAACTTTACTTCTTTCTTTACATTTGTATGCTATTCATTTATTTTTCCCCCCTTTCACTGGCTAGAATCTCCAGAACATTGTTAAATTAAAGTCACAAGAGTGGATATTCTTGTCCCTTAAATTAGAAGTAAAAATTCTTTCAGTATATCACCACAAAGTATAGCGTTAGCTGCAGATTTTGTGTAAATGCCCTTTATCAGATTTATGTAGTCATTGATTTTCTTATGGCTGTGCTGTGTCTTTGTTGCTGTCGGGCTTTCTCTAGTTGCGGCGTGGGGGCTACTCTCTAATTGTGATGCATGGGCTTCTTATTGCAGTGACTTGTCTTATTGTGGAGCAAGGGCTCTGGGCTCAGTAGTTGCAGTAGACAGGCTTAGTTGCTCCGAGGCATGTGGGATCTTCCTGAACCAGGGATCAAACCCATGTCCCCTGCATTAGAAGGCAGACTCTTTTGTTTTTATATGCTTAAAAATAGTATATAATTATTATTATCATGGGCATTACATTTTGTCAACTGCTCTTCTATATTAAGACATTCATGTGGTTTTTTCCTCCTTTAATTTGATAATTATATTGATTAATTTAAAAGTGATTAAAAATTTAAAGACATCTTTTATATTTACGCTGCCATTTCTAATACCCTTCATCTCTCTAGATCAAAATTTCCATTTAGTGTCTTAGGACTTTTATCTGGACTCTGGCTGTTGACAATGAATCATCTCAGCTTTCAGTTGTTTGAAAGAAATCTTTGTTATCTTCTTTCTTGAAAGCTGTTATCAAAGGATGTAGAATTCACAGTCAGCATTAAAAAGAAATTCAATCCTTTAAAATGACCCACAGAGATGTTATGGGGAGGGAGGTGGGAGGGGGTTCATGTTTGGGAACGCCTGTAAGAATTAAAGATTTTAAAATTAAAAAAATAAAAAACTAAAAAAAAAAATGTCACTCCATTGTCTCCTGGTCCTCATAGTTTCTGAGAAGTCATCTTATAAATTCACCTTTTGTTTTGTTTCTCTGTATATAATCTTTGTGTATTCCCTGGATGTTCTGAAGATTTTCTCTTTGTCTTTGATGTTCAGCATAGTAGTATTGGGGCTTCCCAGGTGTCTCAAGCAGTAAAGAATCCGCTTGCCAATGCAGGAGACACTGGTTGGGAAGATCTCCTGGAGGAGGAAATGACAACCCACTCCAGTATTCTTGCATGGAAAATCCCATAGCCAGAGAAGCCTGGCGGCCTACAGTTCATGGGACCGCAAAGGGTCAGACATGATTGAGCACACATGTAAACAAAAAATAGTAGGTATGAAATTGAATTGTATCCCCCAAATACGTATGTTGATGTCCTAACTTCCAAGGTGATTGTATTTGGAGATAGGGCTTTTTGGAGGTAATTCAGGTTAAAAGGTAATGGGGTCATGAGAGGTGAGGGATCTTAATCTTAAGCTTCTGGATTCTGCCATTCTCAAAAAGTTCTTCCCTATCAGCATGATTTGCTCACCCTCTCTGGTGAAAAGAATGGAGGATATGTAGGAATTTGCTTAAGAGTGATCTTATTTTCAAAGCCAGTGATAGTTTTTGCAATTAGTCCACATCTTTATGGCTCCACCTTGGGGTGCGATATGTGGGGGATCATGGCGCACCCTCAGGAAGAGACAGGGAACAGGAAGCTTCCCCTCAAAAGCTTTGGGTGCTTGCAACCTTGCAACCTTGACTGGCATCACTGTCTTGATGGACATGAGTTTGAGTAAACTCAGGGAGTTGGTGATGGACAGGGAAGCCTGGCATGCTGCAGTCCATGGGGTCACAAAGAGTCGGACACGACTGAGTGACTGAACTGAACCCTGACTGGGCAATTTGATCAGGGTTGACAGTACCTTTCTTGATTCTGGTCCCCTCTTCTATATGGTTTCATTCTCCCCCAAGCATTCATGTCTGTAAAATGGGAACAGTGATAGACAATATTTCATACGCAGATAACCAACTATTATTTGTGCTCATGGGGACATCAGAATATTTCTGAGCATGTGTACAACACTCTCAGGCTGGCTGGCCGAATTCACACGGTGGAATGTAGATGAGCAGGGCAGGCCTCTAAGAAGTGAGCTTGTCTCACCAGGGGAGCCCATAAAGTGCCCTTCATTGTCTCTGCCAGCTGTTGGCCCTCAAGCTCTGTGATGTTCTTTCTACCCAAGGCTTCTTCCTATGACAGTCTTTTGTTGATTGCCTTCATGGCTGCGTTTCTAGAGAGATGAGAGTCTTGGACACTGTTTTCTTTTCCCGATCACTTGCGTTCACCTATTTCTGTTTCTAGCTCAAGACTTAATTGACCATTCTCCCGTGGTGCATCTGAAATTTACCTTTTGGTAGATTCAACATCCTCCCTCCACTCTCTTACCCTCCCCCACGTGCTTACATACGCACATACAGACCCTCATAAACACTCAAATACAGACACGCCATGTAGCTTTTGGTTGTCTATTTTGTTTTATCATGGACTAGAAATGATAACTTTTTTCCTTTTATGTGTAGCCTACCTGAAGGGTTGTTGGGGAATCAAGAGAGATTCATGCTGACCATCAGGGATTCTGAAGATAGGCTGTTTGGGAATAAACCTAGGGTCTGAATGTAGAATAGATCTTTTACAAAATATTTATGTTTGGCTGCACTGGGTCTTTACTGCTGCTCACGGGCTTTCTCTAGGTGCGATGAGCAGGGGCTCCTCTCTAGTTGCGGTGTGTGGGCTTCTTGTGGTGGTGGCTTCTTTTGTTTCAGAGCACAGGCTCTAGGTGTGCGGGCTTAGCGGTTGTGGTGTGCGGGCTTAGCGGTTGTGGTGTGCGGGCTTAGCGGTTGTGGTGTGCGGGCTTATCAGTTGTGGTGTGCGGGCTTAGCGGTTATGGTGTGTGGGCTTAATTGCTCTGTAGTTTGTGGGATCTTAGTTCCCAGACCAGGGATTGAACCCTTGTCCCCTGTATTGGTAGGTGGATTCTTAAGCACTGGACCACCAGGGAAGTCCCTGGGTTCTGAATTTAAAGCTTTATGACCTCAGTTAATGTTTTGTGCCTTAGTTCTTTGTCTAGAAAGAGAAGACAGTGTTAGAAACCACCTCTTAGGATAATTGAAATGAGAACAATGCCTGGCACACACTGGATGCTCAGCCATTGTTATCTATTATTATCAGCTGTGCCTTTGACCTCTGGCTCCTGGATCTCCCTGTATTCATGATTTTCACTCATAGCAACCTGGCAGTAGAGCTCAAGGCCTCTTCTAGTCCCCATCACTTATTTATCTGGGTGATGATGAGGATGAAATGAGATGACACATAGGATTCAGCTAAGTGATAACTGTTACCATCATTTCCCCTCAAACAGATGAGTGTTCCACGATCCTTGGAGAACCTGCTTCACTAAAGCAGGGGTTGGCAAATGACAGCCTGGATGCCAGATCCAGCCCCAAAACTGTGTCTGTGAATGAAGTTTCGTCGGAACACAGCCCCGTCCCCTTCGCTTCAGTTCAGTTCAGTCGCTCAGTCGTGTCCGACTCTTTGCAACCCCATGAATTGCAGCACGCCAGGCCTCCCTGTCCAACACCATCTCCCGGAGTTCACTCAGACTCACGTCCATCGAGTCGGTGATGCCATCCAGCCATCTCATCCTCTGTCGTCCCCTTCTCCTCCTGCCCCCAATCCCTCCCAGCATCAGAGTCTTTTCCAATGAGTCAACTCTTCGCATGAGGTCGCCAAAGTACTGGAGTTTCAGCTTTAGCATCATTCCTTCCAAAAGAAATCCCAGGGCTGATCTCCTTTAGAATGGACTGGTTGGATCTCTGTGCAGTCCAAGGGACTCTCAAGAGTCTTCTCCAACACCACACTTCAAAAGCATCAATTCTTTGGCGCTCAGCTTTCTTCACAATCCAGCTCTCACATCCATACATGACCACAGGAAAAACCATAGCCTTGACTTTCGCCTTAGTTGGCAAAGTAATGTCTCTGCTTTTGAATATACTATCTAGGTTGGTCATAACTCCTCTTCCAAGGAGTAAGTGTCTTTTAATTTCATGGCTGCAGTCACCATCTGCAGTGATTTTGGAGCCCAAAAAAATAGTCTGACACTGTTTCCAGCATGGCCTATGACTGCTTCCATGCTGTAGCCGCAGACTTGAGCCATTTCAACAAATATCCTGTGTCCCACAAAGCCTAAGCCATTTTCTATCTGACTGTCTACAGAAAATGTTGATTTCTGTGCTAGAATAAAGGATGAAGACAGATTAAATTTAGTTTGAGGTAGAGGTGAGGGCCAGAGGAGGCAATGGCAACCCACTCCAGTGTTCTTGCCTGGAAAATCCCATGGACAGGTGGGCTGCCGTCTATGGGGTCTCACAGAGTCAGACACAACTGAAGCACCTTGGCAGCAGCAGCAGAGGTGAAGGCAGAAGATTAGCTGTTACAGGTCACACCTGGTTGAGCTGAGTTGAGGATGCAGTGACTGGAGGCGGTGATCATCTGGGAGGTTAAGGTTGGGGAAGCTGGGGAGACCAGACAAAGGAGGCTTTCAATAGCATTCTGAGTGTGCTTTATTCGCAGTCCAGCTTGACTTTGCAGATAAAAGCTAGAACCAGGGGGAACCACCAGAAAGAAAATTATGCTCAACAACAAGAGAAGTAAGTGAAGTGTATGTTCAAGAAGGAGGCTGCCTTGAGTGGAGAACAATAAGAGGAAATGTGACTTCTTGTGAGGCAGGAAGTAGTTGCCCCCTCTCCCCAGGTAAAGTGATGGGAGATTTGTTCTTTGTGGACCAAAACTCTGAGATGAGAACAGTGGGACAATTAAGCGAGGAGGCCGGGCCCTGCCCATACCATGTATTTCTCATTCTCGAAGTCAGGAGCCCTCCCAACCACGCGTGTGCAGAAAGGCTCCTAGCAGGTTAAAGACAAGTGATGTCAAGGGATGCTCTACCCATATGTCTCTTCAGTAGGATCCACCTTGGCTAAGAGATGTATGGGCGCACATGGGAGGATCCAGATATACCAAATGTGGACTGTGAACCAGGCAAATCAAAATGATTGGCTAGGAAACCTGGAAGAAATGCCCCATACAGGGGATTCAAACTGCCATGACGGTGCAACTCGGCGACTCTCTGTCTCTGAGTCTGCCCGTGTGTCTATCCACACGTACTGTACTCTTTCTTAGTCAATACTTTATTTGTTTCACTGATTTCTGTCTCTGTGGAAATCCTTTTCTGCAAAGCCAAAGGGCCAAGGCCCTTGTCACTGACCACTGGTGTAGTGGTCAGGATTTGACGCTCTTACTGCCAGCTGGGAACCCAAGCCCTGCTTCAAGCTGTTGCAGGCCGAGGACACTTGGATGATAGGCAAAGGGACAGAAGGCCTAAGCTGTCAACATGAACTAAGATCTGGCTCACAGCACAGAAAGCACAGAGCCATTTAATCCAGAGTGGAAGGTATATCGAGGCTCTATGGTCCAAACCCCTCCTTCTATGGAAAGTGATGCTGATGCCAAAGAGAGAAGGGGTGAACCCAACTTTACACAGTTTATGTTCAAGGTACCATACTTCCTTTAACTGAAGTATGGTAGAATTAATGTACAATATGATGCTGCTGCTGCTAAGTCGCTTCAGTCGTGGCCGACTCTGTGCGACCCCATAGACGGCAGCCCACCAGGCTCTGCCGTCCCTGGGATTCTCCAGGCAAGAACACTGGAGTGGGTTGCCCTTTCCTTCTCCAATGCATGAAAGCGAAAAGTGAAAGTGAAGTCGCTCAGTTGTGTCCGACTCCCAGTGACCCCGCGGACTGCAGCCCACCAGGCTCCTGCGTCCATGGGATTCTCCAGGCAAGAGGGCTGGAGTGGGGTGCCATTGCAATGTACAGTATAGTGACTCACAATTTTTACAGGTTTGCTCCATTTATAGTTATTATAAAATATTGGCTATATTTCCCAGGTTTTACAATATATCCTTGCAGCTTATTTTATATGTAAAAGAGTTTGTTCCTGTTAATCCCCTACCCTTATAGCCAATTTTTGATCTTAGTGTATTTTCACTGAGCTAACCTTGAACCCTGCTCCTACTTTATATTTGAGATGCTATTCTGGGGCTGGGCTGAGATCTTCTCCCCAGAATTTAAAGAGAGAGGCTTTCAGTTGTTCCAGCATAAACAGACAGCTGCAGTTCTCCACTGAGAATTTTTTATTTTTTTCTGATTTGTACTTTGGTCTGGTCCTAGTAGTCTAGATTGAGAGCTGTTGTTAGAAGTAACCAGTCAGTCAGTGAAAGTTGCTCAGCCGTGTCTGACTCTTTGTGACCCCATAGACTATACAGTCCAGTGAATTCTCTGGGCCAGAATACTAGAGTGAGTAGCTGTTCCCTTCTCCAGGAGATCTTCCCAATCCAGGGATCGAACCCAGGTATCCCACATTGCAGGTGGATTCCTTAGCAGCTGAGCCACCAGTGAAGCCCAAGAATACTGAGGAACTTCCCAACCCAGGGGAACTTCTCCAGGGGAACTTCCCAACCCAGGAATAGAACTGGGATCTCCTGCATTGCAGGTGGATTCTTTTTATTTTTATTTTTACTTTATTTTGCTTTACAATACTGTATTGGTTTTGTCATACATTGACATGAATCAGCCACGGGTGTATTCTTAACCAGCTGAGCTATCACAGAAGCCCCAAGTAACCAGTGAGAGGTGTAAAACAGAGTCTGACTGGCCTTTGCCTTTGGTTCCTGGGAGGCAGCATTTAAATGCTTGGAATTTCCAGTGGGATGAGAATGAATTTACTATTCATGGTGGGTCTTTCAGACTAAACTTGATGGTTTATGGTAATGAGGTGATTCATGGTGAGCCCTGGATAATTTATGCTAATTTGATGACTCAGGATGGGGCTGGCCAAGACCAACCATGTTATTAGAGGGTTAGGGTTTTGAGTACCGGGGAGTGGGAGGGGTCTGGAGATTGAGTTCAAACACATGGCCAATGAGTCAATTGTTGTAGTTTAGTCCCTAAGTCATATCTGACTCTTTGCAATCACATGGACTGCAGCACACAAGACTTCCCCGTCCTTCATGATTTTCTGGTGTTTGCTCAAACTCACGTCCATTGAGTCAGTGATGCTATCCAACCATCTCATCCTCTGTCACCCCGTCTCCTCTTGCTCTCAATCTTTCCCAGCATCAGGGGCTTTTCCAGTAAGTTGGCTCTTTGCATCAGGTAGCCAAAGTATTGGAGTTTCAGCTTCTGCATCAGTCCTTCCAGTGAATATTCAGAGTTGATTTCCTTTAGGATTGACTGGCTTGATTTCCTTGCAGTCCAAGAGACTCTCAAGAGTCTTCTCCAGCACCACAGTTCAAAAGCATCAGTTCTTCAGTGCTCAGTTTTCTTTATGGTCCAACTCTCACATCTGTACATGATTACTAGGTTGACTATTCGGACCTTTGTTGGCAAAGTGATATCTCTGCTCTGTAGTATGCCGTCTAGGTTTGTCATAGCTTTTCTTCCACGGAGCAAGCATCTTTTAATTTCATGCCTGCCATCACTGTCCACAGTGGTTTTGGAGCCCAAGAAAATAAAATTAATCCTGCCTACATAATGTAGCTCCAGTTAACAACTCTGCATACTGGAGCTCATGTGAGTTTCCATGGTTGGCAACACTCTGCATATTGTCACCCATTGAATGCCAGGATGGTGACGCATTCTTGAGGGGAATGGAAGCTTCATATTTGAAACTGTCCCAAATGTCTTACTACGTGCTTCTTTCTCCTTTTGGTCGATTCGGATTGGTTTCCTTTTGCTATAAAAAATGCAGTCATAAACATAGTACTTTCCTGAGTTTTGTGAATTATTCCAGAGAATTATTGAAGCTGAAGGGATAGTCCAAACTACTGAATTTCTAGCCAGCTGCCCAGAAGTGAGGCTGGCCAGGGGTCCCCTGAACTTGCGGCTGGTGTCAGAAGTGAGGGCAGTCTTGTGAGGATTGTGCCCTTCCCCTGTGGGGTCTAGCCTAACTCCACATAGTTGGTGTCAGAAGTCATTGCAGAAGTTCACGTGCATGTCTTTTGTCAAGATGTGGTTGAGAATGTTCAGTTAGGAGAGTGTCCTTGGGGCTGAGTACATCTGATCTTGGTACTAAGTACAGTTGCAGTTCCCCTGGGATGATGACCTATGTTGTATCATGAATGTGTGACTGACGATCACATATCCCCAGGGGATTTGCAGCATGGGCACTTCAGCCTCATTTCTGGCGTCATTTTGTTCCCAACTCGGAATGTCTTTTTTCCCCACACATTTCATTCATACTGCCATGGATGAGCCAGATATCATCTTGGGTCTTAAAAACCTCTGTTTCCAGATCTGGTTTATAGCTGATCTTTTTTTCTAGTGTGTCTTCTTAGAAGGAGCTTCATCTAACTTGATTTACACACTCTCACACACACATACACACACACAATTCCCCTCTCCACTTACAACCCTACCCACGCTTATATTTGTAAGTGTGGTATAGACATCATTGAAGATTTGAGGTCATGGAAAGAGGCCATATGTTATTAATATATCACATAAATAAATCATCTATGTGTAAATATTAAAGTATCATTTTAGCCCTCCACACTAGAGGTTTCTCACTGGTGTTTTATGCTTCCAGGTACCCAGCCAGGAATCTGCCATCTTTGTAGCTCTCCTCACCTTTCTTTTCTTTTTCTTTCCTTCTTTCTCATAAGCGAAAATAAATTCACATTTTCTCAGTTGCCTGATGTGTAGGAGTCATTCAACTTACCTCTGGATTTCTCTCAGAGGGAACAGATCCTCTGTGCAAGGAGCCAAAGTCAGGGGCCTCCCATCCAGCCATTTTGCTCTTGGTTATATTTCTGTATTCTAGTAGTGAACAATCAGAAAGATGAAGTTAAAAAATGGTGTATATAATAGCATCAGGAATCATAAACTACTAATTTGATTAAAGGTATGCAAGACTTGTATGGTAGAAAGTACAAAAAGTTGGTGAGAAAAATGAAGAAAGATATATCGATATACCTTGTTTATGAATTTACATAATATATACCATGTTTATGAATTCAATGACTCTTTATTCTAAGATATTATTTACATCCAAATTAATTAATAGATTAAACACAATCAAAATCCCATCAGGATTTTTATAGCAATTGAGATGTTTATTCTAAAATTTATATGTAAATGCAAGGGCTAAAATAACCATCCCCCAACTTAGAGGACATACACCACCTGATATTAAGACTTACTGCAAAGCTACAGTCATCAGAACAGTGGATGTTGGTTTAAAAATAGACCAGAGATCAGCAAATTTATTTTGGAAAGGACTAGATAGTAAATATTTTAGTCTTGAAGCCATATATAGTCTCTGTTACAATTATTCAACCCTGCTGTTTTAGCACAAAAGCAGCCACAGGAAATACATAAATGAATAGGCATAGTTATGTTCCAGTGAAACTTTATTTACAAGAAACAGAACTCAGTTGGGTTTGGCACATAGGCTGTAGTTTGCTGACTGCTGGAATAGACTAATAGAATAGATCAGAACTTCCAGAGATAGACCCATACTTACAGTTTTTGACAGAGGGGCTAAATAATTAAATGGGGCAGGAAGAAGTTATTTTCAACAAACAAGTTAGAACACCCGGATAACTGATAGGGAAAAATGAACCTTGACCCCTTCCTCAAACTCTGCCCAGAAATTAATATATGGAAGAGCAAAATTTATAATACTGTTAGAAGAAAACAAAGTATGTGAAGAATACTTTTGTTTCTTTCAGAGAAGGCAAAGATGTCTTAGAAAGCGTAATGCACTAAACGTAAAAGGTAAAAATTGATAACTTAGATTTCATGAAAAAATCCACTGCCCAACAAAAGATATTTAAACAATAAATAGGCAAATCCCAGCCTGAGGACAAATATTTGTGAGATATAAATTCAACAAAGAAGTTTATTTAGAATATGTGAAGAACTTGAGCAAATCAATATAAAGAGCTAAACAACCTAATGGATAGAAAAGATACTTCAAAAAAAACAGAGAATAAATGATTGACAGTCCATGAAAAGATGGACTTTCTCTTTTGGAGAAAAAGTTAGTACATTTCAGGTATTACGGGATAGGTCTGTCGTGTTAAGGGGAAGCTTGTTTAGTCGTTGTTTAGTTGCTCAGTCGTGTCCAACTCTTTGCGACCCGTGGACTGTAGCCCACCAAGCTCCCCGGTCCCTGGGATTCTCCAGGCAAGAACACTGGAGTGGGTTGCCATTTCCTTCTCCAATGCATGAAAGTGAAAAGTGAAAGTGAAGTCGCTCAGTCGTGTCTGAGTCTTCGAGACCCCATGGACTGCAGCCTACCAGGCTCCTCCATCCATGGGATTTTCCAGGCAAGAGTACTGGAGTGGGGTACCATTGCCTTCTCCGCCAACCTCTACAGTCTTCAGCAAAACTGCAGGTGCTGAGAGAGACTGACACAAGTTCTGGTTGGTTCTCATTGGCTTTATCTCATGCTCCTGAGTTCCAGCTTGTCCTGTGGGGCTTCAAGCTCTAGCATCAGACAAACAGGCAACAGCCTTACAGAGATAGTCTAACCGGAACCTACAACTGTGTAGGGTCGAACATATATACATGTGCTCAGTCACTCCATTGTGTCTGACTCTTTACCACCCCATGGACTGTAGTCCACCAGGTTCCTCTGTCCATGGGATTTCCCAGTCAAGAATACTGGAGTGGGTTGCCATTTCTTCCTCCAGGGGATCTTCCCCACCCAGGATCAAACCCATGTCCCCTGGGTCCTCCTGCAATGGCAGGTGGATTCTTTACCCCCAATATATATGCTTATATGTATTTACACAGTGATATAGAGAATCTTCTATAAGTGCTTCTTCTCTGAACCCTGGTTAATGCAGGGTCACTGCATGAAACTACTGACAACTCCCTGGTTTCCTGAGGAGGACTTCCTCTGCTTTTCTTCACCTCAGCTGTATTGTCCAAAACCCTCAGAAGAGCCAACTTGAGGGCCAGCCGCCCCTGCCTCTGATGCTTAAAGGAGCCAACAAAAAGCGAATGATGGGGTTGGCACTGCTCTATAGGACCATCCCCATGCTAAAACAAAGAAATCCTCCTGAAGCCAGTACAGCAGAAACCTTTGGATGCCTGAGGGGAGGCTGCCGAGGAGGAAAGCCAGCACTGTGAGCAGGATGCAGAGCCTGGTCAGCCACCCCTGCTGGGACTCGCAGAGGACCCTGGCCAGCAGGGCCAGGCTGGAGCTAGCAAGAACCACCAGTAAGAACACCCATCACCCAGCAATGATGAAATCAAACATCCAACACCAAACACGGTCAAAATCCCTAACCAGGAAGCCACAGGAATTCCCTGCCAGGATCCTCAGCAGCAGGGACAGGGCCCAGAGCAGGGCACCCGTGACAGCTGACACGTGTTTGGGGGCAGTGGCAGCAGTGCCAAATGGGGATACAGGGCAGACAAGCAGCACTTGGTGCTAATGGCACTGAGAAAGCTCCTGTGTGTGTGTGTGTGTGTGTGTGTGTGTGTGTGTGTGTGTGTTAGTTGCTCTGTCGTGTCTGACTTTTTGCAATCCCATGGACTGTAGCCCGCCAGGCTCCTCTATCCATGAGGTTCTCCAGGCAAGAATACTGGAGTAGGTTGCCATTTCCTTCTCCAGAAAGCTCCTGAGAGGTAGGCAAAGATAGGCACAAAGTTGAGAACAATGGGTTGTGGCTGTGGCAGGAAGTGATGAGTGTCTCCAGAGGTCTTGTAATCTGGCAGCAGAGGAAGAGAAAGTTGGCTTTCCACCAGTTTTAAGATGTAGATGGTGAAGATATATCATTACGCATGTGGAAGCCCAGGAGCCAGAGCACAACCGCGTTTCCTGCCAGGCCTCCCATGGCAGAGAGGATATTCGGCAAGAGCAGGGTCAGGGTCAGTATGTCACCTCAGAAAGGGTCTTGTCACTTTGACTCATGAGTATGAGTTCAGTCTCCCTGGCTGGGGTGGTCGGATCCAAGCTCAGAAACCCCCCGCTGGTGCTCCTGGGCGCACAAACAAACGTGGGCACCTGCTGTGTGACCATCCATTCTCACAGCCACCCTGCTAGGCGGGAGTTAATGTCCCCATGTTACAGAGGAGGGAAGGAGGCTTGCAGAGATTAAGATACTTACCGAGGTCCACATGGCTCAGAATCTCCCTGTAATGCAGGAGACTCAGGTTCGATCCCTGTGTTAGGAAGATGCCTTGGAGAAGGGAATGGCCACCCACTCCAGTATTCTTGCTTGGGAATCCCATGGACAGAGGATCCTGGTGGGCTACAGTCCATGGGGTCACAAAGAGTCAGACATGACTAAGCGACTAAATGTGTGCATGCACACATACACACACACAGATACAAATACATATTCTGAAAAGAAGAGTACAGAGGGCGATTGAAACATCATATTAATACAAAACTTGAATGAGGACAACATTGTAGTACTGATTCATACGTAGAACAACTTACAGTGGAAAAGTCTCAGAATTGGACACAAATGCATATGGAAATTTACTGTATGACAAAGGGTGTATGTTAAAGTAGTGGGTAAAGCATATACTATTCAATGAATGGGATTGAGGCAACTGATAACCATCTAAAATAAAATAAAGTTGAAAACATACTTTGCATACCATGTTGGGATAAATCCAAGGATACTAAATACTTAAAAATAAATAAAATATAAAAACAATAGAATGGGAATAGAATAGAGATCTCTTCAAGAAAATTAGAGATACCAAGGGAACTTTTCATGCAAAATGGGCACAATAAGGACAGAAATGGTCTGGACCTAACAGAAGCAGAAGATATTAAGAAGAGGTGGCAAGAATACATGGAAGAACTGTACAAAAAAGATCTTCACGACCCAGATAATCATGATGATGTGATCACTCACCTAGAGCCAGACATCCTGGAATGCAAAGTCAAGTGGGCCTTAGGAAGCATCACTATGAACAAAGCTAGTGGAGGTGATGGAATTCCAGTTGAGCTATTTCAAATCCTGAAAGATGATGCTGTGAAAGTGCTGCACTCAATATGCAAGCAAATTTGGAAAACTCAGCAGTGGCCACAGGACTGGTAAAGGTCAGTTTTCATTCCAATCCCAAAGAAAGGCAATGCCAAAGAATGCTCAAACTACCGCACAATTGCACTCATCTCACACGCTAGCAAAGTAATGCTCAAAATTCTGCAAGCCAGGCTTCAACAGTACGTGAACCGAGAACTTCCACATGTTTAAGCTGAATTTAGAAAAGGCAGAGGAACCAGAGATCAAATTGGCAACAAATGATGGATCATCGAAAAAGCAAGAGAGTTCCAGAAAAACATCTACTTTTGATTTATTATTGACTATGCCAAAGCCTTTGACTATGTGGATCACAACAAACTGTGGAAAATTCTTTAAGAGATGGAAATACCAGACCACCTGACCTGCCTCCTGAGAAATCTGTATGCAGGTCATGAAGCAACAGTTAGAACTGGACATGGCAGAGTACATCATGAGAAATGCTGGACTGGATGAAGCACAAACTGGAATCAAGATTGCCGGGAGAAATATCAATAACCTCAGATATGCAGATGACATCACCCTTATGGCATAAAGCGAAGAGGAACTAAAGAGCCTCTTGATGAAAGTGAAAGAGGAGAGTGAAAAAGTTGGCTTAAAACTCAGCATTCAGAAAACTAAGATCATGGCATCCAGTCCCATCACTTCTTGGCAAATAGATGGGAAACAGTGGAAACAGTGACAGACTTTATTTTCTTGGGTTCCAAAATCACTGCAGATGGTGACTTCAGCCATGAAATTAAAAGATGCTTGCTCCTTGGAAGAAAAGTTATGACCAACCTAGACAGCATATTAAAAAGCAGAGACATTACCTTGCCAACAAAGTTCTGTCTAGTCAAAGGTATGGTTTTTCCAGTAGTCATGTATGGATGTGAGAGTTGGACTATAAAGAAAGCTGAGCACCGAAGAACTGATGCTTTTGAACTGAGGTGCAGGAAAAGACTCTTGAGTCCTTTGGACAGTAAGGAGATCCAAGCAGTCCATCCTAAGGGAAATTGGTCCTGAATATTCATTGGAAAGACTGATGCTGAAGCTGAAACTCCAGTACTTTGGCCACCTGATGCAAAGAACTGACTCATTGGAAAAGACCTTGATGCAGGGAAAGATTGAAGGCAGGAGGAGAAGGGGATGACAGAGGATGAGATGGTTAGATGGCCTCACCGACTTAATGGACATGAGTTTGAGTAAACTCTGGGAGTTGGTGATGGATAAGGAGGCCTGGCATGCTGCAGTCCAAGGGGTTGTGGAGAGTCAGACACAGCTGAGTTACTGAACTGAACTGAATAGTATCTGGATAAACTCTAGGAAAATTCCTTTTAACTCAAAGTGGAGAAGATTTTCAAAGTATGGCACAAAATTCAGAAGATATTAAAGAAAAGATTAATGAAGACAACATAATGAAAAATTTTGGCATGGCATGAACCACCATAATCAAGAGATAAGTAATAAGTTGAGAAATATTAGTTACTCATATCAAAGATGAAGAACTAATTTCTCCTAATTGCAAAAGTTTCCATAAAATTATAATTCTAGGTCTAATAAGCCAATAATAAAATGACTATGGGACACAAATTCATAATTTCTAGAAAATAAAAATGGCTCTTAAACATATAGAAGAATGAGAAGCCAAACATGTAATGAAACATGCAAATTAAAATCACACAGTTATATTTTACTCATTGAAGTATGAAAGACCCCACAGTTTGGTAGTGTGGGGACAAGGCACTCTCACCTGTTTCTGGTGGGAGTGAAGGCTGATAGAGTCCCCAGGAAGGGCAACTTGCAACATAGATCAACATGTATAAAGTATCTAAGTTTTTCTACCTTATAATTGCTCATCTAGCAACTTATCTTAGAGATATTTGTCTCTTACACATGTACAAATATAAGTTCATAAATGCAGAACTATTTGCAGTAAAAAAGATTGGCAACAGCCAAAATGGCCATCAGTACTGTGTAAATTAGTGGTTATTAGTCCATCCATACAATGGAATACTGTGTAACTGTATTAAGAGAACAACAAACCTGATATGGAAGGACCTCCAAGATATAACAAGTTAAAAAAAAAAAAGACAGTGTGCAGAACAATATGTGTATGTGTGAAAAGGAATGCATATATTATACATATATGTACATATAGTATAATACATGTATTATATATACTATTCCTTCTCATAAAAATATATCTATATACACTTGTTTTAGCATTTAAATATCTCTGGAAAGATTAAAAAAACTAATAACCATAATAACTGTATTTGTCTTTGTGGAGAAGACACAGATGCCTGAAGGCCTGGAATGGAATGACCATTTTCAATGAATGCTTTAAAATTGTTTTAAGCTACAAATGTATTGCTATTTCAAAAATAACATTTTAGAACAAGGAAAATAAATTTAATGATGTAGCCAAGAGGGTGAGACAGAGATGTGAAGAGGGAGATGAGGGTAGGCAAGTAAATGGAGGAGGAGACGGAGGAGAGAGAGGAGGAGAGAGATTGAGAAAAAAGATGCTCCATAAAGGCAAGCAGAGAGAGCAGGCTGTGGACGGAGGGGAATGGAGACCTGGCGGTCTTTAAGTTAGGAAATGGAAGACCGTGTTTGTGGTTGCAGAGATGATCCAGTAGAGAAGGATCATTGCGAGGCAGGTGGAGAGGTAATCACTGTCTACAGTTTCTGTGTAGGAGAGGGGTGGGAGCTGGCATGTGGGTAGAAAAGATGGCTTTGGATAAGAGTGTGTAGAACTATTCCCTGGCATGGCAGGAAAGGCAGAGAAATGAGCTCAGAGGCAGATTGGCTGGTAGATTTGGTGTGAGGAGATGGAGAAGTTTTCAGCAGAGCATCATCTGTGAGTGTTAGAAGAGTGAAGAGGAGGTTTCAGGGGAGAGATGGTGTGAAATGTTTCCCTTGGAGAAGGGTAATTATGGAAACATTACATAATCACTCAGCAGAACCAAGTGGATACCTGACGTGTGTGGACCTACATTGAAAGTGAAACCTCTGGGTGTGGTTGGATGTTGTTCTTCAAACCCATACTTAGCTCCCTGGCAACAGGCATGGCGTTAGTGGGAATCAGATTCAACCAGGGCAAAAGACTTGGCACATCATGTGGAAGGCAGGTAAACGCATGAAAAGATGTTCAGCATTCCTCACCATTAGGAAAAGCAAATCAAAGCCATGATGCCACCACACAATACACACTTCTTAGAATGGCTAAAATAAAAAAAAATACTGATAGTTTCAAATATTGATAAAGATTTGAAAAACTGAATCTTACATATCATATGTTGCTGATGGGAATGTAAAATGGTACAGTCTCATTGGAAAACTCTTTTGCGTTTTCTTTAAAGTTGAACATACACTTAACCATATAACCCAGCAATCTATTCCTGGCATTTATCCTAGAAAATGGAAAACTTATGTTCACATAGAAACCTATATAGAAATGTTCATGACAGGTTTATTTATAATAGGAAACTGAAAACAAACTAGATATCCTTTCACTTGTGAATATTGAAACCAAATGTAGTACATGCATACCATGGAATACTATCCAAAAATGAAAAAAAACAGCAACATCAAGCTATTGAAACATACAACCACTTGGGTTGAGGACATATGCTCAAAAACCCCAAATCGAAAGTTTTGACATTGTACAATTCCATTTATATAACATTTCTGAAATGACAGAACAATCAAGATGGGGAACGGATCAGTGGTTGCTGGTTGCTAGGGGTTTGAGAAGGGGGATGGAGTGGGTTTGACTATAAATACAGAGCTGAAGGGAGTTTTTTGGTGGTGAAGACTTTCATATCATGAAAGTGTTGGTGGTTATACAGTAGAAGATGTGATAAAATGCCCTAGAATTATATATAATGGCATGAAAATGAGTGCATGCAAAAGTGTGTGAAATCTATGTGAGATCTCTAATGTTGATAGTGGTATCATACTATGATCAATTTCTTGGTTTTGATAATGTACTTTATGAGGATGTCACTGTTGGCAAAGGCTTGGTGATGGATGAAAAGGACTTTTTGTACTATTTTTTGCAACTCATTAGTCGATAATTAATTCAGGAAAGTGAAAAAACTAAAAGGTTAGTTTGTTGGATTGACTCCCTAGGTGGATACTGAAGACACGGTGAGGACAGGGTTATGCCTCGGAGAAGTCTATAAGCCAAGTGTACGGCTAGAAGATAATGTAGTGAGCATTCACATAATTCACTGTTAAAATTAAGCATATATTTAAAATTTTGTCAGGTTTTTCCAATCTCTCCTTAAAAATAAACAAAATGTTACAGATACAACTAGAGGTTCAAACCTGTTTCTCTTCTTTCATTGATTTCTTCAGAACTTCTGAAGATGACATACATTATTCTTTCATGTGTGTAACAGGGTATTAAAACAGAAGCTTTGCTCTAAATATCAAGATGCTATGTTGTTCAGTCACCCAGTCATGTCCAACTCTGTGACCCCATGGACTGCAGCACGCCAGGCCTCTGTTCCTCACCATCTTCTAGAGTTTGCCCAAGTTCATGTCCATTGCATTGGTGATGCCATCCAGTCATCTCATCCTCTGATGCTCTCTTCTCCCTCTGCCCTCAATCTTTTCTGGCATCAGGGTCTTTTCCAATGAGTTGGCTGTTCACATCAGGTGGCCAAAATACTGAAGCTTCAAATTCAGCATCAGTCTTTCCAATGAGTATTCAGGGTTGATTTCCTGTAAGATTGACTGGTTTGATCTCCTTGCAATCCAAGGGACTCTCAGGAGTCTTCTCCAACACCACAGTTCAAAGGAATCAATTCTTTGATGCTCTCTCTCCTTTACAGTCCAACTCTCACAACCGTACATGACCACTGGGAAGACCATAGGGTTGACTGTACAAACCTTTGTTGACAGAGTAATGTCTCTGCTTTTCAACACACTGTCTAGGTTTGTCATAGCTTTCCTGCCAAAAAGCAACCATCTTCTGATTTCATAGTTGCAGTCACCATCCACAGTGATTTTAGAGCCTGAGGAGAGGAAGTCCCTTCACAGATCACTGCCTTGTCGTGGCGAAGGGTCTGCGTAACTCTATGAAGCTATGAGCCATGCTATGTAGGGCCACCCAAGACAAGTCATAGTGGAGAATTCTGGCAAAACATGATCCACTGGAGGAGGGAATGGCAAGCCACCCCAGTATACTTGCTGTGAGAACCTCATGAACTGTATAAAAAGACAAGATACTATAGATACTACATTTTGAAAAATGGGGCTTCCCTGTGGCTCAGATGGTAAAACATCTGCTTGCAATGAGGGAGACCCAGGTTCGATCCCTGGGTCGGGAAGATCCCCTGGAGAAGGAAATGGCAAACCACTCCAGTATTCTTGCCTGGAAAATTCCATGGATTGAGTAGCCTGGTATGTTACAGTCCATGGGGTTGCAAAGAGTCAGACATGACTAAGCAACTTCACTTGCTTGCACAGGATGATATGCAGAATTTAGGTAGAAAATTTCTGATAATTGCTTACTGAGTCTTACATCATCATCCATGTCAAAGTTGTTAAAATTTTTAGAGTTGAATTTTTATGTGAGGAATAAAACATCAAATTCAATTTAAAGATGAACCATCTCCCCTGCTCCCAGTTCGACTCTTGCAGATGAGAAGACTGCAGCAGGGAAATGGGTGCTCTTTGTTGCTTCTCTCTTTTTCTCCCCCACTTTCTCCTTATTGTACCTTCCTACTGTTTCTAGTTGTGATTTCTGACCCTGGAGGGTTGGGCATATTCCAGGGAGGAAGATCAGGAGAGGAGGACTTGCTTTTTATGGTTTATCCTGTTGGGGTAACTTTGTTGGCTCTCTCTGAACTTAACAATTTTGTAGAGTTGACTCCAACTGATTGTGAAAAACTTATGCCAACATTTATCCCTTCAGGATCATGAGAAGCATTGCTCATTGCTCATGGCATTCCAGTCTCACGAGGGATCTAGCAACCAAGACCAAATACTTGGGGTGTCACAGGGAATAAAACTTGTTGGCATACTGATCACCATTCTCTAAACCAACCTCTGTGCTTTATTAGCAATGCCACTATGAACTGCTTTTTCTTCAGTTTTCATTTGTCCAGATCCTATTGATCTTCCCTTCCCTACCTTAAAAGATTGGTGTGGTTGGCAAAAGTGACACAGGTTACTTGCTTGGTAAATTGTAGAATCATCAACTGTAACTCCAAGTATTTTAGGAAGCCTTCCCTGATCCACTTACCACCATGTACATCCTTATTAATGAGATCATATCCCTCTCTGTGTTCGTATCCTGGCAGAATTCAGAGCCAGTCATAACAGTATGTTAAGTATGTATAAGAGCCCTTCTTCCACATTCTATTATAAGCTCCTGGAGAACAAAAATCAAATCTCATCTATTTGTAAACATTGACAATATTGGTGTCTAATACATACCCTACCATCATAAAGAAAGAGTATCAAGCAACCTTCCTGAATTCCAAAAGGTGAAATCGCTCAGCCATGTCTGACTCTGTGACCTAGGACTGTAACCTACCAGGCTCCTCTGCCATGGGATTTGCCAGGCAAGAGTATTGGAGTGGGTTGCATTTCCTTCTCCAGGGGATCTTCCCAACCCAGGGATTGAACCCAGGTCTCCCTCATTGCAGGCAGGCAGCTGCTTTACTGTCTGGGCCACCAGGGAAGCCCACCAGGTAGCTGCCAAATACAGCTTCAGATGAGAATGCATGTGCTCATGATTATAGTCAAAGCATAGAGACATGAACTTCTGAGGCCGCCTGACTTATAACTGAAGTTACCTTCTTGTCTATGGTGAAGTCAGTCCCTACTGCCTTATTCTGAAGACAAGTGCCCAACAACAAATGGCATAAAACAGACTGGTGCAGTCCTGTTACCTCACTATCTGCTTGAGTTGCCTTGTGACCCAAGTTGCTCATGAGAATCTGGATTCCCTGACTGCAGGTCCAGTGCTCTTCCCAGCCTAGCACTTCCCAGTTCTATATTCCTGCATTTTCTTTGTTCTTTAGTTGCTAAGTCATGTCTGACTCTTTTTTGTTTGTTTGTTTGTTTTAAATATAAATTTATTTATTTTAATTGGAGGTTAATCCTTTACAATATTGTATTGGTTTTGCCATACATCAACATGAATCCACCCAGAGAGGCATGTCTGACTCTTTTGCAATCCCATGGACTGTAGTCTGCCAGGCTTCTCTACCTATAGCTTTCCCAGGCAAGAGTACTGGAGTGGGTTGCCATTTCCTTCTCCAGGGGATCTTCCCGACCCAGGAATGGAATCCCTTGACAGGAGGATTCTTTACCACTGAAGCCCATATTCCTGCATATCCCAGGATATTTGGATGCTGAGGTGGGCTTGGCTGGAGGCAAGGACTTCCTCTGCTGGAATATAGGGTAATGAGAATAAGTAGAGGTGCAATGCCTATGCCTTAGCACCTGCAGGGACCCTTCTTAAAAATGCTTTCTTGAATTGTGCCTGGATGTGATGTCACAGTGTGGACTAAAGACTGCTAGAAGATTCAGCATAGTGAGTCTAGTGATTTAATCAATTATATACCTTTTCCTGAGGATGTTGTCAATCATGGGAGCCACCTGGATTCATATTGCCATGCTTTTCCTGGGTGGTTGGGTATGACATTCTTCTTCAGGATTGAAGCTATTTATACTGTTTTGCTATTGTATTTGCATAGTATATTTTGAAGTTAGGAAGTGTGTTGCCTCCAGATTTGTTCTACTTTCTAAATATTGCTTCGATTATTCAGAGTCTTTTTGGACCTACATGGATTTAAGAAGATTGTTTTCCTATTTCTGCAAAAAAAAAAAAAATGCTATTTGTATTTTGCTGGAGAGTGGATCAAATCTATAGATCTCCTTGAATACCATGGACATTTTAACAATATTAACTCTTCCAATTCCTGAGCATAAAATGTCTTTCCTTTAAGTTGGGTACTTTTAAATTTCTTCATCAATGCTTTGTAGTTTTAAGTGTATGCATCTTTTATTGTCTTGATTAAGTTCATTCCTAAGTATTTTATTATTTTTGATAATAAATTGTAAATGAGAAAAAATGGAATTTTTAAATGATCCTTTCTCTGGGGACCCTTGACTCCCAAACAACTCTGTGATCGCATGGATCACATTGTGTGGCAGTCTGTCCCACACTAGGCTCCTTCCTTCCACAGACTGTGAGTTCCTTGAAGATGAATATGTTGTCTTTGAACCTCTAGTGCCTGGCACAGGGACTGGAACATTGAAGATGTTCAGTTATTATTTATGGAAAGAACAGAAGAATACTGAGTGACTCTGCTATGAGAAGCCTGTTTAGTGATATCGTTAAAAGTAGTAGAAATAGATAGGTTAATTGCAACAGTCTGTTAAAGGGCAATTATAAAAAAGGATATATTTGTAATAGAAATATTTTATTTTAACCCAGAATTCATTCACCAAAATAAAGGAGCAAGAAGGACTTTCCTTTGACTATGGTCATAAAATGTTGTTCTAGTCTTTTTTGCAGACAGCACATCCATCAGCCTTGTCTATTATTTGCAGTTGTATTTATTAGAGATCTTAACATCATGTGTATAGCATTCTGCTTGATGATGTTTTTCAATATTGCTAATTTTTTTTCAGTTTTGTATAGTTGTCAGGCTCATTCCTGATTAAATTACAATAATCTTGAGACTAGCTTTTATTGCCCTTTTAAGCACTAATTAATTTTCATCAAAAATTCTCTTTTTATATTCATATTTCATTGATTTTATAATGTGTTTTGATAAACTTGATGAATCAGATGATTACATGAAAAAGTCTAACTGGCATAAGAAAGGTTGGAAATAGGCCCAATTGTTTCCTACAAACCAGCTAACTCAGGGCTGTAGTGTCCAGGTGTACTAGGTAGTCAATGAATGGTCCTGAGGACTCAGTGTTTACTGGACGTCAGTCAATCTATTTTCTTAGTGGAATGGACAGGCTTGGTTAAACAGATAAGTGTCTGTTAACCAGAGATTTACATAAAAAGTGTTTGCTCCATAAAGAAGTAGCGTAGTGCTTTATCAAGTAGGTTTAGATAACATTTGTCAAAGTCATGCATGAATAAATGGTCATAGGTGACAGCTCCCAAAAGGTGCCACGAGGGACTTTCATATCTTTTTTCTCTTCCTGAAGAAAACTCCTGAATATCAAGCATGATCCACCCTAAGGTGAAGCTAGGTGGAAAAACCATTGCTGGTTTAGGAAAGAAGGCAGCTCATGAGCAAACCCTTTCCTTTTCTTCCGTTCTCCCCAGAGGCAGCAAGCACACCTGCAATGAAAGGGAAGCACTTTCTTCAGATTGACCAGCTCCAGGGGACGCTGTCCATCCTCTTGAGTGGGAGGTGCCTGAAGGATACCTGGTGACTGAGCCAGTCTTTTCAAGATGCTAGACAACCATGAGTTTCAATGGGGAGCTATTAATAACTGAGAATAGTCATTGGTCCAATCCTATACATTATGGATTCAAAGGCATGCTCTTTTTCCTTGAAGACCTCACAGTGTGATGAAGAAGGGACACATGAATCATTACAGTATAGTATTATAAGTGCTATAATAGAGGAATGTTAGGACTGAGTGAATTCTGTGAGTTCAGAGCTGCGGGGACTGAGCTTAAGCATCCATCTCTAAGTTATCTTGCAGCCAACATGAAGAGGAAAGCCAATGACTTCAAAATAACCAGTTGCCCACATGAAACCCAACAGTCTTTGGTTTAAACACTACATGACATTTCTCTACAGGATTCCTCATAATGGACATTTTCAGCCAAAACTGTACATTTGATGAAATCACAGCTCACAGAGTTAGGAAATCTAACTCTCCTAAGAACCCTCTGTCTAAATCTGTCTCATCACATCAAAGCATCCTGTTTGGTGCTTAGGCTACAAGCGTTGTCTTTCTTCTGCTTCCATCACCCTGCATCCTAGCTTGATTAAGACCTCACATACAACCTAACACTACTGCAGCATTTGGAAATCAAGGGACAGGCGCATCTAGGATATAGAATTAGCAGAGTGCTAGATTGGGAGACCACTGGATCTGGAGTTAGGGTACCTGAGTTCTGAGTACAGAACTGTGAAAAATGAATCTATAAGTAAACTTGGGGGAGAACTGACATCTTAATATTAAGTTATGAACAGGGACTATCTCTCCATTTATTTAGTTCTTTGATTTCTTTCATTAGAGCTTTGTAGTTTTTCTTATATAGATCTTGTATAGATTTTATAGATAAAATAATAAAGCATATTTTATTAGATTTATACTTAGATATTTCATTTTAAGGGATGCTAATATAAATGTGTGTGCCAATCAGTAGTGTCCAACTCTTTGCAACCCTATGGACTGTAGCCCACCAGGATCCTCTTTCCATGGGGATTCTCCAGGCAAGAATACTGGAGTGGATTGCTATGCCCTCCTCCAGGGGATCTTCCCAACCCAGGGATCAAACCCAGGTCTCCAGCATTGCAGGCAGATTCTTTACCATCTGAGCCACCCAGGGAATATAAATAAATACTGTGTTTTTAATTTCAAGTTCCACTTGTTCATTGTTGGTAAATAGGAAAACAATTGACATTTGTATATTAACTTTGTATCCTGTAACCTTGCTATAATTGCTTCTAGGTTCCAGAGGATTTAAAAAAAATTATTTTAGATTTTCTTTGTAGACATGTCTATCTGCAAACAAGACAGTTTTATATCTTCCTTCCTGATCTATATACATTTAACTTACTTTTCTTACTGAATTAGCAAGAACTTCAAGTGTAATGTTGAAAAGAAATGGTGAGAGGGGACATTCTTGCCTCATACCTGATTTTAGTGGGACAGCTTCAAGCATCTTTGTGGGAAAGTTTCAAGTATGCTGTTAGTTGTAGAATTATTGTACATCTTAACAAGTTGAGAAAGTTCTCTGTTTTTAGTTAACTGAATTTTTATCATGAATGGCTGTTGTTTCATCAAATGCTTTTTCTGCATCTACAGAAATTATTGTGATTTTACTTATTTTACTCTGTTCATGTTATGAATTATATTAACTGATTTTTTAAATGCTGAACCAGTCTTGCATATCTGGAATAAATTCCACATGGACATGGTATATAATTTTTAATGCCTTCTTAAGATTCTATTTGCTAACATTTTGTTGAAGGTATTTCAACTATGTTCACAAGAGATACTGGTCTGTAGTTTCCTTTTCTTGTAACATCTTTATCTGGTTTTGGTATTAGAGCAATGCTGACATCATAGAATGAGTTAGGAAGTAGCCCCTCTTCTATCCATTGAATAAGATTGTAGAGAATTGGTATAATTTCTTCCTTAAATGTTGGGTAGAATTCACCAGTTAACTCATTGGAGCCTGGCACTTTCTGTTTTGAAAGGTTATTATTACTGATATAATTTTGTTAAAAATACATATTCAGTATATATATTCATATTGTCTCTTTCTTCTGTGAGTTTTGGTAGATTGTGTTTTTCTTTTTTAAAATTTTTTTATTTACTTTATTCTACTTTACAATACTGTATTGGTTTTGCCATACATCAACATGAATCTGCCATGGGTGTACACGTGTTCCCAATCCTGAACCCCAGGAATCCATCCATTTCAGGTAGGCTATCAAATTTGTGGGCATAGGGTTGTATAGTATTCCTTTATTGTCCTGTTAATGTCCATGGAGTCTGTAGTGATGTCCCTTGCTTTATTTTTGATATTAGTAATTTGTGTCCTTCTTTTGTTTCTAGTTAGCTTGACTGGAGACTTATTGATTTTATGAATCTTTTCAAAAAAGCATCTTTTTAAAAATTATTTTATTCAAGTATAGTTGATTTACAATGTTGTTATTTTCTTCTGTACAGCAAAGTGATTTAGTTATACATATATACATATATATTTATTTTCATTTTCTTTTCCATTTTGGTTTATCACAGGGTATTGAACATAGTTCCCTGTGCTACACAGTAGGACCTTGTTGTTTATCCATTCTCTATGTGAGAGTTTGCATCTGCTAATCCCATGCTTCTGGTCCATCTCTCTGCCCTTCCCCCCTAAACCTGGCAACCGTAAGTTTGTTCTCTATGTCTGTGAGTCTGAGAATCAGCTTTTGGCTTCATTGATTTTCTCTATTGATTCTCTATTTTTGATTTCATTGATATATATATACTTTAATTTTTATTACTCCTTTTCTTCTGCTTACTTTATTTTGCTTTTTTTTCCTTTTCTAGTATATGCATTCAGCATTTTAAGTTTCCCTTTAAGCACTGCTCTTACTGAATCCTGCAACTTTTGATAAATTGTATTTTAATTTTAATTGAAAATATTTTAGACTTTATCTTGAGTTCTCTTCTTTGACCCATGTGTTATTTAGAAGTGTATTATTTAATCTCTATGTATTTTGGAATTTTCCAGTTATCTTTCTATTAATTGATTTCTAGCTGAATTCCATTGTGGTCTGAGAACAGACACTGAAAGATTTCTCTTATTTTACATTTGTTAAGGTGTGTTTCATGGCCCAGTATGTGACCTGTCTTGATGAATATTCCATGTGAGCATGAAAAGAAGGTGTATTCTGTTATTGTTGGATGAGGTAGTCTATAGATGTCCATGATAACAAGTTGATTTATGATGTTGTTGAGTTCAGCTATGTCTTTACTGATTTTCTGCCCACTGAATCTTTCCATTTCTGATAGAGGGGTGTGAAAGTATCCAACTGTAATAATGGATTCTGCTATTTATCCTTGAAGTTCTATCAGTTTTTGCCTCATGTAGTTTGATGCTGTTTTTAGGCATATAGATATTAAGAATTTTTATGTCTTCTTGGAGAATTCACCCCTTTATAATAATTATGTAATGCCCTTCTTTATCTCTGAAACTTTCCTTGTTTTAAAGTCTGCTTGATCTGAAATTATATAACTACTCCTGCTTTTAAAAATTTGTGTTATGCTGCTGAATAACCAACAAATCACAGAAGAAATCAAAAAAGAAATCAAAATATGCATAGAAATGAATGAAAATGAAAACACAACAACCCCAAACCTGTGAGATACTGTAAAAGCAGGAACAAGGGGAAAGTTCATAGCAATATAGGCATACCTCAAGAAATAAGAAAAAAGTCAAATAAATAACCCACCTCTACATCTAAAGCAACTAGAAAAGGAAGAAATGAAGAACCCCAAGGTTAGTAGAAGGAAAGAAATCTTAAAAATTAGGGCAGAAATAAATGCAAAAGAAACAAAAGAGACCATAGCAAAAAATCAACAAAGCCAAAAGCTTGTTCTTTCAAAGAATAAATAAAATTGACAAACCATTAGTCAGACTCATCAAGAAAAACAGGGAGAAAAATCAAATCAATAAAATTAGAAATGAAAATGGAGAGATCACAACAGACAACACAGAAATACAAAGGATCATAAGAGACTACTATCAGCAATTATATGCCAATAAAATGGACAACGTGGAAGAAATGGATAAATTCTTAGAAAAGTACAACTTTCCAAAACTGAACCAGGAAGAAATAGAAAATCTTAACAGACCCATCACAAGCACGGAAATTGAAAGTGTAATCCGAAATCTTCCAGCAAACAAAAGCCCAGGTCCAGACGGCTTCACAGCTGAATTCTAACAAAAATTTTGAGAAGAGCTAACACCTATCCTACTAAAACTCCTCCAGAAAATTGCAGAGGAAGGTAAACTTCCAAACTCATTCTATGAGGCCACCATCACCCTAATACCAACACCTGACAAAGATGCCACAAAAAAAGAAAACTACAGGCCAATATCACTGATGAACATAGATGCAAAAATCCTTAACAAAATTCTAGCAATCAGAATCCAACAACACATTAAAAAGATCATACACCATGACCAAGTGGGCTTTATCTCAGGGATGCAAGGATTCTTCAATATCTGCAAATCAATCAATGTAATACACCACATTAACAAATTAAAAAATAAAAGCCATATGATTATCTCAATAGATACAAAGAAAGCCTTTGACAAAATTCAACATCCATTTATGATAAAAACTCTCCAGAAAGCAGGAATAGAAGGAACATACCTCAACATAATAAAAGCTATATATGACAAACCCACAGCAAACATTATCCTCAATGGTGAAAAATTGAAAGCATTTCCCTAAAGTCAGGAACAAGACAAGGCACCACTACTATTCAACATAGTTTTGGAAGTTTTGGCCACAGCAATCAGAGCAGAAAAAGAAATAAAAGGGATCCAAATTGGAAAAGAAGAAGTCAAACTCTCACTGTTTGCAGATGACATGATCCTCTACATAGAAAACCCTAAAGACTCCACCAGAAAATTACTAGAGCTAATCAATGAATATAGTAAAGTTGCAGGATATAAAATCAACACACAGAAATCCCTGGCATTTCTATACATTAATAATGAGAAAATAGAGAAATTAAGAAAATAATTCCATTCACCATTGCAACGAAAAGAATAAAATACTTACAAATATATCTACCTAAAGAAATAAAAGGCCTATATATAGAAAACTATAAAACACTGGTGAAAGAAATCAAAGAGGACACGAATAGATGGAGAAATATACTGTGTCCATGGATCAGAAGAATCAATATAGTGAAAATGAGTATACTACCCAAAGCAATCTATAGATTCAATGCAATCCCTATCAAGCTACCAAGGGTATTTTTCACAGAGCTAGAACAAATAATTTCATAATTTGTATGGAAATTTTAAAAACCTTGAATGGCCAAAGCAGTCTTGCAAAAGAAGAATGGAACTGGAGGAATCAACCTGCCTGACTTCTGGCTCTACTACAATGCCGCAGTCATCAAGACAGTATGGTACTGGCACAAAGACAGAAATATAGATCAGTGGAACAGCATAGAAAGCCCAGAGATAAATCCACGCACCTATGGACACCTTATCTTTGACAAAGGAAGCAAGAATATACAATGGAGAAAAGACAGTCTCTTTAACAAGTGGTGCTGGGAAAACTGGTCAACCACTTGTAAAAGAATGAAACTAGAACACTTTATAACACCATACACAAAAATAAACTCAAAATGGATTAAAGATCTAAATGTAAGACCAGAAGCTATAAAACTCTTAGAGGAGAACATAGGCAAAACACTCTCCGACATACATCACAGCAAGATCCTCTATGACCCACCTCCCAGAATATTGGAAATAAAAGGAAAAATAAAGAAATGGGACCACATCCCGAACCGCAGCCATGGCCGCCTACAAGCTGGTGCTGATCCGGCACGGTGAGAGCACATGGAACCTGGAGAACCGTTTCAGCGGCTGGTACGACTATAAGCAAGGTGAAAAGACAGCCTTCTGAATGGGAGAAAATAGTAGCAAATGAAGCAACTGACAAACAACTAATCTCAAAAATATACAAGCAACTTATGCAGCTCAATTCCAGAAAAATAAACGACCCAATCAAAAAATGGGCCAAAGAACTAAATAGACATTTCTCCAAAGAAGACATACGGATGGCTAACAAACACATGAAAAGATGCTCAACATCACTCATTATTAGAGAAATGCAAGTCAAAACCACAATGAGGTACCACTTCACACCAGTCAGAATGGCTGCGATCCAAAAATCTGCAAGCAATAAATGCTGGAGAGGGTGTGGAGAAAAGGGAACCCTCCTACACTGTTGGTGGGAATGCAAACTAGTACAGCCACTATGGAGAACAGTGTGGAGATTCCTTAACAAATTGCAAATAGAACTACCTTATGACCCAGCAATCCCACTGCTGGGCATACACACCGAGGAAACCAGAATTGAAAGAGACACATGTACCCCAGTGTTCATCGCAGCACTGTTTATAATAGCCAGGACATGGAAACAACCTAGATGTCCATCAGCAGATGAATGGATAAGAAAGCTGTGGTACATATACACAATGGAGTATTACTCAGCCATTAAAAAGAATTCATTTGAATCAGTTCTGATGAGATGGATGAAACTGGAGCCAATTATACAGAGTGAAGTAAGCCAGAAAGAAAAACACCAATACAGTATACTAACACATATATATGGAATTTAGGAAGATGGCAATGATGACCCTGTATGCAAGACAGGAAAAAAGACACAGATGTGTATAACGGACTTTTGGACTCAGAGGGAGAGGGAGAGGTGGGATGATTTGGGAGAATGGGAATTCTAACATGTATACTATCATGTAAGAATTGAATCACCAGTCCATGTCTGACGTAGGGTGCAGCATGCTTGGGGCTGGTGCATGGGGATGACCCAGAGAGATGTTGTGGGGAGGGAGGTGGGAGGGGGGGTCATGTTTGGGAACGCATGTAAGAATTAAAGATTTTAAAATTTAAAAAAAAAAAGAAAGAAATGGGACCTAATTAGAATTAAAAGCTTCTGAACAACAAAGGAAACTATAAGCAAGGTGAAAAGATAGCCTTCACAATGGGAGAAAATAATAGCAAATGAAGCAACTGACAAAGAACTAATCTCAAAAATATACATCAATTCCTGCAGCTCAATTCCAGAAAAATAAACAACCCAATCAAAAAATGGGCCAAAGAACTAAACAGACATTTCTCCAAAGAAGACATACAGATGGCTAACAAACCATGAAAAGATGTTCAATATCACTCAATATCAGAGAAATGCAAATCAAAACCACAATGAGGTACCATTGCACGCTAGTCAGAATGGCTGTGATCCAAAAGTCTACAAGCAATAAATGCTGGAGAGGGTGCAGAGAAAAGGGAACCCTCTTATACTGTTGGTGGGAATGCAAACTAGTACAGCCACTATGGAGAACAGAGTGGAGATTCCTGGGTCATGGCCTTGTGGCCATGGTCATGTACCCCAATGTTCATCGCAGCACTGTTTGTAGTAGCCAGGACATGGAAGCAAAACACTCTCCGACATAAATCACAGCAGGATCAGATGTCCATCAGCAGATTAATGGATAAGAAAGCTGTGGTACATATATACAATGGAGTATTACTCAGCCATTAAAAAGAATACATTTGAATGAATTCTAATGAGGTGGATAAAACTGGAGCTGATTATACAGAGTGAAGTAAGCCAGAAAGAAAGACACTAATACAGTATACTAACACATATATATGGAATTTAGAAAGATGGTAACGATCCTGTATGTGAGACAGCAAAAGAGACACAGATGTATAGAACAGTCTTTTGGACTCTGTGGGAGAGGGAGAGGGTGGGATGATTTGGGGGAATGGCATTGAAACATGTATAATATCATATAAGAAACAAATCACCAAACCAGGTTCGATACAGGATGCTTGGGGCTGGTGCACTGGGATGACCCGGAGGGATGATACGGGGAGGGAGGTGGGATGGGGGTTCAGGATGGGGAACACGTGTGTACACCCGTGGCAGATTCATGTTGATGTGTGGCAGAACGAGTGCAATATTGTAAAGTAATTAGCCTCCAATTAAAATAAATAAATGTAAATTAAAAAAATTGTGTTAGCATGGTATATTTTCTTTGTTTCTTTACTTTGTTTTTTTTTTTTTAAATTTTAAAATCTTTAATTCTTACATGCATTCCCAAACATGAACCCCCTCCCACCTCCCTCCCCATAACATCTTTCTGGGTCATCCCCATGCACCAGCCCCAAGCATGCTGCATCCTGCGTCAGACATAGACTGGCGATTCAATTCACATGATAGTATACATGTTAGAATGTCATTCTCCCAAATCAACTTTGAATCTGCATGTGTCTGTATATTTAAAGTGGATTTCTTATGGACAACAGATAGTTGGGTCTTGTTTTTGATACAATATGAAAATCTCTTTTAATTGTGCATTTGGATCATTGACATTCAGGGTAATTATCAATGTAGTTGGATTAATATCTACCATATTTGTTACTATTTTCTATTTGTTACCCTTATTCTTTGTTCCTATTTTTGTTAACTGCTTTTTCAAACTTTTGTGGTTTCAGTTGAGCATTTATGTGATTCTGCTTTCTTACCATGTCAGTTAGCAAGCCTTTCTTAGCATTTTCTCTCCTTTCTTAGCATAGCAGTTATACTTTTTTTCTTTCCTTTTTTAAAAAACCTTTTTAGCGGTTGCTACAGAGTTTGCAATATACATTCTCAACTAATCCAAGTGCACTTTAAAAAAACACTATACCACTTCACGGCTAGTTTGAATAGCTTATAATAACAAAATAATTCCAGCTCTTCAGTCCTGTCCCTTGTTGTCATTGCTTCCATTCACTTCACTTATTTATAAGCGTATATAAACATGTATGCATGATGACATATACTTATGAATACAAAATTGAACATAATGTTGTATTCTTATTTTGAATAAACTGTGATGTATTAGAGCAATCCAGAAAAAAAATAAAAGATTTTATTTTGCCTTCACTTACTCCTCTTAAATGCTCTCCCTTTCTCTATGAAGATCCAAGTTTGTGACCTATATTGTTTTTCTTATCTCCCAATAATTTCTGTTAACAAGTTAGATTTACAGGTAAGAAATTTCCTCAGGCTCTGTTTGTCTGAGAGTCTATTTCTCCTTCACTTTTAAAAGATAATTTCACAGGATACAGAGTTCTAAGCTAGTGGTTTTGAGAAGTCAGATGTGATTCTTATCCTTGTTCCTCTGCAGTAAAGTTCTTTATTCCTCTCGCTTCTGTCAAGATATTTATCTTTGCCTTTGATTTTTCTACAGTTTGGAAATAATATTCCTACATGTACATTTTTGGGACATTTGTCCTGCTTGGTGCTCTCTGATCTTCCTGGATCTGTGGTTTGGTGTCTGACACTAATTTGGGGGAAATTTTCATTATTGTTTCAATGATTTCTTCCATTCAATTCTCTCTTTCTTCTCCTTTGGGTATTCTCATTATGTGTATGTTACACGTTTGTAATTGTCCCAAAGTCTTTGGATATTCTCGCTGTGTGTGTTTTGTTTTAGTTCTCTTTGCTTTTCAGTTTTGGAGGTTCTATTGCTATATCAATGGAGCACTTCATGCAGGGATAGGGATGATGAAGGACAGAAAGAGTAAGCACCTAACAGAAGCAAAAGATATTAAGAAGAGGTGGCAAGAATACACAGAAGAACTGTACAAAAAAGGTCTTAATGACCTGGATAACCTTGATGATGTGGTCACTCACCTAGAGCCAGACATCCTGGAATGTGAAGTCAAGTGGGCCTTAGGAAGCATCACTATGAACAAAGCTAGTGGAGGTGATGGAATTCCAACTGAGCTATTTCAAATCATAAAAGATGATGCTGTTAAAGTGGTATAGTCAATATGTCAGGAAACTTGGAAAGTTCAGCAGTGGCCATAGGACTGGAAGAGGTCAGTTTTCATTCTAATTCCAAAGGGCAAAGCCAAAGAATGTTCAAACTACATTACAGTTGTTCTCATTTAACATATTAGTGAGTTTATGCTCAAAATCCTTCAAGCTAGGTTTAAGCAGTATGTAAATAGAGAAATCCCAAATGTACAATCTGGGTTTGGAGAAGGCAGAGGAACTAGAGATCAAATTGCCAGCATCTGTTGGATCATAGAGAAAGCAAGGGAATTCCAGAAAAACATCTACTTCTGCTTCACTGACTATGTTAAAGCCTGTGACTATGAGGATCACAACAAACTGAAGAAAATTCTTAAAGAGATGGGAATACCAGACCACCTTATCTGTCTCCTGAAAAACCTGTATGCAGGTCAAGAAGCAACAATTAGAACTGGACATGGAACAGGTGACTGGTTCAAATGGGGAAAGGAGTATGACATCTTGTCATCTTGCTTATTTAACTTCTATGCAGAGTACATCATGTGAAATGCTGAGCTGGATGAAGCAATAGCTGGAATCAAGATTGCTGGGAGAAATAGCAACAATTTCAGATATGCAAATGATACCGCTCTACTGGTGAAAAGTGAAGAGGAACTAAAGAGTCTCTTGATGAGGGTGAAAGAGAAGAGTGAAAAAGTTGGCTTAAAACTCAACATTTGAAAAACTAAGATCATGACATCTGATCCCATCACTTCATGGCAAACAGAAGGGGAAAAAGTGGAAGCAGTGACAGATTTTCTTTTCTCAGGTTCCAAAATCACTGTGGATGGTGACTGCAGCCATGAAATTAAAAGACACTTGCTTCTTGGAAGGAAAGATGTTGCAGTCCATCAGGTTGCAAAGAGTCAGACATAACTTAGTGACTGACCAACAAGAACAAATTGATATATTCTCAAGAATCAGAGAATTTTTTTCCCTCAATCATGCTCAGTGTACTAATAAACTTATTGGAGGCATTCTTCATTTCTGTTACAGTGTTTTCGATCTCTAGCATTTCTTTTTAATTCCTTCTTAGAACTTCTACCTCTTTGCTTACATTGTCCATCTGTTCTTATATACTGTCTACTTTATCCATTAGAGCCCTTAGCATATTAATCATTGTTGTTTTAAATGCCCAGTTTGATAATGCCATCATCCCTGCCGTGTCTGGTTCTGACGCTTGCTTTGTCTTTTCAATTGTGTGTGTGTGTGTTTTCCTTTTAGTATGCACTATAACTCGTTTACTTTTTGGTTGCCAGACATGTGCTGTAGTTCAGATTTTTCTACCTTGGCACTGGATCTTGTGGTGTTTTTTACCCATTATTCTCTGCTCCAGTAATTCGTGACTTCCTGTATTTGCCTATCTGTCTCTTTAATCTTGGGGGTGACTCTTTGCCCTGTGTCTTCCTCCATCTTACTGATCAAAATGGTTGTTGATTTTTCAATCTGTTCAATGTTTACTTGTTTTTAGGATGGGGTGGTGACTTCCAAGCTCCTTATAGCCCAAACTGGAAAGTATATCTTTTTTCATCCTTTTACTTTCAACCTATTTGTGTCTTTTGATCTAAAATGAGTTTCTTATAGAAAGTGTAAAGTTGGATAATAGCTTTTTAAAAATCCACTCTGCCAATCTCTGTCTTTTGGTTGGATGGTTTAATTCATTTAAATTTAATATAGTTACTGATAAGGAAGGGCTTATTTCTGTCATTTTGCATCTCTTGCCAGCTGGAATGCAGATGTGGCAATAAAGACTGAGGCCATTAAGGACTATTAAGATGAAAGAACCTCTTGAGGGATGGAGGAGCAACAAATTGGAAGGGGCCCTCGTGTCTAAAACTGCCAAACCACCATTTATAAACTATTTCAGGGCAAATAAACTTTTCTCTTTTCACTGTTTTAATGAGTTTCTGTTAGAGCAGCCAAAAGCAAAAATTAGCTTATAAACCAAAAAATACCTAGAACATATTTCTCTTTTCTTAATGTTTTGTTTTTAAAGGTATGTATATTGATAGTGTGATCATTCCAATAAAATTACACTAAAGAGAGAAGGTGCAAAGAGATATAAATAAGACACTGAAGAGATAAAATTAGAGATTGAACAATGAGATAGAGAAAGTCCCAGGAAATACAGGCTGTGTGGTGGGTGTAAGAAGGTGAGGGATGTTCTCCACTTGCCATCAGGATCTACTTTCCATCCTTCTCTACCCTAGTTTGCACTCCAGTAAGATACATCTCTGTTCCTTAACAATGAGTGCCTTTTCCTGTGACTCCTTGTAGAAATCAGTCAAAGGTCAACACTGACAAGAAACTGGAGAAAAGCCTCTGAGAGATAAGGAGATTTTTAATCTACCCCAGCTCTCTGGCTGCTAGTCTGTGAGTTGGCAATAGAAGTGTTATTCTACTTAAGGACATAGTCCATTTGGAGGCCCATTCCTACAGTCACAGCTACAACTAGTTATTAATATAATTTCAGCCCTCTCTGAGTTATGGTAACTCATCCTTCCCCTTGTCCTTTCAGCCTAGGGTTAGTAAAAGCTCCTTTTAGTTGATCACTTTTGGAGGTTTCATCATTCACTTTAAACTTCCCTTAACTTACCCATCCTCATAAATAGTTCTTTAATTAAGCTCTCCTCATTTCTCCCATCTAATTGGGCCATTTGTTTTCTGCGAGGACACTGCCAGATACACAAAGGGGCAAACTTTTGAAAAGCAAAGAAATGAGTGAAATCTGGATTGTTAACAGCACTTTAGCATTGAGATGCATAAGCATTCCCTTTCTTGCTCCTTAAATTAAGGAGAGCAGGAGATTCCTCACTATGGTAGCAAATGTGAATGGTTGGGATAGAGAGGAGAACAGGGAGAGGACCCGGGAAGGGGGAGCAGCCTTGTTTCCCCAATTCAGATCTTTCCCAGTGGAGGCTGCCAGGACTCAAAATTGCCAGGAGGGATCTTATGTCTCGTTTCCCTGTTTCTTCTTGCTGGAGCCTTTATGGTTCCCTGAATACTCCACCACTAGGTGGAGTTGCATGAATGGATACAAAGAGAAAAACTCAACAGTGGCTTTGGAAATAAATACTTGATAAATGTACGTTTCCTCCATTCTTCTTGCTGGAATTGACAAACTGATCTGTGATGAAGGGAAGAGCTTCCTGGGATTAATGGTCACTTCTCTGTACCAGCAGGAGGAGGGGTGAAGCCTGGTGCCCAAGCAAGTTTTATCAAGATGCTGCACAAACCCTGTGATTTCTTGTACAGCGACCTGTTAACAAACGAGTGTGTGGAGTTCTCTGAGGCATGACCCCTCCTGAGATGTTCCTCAACGTCTGATCCAGCTCTTCTCCTGTGTCTCAACGTCTGTCACCCCATTCAGGGCCGGTCCCTGCAAAGGATTGTTCTTGTGGAGCCTTATGCTGCCTGCCTGAGCAGCAGAGCCAAGCAAAATAAGCCTGCACTGGAAGGCTTTATAACTAAGAATAAAGCACACCCTCCTTACTTATCATTCAAGGCCCTCCATGGCCTGTCCTCCCATTTTTCTTTATCATAGCTGTAATGCTTGCACATTTACAATTTCTTTCCAAATGGCATAGAAGTATATCAAATAAAAAATGAAAGTCTTTCTGCATCCAGTTCTCCAAAAACAGTACTTTGTTAGAACTTTTGTTCTTTAGTCTTTCTTTAGTTAGGATGATAGCTTTGAACGATAAACTTTGGTTTCTATTTTTAAAATTGATCTGTGCTCAGTCAGTTCAGTTCAGTCACTCAGTCATGTCCAACTCTTTGTGACCCCATGGACTGCAGCACACTGCTGGGGTCCAGCCCTGGTGGATCCAGGGAATTTGAAGTGGGGATGGCATTGGCAAGGAAAAACTTATTTATTTAGAGATATAAGATTAGATTAGGAAGAAATAGTATAGTAGGAAATTTAGGCGGAGAAAAGAGGCTGATTAACTTGGTTTATGTGGAAAACCAATAAAGTTCCGGACAAGGAACTTGCACCATCTACATTAGGCCGCTGGCGCCCGTTTGAATATCAGAGATTGCCCAGCCTTGGGCTCTCTCTCTTACGGATCTTAGAAGCCGGGACAAGTAAGTAGACATGGTGAGCCTCCACTCCCCAGATGGGAATTCAGCCGAAAAAGGGGAGAAAACGAACGACATGGGGAAGCCCAGCATTGGTGCAAGACTCCAAAAATCTTATTTTTCAAAATCAGCTTATATACCCCAAGTTGTACATAAAGAAATAATGGAATATGCAGAGTTATGTAGGGGCAGCAGTCCTGACCCTCATTGAGACAAGGCTTTCTTTTTGGATACCGTCCCATATACAAAAGGTCTCAGGTGGTTTACATTATCTTCTGGCCAAGAGGCCTGTTAACATTTTTATGGCTCTCTTCCTGGATAATTGTCTATCAACCAGAAAACTCCTTTTCCCTAGAAGTGTTTTTTCTTTACTCTGCATCACCCTCAAAGTACTAAATAAAGTTACATTCCTATAGAACAAAGGTGCAGTGGGTTATAACAAAGAAAGTACTTAACTCAAAGATCTAATGTTGCTAATACCAGGTCTACTACCTGTTTTCCTATATACCAACTATATCTAAAAATAAAAGATATGAAAATTTGGCAGCAAGTATTGGCTCAACAAATGAAACCTTTAAGCAGTCCTATTCTAATGATTTTGGCTCCTCAGAAGCCCCTACATTCCTAGGATGTTTTAAGCTTCCTGTGCCTCCCACGGTTGGGAGGCCTCAAACAATCACATGCACAGCTGTACGAGTCCTGCAGGCAGGCTAGAAAGCCATCAGAGGGGTTTTTGGATTGAAACACTCATATTATGCCCAGGAGATTTATTATCTAAAAGCTCTAAATTTTTTTTCCAGAAAAAAGTGGTGGGGGGACAGCCTCCTGTTAATGTCAGAAGAGTAGGTGGAAAGCATAACACAGTAAAGCAGGCAGGCTCTGGTTTTGGGGGGTGGATGCTCAGGAAATTCCAGGGGGAACCCCTGAAGCCTGATCACATCCTTGCATTTTGTCAGGCTTCCTTCCTCATGACCTTGTCATGGGTGGGGTTCCTCAAGCTGGCTCCCGGCAGCACACCAGGCTTCCCTGTCCATCACCAGCTCCTGGAGCTTGCTCAAACTCATGTCCATTGAGTCGGTGATGCTATCCAACCATCTCGTCCTCTGTCATCCCCTTCTCCTCCCGCCTTCAATCTTTCCCAGCATCAGAGTCTTTTCCAATGAGTCAGTTCTTCACATCAGGTGGCCAAAGTGTTGGAGCCTCAGCTTCAGCATCAGTCCTTCCAATGAATATTCAGGATTGATTTCCTTTCAGATTGACTGGTTTGATCTTCTTGCTGTCCAAGAGTCTTCTCCAGCACCACAGTTCAAAAGCATCAATTCTTTGGTGCTCAGTTTTCTTTAAGATCCAACTATTATATCCATACAGTACTACTAGAAATACCATAGGTTTGACTAGATGGACCTTTTTTGGCAAAGTAATATCTCTGATTTTTAATATGCAGTCTGGGTTTGTCATAGTTTTTCTTCCAAGGAACAAGTGTCTTTTAATTTCAAGGCTGCTGTCACAATCTGCAGTGATTTTGGAGCCCAAGATAATAAAGTCTCTCACTGTTTCCATTGTTTCCCCATCTATTTGCCATGAAGTGATGGGACCAGATTCCATGATTTTTGTTTTTTGAATGTTGAGTTTTAAGCCAGCTTTTTTACTCCTCTTTCACTTTTGTCAAGAGACTCTTTACTTCTTCTCTTTCTACCATAAGGGTGGTGTCATCTGCATATCTGAGGTTATTGATATTTCTCCTGGCAATCTTGATTCCAGCTTGTGCTTCATCCAGCCTGGGATTTCACGTGATGTACTCTGCATATAAGTTAAATAAGCAGGGTGACAATATATAGCCTTGACATATCGTTTCCCAATTTGGAACCAGTACATTGTTCCATGTCTGGTTCTAAGTGTTGCTTCTTGACCTACATACAGATTTCTCAGGAGGCAGGTCAGGTGGTCTGGTATTCCCATCTCTTTAAGAATAATCCAGTTTGTTGTGATCCACATAGTCAAAGGCGTTGGCGTAGTCAATAAAGCAGAAGTAGATGTGTTTTTGAAACTTTCTTGCTTTTTCAATGATCCAACAGATGTTGGCAATTTGATCTTTGGTTCCTCTGCCTTTTCTAAATCCAGCTTAAACATATGGAAGTTCTTGGTTCACGTACTGTTGAAGCTTGGCTTGAAGAATTTTGAGCATTACATTGCTAGTGTGTGAGATGGGTGCAATTGTGCAGTAGTTTGAACATTCTTTGGCATTGTCTTTCTTTGAGATTGATTTGTGCTAAGTTGGATAAATTTAATTCCCTTTCAAATGTAAAGAAGTTAACACATATACCAACCATCCTTAGGTTTCTAGGAGAAGATCTCTATGGAGTGAGTGAGAGATGGATTTAACCAGAATCGGGTTTTGTCTGACAAGTGTGGTGGGAGTGTGACAAGGACCAGCAGGGTGTGTGCAAAGTAGTGATTACAGCAACAGGTCATGGAATCTAAACATGGCAAGAATGGAAGTGAGGGCCTGAGGAAATTGTGGGCAATGATATGTGTTGAGTCAACCGATGGAAGGTCAGGGTAGTATTTTCCAGTCATTGGGTTTGGGGTATTAGGGAAAATAAGGAGTGCAGATCAAAAGTGAGGGGTAAGCAGTGCAAACTTGAGACGTATTTTGGAGGTGATGCTATTGTCGGTGATGGCAAGATCCAGGACTGGATGATTAAAAAGCATGGGAGACAAGGTTAAATGAAGGATATATTTAGAAAACTGAGAGGTTATAATGTTGGATTGATCATATTCAAGTCTCCAGGAGTGAGGATGAAGTGGTACTGGAGATGACTATAAACCAGGCACTTAAACCAAACATTCATATACCCGCCTCAACAATCAAGCATTTATTGAAATTTTATTATATTTGCCAAACTCTTTAAAAATGAATAAATAAAACTAAAGATACAACTATGGCTCAACCCTGCAGCTCACTTTGATCTGTCACTCTTCAGTTCTTCTGAAATTGATGTGTATTATTCTTTCATATGCATAATAGGGTATCAACATTGAAGGCTATATCTAAATATTCAGATACTGCACAAAATACATTTTAAAAGGGATGCAGCATGATTTATAGAATTTATCAAATTACCAGCTCTTAAGCTGTCATCCATGTCAGGGTATATAAAAATGTTTAATATTGACATTTTATGTAAGGCTTAAAATGTGGAGTTTAGAGGTGAACCATCTTTCCCTCTCCCATCTTTGGCTCTCTCCACAGGGCTCTTCATGATGTGTGGAATCCTTAGCCAAAGCTGTACAGTTGATAAAATCTCAGGACTCACAGAGCTGACTCTCATAAGAGCCCCAGTCTAAGTTGCTGACACGGCATCAAGGCAACCTGCCTGGTGTGTAGGCTGCCAGTGCGGTCTCCCCATCTCTTCCTACCATCCTGTGCCCCAGCCCAGGAAGCCCTCACCTACAGCCAAACCTTAATATGGCCCTTGGAAATCAAGGATTGCATGTAGAATATAGAATCATTTGGATCTGAGTTCCTAGTATTGAACTGTACTCTAGGAATGATCAATATATTTGATTGGAAAAACTGAAAACTATGAATGGTATTATTTTCATAGTTACTTTGTATTGTCTGTTGAGTATCAAGAGTTTGTCAACCCTCCTCTCGGGGGTTAAGTCAGTCTGAGGGGCAGCCTGTAGTGTTGTCACGCCATCTGTTGGCTGCCCCTTCCTGTCTGTCTGAGTGCCATGAGGAATGAGTAACCACTGACAGAATAGTTGAGAATTCTGTACCGAACCTAGTTTTTATCAGTATGATTGACATGAATATAGAAGGTTCAGATGTTTTCAGTCCTGCTCCTCCTGGGGACTGACCATGAAACTGACTAAAAGTCACAGCCAGAACAATCGGTACCAAATCTTGAGGCTACAGAGTGTTCCAAAAACGAATATCTGTAAGATAACAATAAATGGTTTCCAAGATAATTTCTGTTTTGAAGTCGATACTGAAGTTGCAGTGACCAAATTGCAACTGGTGGGTGTATTTTTTTGACTCTACATTGATTGGAACAAAAGTTAAATAACTACTCATAAGTTCTCAAAAGTGAAGGTCGTGTTTTTCATTCCTAGAAACCATGGCAAACTTGTCACCATGTCAAGGACAAATTCCTCCAGAGGGCCTTTCCTAAACCTGATTTCCTGGACTGTTCTCACACAGACAGAGTCTAACTCTAAGGATATTATTTTCCCAAAGACCAAAGGACCCAGGGAGCTCTAGACACTCATTTGTGTTTTAGCCGCTCAGTCATGTCCAACTCTTTGCAACCTCGTGGTCTGTCCATGGAATTCTCTAGGCAAGAATACTGGAGTGGGTAGCCATTCCCTTCTCCAGGGGATCTTCTCGACCTAGGGATCGAACCTGGGTCTCCTGCATTGCAGGCAGATACTTCACCATCTGCACTAAATCATTTTATGTGCAGAAGGCTTCCAAATGCAGGCCTAAACATGAATCTTAGGGGAACAGAGTCTCAGAGAAAAATAAGGATTCTTTTTCTGTATCATCAGGTAGAAAATTATTATGAACAGGGTTTTATGATTTTAGGCAAATATTTTTTCCTATTGAAAAGAAACTAGGGGAGGGAGGTGGGAGGGGGGTTCATGTTTGGGAACGCATGTACATCCGTGGTGGATTCATGTCAATGTATGGCAAAACAAATACAGTATTGTAAAGTAAAATAAAGTAAAAATAAAAATTGTTTTAAAAAAAAAGAAAAGAAAAGAAACTAGAAGTACAAAGCATAGAGAAGATTCAAAGAAGATAACATGAGAAATTTATTTATAATGTACAGAAAGATACAGATATTCTGCTTTCAGCTGAGAAACACAGAAAAGCCAGGTAAAAAACACTCCATTTGAAAACACTGAGGAGTCACTGAGACATTTCAGTGACACGAGGCTGAGAGAAGAGTGGGTGATGGCCAGGTCTGGCAGGGCAGCCCCGCTTCTCAGAGTCACTTCTGACTGACCAGGGAAGGTTCTTCCTCACTGCCCTGGTCTGCTTCCGGACCTCTCCAGGGTTTCTCGGGGAAAGCTTCCTCTATGTTCATCCATCTCAGAAATATCCTGGAGAGCCCTTGGGAGAACCAACTTGAGGGTTTCCCATTCTACCTAAAGAAGCCAGTGAGGAAGTAGACGATTAGACTGGCACAGCCATTAGCGCAGGGCAGCACGATGCCATGGAGGCAACAAGAGAAGGAATTGTAACCAGTTTCAATCCCCTACCCAAGGAATGAGTGGATGCCAGCAAGCAGGCACCAAAAGGTGGCGACCACTGTGCTCAGGATGGTCACATACAGCCTGTCACCTCTGCAGCCAGTGGGAGCCACACAGGAATATGATTAGCAGGGTCAGGCTGGCCCTGGAGAGAGCCGCAGATAAGGACATCAGAGTGATGTCAGCACCTGTCGGCAGAGGTGTGCCTCTATGTGCCTCTCTCTCTGTTTTTAAGTCTTTACTATTTTTATACCTGTCAGTCTACTGTTCACTTTACAGTGGATGGTGCATCATATTTAATGGCAGCATCTTTTCTTTCTTAAATTTTTTAAATTTTTATAAAAAATCTAATGGTTACTTTCCATTTACAATTTCTACAAAATATTTGCTATAGTCCTCATGTTTACAGTTCATCCTTGAGCCTGTCTTAGACCCATCACTCTGTACCTCCTACTCCCCCATGCTTATACTGCTTCTCCCAACCTCCCTGCTGGTAACCACTATTGGTTCTAGTTCTTTTATATTTACTAGTTTGTTGTACTTTTTAGATTCCACATCTAAGTGATATCATGTAGTATTTCTCTTTCTCTGTCTGACTTCTTTCTCCCAGCATAATGCTCTCCAAGTCTATCCATGTTGGTGAAAATGGCAAAATGTTCATTCTTTTTTTATGGGCCAAGTAGTATTCCAATATCCCGACGCAGGGATCGAACCCAGGTCTCCCGCATTCCAGGAAGATGCTTTAGCCTCTGAGCCACCAGGGAAGCCCAGTATTCGAACATACGTATGCATATATACCCACCACATCTTCTTTATCATTTCATCTGCTGATGGACGCATACACTGGTTCCACATCTTGGAAATTATAAATAACACTATGAATACTGAGTTGCATATATCTTTTTGACTTAGTGCTTTTGGGTTTTTTGTTTTGTTTTTTTTTCAGATGTATACCCAGGAGTGACATTTTTTGGATATATATCCAGGAGTAGGTCATATGGTAATTCTAGTTTTAGTTTTTGAGAAACCTCCATGCTGTTTTTCACAGTGGCTGCATCAATTTATATTCCCACCAACAACATTTGAGGGTTTGCTCTTCTCCGCATCTTTGCCAACATTTGTTACTTGTAGACTTTTTGATTGACAGTCATTCTGACAGGTGTGAGGTGATATCTCATTGTGGTTTTGATTTGCATTGTCCTGATGATTAGTGATATTGGGCATCTTTTCATGTGCCTGTTGGCTGTCTGCATTTTCTCTTGGAAAAATATCTATTCAGTTCTTGTGCCAGTTTTAAAAATCAAGTTGTTTTTTTCATGTTGAATTGTATGAGATGTTTATGTATGTTGGATATTAACCCCTTTTTGGTCATATCATTTACAAATATTTCTCCTATTCAATAGGTTGTATTTTCATTTTTTTTTCAACATTTTCCTTTGGTATGCAGAAGCTTTTAAGCTTAATTAGGTCCAATTTGCTTATGTTTGCTTTTATTTCCTTTGCTTTAGGAGGTAGGTCAAAAAATATTACTTTTATATTACGTATTTATGTAAAGAGTGTTCTGCCTGTGTTTTCCTCTAGAAGTTTGATAGTATCCAGTCTTACTTACTTTACTTACTTTAGGTCTTAGGTCCTTTAGTATGTTTTGAGTTTATTTTTGTATATGGTATTAGAGAATATACTAATTTTATTTTTTTATCTGTAGCTGTCCAGTTTTGCCAGCACCACTTGTTAAAGAGACAGTTTTTTTGTTGTAGATTAATTGATCATAAATGCATGGGTTTATTTCTGGGCTTTCTGTCCTGTCCCACTGATCTGTGTGTCAGCTTTTATGTCATTACCATTCTGTCTTGATGACTGTAGCCTTATAGTGTAGTCTGAAGTCAGGGAGTGTGATTCCTCCCTCTTGCTCTCTTCTTTTTTTTTTTTTCAAGATTATTTTGGCTATTCAGGGTCTCTTGTATTTCCATACAAATTTAAAACTTTTTGTTCTAGTTTTGTAAAAAATGCCATTGGTATTTTGATAGGAATTGCATTGACTCTATAGAGTGCCTTGGCTAGTATGGTAATTTTAACAATATTAATTCTTTTAATTCAAGATCATGATATATCTTTCCATCTATTTGTGTCATCTTCAATTTCTTTCATCAGTGTTTTCAGAGTACATGTGTTTTGCCTCCTTGGGTAAGTTTATTCCTAGGTACTTTTTTCTTCTTTTTGATGTGATGGCAAATGGAATTGCTCCTGAGTTTCCCTTTCTAATGGTTTGTTATTAATGTATATAAATGCAACAGATTTCTGTATATTAATTTTGTATCATACAGCTTTACCAAATTAATTGACCAACTCTAATAGTTTTCTGATGGAATCTTTAGGATTTTCTATGTAAAGTATCATGTCATTTGCAAACAGCAGCAGTTTTATTTCTTCATTTCCAAATTGGATTTCTTTTATTTTTCTTCTCTGATTGCTGTGGCTAGAGTGGCGAGAGTGGAAATCCCTGTTTTGTTCCTGATCTTGGAGTAAATGCTTTCAGCTTTTTAACGGTGAGTATGATGTTAGCAGTGGATTTATTATATATGGCCTTTATTAGTTTGAGGTAGATTCCTTCCATACCAACTTACTGGAGAGTTTTTTGTTGTAAATGGATGTTGAACTTTATTAAAAGCTTTTTTCTGTATCTATTGAGATGATCATATGATTTTTATTGTTCAATTTGTATCATTTTTTAGATTCAGTATATAAGTGATATTATATGATATTTGTCTTTCTCTGTCTGACTTACTTCCCTTAGTATGATAATCTCTAAGTCCCTCCACGTTGCTGTAGATGGCATTATTTCATTCTTTTCAATGGGCAAGTGATATTCTATTGTATATATATACTTTATCTTCTTTATCTACTCATCTATCAGTGGACATTTAGGTTGCTTCCATGTCTTGGCTATTGAAAACAGTTAAGCCTGCAATTAAGCCCTGCTGGCCCTCAAAGCCAAAGACTCCGAAGACCTGTCTTCCCAGTGCCAGACCCCCAGACTGGGGAGCCTGACATGGGCTCAGAACTCTCACTCCTGTGTGAGAACTTCTGCAATATAATTGTTCTTCAGTTTGTGGGTCAGTCACCATGGGATTAGGTTAGATCCTGAGTCTGCCCATCCTACCCATCTCATTGTGGTCGCTTCTTTACGTCTTCAGCAGTAGAAGATCTTTTCTGGTAGGTTCCAGTAGTTTTCTCTGATGGTTGTTCTGCAGACAGTTGTACTTTTGGTGTACTTGTGAGAGGAAGTGAACTCAGGGTCTTTCTACTTTGCCCTCTTGTCTGCTCTTCACCATGTGCTTTTTATTCATGGCACTGAACAGGTAAGTTGCAGTTCTAACTTTTAAGTATTTGTCTTTTGGTTTCCTTTGTCTCCCTGTTATCAAAGCTAAATAATGCTTAGACATGCCTGGGCTTTTTTGGTTGTTATTGTTCACTATTGTATCCCCAGCATGTAGCACATGTTCCTTAGAGACTACATATTGTAATGCCCCCATTTAATACAGGACAAAGCCCAGGCTTAAAGAGTCAAAGGGTTTCCCTGAGATGACCTCCTGAATAGCAGGCTCAGTACCAGTTCTGGGCTCCTCAAGCCCTGCCTGAGGCTTTCCCACTGTTCTCCACCACATCTTTTATTGTAGGATGAGCCCCCAAGAAAAATCTTCATGTGAGCTTGCAATGTGAGAGATTCAGAGGTGCAGAAACTGATAGTTGCTCCAAATATCCATTACTTCTATCACACAATTCTGAGAGTTTTAGGCAAGAAAAAGGATCCTTGTCCCAGCCTCCCTTAATGCTGTATGGCAGGATGTGATTAGATACTGGTCAGTGGAAGGTGAGCAGAAGTGATGTAACCAACTCCTGGGTTGTGTATTTCCTCCTCTGCTTCTCTGGATGGAATGCTCTTGTGTCTGGGAGCCATTCAGAACCTCAAGGATGAAGTCATCTCTCTAGGGATGGGGAGCAGCAATTTAAAAGTATCTAATGCAGCCATGAAATTAAAAGACGCTTGCTCCTGGGAAGAAAAGTTATGACCAACCTATATAGCATATTCAAAAGCAGAGATATTACTTTGCCGACTAAGGTCCATCTAGTCAAGGCTATGGTTTTTCCAGTGGTCATGTATGGATGTGAGAGTTGGACTGTGAAGAAGGCTGAGCGCTGAAGAATTGATGCTTTTGAATTGTGCTGTTGGAGAAGACTCTTGAGGGTCCCTTGGACTCCAAGGAGATCCAACCAGTCCATTCTGAAGGAGATCAGCCCTGGGATTTCTTTGGAAGGAATGATGCTAAAGCTGAAACTCCAGTACTTTGGCCACCTCATGTGAAGAGTTGACTCCTTGGAAAAGACTCTGATGCTGGGAGGGATTGGGGGCAGGAGGAGAAGGGGACGACAGAGGATGAGATGGCTGGATGGCATCACTGACTCGATGGACGTGAGTCTGAGTGAACTCCGGGAGTTGGTGATGGACAGGGAAGCCTGGAGTGCTGCAATTCATGGGGTTGCAAAGAGTTGGGCACGACTGACTGACTGAACTGAACTGAACTGAATGCCTTGAAGGCATCAGTCCAGTCCTATTAATAGTAACTCCTTTCTTGTTTAAGTCACTATTTTTTTTGCTGCAATGTGTGGTGTGCAGTATCTTAATTTCCAGACCAGGGGTTGAACCCATGTCCCTGAATTGGAAGCTCAGAGTCTTAACCACTGGACCACCAGGGAAGTCCTTGAGTCACTTTTATAATGAATTTCTTTCTAGAGAAGCCCAAATAGCAAACTTAAAATACTTTAAAAATCCTTTAAAAAAGTCTGCATTTCATGCTTTAGGAGTTCATGATAATAGTGAGAGATTAATCTAAAGAAAGAGATCAGCCCTGGGATTTCTTTTGGAAGGAATGATGCTAAAGCTGAAACTCCAGTACTTTGGCCACTTCATGTGAAGAGTTGACTCATTGGAAAAGGCTCTGATGCTGGGAGGGATTGTGGGCAGGAGGAGAAGGGGACGACAGAGGATGAGATGGCTGGATGGCATCACTGACTCGATGGACGTGAGTCTGAGTGAACTCCGGGAGTTGGTAATGGACAGGGAGGCCTGGCGTGCTGTGATTCATGGGGTCGCAAAGAGTTGGACATGACTGAGCGACTGAACTGAACTGAACTGAACTGAATCTAAAGAAGTGATACCAGATACGGAGGCAAACAGGCAAGCAGTCAAAGAAACAAAGTATGAGATACAATAAAATTGATCTAATCATGCTGAGATAAGAGAAGGTTCCAGGAAATAGCAACTGTGAAGAGGCTGTAAGACTTGTCATCAAATCTCATTTCCATCTTTTCCCTTCTCTCTGACCTGGGAGAAGACATCTCTGTGTCTCCCTCTCCTTCTGGCTCCTGGATGCCCTCAGTGAAAGGGAGACATTGACAGGTGATTGGATGGAAGGAGGAAAACAATCTGGGGATTTATTTTTTAGCATCTTGGCTTTCTCCTCCCAGGCTGAGTCGGCAGTGGTGATGTAACTCTACTTTCAAGGATGGAGCCCCTGTCTGGTGACCCTTTCAGACAGTCACAATGACAGCTATAGCTAGAGTGCTCCCTGAGTTCTGGTAAATTCTTCCCTTGTCTATCAAGCCTAGTGATGTTAAGTCTCTCTTCTATTACTTTCCCCAGTGGAAAGAGGTCATCGTCCCATGTAACTTTCCCTAACCTGCTCAGATTAGTAAACTGTCCCTTAATTAAACTCTTTTTAACCATCACGTATTAGGCCCTCTATTGTCTGCTGGAAGCCTGGGAGCTACAGAAAGGAAAAGCACATTTGAAAAGGAAGTAACACAAATGCCTGGGTTTTTCTCATAACTTTGGTTTGGGGGTGCATGCATGTGCTATACCTTGCTCTCTGAATTAAGGACAGAAGCAAATTTCTCATGGTGATAGGACATTTGAGTGGTTGAGGAGAGGAGAATGGGGATAAGGTCTTGATTCATCAAGGGGAACCATGTTGATTCATCAGTTCAGATCTTCAAGGTCAAGGCTGACAGTCTCTAAAGTTGCCAGGAGGAGGCTTCCTGTCTCCTGCCCTTTTCTGTTAACCCCACCCCCGCTGCCATGGCTTCCTGAATATTCCACCCCAGGTAGAGTTATGTGATTAGGCAGTAAGAGGAAAATCCCAACAGCGGCTTTGGAAATAAATACTCGATAAATGTACCGTTCCTCCTTTCTTCTTGCTGGAATTGCCAAGCTGGCCTGTGCGGAAGGGAAAAGTCTCATGGGATTGACAGTCTCTAGAGGATACTTCTCTGCCTTGGAGAGGTGCCAGCAGGAGGAAGGGTGAAGCCTGGTACCTGAATGAGACTTATCAAGGATGCTGTACCATCCCGTGATTTCCTGTATAGGGACCTGCTGGCAAATGAGAGTGTGGAGTTTTCTGAGTCATGACCCCTCATGAGATGTTACTCACCATTTGGTTCAGTCCTTCTCCTGTCTCTCAGTAATGGTTATACATTTGAAGAGTAAACGTATATTTTAATTTATATTTTTAATTTGTCGGTATTAACAATAGACTCGATTCTACATATGATACCCCATATAAGAGTCTCTATATAAGAATTAGAATCTGACTGAGATATGAGGAATTGTCAGAGTGAGAATTTAAAATAACTGTGATAAATGTTCTATGTATTCATTTTGGAGACTGAGAAGGTATTCTGTATGATACTAAAATGGTAGATGCATGATATTCTGCATTTGTCAAACTCATTGAACTTTGTAACACAAAGATTGAACCCTAATACTTTGGCCACCTCATGCGAAGAGTTGACTCATTGGAAAAGACCCTGATGGTCGAAGAGATTGGGGGCAGGAGGAGAAGGGGACGACAGAGGATGAGATGGCTGGATGGCATCACCAACTCGATGCATATGAGTTTGGGTGAACTCCGGAAGTTGGTGATGGACAGGGAGGCCTGGCGTGCTGCGATTCATGGGGTCACAAAGAGTCAGACACGACTGAACAACTGAACTGGACTGAACTGAATGTAAACTATGGAATTCAGTTAATACTATTGGCTCATCAGTTTCAGTAAATGTGCCTCATTAATGGAAAGTGTTGGTAAAAGGAGAAACTCTGTGGGGGAGTGGGGTGGGGAGAGGGAGTATATGGGAACCCGCTTTACTTTCTGCAAAATTCTTCTATAAATTTAAATGTGCTTTGAAATATAAAATCTATTATAGGCAAAACCACCAACTGGAAAAATATTTATAATACACATAACTCACAAAGGACTCATATTCAGCACATAGAAACTCCTACAAATATTGAAAAAGAGAGACACTTAATGAAAATGGGCAAAAGGTAAACAGACATTTCAAAGAAAAACAAGTAGTCAATAAGCACATGAAAAGATGTTTAATTTCTTAAGTCATTTGGGAAATGCAAATTAAAACATAATGAGGTACCATGTCATACTCATCCGAATGGCTAAAACCCCAAAGACTGGTAGCACCATGCTTGTCAGGAAGCGTGCGCAAGAACGGAACGTCCGCACACCTCTGGTGGGGAGGGGAAATAGCACAACCGCTTAAGAAGAGTTCTACAGTTTCTCAGAAAGTTGCTCCATGAGACCCAGCAATTTCAGTTCAGGTTATTTTCCCAAGAAAAAATGAAAACTTATGTCCAAAAATGATTTGAATAAGGACGTTCACAGCAGCTTTATTCACAATAGTCAAAAGTGTAATACTCCACATATATCTATCAATATGAAAATCAACTGTAGACACCCATCCAATGAAGGAGACAAACGTTTGGTATGTGCAATGCAATGTCATAAGTAAATCCCCCAAATATTATGCTGAGTGAAGGAAGGCAGGAACAAGAAAGTGCATTGTATGAGTCAAAGTTCAGGCAGAAGTAATCTTTGGTGACAGCAGTAGACATGATGGTTGCCTCTGGGGCAGGAGAAATGACTGAGAGGGACACGAAGGATCTTCCAGAGGTGATGGAGATGTGTTATGTTTTGATGGGAGCTTTTTGTTACATGGGTGCATATTTATTTATTAAAAATTTTTTTTATTGGAGTATAGTTGACTTACAATATTGTGTTAGTTTCTCCTGTACAGAAAAGTGAATCAGTTATGCTTGCATGTATAGCCCCTCTTTTTTAGATTCTTTCCCCATATAGATCATTGCAGAGTATTGAGTAAAGTTCCCTATACTTATTAATTATCTATTTCGTATATATTGAAGTGTATCTATGTCAATCACATGGGTGTGTATTATTGCAAAACTCATTGAACTGTATCCACTAATGATCTGTGCAATCACTCTGCCTTAATTATACTTCATTTAATAATTATTGAAAGATGCAACATTTAAGCTTAGATTACTAAAATCAGTGCTGTGAGCTCTTTGAAATAGAAGGTAAATCTGACACAGATCCTGTTCTTGGAGAACAGAGTCTAGTTAAGATGCATTGGAAATGTGCAGGAAGGATTCGTGAGCTCCAGGGCAAAGATGAAGGAGTAGGAGTGAGAAGGCGTGCATGTCGGATTCTACTGGATGGTATGTAGAAGGAAACCACAGGAAGATGACCCACCTCAAACCCCAGATGTGCTTTATTATAGATTTACCTGGTTGTAAAACTTCATGCTTGAAAAAATTGAAAATGGTGAAAGCAACAACAAACTTAAAGATGGGATTCAAATCTGGTAAATGGAGATTTAGCACAGGCTGGACTTTAAAATTCATCATTTGTTTTCATTCATTAAGTCATTTATTCATTAAACATTTATTCAGTTTGGGAGTCATTCTGAGGCCTGGCAAAATCAAAGACTACTCTTTGGGGCTGGATGGAAATTGAATTCTTTTCATTGTATAAAAACTGATTGTAAGAAAGTAACAGATTGTAAGAAAGTAACAGATTGTAAGAAACTGGTGAAAAATGTCATGTTTAATCCCTACTAAGTGCAGTGACCAAAGAAATTTAAGACCTTTCATGCACTGCGTTCAATTTCTGATGAAGGTGGGATTATTCATAAGTGGAAATAGTCCTGGAACCCAGAGCTGGCGAAGCTCCCATGGGGTGGGGTGAAGACCCCTGGGTAAGACAGTCCAGAATACACACACACAGTGCTTGTGCGACGGCCCCGACCCAGATGATTTGTTTAATCGTTTTACAGTCAGGGTGGGTCCAGAGGCTGAGAGAACCTAAGAGATCCTCCCAAAGTAATAGAAAGAAAGTTGTCTCTCAAAGCCACAGTGTGTCTGACCAAGGCAGAGACTCTGAATCAGGACACCAGACTGTGTCCCAGCTCCAGGGTTGCCTGAGGAAGGGAGCTTTCGCTTTCACCCTCTTCTGATCCGTCCTCCAAGGCCCGCTGGAGCACCACCTTGAGGGTCTGCCGCCCTCGCTTCCTTGTCTGCCTTTGCCTGAAGGAGCCCACAAAGAAGTAAATAATGGGGTTGATGGAGCTGTTGATGCAGGACAAACCAAAGACAACCAGGCAGTTGTGACAGGGGATGGCAAACAAATCATCCTGAATCCAGATTAAGAGGAACCAGAGGATGCCGTAGGGCAGGCCGCAGAGCAGGAAGGCCAGCACTGTGAGCACGATGGTCACATAGAGCCTGGTCAGCTGCACGCGCTGGGACTTACACAGGATCCTGAGCAGCAGGGCCAGGCTGGACCCAGCGAGGAGCCCAAATAAGAACATCACCCACCCGGCAGTGATGAAATCAAACACCTGACACCAAAGATGGCTAAAATCCGTTAAGAGGAAGCCACAGTACTGCCCCTCCAGGATACTCAGCAGCAGGGCCAGGGCCCAGAGCACGGTGCACACGATGGTTGATAAGTGTGTGGGGCGGTGGCAGCGGTACCAGACGGGCCACAGGACGGACATGCAGCGCTCAGTGCTAATGGCGCTGAGCAGGCTCAGGCCTGCCAGGTAGGCGAAGGTCATCACAGTGGTGAAAAAGGTGGGGATGGGGCTGGCGCTGCAGCAGGCGATGAGGGCCTCCAGGGAATCTACAACTTGGCAGCAGAGGCACAGGAAGTCGGCTGCCGCCAGGTTGAGGATATAGACGGTGAAGGCATTCCTGCGCAAGTGAAAGCCCAGGAGCCAGAGCACAACCGCGTTTCCTGCCAGTCCTCCCAGGGCAATGACGGCCGTCACCAGAAACAAGGTCGTGGTCATCGTGCTGAAAGTTGGAGGATGGGCCTCGTCAGTGTGATTCATGGGTGTGAATTCTGTCTCCCAGGCTGCGATGGTTGGATCCAAGCTCAGAAACCCTCCGCTGGTGTTCCTGGGAACACAAAGACGTGAAAGCACCTACTGTGTGATCATCCATTCTCACAGCCACCCTGCGAGGTGGGAGTTACTGTCCCTGTGTCACAGAGGAGGGAACTGGAGGCTTGCAGAGATTCAGATACTTACTGCAGTCCACACAGCCCTGGAGACCTGGAATATTTAAACCCCGTTCTCTCTGACTCAGAAACAATACCTGGAGCTGACTATGGCTTAGATCATGGGCTCTTCATTGCAAAATTCAGGCTTAAACTAAACAAAGTAAGGCAAACCACTAGGCCATTCAGGTATGACCTAAATCAAATCTCTTATGATTACACAGGGGAGGTCATGAACAGATTCAAGGGATCAGATCTGATAGAATGCCTAAATAACTATGGACGGAGGTTTGTAACAATGTACAGGAATCAGTGACCAAAACCATCCCAAAGAAAAAGAAATGCAAGAAGGCAAAATGGTTGTCTGAGGAGGCCTTACAAATATCTGAGGAAAGGAGAGAAGTGAAAGGCAAGAGAGAAAGGGAGAGATATACCCAACTGAATGCAGTATTCCAGAGAATAGAAAGGAGGCCTTCTTAAATGAAAAATGCAAAGAAACAGAGAAAAACAATAGAATGGAAAAGATTACAGATCTCTTCAAGAAAATGAGAGACATCAAGGGAACATTTCATGCAGGGATGGGCGTGATAAAGAACAGAAACGGTGAGGACCTAACAGAAGCAGAAGAGACTACGAAGACTTGGCAGGAATACACAGAAGGACTGTACAAAAAACGGCTTCATGACCCAGGTAACCATGCTGGTGTGGTCACTCACCTAGAGCCAGACATCCTGGAGTGTGAAGGCAAGTGGGGCTCAGGAAGCATCACTATGAACAAAGCTAGTGGAGGTGATGGAATTCCAGCTCAGCTATTTCAAATCCTAAAAGATGATGCTGTTAAAGTGCTGCACTTGATATGCCAGCAAATTTGGAAAACTCAGCAGTGGCCACAGGACTGGAAAATGTCAGTTTTGATTCCAATCCCAAAGAGAGGCAATGCCAAAGAGTGTTTAAACTATTGCACAATTGTGCTAATTTCACAGGCTAGGAAGGTTATGCTCAAAATCCTTCAAGCTAGGCTTCCGCAGTACATAACTGAGAACTTCCAGATGTACAAGGTTTAGAAAACACAGAGGAACCAGAGACCAAATTACCAACATTGGCTGGATCATAGAGAAAGCAAGGGAATTTGAGAAAAACATCTACTTCTGCTTCATTGACTACATGAAAGCCTTTGACTGTGTGGATCACAACAAACTGGAAAATTCTTAGAGATGGGAATACCAGACCACCTTACCTGCCTCATGAGAAACCTGTATGCAGGTCAAGAAGCAACAGTAAGAACCAGACATGGAACAAGTGATTGGTTTAAAATTGAGACAGGTGTACAACAAGGGCTGTATATTGTCACCTTGCTTATTTAGCTTAAGCAAAGTACATCATGTGAAATGCTGGGCTGGATGAAGCACAAGCTGGAATCAAGATTGTCAGGAGAAATATCAACAACCTCAAATATGCAAATGATACTACTCTAATGGCAGAAAGTGAAGAGGAACTAAAGAACCTCTTGATGAGGGTAAAGAAGGAGAGTGAAAAAGCCGACTTAAAACTCAGCATTCAAAAAACTAAGATAATAGCATCTGAGCCCATCTCTTCATGGCAAACAGAAGGGGAAAAAGTGGAAGCAGTGGCAGATTTTCCTTTTCTTGGGCTCCAAAATCACTGCAGATGGTGACTTCAGCCATGAAACTAAAAGACATTTGTTCTTTGGAAAAAAGCTATAACCAACCTAGACAGCATATTAAAAACAGAGACATCAATTTGCTGACAGAGGTCCATATACTCAAAGCTATGGTCTTTCCTGTGGTCACATATGGATGTAAGAGTTGGACCATAAAGAAGCCTGAGTGCCAAAGAATTGATGCTTTTGAACTGTGGTGTTGGAGAAGACTCTTGAGAGTCTCTTGGACAGCAAGGAGATCAAACCAGTCCATCCTAAAGGAAATCAACCCTGAATATTCATTTCATGGACTGATGTTGAAGCTGAAACTCCAATACTTTGGCCCCCCGATGCGAAGAACTGACTCATTGGAAAGACCCTGATGCTGGGAAAGGTTGAAAGCAAAAAAAGAAAGGGGTGGCAGAGGATGAGCTGGTTAGATAGCAATCACCAACTCATGGACATGAGTTTGAGCAAACTCAGGGAGATAGCGAAGGGCAGGGAAGCCTGATGTGCTGCAGTCCATGGGGGCGCAAAGAGTCGGACACGACTTAGCGACTGAGCAACAGCGACTCTCTGACTCTATTGCCTGGGCTCTCTGCTGCAACATGGCCCTGTAATGACATGAGAATGTCCCCTCCAGTCAGCCTCCCAGGCCATGTCATGTCCGCAGAGAGGCAGGAGGAGAAAAGTATGGACAAATTATGTGACGGTGACCAAAGGACTCTGAGCTCAGCGTTTCTTCTGCCTGGGACTGAGATAACCTTCCAGGGCCAGGAAGTCATGCTCTGGGGGCCATCTTTGTGGCTAAGAGGAATGCACCCCCAAGGAAGAAAGGTGATCATGATTTAGGGTCATGAAGAGCTCTTGCTATGACAGGTGTGAGTGGGTCAGGAGGCCTCTTGAGCTAGAAATGGCCCCATGTGTGAGCTTTATAAGGACAGACAATGCTTTTCTCCATGCCTTGGTGTGTGTCCAGTGCCTAGCTCTGTGTGGTGGACACAGGTTATTCGCCCTTATTATGGATTGTTCTCTAGAGAAACCGAAATCGCAAACTGAAGATATTGGGCTGGCCAAAAGGTTCATTAGAGTTTTTCCATAAGATGGTATGGAAAACCTGAATGAATGTTTTGGCCAACTCAATACTTATTAGTACCTGTGTACCTCTACCTCAAAAAAAAAACCCAATGAATACATTCTCAAGGCATTTCTGATGATGTGTGCACACTAAGTCACTTCATTTGTGTCCGACTATTTGTGACCCTGTGGACTGTAACCTGCCAGGTTCCTCTGTCCATGGAATTTTCCAGGCAAGAATACTGGAGTGGGTTGCTGTGCCCTTCTTCCTGACCCAGGGATCAAACCCGTGTCTCTTGTGTCTTTCGCATTAGCAGGTGAATTCCTTACCAAACGATAGGCAGCACCACCTGGAAAGCCTACCTCTGATGATGGTGAGAGATTATTCCAAAGAAGTGACACTAGACAGAGGCGCAGGCCAACAGTCAAAGAAACAAACGGAGGAGCCACCATGAGAAACTGACCCAGTCCCACGACTGTGAGGAGGCCTTGGGAAGAAAGAGGTTTGCACCCTTGGCCGTCGTCTCCCTTCCTTCCTCTATACCCATCTCTGCATTCCGGGAGGAGAGGTACCAGTGCCTAGCTGATGGCCTCCCTCTCTCTCTGCCTCCCGTTTGCTTCCAGGGCCATGCTGACAGGAGGCTGGAGAGTGAGGAGGTGGAAGAGAGTGACTGGGGTTTTGAGCTCCCTGGCTGCCTCCCTGCCAGGCTGTGAGTTGGCAGTTGGCAGTGTTATGCTACTTGAGGACACAGCCCCTGTCTGGTGGCCCTTTTCTAAAACCACAGTGACAACTACAGCTCCAGCCAGAGCCACCCCCTGGGTTCTGCTAGCTTCTTCCTTTTCCCCATCAGGCCCAGCAATAGTAACAGCTCCCTATGAAGACTTGGTCTTGGTTGGGGGTGGGGGGCGAGGTTCAGCATCCTTTAGAAATATCCCTTAGCTGTGCCCACCTGCGTTAAATTCTAAATTACCATCTTAGATTATGACCTGTATTTTCTGCCAGATACAAGGATACAAGAAACAAAACAAACAAAATAAAATAACATTGACTAGCAAGCAAATCAGTGATGCCTGAGGTTATCAGCAGCAATTTAGCTTTTCAATGCCCCCATGCCACCTCCCTCCCTAAATTAGAATTCACAAAATATTTCTCTTCATAAACAGATTTGAATGTTTGGAGAGAAGAGGAGCATATAGGGAAGTGGAACTGAAGCAGAGGGAACCTACTTGACCCTGTTCGGCTCTCCCATAGTTCAAGCTACCAGCAGCCAAAGCTTCCATTGGGAGCTTCCTGTCTCCTGACTGTTGCTGATGGGTGGGCGCCTGTGCCCCCTGCCTGCTATCCCCTAGCATAAACTCATGAGAGTGTGGACTCAAGAGGAGACAGATCTGCCTTTGATTGGAGATAGTTCTTGAGCAAATTCTTACCTTGACATCATTCTTCTTGCTGGAGGTAGTGAGTAGAAAAGAAATAGCTTTGCTGGGATTGACAAATGGCAGAGAATGCTTTTCCACCCTCTGGATGTGTGGCTGCCTGCAGGAGCGGGAGAGAAGCCTGGTGGCCCAGGGAGGTTTATCAAGATGCTGAAAAGGCCCTGCGATTTCCTGCAGGAGGGGAACTGGCAAATGAGAGGTCCTGGAGATGAAAGAGACAAGAAAGCTCACGAGATGTTTTTTATTTGCCCTGATTCCAATCACTCTGCCTCTGTACCCATCCTGCCCTCTTTGGTCCCCCTCCCTGTGAGGAAGGGCTGTCCTAAAGCCTTTTGCTGCTTGCTGTGAGCCTGTGCAAGACACCGACCTACCAAGTAACATGAGTGTCTGTAGCTAAAGAACGGTTTGAAACATATATAATATCATATAAGAAACTAATCGCCAGTCCAGGTTTGATGCATGATACAGGATGCTTGGGGCTGGTGCACTGGGGTGACCCAGAGGGATGGTACAGGGAGGGAGGAGGGAGGGGGATTCAGGATGGGGAACACGTGTACACTGGTGGCAGATTCATGCTGATGTATGGCAAAACCAATACAATATTGTAAAGTACTTAGCCTCCAATTAAAATAAATAAATTTAAATTTAAAAAAAAAAAAAGAACGGTTTGCTTGGCATTCAAGGCCCTGCATGGCCTGGCTCACTTGATCTTTTAAAATTTCATCACAGAAGTAGTGACTGCACAGTAATTTTATTTCAAATGATACCAAGGTGCATAAAATTACTAGATTGGGCGCATTTAGGGTTGCGTGGCCATAGACTAAGGTGCACAGATGAAAAGTAACGTCTCTCCTAATCTCATTTCCCAGTCGCAACGAAGGCCAGTTTCCTTTCTTAATTCTTTTAGATGTTAATGTTACAGCTTTATATAGTTAAAAAAAAACACCTACATTTATATTTTTGATTTATGAATACTACAACAGGGTATACTGAGTTCCCTTATAAAAGATAAGGAATTCAGCATACCGCCTGTACTGTGTCGCCTTTCTCCCTCTACATCGTGATATTTGTTAGCTAGATTGTATTTCTTTTTTTATTAAAGGCTTTTTAAAAACAGCTTTTCTTATCTTTTTAGTTCTATATAGTTTATTTATTTAAAAGAAATAATTTACTTATTTAATTTTGGCTGTGCTAGGGCTTCGTTGCTGTGCAGGCTTTCCTCTAGTTGCAGTGAGCAGGGGCTGCTCTGTAGTTGCAGTGTGGAGGCTTCTCATCGTGGTGGTTTCTTTTGTTGCAGAGCATGGGTTCTGAGGCGTGTGGGCGTCAGTGGTTGCAGCTCCCAGGCTCTAGGGCGCAGGCTCAATAGTTGTGGCACACGGGCTTAGTTGCTCCACGGCATGCAAGATCTTCCTGGACCAGGGGTCGAACTCATGTCCCCAGGTTGGCAGGCAGATTCTTATCTACGGCACCACCAAGGAAATCCAGCTAGATTTTTTTTAGACTGTCTAGAGCCCAGCCAGTATTTTCAGTCTTAGCTCCTATGACTTCCTTTCATGTGCCCATCCTGCCTCCACATTGAGCTACTTGTGGTTTCCTTTGAAAACTTAACTATGAAGCATGTAAAGCAACCAGAGGCGTGTATTCACTCATCCATTCATTTACCCCGCACTGTTGTGTGCCTACGCTGTGCCAGGGCACTGTTTCAGGCATGAAGATGTGATGACGGTGATACACAAGACTGTGCCCCCTACATTCCAGAGGCGCTGGGGAGCTCATCCTTGGGAGTGAGTATTCGTGGAGAAGAGGTTTGAGACTCAACACTGGGGCCTCCAACCTCCAGAGACCCAGAAGGAGAGGAGGACTCAGCCAACACAGTAGTGAAAAGCAGCTACTGAAGGAGTAGTAAGCTAAGAAAGTATCCCAGAGACAACGGAGAAGGTACTCTGGAAGATGCGAGTGAGCCACAGCATCAATCCTACCCAAGAGGATGACTAAGATGAAGTCCTGACAGGCATGGTTCCAGGGGACGATGAGGCTGGAAAATTGGAAGAATGTAGGTTTTGGGGAGAATGGTGTGATAGGAGGCCTGGACAACCTCAGAGAGTCGTCTTGAGACGCTACCGCAAAGACAGGTGGCTCAGAAAGGTGACTGGGGCAAAATCACTCTACAGAAAACAGTAGCTTTCCTAGGTGTGAAAAGAAGTGAGGAAAAAAAAAGAAAATGAAACCTCAGCCTCTTCTGGAGAGAAAAAGAAAGGAATGAGGACTGGTCAGCCCTACCAGATATTAGAACATACTTGAAAGCCTCGGTGAATACAGTGAGGTGTTAACATGAAAACAGGCAGACAAGATTGAGGCAGCAGGACCGAGAGTCTCAGGAATCAAACGTACATGCATGTGGAATCCAGTATATGACAAAGGGGCCATTTCGAATGAGACTGGGTAGAGATAAAATAATAAAAATAATAAGTCAGCAAAAGTTACTGGGCAACTGAGAAGCCATCTAGAGTAAAATGCCTTAGGGATCATAGCTCATATTTACACCTTGTTAACTTTTTTTTTTTAATTGGTGGATAATTGCTCTAAAGAATTTTGCTGTTTTCTATCAAACCACAACATGTATCAGTCATAGGTATACATATATCCCCTCCCTTTTGAGCCTCCCTCCCACCTCCCTCCCCCTCCCACCCCTCTAGGTTGATACAGAGCCCCTGTTTGAGTTCCCTGAGTTAACTTTAAAATGGATTGTGTATTTAAATATAAATAAGAGAAGCAAAAAGAGTCAGAAGAAAACATGGGAAAATTATTTGTGTGTGTGTTCAAAGAATTTTGTTTTAACTATAAATACTTTGGTATTCTCTGATTGGTAGGGGAGGAATAGTAATCCTTTTTTTTAAAAAAAAAAGTGAATTATAGTTGATTTACAATGTTGTGCCAATCTCTTCTGTACAGCAAAGTGACTCAGTTTATTTTCTTTTCCATTATGGTTTTAAACAAGGTATTGAATATAGTTCCCTGTGCTGTTCATTAGGACCTTGTTGTTTATCCATTCTAAATGTAATAGTTGGCATCTATCAATCCCAAATTCCTGGTCCATCCCTCTCACTTCTCCTCTCCCCCTTGGTGACCACAGGGAAATTCTTCTATAACTCTGGATTGGGGAAGATTTTCCTAAACATGACACAAAACTCAGAAATCTTGAATAAAAATTATTGAAAATTAAAAATAATTTTTCTTCATGGAAAAGGTCATTGTAAGTAAGTCAAACAGCAAACTGGGGAAAAGTATAATGCATAATTTTGGGCAAAATTATCTATTGTGTGTGTCTGTATTTCTGACACATTACTGAGAGAATTTTCACAGCCTAGTAAGAAAATGACCAACTCAGTTCCTATAAAACCCATGTTTCTTAATCAAGCATGAGAAAAAATGTCATACTCATGATGATGAAGGTTCATTGAAACTCTACCAAGGTATCTTCACCTTCAGATTTTCAGATATTCTAAAGTTTGATACTTCGAGAGTGAGTAAGGAAAGTGGCACTCTTGTGTGCTTGGCACTCCCAGGCAAAACTTGGCCCCCAAAGGGAAGCTGCTTATCAGTTCAGTTCAGCAGTTCAGTCGTGTCTGACTCTTTGCGACTCCATGAATTGCAGCATGCCAGGCCTCCCTGTCCATCACCAGCTCCTGGAGTTCACTCAAACTCACGTCCATTGACTTGGTGATGCCATCCAGCCATCTCATCCTCTGTCATCCCCTTTTCCTCCTGCCCCCAATCCCTCCCAGCATCAGGGTTTTTTCCAATGAGTCAACTCTTCGCATGAGGTGGCCAAAGTACTGAAGTTTCAGCTGTGAAAAGAAGAGAAGTGAAAAGCAAAGGAGAAAAGGAAAGATATAAGCATCTGAATGCAGAGTTCCAAAGAATAGCAAGAAGAGATAAGAAAGCCTTCCTCAGTGATCAATGCAAAGGAATAGAGGAAAACAACAGAATGGGAAAGACTAGAGATCTCTTCAAGAAAGTACCAAGGGAACATTTCATGCAAAGATGGGCTCAATAAAGGACAGAAATGGTATGGACCTAACAGAAGCAGAAGATATTAAGAAGAGGTGGCAAGAATACACAGAAGAACTGTACAAAAAAGATCTTCACAACCCAGATAATCAAGATGGTGTGATCACTCACCTGGAGCCAGACATCCTGGAATATGAAGTCAAGTGGGCCTTAGAAAGCATCACTACAAACAAAGCTAGTGGAGGTGATGGAATTCCAGTTGAGCTATTTCAAATCCGGAAAGATGATGCTGTGAAAGTGTTGCACTCAATATGCCAGCAAATTTGGAAAACTCAGCAGTGGCCACAGGACTGGAAAAGGTCAGTTTTCATTCCAATCCCAAAGAAAGGCAATGTCAAAGAATGCTCAAACTACCGCACAATTGCACTCATCTCACACACTAGTAAAGTAATGCTTAAAATTCTCCAAGCCTGGCTTCAGCAATACGTGAACCGTGAATTTCCAGATGTTCAAGCTGGTTTTAGAAAAGGCAGAGGAACCAGAGATCAAATTGCCAATATCCACTGGATCATTGAAATAGCAAGAGAATTCCAGAAGCTGCTTATAAGACTTTACAAATCTATGCTGGCTAGAGATGTGGCTGAAACCCTAGGAACCTGGCCAATAGTCATTACAGTCACCAGCTTTGCAGGAACAGGTCTCTAAACCTTCTCACTGAAAAAGATTTATCAAAAGATGGGAGCAGAAGATGAAGTTATTTGCTACTGCCTAGAATGTCACTGGCTTTGCAGAAGATGTTTTTTTTCTAATTTGTCTGGAAGTAGGGTGCTGTCTCTGTAGTCACAGCCCTGCAGTTGGACACAAGTGTTGACCAGAGGGTTCTGTCTTAGCCCTCATTCCTTGCTTTGCCCTGTTCTTTGTTTGGTGCAGTGGACAAACTGTACAACTGTCTTTCCTCATGAACAACACCAGGACATTTAAAGCTTTAACCTCGCTCCCCTTCTTCCCAATCAACTGTGCTCCAGTATTCCTCCCCTCCAAGACATTAAATATTTATTGAGAGTTTTAAATAGTGAATGTTTGTTCAAATGTATCCCCATAAAACTAGCGTATTTTTGCTCAACTTCTCATTTCACCCCTGGTGGCTCAGCAGTGAAGAATCTGTCTGCAATGCAGGAGACCCGGGTTTGATCCTTGGGTCAGGAAGATCCCCTGGAGAATGGAATGGCTACCCACTCCAGTATTCTGGCCTGGAGAATCCCATGGACAGACTAGCTTGATGGGCTACAGACCATGAGGATGCAAGAGTTGGACATGACTGAGTGACTAACTCTTTCTTTCCTATTTTGCATCTCTTATCTTCCATTCCTTGAAATGCATTCTTCAGAAGTTCCTTTCGTGAGAGTCTTTGTGGGGTTAATGCCCTAGGTTTTTTTCTGTCTGCAAATGTCATTGTTTCACCCTGTTTTTCTGGATGTGGTTTTGTCAGGCTGGCATCGCAGGGTGACAGTTACTGTCCTCCAGCACATTGGAGATGCACTGTCTTAATGTTATTCTTGTGAGACTGGCCATCAGTCAAGTTGCCGATCACTTTCAGTGATCTGCCTTTTTCCTTCCTAAGGGCTTTTCTTTTTTCTCTGATGTGGTACACTGTCATCAAAATGCATCTAGTGGTTTTCTCTTTATATCACATTTTGGGTTTATGATGTTTCCTGGATTTTAGGATTACTGTCATTTAGTATTTCTGGATGGTTTTCTGCTATTATTTCTTCATAGATTGCATAGTGGTTGAGACCACAAACTCTGAAGCCAAGCTACTTGGCATCTCTATGAGACCCTGGACAAATGTTGCAACTTCTCTGTGCTTCAGTTTCCCCACATGTAGAGTGGGGATGGTATTATTCCTCATCTATAAAGTGGGGATGACATCATTACCTACCTACAGGTTTTCTCGTGAACATTAGTGAGTTAATTACATGATAGTTTAGAACAGGGACACATGGTAAATACTATATATTTGCTAGCTCCTATAATCATTTTTATTATTACCTCTTTCTAGATGTTTCGTCCAACATATGTCAGTGTTTCTCTTTCTAGTCTCCATATCCCTTAACATCTCTTTCTTGTTTTCTGTCTGTTTGGCTCCTAGGTAGCTTTCTTGATAATTTCTACAGATGGATCTTCTAGGTTTCTAGTCTCTTTTCCTCTGTGTCTAATCTGTTTAATCCATCCACTGAATTTTACATTCAATCTTTATATTATTAGTTTCTAGATAATCTGCTTGGGACTTTGTTTCGATATTTGCTTGGTCGGTTTCTGGCTTGGTCTTGATGCTGATTCACATTATCAATTCTCTTTTGTCTTTAACCCTATGAAGCATAGCAATCTTAAAATTCTCTATCTGAAAATCCCAGTGCTGAAGTCTGTGTATGCCTGATTTTACTGTCTGTGTTTCCTCTGTCACTGTGTGATGGTGATTTGCTTCTTTGTGTATTTGTAATTTTAAACTGTTAGCTGCTCACTTTCCTTGGGACTTTATCTGTGGGAATTTTTTCAGGTCTGAATTATAGTTGAGTTCCTCCAGAAAAGAACTTGTGTTTTCTTTTGCTGATGGACTGGAGGAACTTCCCGGCATGGCTCTCATCTCTCAGGATATCCCCAGAAACCTCACCTGTCATTTGCAGCTTTAGCGAGACCACAGGTTGTATGAGTATGGACCACAGTCTTTCTTTTAACTGCAAATTCTCCAGAGAAAATTTCGGTTTGCCTAGATCCAAGAATTTAACAATTTCTTGGTGGTTTTATTTTTCACTAATGAGAAATACAGTAAGGTTTAGTCTTTTGAGGTCCCAGTTTTTTCATGGGGCACCCTTGTTAAACTTCCCAGCTTTGGGTTGTCTAAAAACTCTATTTTCTAGCCCTGCTACATCATGCAGAGCTTAAAGTAGCCGTAATAGGAAATATGAGTTTCCTTTTGAGAGCGAAGGGGGTTGACTTAAAGAATTTAAGGGAGGAAGTAACTTGATCAGCTCTGTGCTTCAGAAAATCCTCTTAGGCTACTGAGAGGAGAATATAGATGAAAATACAAATCTCTAGTCAGACCTCTACGTGGAAACAACTGCATGAATACTTTGATTCATGCACACAAAATATCCAACTATTTATGCTGTTTTGTAATGTGATATATTTCCAGTTAGATCCTTTTAATTGTGGAATCTGTTTTGTCCTAATCCCTTATCTTTAAAATGAGATGCTTTCTAGCTGTGATGAATCTAAAATGAAAATCTTTGGTACCTGTAGAGGTTTCTTCATGTACCCTCCTCTCTCCTTGGATTTGTTTTGTACCATAGAGAGTGGAGATCTCAGATGGGAATCTCTGACAGGCCAACCTTCATCCCAGGATGACTCCCATCCGTTAGGGCCTTAATGGTTCCCAGAGGCTCCCCTTTCCTAACTGTGATATGCTCAGCAATCTAAGCCCCTCTCCGCAGTCCTGAAGTTTATGTTAGAATTCTTTCCATTAGAATTGAGAATGCAAGGCAGTGTCATTTAGAGAGTCCCTATAAAGGACAGTTTTGTTGGGGAGTATGTTTTGGGGGGAGGGTGTGTGTGTGTGTGTGTGTGTGTGTGTGTGCGTGTGTAGCTGATCTTACTACATGAACTTGCACAGATATATATTTTGGAAGAGGGGAGCTTATCCCTGGATCTCATTCCATGCCATGCAGTTATTACCAGCCACTGAAAGCCAAGCAGATGAAACCCGGAGAGGGGAAATATCCTGATGATGTCATTTGGACTCTGGATCCCACTGTTCCTGGAGCCAGACTCTCTTGCCAGCTCCAGGAATAGTTATTTGAACCAATAATGTCCCATAATGAATCTCATTTGGGTCTGCCCTCTGCTCACACAGCCACAAATATATCCATATCAAAGCTTTTATCACACTGTACTTTAATCATCTGAGGACACGATTCTCTCCTGTTGTACTACGAGGTCTTTGAGAAGAATGAACACGTCTTTGAGTCCTAGGGCCTGCAATAGTGCCTGACCCAATACTCAGCAATTTTTTTTTTTTTACTAGAAATGCATGCATTTGTGCCTGAAGGCATGAGTGAATTAGTGATTGAATAGACAAGTTGGAGAGATGAGAGTTGGGAAGTGATTCTGGGCAGAGAACTTTAAAGGCTTCACTGTGAGAAACATCTGACAGTGGAGAAGCAAGCCAAAATGAAGGCAAAGAATATTTGACAGGTTAAGTGAAGTCGCTCAATCGTGTCCAGCTCTTTGTGACCCCATAGACTGTAGCCTATCAGGCTCCTCCATCCATGGGATTTTCCAGGCAAGAGTGCTGGAGTGGATTGCCATTTCCTTCTCCAGGGGGTCTTCCCGACCCAGGAATCGAACCCAGGTCTCCTGCATTGCAGGCAGACACTTTACCATCTGAGCCACCACTTTAAAATGCACCCAACATGAGACTTCCCTGGTGGTCCAGTGGCTAAGACTTCCATTCCCAATACGAGGGGACAGGGTTTGATCCCTGGTCAGGGAACTAGACCCACATGCTACAACCAAGACCCGGTGCTGCCAAATAAAGAAATATATTAAAAACAATAAAATGTACCCAAGAGTTAAGAAGCCCTGTGGGAATTAGAATGTACCTGGAGTTGACTTAGATTAGTTTCCAAGTCCTGTACTATTTGGGAAGCAGTGTATTGTGAGAGTGGAGGACCAGGCCACCGTGAACGCAGAGAATCCCAGGGGCATCCAAGAAAGTGGAAACAGAATGTGCTGGACTTGGAGGTGGAGACAGTTTCTGTGTTGCAAGATCCTTTCTATAAAAACCTTTCTGGAGGGTGGGCTTTGCCAATCTTGGCTGTTCTTGACCAGGGATGGAGGACCATGAGTGCATAATCAGAATGACCCTTGATCTGTGGTGGCCCTGCCTTGGGATGCTGGATCAAGGTTAGTCTGAACTGGTTGGATGGAGGGAGAAACAGTTGCAAGGCTTCAGGGAAGGAAAGAGGCTTCAGCAAGCTGGGGAGAGCCTGAGGAGGGCAGGAGGTCTGGGACTCCCTCGTGAGAACTGACGTGATCCTTGCATAGGGAATCACACAGCTTCTCAGACTCTTGGTAACACCAGGTAAGGCAGCAGGTGTGAAGAGACCTTCTCCTGGGCGATCCGAGCCAGAGGACCAGAAGTCTCCTACAGAGTCAGGGGCCCCAGGAAGGGCCTCCTGCTTCAAGGCAGCTCTGAGCTGACTTTCTACTGGAGTAGAGGAGAGAGAAGGCTTACTGAATTCTTTCCTTCCCATTCCTTTGTCTTTTACGTCCATCTGTGCTTGCTCATTCAAGGGTTAGGCTCCTCCGAAAGTCAGCGAATCATGGAGACAGGACCCCAGGGCTCCTGAGCAGCCGTGTGGTCGGGGAAGCCTGTGACCAAGATCATCTCAGTGGGGAGAGTCAGCTCCTGTCTGGTCCTTCGTTGTGTGTCCTTCCAGCTGTCAGCGATTCAGATCTGCTGTCAGGGAACATTGCCTGGGGATTCTAGAAATGAAAAAGTTGGGACAATCAGTGCTCTAGTTTTGCTCATCTGGAATTTCTTTTTCCTCTGAGCATAATGTAAATTGATCCACAGATATTTACTGAATGGCTGCTTTGTGCAGGGCACTCTCGTGGACTTTGCTTATAAGGAGTGAGCATCACATAGTAAAGTCCTCAGTTGAGTTCAGTTCAGTGGCTCAGCCGTGTCCAACTCTTTGTGACCCCATGGACTGCAGCATGCCAGGCTTCCCTGTCCATTACCAACTCCTGGAGCTTGCTCAAACTCATGTCCATCGAGTCGGTGATGCCGTCCAACCATCTCACCCTCTCTCGTCCCCTCAGAGAAGGAAGTCTCCTTCCTGCTGTCAGTCTTTCCCATCAGGGTCTTCTCCAGTGAGTCAGTTCTTCGCATCAGGTGGCCAAAGTATTGGACTTTCAGCTTCAGCATCAGTCCTTCCAGTGAATATTCAGGACTGATTTCCTTTAGGATGGGCTGGTTTGATCTCCTTGCAGTCCAAGAGACTCTCAAGAGTCTTCTCCAACACCACAGTTCAATAGCATCAATTCTTTGGCACTTAGCTTCCTTTATAGTCCAACTCTCACATCCATACATGACTACTGGAAAATCCATAGCTTTGACTAGACAAACCTTTGTTGGCAAAGTAGTATCTCTGGTTTTTAATATGCTGTCTAGGTTGGTCATAACTTTCCTTCCAAGGAGCAAGTGTCTTTTAATTTCATGGCTGCAATAACCATCTGTATTGATTTTGGAGCCCCCCAAAATAAAGTCTGTCACGGTTTCCATTGTTTCCCTAATTTGCCATGAATTGATGGGACCAGATGCCATGATCTGAATGTTGAGTCTTAAGCCAACTTTTTCATTCTCCTCTTTCACTTTCATCAACAGCCTCTTTAGTTCTTCACCTTCTGCCATAAGGGTGATATCATCAGCATATTTGAGGGTTATTAATATTTCTCCTGGCAATCTTGATTCCAGCTTGTGCTTCATCCAGCCCAGCATTTCTCATTATGTACTCTGCATATAAGTTAAATAGGCAGGGTGACAATATACAACCTTGTCACACTCCTTTCACTATTTGGAACCAGTCTGTTTTTCCACGTCCAGTTCTAACTGTTGCTTCCTGACCTGCATACAGATTGCTCAGGAGGCAGGTCAGTGGTCTGGTATTCCCATCTTTTTTCAGAATTTTCCACAGTTTGTTGTGGTCCACCCAGTCAAAGGCTTTGGCATGGTCAATAAAGCAGAAGTAGATGTTTTTCTGGGACTCTCTTGCTTTTTCTATGATGCAGCGGATGTTGGCAATTTGATCTCTGGTTCCTCTGCCTTTTCTAAAACCAGCCTGAACATCTGTAATTTTGTGGTTCACGTACTGTTGAAGCCTGGCTTGGAGAATTTTGAGCATTACTTTGCTAGTGTGTGAGGTGAGTGCGATTGTGCAGTAGTTTGAGCATTCTTTCGCATTCCCTTTCTTTGGGATTGGAATGAAAACTGACCTTTACCAGTCCTGTGGCCACTGAGGAGTTTTCCAAATTTGCTGCCATATTGAGTGCAGCACTTTCACAGCATCATCTTTCAGGATTTGAAATAGCTCAACTGGAATTCCATCACCTCCACTAGCTGTGTTCATAGTGATGCTGCCTAAGGCCCACTTGACTTCACATTCCAGGATGTCTGGCTCTAGGTGAGTGATCACACCATCGTGATTATCTGGGTTGTGAAGATCTTTTTGTATAGTTCTTCTGTGTATTCTTGCCACCTCTTCTTAATATCTTCTGCTTCTGTTAGGTCCAGACCATTTCTGTCCTTTATCGAGCCCATCTTTGCATGAAATGTTCCCTTGGTATCTCTGGTTTTCTTGAAGAGATCTCTGGTCTTTCCCATTCTATTGTCCTAGTGTTTGTTATATCATGGAGACACGTGCATATGTAGTCAGTAGGCTTGGATTAACTCAGTGCTACTCTGGGTGATTTTCCCTGTTTGATCTGATCGTATTCAATCAGTGACGAGAAGATTCCAGTGCATTTGCACAGTTTGTGTGTGTTCTAAGAAAGGCCCCTGACTGTGAGTCCGCCACTCTGGGCTGCCTGAGTACTCTGGCCCTAGAGGAGTTCTCTGGTGGCGTCTGCTCTAGCCCCAGGGGAGCTCTGTAATGAGGACCCCTTCTGATGCCTTTCCAGGGGCCCGGGTCTGGGGTCTGCTGACTGGCTCGTCGTCTTGGTGGTCGAGTGGCAGATGCAGTGGGCTTCTCCCACACTGTCCTCTCCCGACAGCCTCCTCCTTTCCCATAACCTCTCCGAGCCTTTACCCATGAAATCTTGGATGAAAACTGTGCTCCTAGAGCTTCGCCTTGTCATCCGGGCCACCTTCTTCTGCACTCTGGCCCCTGTCAGTCCCAAGTGCTGCCTCTCTGAGGTCCTCCTCTTCTGGTTACCCTGTCACTTAAGCCCAGGACTCGTTACTGTTGCGTGTCCTGAGTGTCTGTTTCTGCTGGTGGCTGTTTTCAGAGCAGGGCAGCTGTAATCTGCATGGCTCCCTCGCTTCTGGGTGCCCAGAGCCAGAGCTTGTGTGTGTGTGCGCGTCCAGCCTCAGCCTGATCTCTGGGGTACAGCCCAGCTCCCAGCTGTGGCTGCCTGGCAAGCTCTCTGTGGCCATGTGGCTCTGTCCCCATCTTACCTCTGTGGCCCACCCCTAAGCATGGCTGTGTTCCTTGTATGGTGGATGGATATTTAGGTGGTGAGAGTAGAATCTATCTTGTCTTGGGATCTTCGGTCCTGAGTAAACGGCAGTGCCCCCTACTTCTTCACATGCTGTCTTACATCATCAATGCAATCTATGAGATCCAACAATATGCTGTTTATGAGATATTAATTTAAAACCTAAGGATAGAAAGAGATTCAAAGTAAAGAAATGGAAAAAGTTTCACCAGGTAAACAAAAACTGAAAGATAATGTAGTTATATTAGTCTTTATGGTTATAAGGACCTTTTTATTATAAAATGATTATATTAGTAGAAAAACATTTGGAATTGACTCACTGGAAAAGACTTTGATGCTAGGAGGGATTGGGGGCAGGAGAAGAAGGGGAAGACCAAGGATGAGATGACTGGATAGCATCACTGACTCGATGGAAGCGAGTCTGAGTGAACTCTGGGAGCTGGTGATGGACAGGGAGGCCTGGCGTGCTGCGATTCATGGGGTCGCAAAGAGTCGGACACGACTGAACGACTGAACTGAACTGAACTTTTATGGGGTTCAGGATGGGGAACACATGTAAACCCATGGCTGATTCATATCAATGTATGGCAAAATCCACTACAATATTGTAAAGTAATTAGCCTCCAACTAAAATAAATTAATTAAAAAAATAATAAATTAAATGGAAAAACATAACTTTTAAAAAGAACCATTTATAATATCAAAAATGTTATTAGGAATAAATCTAAAGCAAAGCATATACAAGCCTATATGTAGAAACAAAAAAAAATTTTTGAATGACATTAAAGATTATCCAAGTAAATACAGTTCATGTTCATGGACAGGAAAATCTAACATAAAGATATGAATTCTCTTTATTTTCTCTACTATATATTCAGTAAAAATCTCAATAGAATTACATGAAGCTTGATAAACTGATTTTTAAATTTAAAAAGAAACATCAAAAATAGATACTATGCTTCTGAAAAAGCAGCTTAAGGAGAGGGGACCTGCACTTTAGTGTGAAGCTGTAGCAGTTAAGACTATATGGTACAGACCTAGAGAGAGACAGATTGATCAGTAGATTGCAAAAGACAGCCCAGAAAGATTCACTCAAATACCAAACTGAAATATAGTAGAACTAGAAGGCAATGGCACCCCACTCCAGTACTCTGGCCTGGAAAATCCCACGGTCGGAGGAGCCTGGTAGGTTGCAGTCCATGGGGTTGCTACGAGTCGGACACGACTGAGCGACTTCACTTTCACTTTTCACTTTCACGCATTGGAGAAGGAAATGGCAACCCACTCCAGTGTTCTTGCCTGGAGAAACCCAGGGATGGGGGAGCCTGGTGGGCTGCCATCTATGGAGTCGCACAGAGTCGGACACGACTGAAGTGACTTAGCAGTAGCAGTAGCAGCATGGGAACTTAATGGGTAAAGAAGGAACTTTTTTTATTAAATAAGGCCAAGAAAAATTGTTATTGTAGCAGAGGGGGTTTTTTGGTGTCCATCAAAAATAAATAATAAAATGTCTTACTCAAGGTCACACTTTAAATAAATGAGTCTGACCCTTCTGTATAATCCTCATCATTTGATACTCAAGAAGCTACTTAACTCCCTTGGGTCTGTATCTATCATTCATAAAATCGGAACAACATCTGCCTGCAGTTATTCTTAGGGATTTCGAAGCTGCTGCCGCTGCTGCTGCTGCGTCGCTTCAGTCGTGTCCGAATCTGCGCGACCCCACAGACGGCAGCCCACCAGGCTCCGCCGTCCCTGGGATTCTCCAGGCAAGAACACTGGAGTGGGTTGCCATTTCCTTCTCCAATGCATGAAAGTAAAAAGTGAAAGTGAAGTCGCTTAGTTGTGTCCGACTCTTCGTGACCCAAGCAGGGAGAAGCAAAAAGCAAGTTTTTAACATTTTGGTTTTTGAAGTATCACATCTGATGAAGTCAAAGAAAAGAAATGTGACATTTCTCACCGCGCCACTAGGTGGCAGTCGATGATTATTGTGGGGCTCGTGTTACCCTTGACCGGCCAGCAGGGGGCTCATGTCCATGAAGTCTGGAAGGAGGTCCAGATTAAACAGGATGGCAACGGGACTCCTGTTGTTTCTGGATGATTATTCATGGATGGCAGTGAGCTATTTCTGCCAGTTTAGGGCAGTGTCTATGAAATCAACCTCTGGAATGGTTATTCCCGGTCTCCAATCCTGGATCTAAGAATTACTAATTTGAATTTGCTACCAGGTAAGTTGCTTAACCTCACTGACCCTCAGTTTCCTCACATGTGAGATGGTTGTGTCCCCTTATAATAGGGTTGTTGCAAGGTCCTCAAACACAAGTGAGTGCTCAGCACAGGAGAAAAGCCCTAGGAATGTCAGGAACGTACTCATCTTCATCCCCATCATCTTTATCGCATTCCTTTCCCACAACTTCAGAGCCTCTGAAGCTTGGCCTGAAATCCAATCCCCCAAGGCCAGCAGAGTCTGGAGCTGCTCAGGCCATATCTGTCCCTGTGAGTCTTTGGGGCAGATCAGTGGGCCAGACCCGGATCTTCAGGCAGAGTGTGTTTCCACTGCTGCTGCTGCCTCTCTGTTAGTAGATACATTGTGTAAACATGGGCTGTAAAGACGCTGTGCTGTGCTTAGCCTCTCAGTCATGTCCAACTCTGCAATCCCATGGACTGTAGACTGCAGGGCTCCTCTGTCCACGGGGATTCTCCAGCAAGAATACAGGAGCGGGTTGCCACGCCCTCCTCCAGGGGATCTTCCCTACCCAGGGGTCCAACTCAGGTCTCCTGCATTGCAGGCAGATTCTTTACCATCTAAGCCACCAGGGAATCCCCCAAAAGGACTGTTATAGCTGATGAAATTCTCTTAGCTCTCACAGGGTCATTGGATGAGGCACATGGCCCTTGGGTCCCCACAGAGACCAGCTCCCTTCCATGGCTTTCTAGCTCCACTCATTCACTCACTTCAGCCGCTCAGTTGTGTCCAACTCTTTGCGACCCCGTGAACCACAGCACGCCAGGCCTCCATGTCCATCACCAACTCCTGGAGTCCACCCAAACACATGTCCATTGAATCAGTGATGCCATCCAGCCTCTGTCGTCCCCTTCTCCTGCTCTCAATCTTTCCCAGCATCAGGGTATTTTCAAATGAGTCAGCTCTTCCCATCAGGTGGCCAAAGTATTGGAGTTTCAGCTTCAACATCAATCCTTCCAAAGAAAACCCAGGACTGATCTCCTTTAGGATGGACTGGTTGGATCTCCTTGCAGTCCAAGGGACTCTCAAGAGTCTTCTCCAACACCACAGTTCAAAAGCATCAATTCTTCTGCACTCAGCTTTCTTTATCATCCAACTCTCACATCCATACATGGCCACTGGAAAAACCATAGCCTTGACTAGATAGATCTTTGTTGACAAAGTAATGTCTCTGCTTTTCAATATGCTGTGTACGTTGGTCATAATTTTCCTTCCAAGGAGCAAGTGTCTTTTAATTTCATAGCTGCAATCACTATCTGCGGTAATTTTGGAGCCCAGAAAAATAAAGTCAGCCAGTTTCCCCATCTATTTTCCATGAAGTGATGGGACCGGATGCCATGATCTTAGTTTTCTGAATGTTGAGCTTTAAGGCAACTTTTTCATTCTCCTCTTTCACTTTCATCAAGAGGCTTTTTAGCTCCTCTTCACTTTCTGCCATAAGGGTGGTGTCATCTGCATATCTGAGGTTATTGATATTTCTCCCAGGAATCTTGATTCCAGTTTGTGCTTCCTCCAGCCCAGCGTTTCTCATGATGTACTCTGCATATAAGTTAAATAAGCAGGGTGACAATATACAGCCCTGATGTACTCCTTTTCCTATTTGGAACCAGTCTGTTGTTCCATGTCCAGTTCTAACTGTTGCTTCCTGACCTGCATACAGGTTTCTCAAGAGGCAGGTCAGGTGGTCTGGGATTCCCATCTCTTGAAGAATTTTTCATAGTTTGTTGTGATCCACACAGTCAAAGGCTTTGGCATAGTCAATAAAGCAGAAGTAGATGTTTTCCTGGAACTCTCTTGCCTTTTCGATGATCTGTTGGATGTTGGCAATTTGATCTTTGGTTCCTCTGCCTTTTCTAAATCCAGCTTGAACATCTGGAAGTTCATGGTTCACGTATTGCTGAAGCCTGGCTTGGAGAATTTTAAGCATTACTTTACTAGCGTGTGAGATGAGTGCAATTGTGCAGTTGTTTTAGCATTCTTTGACATTGCCTTTCTTGGGGAATAGAATGAAAACTGACCTTTACCAGTCCTGTGGCCACTGCTGAGTTTTCCAAATTTGTTGGCATATTGAGTGCAACACTTTCACAGCATCATCTTTCAGGATTTGAAATAGCTCAGCTGGAATTCCATCATCTCCACTAGCTTTGTTCATAGTGATGCTTCCTAAGGCCCACTTGACTTCACATTCCAGAATGTCTGGCTCTAGATGAGTGATCACACCATCATGGTTATCTGGGTCCTGAAGATCTTTTTTGTATTGTTCTTCTGTGTATTCTTGCCATCTCTTCTTAATATCTTCTGCTTCTGTTAGGTCCACAACATTTCTGTCCTTGCATGAAATATTCCCTTGGTATGTCTAATTTTCTTGAAGAGATCTCTAGTCTTTCCCATTCTATTATTTTCCTCTATTTCTTTGCATTGATCCCTGAGGAAGGCTTTCTTATCTCTCCTTGCTATTCTTTGGAACTTTGCATTCAAATGAGTATATCTTTCCTTTTCTACTTTGCTTTTCACTTCCCTTCTTTTCACAACTATTTGTAAGGCCTCGTCATACAGCCATTTTGCTTTTTTGCATTTCTTCTTCTTGGGGATGGTCTTGATTCCTATCTCCTGCACAATGTAACAAACCTCTGTCCATAGTTCATCAGGCACTCTGTCTACCAGATCTAGTCCCTTAAATCTATTTCTTACTTCCACTGTATAGTCATGAGAGATTTGATTTAGGTCATACCTGAATGGTCTAGTGGTTTTCTCTACTTTCTTCAATTTCACTCAGATTTTGGCAATAAGGAGTTCATGATCTGAGCCACAGTCAGCTCCTGGTCTTGTTTTTGCTGACCCTATAGAGCTGCTCCATTTTCAGCTACAAAGAATATAATCAGTTTGATTTCAGGGTCGACCATCTGGTGATGTCCATGTGTAGAGTCTTGTGTTGTTGCAAGAGGGTGTTTGCTATGACCAGTGCATTCTCTTGGCAAAATTCTATTAGCCTTTGCCCTGTTTCATTCTGTACTCCAAGGCCAAATTTGCCTGTTGCTCCAGATGTTTCTTGACTTTCTACTTTTTCATTACAATCCCCTATAATGAAAAGGACATCTTTTTTGGGTGTTGTTCTAGAAGGTCTTGTAGGTCTTCATAGAACTGTTCAACTTCAGCTTCTTCAGCATTACTGGTCAGGGCATAGACTTAGATTTCCATGATATTGGATGGTTTGCCTTGGAAACGAACAGAGATTATTCTGTTGTTTTTGAGATTGCATCCAAGTACTGCATTTCAGACTCTTTTGTTGACCGTGATGGCTACTCCATTTCTTCTAAGGGATTCCTGCCCACAGTAGTAGATATAATGGTCATCTGAGTTAAATTCACCCATTCCAGTCCATTTTAGTTCGCTGATTCCTAGAATGTCGATGTTCACCCTTGCCATTTCTTGTTTGACCACTTCCAATTTGCCTTGATTCATGGACCTGGCATTCCAGGATCCTATGCGATATTGCTCTTTACAGCATCGGACCTTGCTTCTATCACCAGTCCCATCCACAACTGGATGTTGTTTTTGCTTTGGCTCCACTGATTTCCAGTAGCGTGTTGGGCACCTACCGACCTGGGGCGTTCCTGTTTCACTATCCTATCATTTTGCCTTTTCATACTGTTCATGGGGTTCTCAAGGCAAGAATACCGAAGTGGTTTGCCATTCCCTTCTCCAGTGGACCACATTCTGTCAGACCTCTCCACCATGACCCATCCGTCTTGGGTGGCCCCACATGGCATGGCTTAGTTTCATTGAGTTAGACAAGGCTGCGGTCCCTGTGATCAGATTGGCTAGTTGTCTGGTTGTGGTTTCAGTGTGTCTGCCCTCTGATGCCCTCTTGCAACACCTACCATCTTACTTGGGTTTCTCTTACCTTGGATATGGGGTATCTCTTCACGGCTGCTCCAGCAAAGTGCAGCCGCTGCTCCTTACCTTGGACGTGGGGTATCTCCTCTCCAAGGAGGCCTCTGACCTTGGACGTGGGGTATCTCCTCTCCACGGAGGCCTCTGACCTTGGACGTGGGGTATCTCCTCTCCACGGAGGCCTCTGACCTTGGACGTAGGGTAGCCCCTCCCGCCGCCCGCGCTTCTGCGCCGTCGCAGCCGCCGCCCGCGCTTCTGCGCCGTCGCAGCCGCCGCCCGCGCTTCTGCGCCGTCGCAGCCGCCGCCCGCGCTTCTGCGCCGTCGCAGCCGCCGCCCGCGCTTCTGCGCCGTCGCAGCCGCCGCCCGCGCTTCTGCGCCGTCGCAGCCGCGCGCGCCGCGCCGCCGCGCCGCCGCAGCCGCCGCCCGCTGCGCCGCAGCCGCGCCGCGCTTGCGCGCCGCAGCGCGCCGCCGCCGCTGCGCGTCGCAGCCGCGCCGCGCTTGCCGCCGCAGCCGCCGCCGCTGCGCCGCGCAGCCGCGCTTCTGCGCCGTCGCAGCCGCCGCCAAGGGGCTGCGCACACTTTCCAGCTCCAGAAATCCCAAATGACTCCCTGGTCACCCTCTCCTTCCCGAATTGTTGTTGAGACCTAGCTGCCTGCCAGTCTGGTTTTCTCTGGCTTTCCTCTGCCAGTGCTTGGCCAGGGCAGGGCAGGAGAGGTTCACAATGGGATTTGTCCAGGGTAGGGTGGGTAGGGTGTGTGTGAACCCCGTGGTAACAGTTTGGGCAGCTGGCCGAGGAGGAGGAGGAGGGCAAGGTGCAGGCCCGGCCTGGGTTCACCTTCAGCCTGCAGCTCCCTGAGGGGTGGGGTTGTTGGATGGGGGACATCTGTGAGCCCTGAACCTACGGTTCTCTGTACTCAGCCAGCTCCTTGTATGGGGCTGGAGTTGAGAAAACCAGGGCTGCGGAGCTGGGCTCGTGCCCAGTTTACAGATAACCGTGCCCTTTGGGAGGATGGCGGGCAGAGCCTTGCTGGAGCAGAGTATGTTCCAAAATGTGATCTGTGCAGTATCAAACCTCCTCACGTGCCTTTCCAGTGCTATACTGGTGGTGCCTCTGAGCCTCTGTGCGTGCAGGCCTCCTAGTGTTCTGCACCCAGCCCTCTTCTCTGCCTCCTGGAATCGCCTTTATCCTTTAGGACCATCGAGCTCCCTTCTTGGAATGTATCCCGGCTCATGGGGCGCTTTCCTTGGCTGACTCCCGCAGCCCCTGAGCACTGCCCCTAGATTGGACAGAGCACGCCCTGCCCTGCAGCCATTCGTGGGTCTGTCCTCCAGGTTGGAAACCCCCTGAGAGCAGGGTCACGTCATGCAGCCATGGGTTCACCCATCTATTTGTACAGCAAATACGGGACTGAGCACCCGTTACTTGGAGGGCCTTGTTCTGTACTCAGCCTCTTAACTGCGGGTTTGCACAGAGAGCCAGGCCTGAAATCTGCCTCCTGACTCCCGCCTGGCCTAGTGCCTTTTCCAACTGACCCTCCCCCTTCCCACCTCTCCAGAGCCCAGCCCCCCCAGGGTGTATTTCCGGTGGGGATGGGGGTGGGGCAGTATTCAGGACCTACCATCCTCTCAGCCGCAACAGGCAAGCCCCTGTGATGGGGGCCTCTGGGAGGCCCCCTCCACCTTCTCTGGACAGTCCCAATCAGGGAGCAATAAGGCTATATCTTTTCCTTTTTAAAAAAAAACCGTGATTTAATGTACATTTATTCTTAACATGCAGAACATGTAGTACAAAGATTTCCTACTGAATAAGTGATACTCATTAAGCCGAAAAAGGAAATAAAAGGAATTTTTAAATCAAGTTTTAGCTGGATTGTTTGAAATACAAATATGCAGATTTTAATCAGTGGAAAAAAATCTCGGTTCTGTTCTTTCACCAGGAACTTCAACTGAACCTAGAACTTTTTCACACCTCAGTTAGAAAGAAAATAAAACAGAAACTCAGGAAAAAAAAAAACCAACTGTAAAATTGGCTGCTGAGAGAGCAAAGTTTTTTACAGAGACCTGTACAGCATCATACCAAGAGGGGCAATGTCTGGCAAGAGTTGAGATAGCATTGTCTTGCTTCGTGCAGGTCGAGCACTGGTCTGAGCCCTTCACGTGTATTAACTCATGTAATCTTCAGTGCCACTGTATGAAGTGAGTACCTTTATTACCCCCTTTTCCAGATGATAAATGTGAGAGAGGTTAAGCAACTAGCCCAAGATCACACAGCTAACAAGGAGCCATCAGAAAGCAAAAGATATTCGGTGCAGCTGTTACACCCCAGATCATCTCACCGATGGCCAAGGTGAAAAGGTGAGCCTAGAATATATGAAGCAGAGCATAAAAGATGTCTAACATGCCCAGGCACCTTCCCAGGACGCCCAGCCACCCTGTGAGCCAGGCGTATGCTGTCTCATGCTCCATTTGGGCCCACTGGGCTGTGCAGCTTGGTTTCAGAAGGGGGTGGTCCATGAGCCCTCTTTTGCATGCACAGGGCTGCTGGGGAATTCTCCCCGTTTGCCTGAGCCCACCGTCACTTGCTGTTCTTTGAAGTAAAAACCACAGCACTCTCACACATACCCCAGGTGTGCATCATCAGATTCCCAAATATGTTTCCATATGTAAATTTCCTCCAAAACATTTAACTCCAACCTCTTCCTAAACTGCTTATGACCATTCAGAATGCTATGTCCCATCCTGCTTCTGTTCTGAAGGTCAAAACAGAGGCAAGCAGCCAGAGAAATGGTGGGGCTTGAGGACAACTCAGCCACCTGGGGAGATTTCTCAAGAGCCCACAGCATCACTCAGGGTTCTTGGCGGTACAAAGACAGAACCAGAAGGGCAGGGCTCGTGTCTGCTTTCTCACCTCTGAGATTCTGCATAGGGTTCCATTTGGAAGGAGGTTCTGTGTTCTAAAAATAAAATTTGAAAGGTACTGGGCTAGGTTATTGCTAAGATCTTCATGGGCTCCCATCTCCTGGGGCTCATTTGTTCGTTCCGCAAACATCACTTAAATGCCAGGAGCTCAGGGGCACAGAAGAGCCAGTGGTAGATAAAAATGTTATGGTCTCTTCCCTCATGGAGGTCCAAACCCACCTGGAGAAAGACAGCAAGAAAACAATGACTAAATAAAATAATTATACAGGGTGGTGGGTACCATGAAGGAAATCTACATGCTGCTGGGATCTGGAGTAAACTGGGGGCTTCTTTGGGAACTTTAAGCTGAACACTGGAGGAGGAAAGGGAACCAGACTTCATAAGAAGCAGGGGGAAAGCATTCCCAGTGTAGGGGACCACAAGTGCCAAGGTCCTGTGGCAGAAAAGGTTAGCTTCTACTACAGCCCAGCTGAGGGAGGGATAAGGACCGCCTGAGTGGGGTTTATTCTAAGTGCACAGTCATTGAAGAGCTTAAGCAAAGGAGAGACCCTAACCATTTTCTGCTGAGAAGAATGCCTTGCAGGAGGCAAGGAGATCCATTAGGAACCTGCCGTAGTAGAGGTGGATGGTCTTCGTCAGAGCTGGCTGGGTTTGCTGAAGGACCTGGAATGGGGGCAGGTACGGGGGTGAGAATCATGTTCTGAATGTGTATGAGAGACCTCGTTTTCCCACCTGCATGATATAGGTGTTCCCAGAGGTGTCTTCCCTGGTGGCTCAGATGGTAAAGAACCCACTTGCAATGCGAGAGACCTGGGTTCGATCCCTGCGTTGGGAAGATCCCCTGGAAGAGGGAATGGCAGCCCACTCCGGTATTCTTGCCTGGAGAATCCCCATGGACAGAGGAGCCTGGCGGGCTACAGTCCATGGGTTGACAAAGAGCTGGACACGACTGAGCGCCTGAGCACAGAGGCGGCTACGCCTTTACTCTCACCTGGAGTTCTCTCTGCTCTGCATGACCTGCCACACTGGTTTCTCTGCGCTCTGTGCTCAGGTGTGCCTGCAGACCTTTGCAGTGCAAGGGACACTGGCCCCTGATCTCCGCGTGGTTAGTACCTTCTTTTCATGTGGGCTTAGCTCAGCCGTCCCATCCCCGATTGTACCCCTACCCAGACCCCCTCCACCCAGACAGCATCACCTCACCCAATTTTATGTTCTTTACTTTCACTCTCTGAGAGGAACTTGCCCATTTAGCTGCTCATTCCTTGCCTAGCCTGCCTCCCCTGGAATGTAAACTTCATGAATGCAGCGGTCTTCCCCAAGGTGCCCGGTGGCTGCGGGCAGCCCGTCAGTACTAGATCTCCCCACAAGAGGGCGCCTGTAAGTTCCCTTTTCTGTTTCTGGCTGGAAAACGCTCCCAGGAGTGAACCTAACAGAACCTTGACTCAAATTTCACAGTTTGCCTAGGATTTGTCGCATTTATGCACACTGTCATGTATCGTGGTCTTTTGTGTCTCTGTAGGTAAAAAAAAAAAAAAGTTTTTCTGTGGGATTTTGAGATATTGCCTTGAGACAGGGAAGGGATGTGGCGTGGGACCCTGTCTCCCTCCCACACCTCTCCTTGTCTGATAAGCTTACACCGACTCTTGCTTGGGGTGACTTGTTCATATGTCTCCACTGACTGAAGATTATCTTCAAACAGATGGGATATAAATTAACATTTTCTTGATCATAAATATGTATTTGGCCATTCCCCAGAGATTTCCTAACCGACTGGGTGAGACTAAGGAGATGTCTGTTCCGATCGATGAATGCTGGCAAGTGTTTGATATAACAAGGGACCAGAGAGTGTTGCCTGGTAACTGATCACTGCTGTCATTAGAGGCAGCCGCGGAGTAGTAGAACGGATGCCGGGGCCAAGGCAAGGTCAGGGGGATGAGCCCTGTTTTGAATCCTGGTTCTGTTGGCTTCTAGCCACTTTGTGATGGCTCTGAGCCTACTCTGTCTGTGAGAATGACAGTGCTTTGGCAGACAACGAGAGGCGCTTTGTAAACACAGATGCAGGTGGTGATGGTCGAAGGGGGCGGGATTATTAACTGCTGCTGGTGCAGTCACGTTTGAGATCCCTCCCCTGGAATGGAGGGTCCCACTATGAACGAAGGGCTCCTGTGAAGCTGAGAAGGGATGCGAGGAATGTCTGGATGTGTCACTTAAGTAAGGAGGAGGGCCCAAAATAGGAACTGGGAGCTGGGGAAGGAAGGTACATTCTGCACGGGTACAGAATGAGTGCCGGGTACCATCCTTCTCTCTTCCCGGCACTGTTCTGTGTGTGGCAGTTCTAGGCCACGAGGTCGTGCCTAGCCCACCTAAGAATGTGACCATTTCTTCACATGCATCTGCTTGGACTTGGGTCTGGCTTCACTCCTGGCCTTAAGTTCCCCTTCCTTGATTTAAAGATGTGTTTCAAAATATTTTCTCTAACATTTTGACATGGTTCATGGGTGGGGGAATCCCTGAGCTGGGAGGAGTAGCCCAAGACAGGATGGGCCAGGTAGAGAGATGATTCTGGAAAAGATATTTTCAATAACATTCCTTGCTGCTGACACAGGGCAGGTGTGAGCAGGCTGCATTTAATGGCCAGGGAGGGGGTGGACACGTTTCAAACGTTTTTCTATTGGAAAACGTGTTGTTGGCTTCAATACAGGAAGCTGGTGAAACTTGTTCATCATTAATAGCACTTTAAAAAACAATCTGCCTGGTCATTTTTATAGTTTCTTACTCTTTACTCACTTTTTGTTTTCTTTTTATTTCTTTAAGCATGTTCAGCATAATTGTTCATTCGTCTCTGTCCCGATATCTGAAGTCTTTGTGGGCCAGACTCTGCAGTGCCCGGTTCCCGCTGTCTCTCGCTCATGGTGGTCTGTCTCCTTGAATGCACTGAGATTTGGACTGTGAGGCCCTTTTGGAGGTGGTTTCCTACGATAACTCTGTGTGGTTTGGCTCGAGACGCATTCTGCAGGGGGACTTGTGACTGTTTCCAGGCATCTGGACATACAATATACCACGGTCTGCTTGAAATTTAAACCTCATTGGAGAGGTTTTAAAGGTAGGCTGCCTTGTCATTTCAGACTCCTACATCAAGCAAGGGTCATCCTGTAGCTCTCAAATCTCAGGGGACAATTTTTTTCTCCAGCTCCCCCAAATCAGGACTGACCCAGACACTCTTCCTAGTTTTTGTTTCTTTTTGTTGTTGCTGCAATTCTTATCTCCCCCCAGTGTTCCTCAGGGTAGCCCTTCCTGAATCCTGGCTTTATGTGGAAGGGTCTCCAGTGTGACCCCCCAGCCTGCACGGGTACAGAATGAGTACCGCGTACCATCCTTCTCTCTTCCCGGCACTGTTCTGTGCGTGGCAGTTCTAGGCCACGAGGTCGTGCCTAGCCCACCTGAGAATGTGACCATTTCTTCACATGCATCTGCTCGGACTTGGGTCTGGCTTCACTCCTGGCCTTAAGTTCCCCTTCCTTGATTTAAAGATGTGTTTCAAAATATTTTCTCTAACATTTTGACATGGTTCATGGGCGGGGAGTTTCAGGGAGCCCTCAGCATTACCTGGGAACTCATTAGAGGTGCAGAATTTCAGCCTCCACGCGGACCCACAGACTCAGAATCTGCATTTTTATATAACTGCGGGAAACTGGGTTGAGAAGCATGACTTTCCTCTACTCTATTACCTGAAACAGAGGGAGGTCAGGCACTTTGCATGGATATTCCAGGATAAGGAGAAAATGAAATTCTTCTTTCCCTCCCCGCTAGCTTCTCCCTGGATCAGTGGCTCAAAGGAAGAAAGGCCGTGGTTAGTGTGATGTCTCTGTCAGCGGCTGCCTTTCTCAGGCCTGCAGAAACCCTGGGTGGATGGACTCAGCCCTGGGCAGTTCCTGAGCTGGGCGGGACTCCTGGGGGTGTGGTTAAGAGGTCCCAGAGCTGCCCCTGCCCCGTATCTGCAGGGCCAGGCAGCCCTCATGCCTACTGAGTTTTCTCCATCTGCCCCCCAAGTCATGCCCCCCCAGCTCACCTCCCTGATGTCCCATCTATACCACCAATCTTCTGCCTTAGTTTCCCCACTCAAGAGCTGGCCCTGTACCCCAGCCTTGACCCCCTTCTACTCTTAAAGACAACACAGTGAATCTAAAGGGACAGGACTTTTCCCCTCTATGTTCAAGGGTCTATTTCCCTGGGAAAATAAGTGGACAAAGGAAATAGCCCATGCAGTCCAGGGTGAGAAACCATAGCCTTAAATAAGATTACTTGAAACTCTACATAATAAAATGTCCACTGAACTGCCTGAACTTGGCCTGGCACTAACTTCTTCACGTATTCTGCATCCCTAACTCTTGCAGTGTGGCTCCCACTTCCTCAGAACTCATGCTGAGTGGGGCCCTGGGCTCAGCACGTGGTGCGCGTCATCTCGTTTAACCCCCACACCATCCCCCTGCAGAGATGAGATGAGGGAGGCTCAGTCCACCCACTGTCCAGGGACACCGGGTTGGTAAACATTTGGATTAGAACCCAGATCTTTGAGACCAAAGCCCACTCTCTCTCTTTTTTAAAATATGCTTATTTTTATTCATGTATTTATTTGGCGGCACCTGGTCTTAGTTGCAGCACACAGGATTGTCGTTGCACTGCACGGAATTGTTCATTGTGGCATATGGAATCTTTAAGTTGGAGCATGTGGGATCTAGTTCCCTGACCAGGGATTGAACCCAAACCCCCTGCACTGGGAAGGCCATCTTAGCCACTGGACCACCAGGAAAGTCCCCCCATGCTCCTTCTATTCCTCTGTTCTGCTCTCCTATGTGCAGCACCCAGCAGAGCCGCTGACCCAAAGAAAGCCCTCCATACATGCTTCTAAAATGACTGACTTTTGCCACGTAGAGACTGCTGGTACTGAAAGCCAGCAGAGAACGTGCTGTGTGAGCACGTTCTCAATGTTAGTTTGGATATTTACAACAATCCAGAAAGGTACTGATGATTATTATGTGTTTTAAAAATAAGTGCAGAGGTTCAGAGAGGTCAATTAAATTTCCCAAAGTCACACAGCTGATGAGTTTTTGATCCAGTTTTTGTTTGAGTTTTTGATCTTGAATTTTGGAAATCAAGCCTTCCTTTCTGATGCCTAAAGCCATGTCCTTTTGCTTATATCGTTTCATCCCCCTAATAGGGGGGATTTAGTCTTGGGAAGGGGTGTCTTAGAGTTAGCACAATACCAATGGTGCTGGAGACCCTTGAGCAGTCCGTGAGAAGCACCTGGAGGCAGATGGTGCTTGGAGGGTGTCTAACCATGTGAGGGAGTGAGTACCACATATCTGGGGTATTAGGTGTCTCTCCCTCCAAGGAGCCCAGAGGCTGACAGGGGGCAACCTGGGTGTTCCCTTATCTCTGACAGTCTGAGGCACAGTCATCCTCTCCGTCAGCCCTGGAAATCCCTGCAGAGGATGACTCTGAGCCATCCATCCAGAGCAGGGTAATTCAGAGCACAGTCCTGGTTATTCTAGTTTCTAGGAGGTATTTGGGAAAGTCTTGGTTAATGAGGAAATCACCCAGAGTAATTAATGACGCTTGGGTCATCTTCTTTCCTCCTTTGCCGGCCTCACCCAGTGAGTGGCCTTTCACAGGGGCTGTTTCTTCCCCACATATGGAAGCAAAGAATGTGACACAACAGGTTCTGACCTTGTGTCTCAGCTGGGAAAAAGTTGAAACCCGAAATAAATGGAACCCATTATGTTTACAGTTGAATTTCAAAGGGCTGGTCCCCTAAAGTGTGCCCTCTTCTAACCAAATAATGTGAGCTCAGAGCTCTGAATGTACTGAACCGTCCTTCAAAGGCAGGTAATATAAAAATTCCCCTGCCTGCCATGGGTGCTAAGTCAGTCTTCCTGAAGTCCACCACCAGCCTGGGACTTCCAGCCACTTCCTTTATCACACTGAAAAATCTTCAAAGCTATCAGTAGGAACAGTAATGATTTGTATTTGCACAGAAAGTGGTAGGGACAAAGTGCTTCCATGTTCATTCCCATTTGAATCTCCAAAGACCCCTCTTGCAGTAAAGGGGTAATGTGAGAAGTGTCATCTCTATTATCCAGACCAGGAACATGGGGCCCTGAAGGCAGAGAACTTAAGGGACTTGAGCAAAGGTACTTGGATTCTAAGAAGCAGATCCAGGACCCCAATCTAGATTTCTTGATTCGAGATTCAGCTTCAGCTACTAACCTTGCATTCTTTGGGGAGATCATGTGCCTTGCACCAGTATAGCCCCTCAGAATAAATAATCTTACACAGGAGAAGAGTGTAACCTTCATGACCTGGAAGGTAAAAGGCCTTCAGCGCGTCATCTTAGGCTGTGACTGTCTCCACACCCTCCGTCACTCCTTTCCTGTGTCACAGCAAAGATTCCACTGCGGTTGTAACAATGTTTATGTCTCTTTTCACACGAGAAAGCAGTGTCTCAAGTGACTGGGAGCATGGGGTTCAAGTCTCACCTCCTCTTGAGCTGTGTGACCTGGGACAAGTTAGCTAACCCCTCTGAAACTTGATTCCTCATGGCTGACCTCATGGGCATGGTGATGATGATTGAATGAGATAAATCCTGGAGAGCTTAGCATAGTGTTCAGCACATAATAGGTGCTCATTAAATACAGATTGAAGATATCAGTATAAAGCCAGGACTGTCGGTCAATCCCTGGCACTGCCAGGCTCATTCTTGGACCATGTCTTCCAGCAGCATTGACTGAACACATGCTCCATGCCAGGCGCTTCTGTGTGCATTGCTCACTGGCTCCTTTTAGCACCTCTGTGGAGCAGGCATCGTTATTCCCATTTTACGCATCAGGAAACTGAGGCTTACTTGCCAGCTATGTGTCAGAGCTAAGATTTGTTCTCAGCTCTCTCTGACTCATTCCACGGCTCTTCTGTGCAATAGAAAGTGATCAGTATACAGAGATGAGAAAAGGTGCTTTACTGATTAGGAGTAGGGCGACAGGAATCCCCTAATTGTATACAGGGACTGGTCCTCCTGGGCTGTGGCTCTCGCACGCGCTGTGCAGCTTTGAGGTGGTCACCTTGCCACCCTGGGCCTCCCTGTCTTCATCTGCATACCAAGGGGGTTGGACAGATCATTTCAAAGATACTTTCCAGTTCTGGAAGGCCACGATGTGCCTCAGATTTCAGAAAAATTCTAGTCTATGATCCTAGAATGGAGGAAGCATAACAATGGCCCCTGAAATCTCAGATCAGTTTAGCCTTGTGAACCCGTGTGTTTCTGCGTGAATTCAGAATCTGCCCGAGGAAAACTCTCTAATTATCCCACAGGGGCTAGGCCAGCTGGTAATTATCCCTATTATTTTTAATTGTATTTTATAAGGTGCCTTTCATCCAAGATCTCAAAGGGCTTCTCAAACATTCATTAGTGGAGCCCCGCCCCCTTCTCTGTGGATATGAAAGGCAGAGACGGATTTTAATGTCCGAAAGAAGAGGTGGAGGAGAGAGAAGAGGACTGGGATCTCAGGATTAATTTCGCCTCTGAGTTCAGAGGGGACAAGAGCAGAAATTTGCCAGAGAAAGTCCCACCTTCAGAAGTTCAAGAGATACTCAGTGAAGAGCAGATGGATCGGGAAATATTCTTTATTTAAAAAAAATCAGTTCCTGTGTGCCTAGGAGAGATCATTCCGTTTGGCTCTGTTCAGTTTGGCTGCTTCATTTCAGTGTAGACTTGTCCGCCAGTTGTCCTCTGAGCTGGTCTCCAGCAATCAGGCCTGTGCTGATGTGAAAGACAGAAGGGAAGCACGGGTTTCTGAGGGTATCCACTGTAGACAAGGGCACACTGGAGTAAGCAGTAGGACACAGGAACCTCCCAGGAAAGTCCCGATGGATGCTTTAAACAAATGGCTAAGGCCAAAGCCAAGATGCCCCAGCGTGTGCCCAGTGGCTGCCCCAACACCTCCTGGGCAGTAGGTGAGGGAGAGAGGAGTTTGGGTCCATATGCTGAGTCCAGGGACCTGATTGATGAATGACAGATGGCCATTGTGAGCAGCGCATCGTGAGGCCACTCTGTCCCTTTCCTCCCCACTCCCCTGCCCCATAACCGAGACACTCGGGTGCTTGTACCAAGTTTTACCCCATCCCATTGACTGGATAGAAGGGAACAGGAGGGAGCATGAAAAACTCCCCCAGGGTTGGGGGAGGGGCCAGTGGGCTTTCCTGCTGGTGTGAGAGCTCCCGGAGGACGGACTGCCTGGACTGCCATTCACCACTTTCCCCAGTGCATGTTCTGCGCACTGAGTGGTGGATGCCCAGAGCATATCTGTTGGCCGCAGGCATAGACCATGAAGCTGCCACTGCATGTCTGGCCTTGCAAGATGGTCCATACAGAACAGAGAAGGAGCCTTCCTCTCTTTGTCTTGGAAATGGTTGAATCCAAGGGACAGCCAGGGTCACACCGTTCCAGTGACTTCAGAATGAAAGACGGAATTCACCGATAAGCTAGGGGTGAAGGTGCATATGGTGTGGTCACCAAGGGCCCAGGGTGAGGTGTGTGAGAAGCAGGGCCCACAGTGTGAGGTGACAAAGAGGAGGGCTGTCCTGCCTCCTGGGAGCTTGTGCATCCTTTAGCAAGAAGGCTGGGACCCATGGGGTAAGGCTGCCAACGCTTCTGCTGAGGGGGCTCCCAGGCCCCGAGACCGGTCCACTGGAGACAGTGCAGCTTGGAAGGATGCAGAGATGGGGGAAAGGATGAGGCCTGGCCTCGCCCACAGGGAACCAGTAGTTCTGTTTCGGAGATTAGACTCACACACAAGCAGTTCAGAGAATAATGCAGGGTTCGTCACTGACTAGATTGCGAGTTTCCTGTGTGGGAAGAAAGGGTCTTACTCAGGGCAGTCTTTCTTGTTGGGCCAGACAAAGGTCTAGGTACTCTTTCTGCTCCAGATACACCTAATGATTGGCTGTCACTTTGGATGACAGGAACGTTATGTGGCCGAGGTCAGAAACGGAGGAGTCTGGAGGCTAGGATGTCGGGGAAAGCTTCAAGAGGGAGGAGGAGCCATGGTGGTTACTATTAAGTGACCAGTGAAAAGAATTACCATCCCCCACCTTGTTAGAGGGCAGTCTGTGGTGGGGGTGATGGGGAGAAAAGTGAGAGGTTCTAAGAGGCAGAAGCACTGCCTTAGAGCTCCCCAAAAGTGAAGTTGCTCAGTCGTGTCCGACCCTTTGCGACCCCACAGACTGTAGCTTACCAGGCTCCTCCATCCATGGGATTTTCCAGGCAAGAGTACTGGAGTGGGTTGCCATTCCCTTCTCCAGGGGATCTTCCCGACCCAGGGATCGAATCCTGGTCTCCAGCATTGCAGGCAGACGCTTTACCGTCTGAGCCACCAGGGAAGTTGCGGAGCTTCCCAATGAGAAGGCATCTGAGGTCATGCCTGCTGGGGCTCTGTTCCCTTTCTCCCTATCCTCACTCTCTGTCTGTGGGGATTCTCTGGGGCCGACATCGCCTCTAGACTTTGTGGGTGGTCCAGAATTCAGACTCAGTGCTGGACCCTCCTGGCCACAGGATCTGTCCAGGGATGACACCTGACACCTGCTGAACCAGTGAGAATCCCCTCCAGGGCTTCTTCTAGAATTCCTGGCGATAAGACACTCTCCTCTTAGGAGTTGCCAAGCTAGAAGAATGTAAGCCTGGAGCTGCTGGGGGGTGAGCCTGGTCACTGGATGTTGGAAGATGAAGCTAACACAGAAGGAACCAGAGCTTCAAGATAAAGAAGGACTTTAGCAAACTCTTGATAAGTTTTCAGATACAGAAATCAATATACTTCTCTCTCTCTCTCTCTTAATCTGTTAGATTTAAGTTTTTGTCACTTGTAAGAGAGAAAATCCTACCTCATATGCCCAGCTGATCAGTGAACCAGAACCTGGGTCTCCTGATCCATCCATCCATTCACACACGTACATTTAATGAGTAAGGCAGTTGCTCAATGCATGTTTTTGGATGAATTAACAAATGACTAATTTGTCATGATGTATTTGATGAGATACATCCAGCTCCCTTTAATCCTGGTGGAGATTTGTTAGCAAAGGGCAAACCTAGTTCTGAACTCAGAACTTGGAAATCAGTCAGGAATTCAGTCCTCCAGGGCAGTACTGACTTTCCTCAGTGTCTTCAGCAACATGGCCAGACGTGATCATTCCTTTGCTAAACGTGATTCGGTTGTGCTGGTGCCACAGCCCACGTGGGAGGGCCCAGGATGCCACTGACAAGCACATGGGTTTTCCTGTTGGAGCTGATGCCGGTACTATGAGCTCTGCGGTGACATGAGTGTGAATTGCCAGGGAGGACTTATTTGCTTTGCCTCATGGGACCTGTTTTGCTTGCTGTTCATGATGATCACACCAAGGGCAGGACGGCCCAAGAACCTCAGAGATGGTGCCAACTCTCTCAGGATGACTCTGTTAAAAAAACTTGAGTCAGACGATATAGAAGTAAACCGGTCACAGATCTCAAAACTCCTGTTTCTCCAAGGAAAACTATAACTCGCAGAGAAGAAGGGAAGTGGCCAAGGGCGCTAAGAGAATAAGGAGAGACTAGATCTGGACTCCAGACTCCCAGTCTGCTGCTTTTCCTACTAAACCGCTTTCCTTCCTTGGGCCTCAGTCCCAAGCAAGTCCCTGCTTTGATCAGTCTCCTGGTCTCCCTGTCCTCATCCCCCTAGGAAGGGCTTCTGGAAAAATCACCTGAAGGGGAACCAAAACTAGGCCAGCTGGATGCTCCCCTGGGTTCCCTGGATGACCTCCTGAAAGGGTTTTCCCTCCCTAGGCATCCTGGAGTCCTGTTCTGGGCCACAGCAGGGAGCAGGGTTCATCAATAGTTTTGCCAGACCCATTCCCCAAACACTCACCACTTTAATCATCTCCATCTTTGGGTCAAGAGCCCTTGGCCCCTCCCTACCTGGAGGAGAGGCTAGCCCGATAAACTACCTTTAGAGCATTTTCTCTCGGTGTTCACATGCAGAGAGTCTCTGCTGTGACCACAGAGTCTTCTTTTCCTTCCCTGCGTCCACCTTCAGTACTCTGGAGTTCCGCATCTTTCTTTGCCCTCCTAATGCTCAGCCTTACTCTTCTCACCGACAGACATTCCCCTACCCTTTGAGGTCTAGCTGTATCCCTGACTCTTCCGTGAAGGCCCACCTCTGACCACCCAGTCTATACCCTCTCTTCCAGTAAGGCTACAACTAAAGATGGAGCCAGAGTCGCACCTCTATTTTCCACACCAGGCCACACACCCATCACAGGCCAGTAAATAGCCTTTGGTGCTTGACTCTCACCAGAGGAGAAAAGGCAGGCAATCCATTTGCCGGTGAAGCTGGGTCACGTGCTCCCAGACACAGCTTGTTTGCAACAGGAGATGAGTCAGCAAGGGCCTCATCAAACCTGTTTCCCCAGCTGAGGCTCTGGCCCAGACTTGTCCCCGTTGCCCAGGGCACCCCAGATGCCACTGGGGGATGTTGCCTCAAATGTTCAGGGAAGAGAGACAGCTTCCTGGCAAGACAGAAAAGTAGGGCATGCTTGGAGTAGACTGTCGGGCTCCGGAAGGGGATGCTACTGTCTTCTGGCTGATCAGACACTCTCCAGAGCTCAGGCATTGTGTGATTAAAGGTGGGAGGGGGCTTCTCTGGTGGTCCAGTAGTTAAGACTCTGAGCTCCCTCTGCAGGTCAATCCCTGGTTGGGGAACTAAGATCCTGCATGCTGCAAAGCAGAGCCAAAGTATTTTCTTAAAAATTAAGTTAAAGGTGAGAGGTGGAGGGACTATCCGAAAGAAGAACCCATGCCAAGAGGGAAGTGGCTGTAGGAACTAGGGATGAGTAAATTGAAGAAAAAGCTTGAGAGAATGTGACCTGTGTCTTTAAAATGGTCAAAGGGCTATTGAGACCAGCAGAGGTGGACCCATCCATTGTGGTCCCTCAGGACCGAAGTTGGACTGGGGCAGGGAAGTTACAGGGCAGCAGGGTTCTGCTCAGGCAGTACTGTCGATCATGGAAAGATCACAACAGGGAAGGAATAAGCAGGCTCCTCCGCAGGAGTGTCCAAGCAAAGGCTCCAACCTCAGCTCACCCCTCAACTCACCTCTGTTTCGCTGCACAACTTCTCTCTCCATTTCTTGATCTTTCAAACCTCATCCGCTCTCCTTGAGGGTGGGATGAATGGAGAGTAGCGTGGAAAGATATACATCACCATATGTAAAATAAATAGCCAGTGGGAATTTTCTGTGTGACACAGGGAGCTCAACCCAGTGCTCTGTGACAATCTAGAGGGGTGGGATGGGGTGGGAGGGGAGATGGAGGGCCAAGAGGGAGGGGACATATGTATACCTACAGCTGATTCATGTTGATGTATGGCGGAAACCAACACAGTATTGTAAAGCAGTTATCTTCCGATTAAATTAATGAAAACAAACAAACAAACATCTCATCTTCTCTCCTGAAGCCTCAGCACCTACTCTGGTGTAAATGTATCAGCCCATCTCCACTTCCCCATTCTGGTTCCAACAGCTCTTGCAACAGTCTCGTAACTAGTGCCCCAGCCAGCTGCCTAGGTTCCCACCAACTGCCTCCATGTTGCCAGAGTGAGATTTCTAAAATGCAGATGCGAACCTCTTGACTCCTACCCAGAGCCCTGCAGGGGATTCCTGGTGTCCTTAAGAAATGGCTGAAATGTCGAGGCCCCTCTTGGTCTGATCTTGGTAGCCTCATCCCTCTTTTTTTCCCTTAAGCACCAGCAGTTTTGGATGATTGGATCCCTGCCCCACCACACTCACTCCCACCTCTGGGCCTTTGCACATGCTGTTCTTCCTCATCTGGAAGCATTTTCTTTCTTATTACTGTTCCTGACTCACCCCTCCATGCCACCTGGCTCTCTGCAACTCAGGGTCTCAGGTTCAGCGTCATGTCTTTCAGGAAGCACTGCTTGGCTTCCAAAGTCTGGGTTAGACGTGCCTGCCATGTATCCCCGCAGCACCCTATTGGATCCTCAGCTTCTGGCACATGGTAGTGCACGTGCGAGCACACGTGTGTGTGTGTGTGTGTGTGTGTGTGTGTACTCCACCCCTTCCCCCAGCAGAGGGCAGAGACCATGTCTATTTTTGTCTGTTTTGGATCAGAGACCTATTTCCTACTCAGAATATATTGGTTGAACGAAAGAGTGTCCTTCTTTGCAAAGAGGCTGTAGAAGGGATTCTTGCTTTGGGCCCTTTCTACCTCTGGGACCACCTTTCCATAAAACACACCCTCTCCTACACTTAAGTGGTATGTTACCGTGTCAACAGAAATTTTCAACATTCAATTCCTGTTTCAAACAGAAACTCACTGTAGGTGATGGTGCAAGGGGCAACAGGAGACTCCTCAGAGATCCAACAAGACCAGTATTGGGTTGCATAATATGATTGCAGAAGGAAGTCTCAGGGGTGAAGTATTTGTTTCCATAGCTTCAAGCTCATTCTCGGTACCCAGGGGAGGGTGATTAGTTTTCTGGAGGGACTGTTTAGACAGCCTACCCCCCTGGATAGTATCTTACTTCCATGGCTCCTGTAAAACTTGGTGCTGTTATGTCACTTGGCAGCAACAAACAAATAGGACATTGATAGCCAACAACACGCACCTTGATCTACACCTTATACAAAAATAAACTAAAAATGGACCATGGAGCTAAGTGTAAAATGTAAAACCATAAAACATTTAGAGGAAAACATAGGAGAAAAGCTTTGTGATCTAAAATTAGGAGAAGAATTCTTAGACATGGCACCAAATGCACAACCTATGAAAGGAAAGACTAAACTATTTAGACTTCATTAAAATTGAAAACTTTTGCTCTGTGGGCGACTCAGTGAAAAGATAAAATTATAAGTACCAGTTGGGAGAAAACATTTGCAAACTACTTGACAAAAGGCTTGTTTTCAAAATGAAGAATGCTATACTTAAGAGTAAGACAAACAATACAATGAGAAGATGAGCGAAGAACTTGGACACTTTACTAAAGGAGATACGCAGATGACAAATGAACACATGGAAAGTTGTTCACCATTACTAGCTGTTAGGGTATCACAGTGAGATACCGCTACACACCTGTTAGAATAGCTAAGATAAAAAATACTGATGAAACAAACACTGGCAAGGAAGCAGAGAGTTTAAACTGGGTCTTACATCTGCTCTTGGTGAGCATGTGAAATGGTAACAGCCATTCTGGAAATCTGCCTAGGAATTTCCTAAAGCATTAAACATATACTTGCTGTGTGATCCATTAATCACAATCCTGGGCACTTATTTCAGAGAAATGAAAACATGCTCACATAAAAATGATCATGGCACATGCTCACATAAAGTGTCCTAGATGCAAAAGTTCAGAGAAGCTTTATTTGTAGTAGCTCCAAACTGGGAAACAACTCAACTGTCCTTCAATATGTGAAGGTCAAGCAGACTGCAGTACATCCATCTCATGGAACACTACCCAGCAAGGAAAAGGAGTGAATTACTGATAAATGCAACAGCTGAGATGTATCATGAGGCTATTATGCTGAGTGAAAAAATGGCAGTCTTGAAAGCTTAAATACTGTATTATTTCATTTATAAAACATTCTCAAATTGACAAAGGGGAGATGGAGAAGAGAGAAGTGCTTGTGGGGGCTTGGGAAGGGGAGGGGGTTTTGATTGTACAATGGCAGCACTATACAGCTGCTTTGTGGTTCTGGGCAGTTCTGTGTCTTGATGTGGCAGTGATTATACAGATTAATACATATACAAGTTTTATAAAAGAGTGAGTGCATGCAGACACTGGTCAGACTGTTGTGCTGATCAATCAGTAGTGCACTGCAGGCATGTGAAATGTCACAGCTGCAGGTGGCTAGATGACTGGCACATGGGACATTTCTGCATTATTTTTGCATCTCCCTGTGGCTCTAAATTATTTCAAAATTAGAAGTTAAAAAGTGGACTGGGAAAAAGGAGGCATACTTATTAAACATCTAACTTGTGCTAGGTGCCCTTTTGAAGGAGGTCATCATTATCTTCATTATCTCCACCATAGTTTGGCCTCGGGTCAAGCAACAGGGAGGGAACACAGCCCCACCCATCAGAACAAAACCTAGTTTCCTCCTCAGTCAGTCTCTCCCATCAGAAAGCTTCCATAAGCCCCTTATCCTTATCCATCAGAGGGCAGACAGAATGAAAACCACAATCACAAAGAACTAGCTAAACTGATCAAATGAGCCTTGTCTAGCTCACTGAAACTATGAGCCATGCTGTGTAGGGCCACCCAAGATGGACAGGTAATGGTGGAGATTTCTGGAAAAACGTGGTCCACTGGAGAAGGGAATGGCAAACCACTTCAGTATTCTTGCCTTGAGAATCCCATGAACAGTATGAAAAGGCAAAAAGGTATGACATTGAAAGATGAACTCCCGCAACATGCTACTGGAGAAGAGTGGAGAAATAACTCCAGAAATAATGAAGAGATGGAGCCAAAGCAAAAACAATGCCCAGTTGCGGATGTGACTGGTGATGGAAGTAAAGGCTGATGCTGTAAGGAGCAATATGGCATAGGAATGTTGGGTCTGTGAATCAAGGTAAATTGGAAGTGGTCAAACAGGAAATGACAAGAGTGAACATCAACATTTTAGGAATCAGCAAATGAAAATGGACTGGAGTGGGTGAATTTAATTCAGATGACCATAGTATCTATTACTGTGGGCAAGAATCCCTTAGAAGAAATGGAGTAGCCATCATAGTCAACAAAAGAGCACAAAATGCAGTGTTTGGATGCAATCTCAAAAACGACAGAATGATCTCTATTCATATTCAAGGCAAACCATTCAGTATCACAGTTATCCAAGTCTATGCCCCAACCAGTAATGCTGAAGAAGCTGAGGTTGAATGGTTCTATGAAGAACTTCTAGAACTAACATCCAAAAAAGATGTCCTCTTCATTATAAGGGACTGGAATGCAAAAGTAGGAAGTCAAGAGCTACCTGAAGTAACAGGCAAATTTGGCCTTGGAGTACAAAATGAAGCAGGCAAAACAGAATTTTGCCAAGAGAATGCAGTGGTCATAGCTAACATCCTCTTCCAGCAACACAAGAGAAGACTCTACACATGGATATCACCAGATGGTCAATACTGAAATCAGATTGATTATATTCTTTGCAGCCAAAGATGGAGAAGCTCTATACAGCCAGCAAAAACAAGACTGGGAGCTGACTGTGGCTCAGATCATGAACTCCTTATCGCCAAATTCAGACTTAAATTGAAGAAAGTAGGGAAAACCACTAGACGATTCAGGTATGACCTCAATCAAATCCCTTATAATTATACAGTGGAAGTGACAAATAGATTCAAGGGATTAGATCTGATAGATTGCCTGAAGAACTATGGACAGGAAGCTGTAATAAAGAACATCCCCAAGAAAAAGAAATGCAAAAAGGCAAAATGGTCGTCTGAGGAGGCCTTACAAATAGCTGAGAAAAGAAGAGAAGTTAAAGGCAAAGGAGAAAAGGAAAGATATACCCATTTGAATGCAGAGTTCCAAAGAATAGCAAGGAGAGATAAGAAAGCCTTCCTCAGTGATCAATGCAAAGAAACAGAGGAAAACAATAGAATGGGAAAGACTAGAGATCTCTTGAAGAAAATTAGAGATACCAGGAGAACATTTCATGCAAAGATGAGCACAATAAAGGACAGAAATGGTATGGACCTAACAGAAGTAGAAGATATTAAGAAGAGGTGGCAAGAATACACAGAAGATAGACAAAACATCAATAAAGCCAAAAGCTGGTTCTTTGAGAAGATAAATAAAATTGACAAACCATTAGCCAGACTCATCAAGAAACAATGGGAGAAAAATCATATCAACAAAATTAGAAATGAAAATGGAGAGATCACAACAGACAACACAGAAATACAAAGGATCATAAGAGACTACTATCAGCAACTATATGGCAATAAAATGGACACCTTGGAAGAAATGGACAAATTCTTAGAAAAGTACAACTTTCCAAAACTGAACCAGGAAGAAATGGAAAATCATAACAGACCCATCACAAGCACAGAAATTGAAACTGTAATCAGAAATCTTCCAGCAAACAAAAGCCCAGATCCAGATGGCTTCACAGCTGAATACTAACAAAAATTTAGAGAAGAGCTAACACTTATCCTACTCAAACTCTTCCAGAAAATTGCAGAGGAAGATAAACTTCCAAAATCATTCTATGAGGCCACCATCACCCTAATACCAAAACCTGACAAAGATGCCACAAAAAAAGAAAACCACAGGCCAATATAACTAATGAACATAGATGCAAAAATCCTTAACAAAATTCTAGCAAACAGAATCCAACAACATATTAAAAAAATCATACATCATGACCAAGTGGGCTTTATCCCAGGGATGCAAGGATTCTTCAATATCTGCAAATCAATCAATGTAATACACCACATTAACAAATTAAAAAATAAAAACCATATGATTATCTTAATAGATGCAGAGAAAGCCTTTGACAAAATTCAACATCCATTTATGATTAAAAAAAAAAAAACCCTTCAGAAAGCAGGAATAGAAGGAACATACCTCGACATAATAAAAGCTATATATGACAAACCCACAGCAAACATTATCCTCAATGGTGAAAGATTGAAAGCATTTCCCCTAAAGTCAGGAACAAGACAAGGGTGCCCACTCTCACCACTGCTATTCAACATAGTTTTGGAAGTGTTGGCCACAGCAATCAGAGCAGACAAAGAAATAAAAGGAATCCAGATTGGAAAAGAAGAAGTAAAACTCTCACTGTTTGCAGATGACATGATCCTATACACAGAAAACCTTAAAGACTCCACCAGAAAATTACTAGAGCTAATCAATGAATATAGTAAAGTTGCAGGATATAAAATCAACACACAGAAATCCCTTGCATTCCTATATACTAACAATGAGAAAACAGAGAAATTAAGGAAACACCATTGCAACAGAAAGAGTAAAATACTTACAAATATATCTACCTAAAGAAACTAAAGACCAATATAGAGAAAACTATAAAACACTGGTGAAAGAAATCAAAGAGGACACAAATAGATGGAGAAATATACTGTGTTCATGGATCAGAAGAATCAATATAGTGAAAATGAGTATACTACACAAAACAATCTATAGATTCAATGCAATCCCTATCAAGCTACCAAGGGTATTCTTCACAGAACTAGAACAAATAATTTCACAATTTGTATGGAAATACAAAAACCTCAAATAGCCAAAGCAATCTTGCGAAAGAATGGAACTGGAGGAATAAACCTGCCTGACTTCAGGCTCTACTACAAAGCCACAGTCATCAAGACAGTATGGTACTGGCACAAAGAGAGAAATATAGATCAATGGAACAAAATAGAAAGCCCAAAGATAAATCCATGCACCTATGGAGACTTTATATTCGACAAAGGAGGCAAGAATATACAATGGAGAAAAGACAATCTTTTTAACAAATGGTGCTGGGAAAACTGGTCAACCACTTGCAAAAGAATGAAACTAGAACACTTTCTAACACCATACACAAAAATAAACTCAAAATGGATTAAAGAGCTAAACGTAAGACCAGAAACTATAAAACTCCTAGAGGAAAACATAGGCAAAACACTCTCTGACATAAATCATGGCAGGATCCTCCCAGAATATTGGAAATAAAAGGAAAAATAAAGAAATGGGACCTGATTAAAATTAAAAGCTTCTGCACAACAAAGGAAACTATAAGCAAGGTGAAAAGACAGTCTTCACAATGGGAGAAAATAATAGCAAATGAAGCAACTGACAAAGAATTAATCTCAAAAATATACAAGCAACACCTGCGGCTCAATTCCAGAAAAATAAACAATCCAATCAAGAAATGGGCCAAAGAACTAAACAGACATTTCTTCAAAGAAGACATACAGATGGCTAACAAACACATGAAAAGACGCTCAACATCACTCATTATCAGAGAAATGCAAATCAAAACCACAATGAGGTACCATTTCACGCCAGTCAGAATGGCTGCTATCCAAAAGTCTGCAAGCAATAAATGCTGGAGAGGGTGTGGAGAAAAGGGAACCCTCTTACACTGTTGGTGGGAATGTAAACTAGTACAGCCACTATGGAGAACAGTATGGAGATTCCTTTAAAAACTGGGAATAGAACTGCCATATGACCCAGCAATCCCACTGTTGGGCATACACACCAAGGAAACCAGAACTGAAAGAGACATCCAATGTTCATCACAGCACTGTTTATAATAGCCAAGACATGGAAGCAACCTACATGTCCATCAGCAGACGAATGGATAAGAAAGCTGTGGTACATATACACAATGGAATATTACTCAGCCATTAAAAAGAATACATTTGAATCAGTTCTGTGAGGTGGATGAAACTGGAGCCTATTATACAGAGTGAAGTGAGCCAGAAAGAAAAACACCAATACAGTATACTAACGCATATACATGGAATTTAGAAAGATGGTAACGATAACCCTGTATGCGAGACAGCAAAAGAGACACAGATGTATAGTCTTTTGGACTCTGTGGGAGAGGGCGAGGGTGGGATGGTTTGAGAGAACAGTATTGAAACATGTATATTATCATATGTGAAACGAATCGCCAGTCCAGGTTTGGTGCATGATACAGAGTGCTCGGGGCTGGTGCACTGGGATGACCCAGAGGGATGGGCTGGGGAGGGATGGGGAATACATGTACACCCGTGGCAGATTCATGTCAATGTATGGCAAAACCAATTAAAAAAAAATACACAGAAGAACTAGACAAAAAAGATCTTCAGGACCCAGATAATCACGATGGAGTGATCACTCACCTAGGATGAGTGATCACTTCCAGGATGATCAGACTTCCTGGAATTCGAAGTCAAGTGGGCCTTAGAAAACATCACTAGGAACAAAGCTAGTGAAGGTGATGGAATTCCAGTTGAGCTATTTCAAATCCTAAAAGATGATTCTGTAAAAGTGCTGCACTCAATATGCCAGCAAAGCTGGAAAACTCAGCAATGGCCACAGGACTGGAAAAGGTCAGTTTTCATTCTATTCCCCAAGAAAGTCAATGCCAAAGAATGCTCCAACTACTGCACAATTGCACTCATCTCACACACTAGTAAAGGAATGCTCAAAATTCTCCAAGCCAGGCTTCAACAGTACATGAACCATGAAGTTCCAGAGGTTCAAGCTGGTTTTAGAAAAGGCAGAGGAACCAGAGATCAAATTGCCAACATCTGCTGGATCATCAAAAAAGCAAGAGCATTCCAGAAAAACATCTACTTTTGCTTTATTGACTATGCCAAAGCCTTTGACTGTGTGGATAACAACAAACTGTGGAAAATTCTGAAAGAGATGGGAATACCAGATCACCTGACCTGCCTCCTGAGAAATCTGTATGCAGGTCAAGAAGCAACAGTTAGAACTGGACATGGAACAACAGACTGGTTTCAAATCAGAAAGGAGTACATCAAGGCTATATATTGTCGTCATCCTGCTTATTTAACTTATATGCAGAATACATCATGCAAAATGCCAGGCTGGATAAAGCACAAGCTGGAATCAAGATTTTCAGGAGGAATATCAATAACTTCAGATATTCAGATGACACCACCCTATGGCAGAAAGTGAAGAACTAAAGAGCCTCTTGATGAAAGTGAAAGAGGAGAGTGAAAAAGCTGACTTAAAACTCAACATTCAGAAAACTAAGATCATAGCATCTGGTCCCATCACTTCATGGCAAATAGATGCGAAAACAGAGGAAACAGTGCCAGATTTTATTTTTTTTGAGCTCCAAAACCACTGCAGATAGTGACTGCAGCCATGAAATTAAAAGACACTTGCTCCTTGGAAGAAAAGCTATGACCAACCTAGACAGCATATTAAAAAGCAGAGACATTACTTTGTAACAAATGTCCATCTAGTCAAAGCTATGGTTTTTCCAGTAGGCATGTATGGATGTGAGAGTTGTCAGCTAAAGAAAGCTGAGCACCAAAGAATTGATGCTATTGAACTGTGGTATTGGAGAAGACTCTTGTGAGTCTCTTGCACTGCAAGGAGATCAACCTTCTGACTCAGCTCCAATTGAGATGGTGGCGGTTGTGCTAAGCTCCAAAAGCATTCCCTAGTGATCAGAGACACCAAAGGTGTCTGGTAGAAACAGGGCTGTCAAGGTAACTGAGGTCCTCTCCATGCCTATGGTGGTGCTAAAAACAGACCACTTCATGAATATCAATTAACAATCTCTGAACAAAACAAAAGGGACTCTTGAGAGTCCTTTGGACTGCAAAGAGATCCAACCAGTCCATCCTTAAGGAAATCAGTCCTGAATATTCATTGAAAGGACTGATGCTGAATCTGAGACTCCAATACTTTGCCTACCTGATGCAAAGAACTGACTCATTGGAAAAGACCTTGATGCTGGGAAAGATTGAAGGTGGGGGGAGAAGGGGACGACAGAGGATGAAATGGTTGGATGGCATCACTGACGCGATGGACATGAATTTGAGTAGGCTCCAGTAGTTGGTGATGGACAGGGAAGCCTGGTGGCTGCAGCCCATAGGGTCACAAAGAGTTGGACATGACTTAGCGACTGAACTGAGGTACCCTTAATTTGTCCATTCATTCAATATATTTATTGGATGCCTTCTGTATACCACATGCTATGCCTGAAAATTAAGGTAAACTGCCTTTCTGATAATTACAGTCTAGCTGAGAAAGATTAAGTAAATTGCCCAAAGTCACACAATGGTAATAGATGGAATTGGATTCAAAGCCAAGGCTGCCTCTAGAATTTTTTAAGTACCATGTGGCCCTAATATATTTATGCTGTTGCTTTTGTCACTTAAAAAAAAAAAAAAAAAACAACTATCTGCAAAGCAGTTATATTGGGAGGTGATTTTTCATCAAATCTCTAGAAGGTGTTTTTTTACTCTATTAAAGGATTTACTGCAGGGTTTCTTTATTTAAAAGACATTGAGTTTATGGGAAATTAATTAATGTGCCATCCTTTTTTAAAATTATGGACTCAAAAAAACACAGAGAAGAAAGTAAATGAAAAAAGGAAACTTTCTCCTCTCAGTAAGTTCACTTGGGTATCCAGTTATTTTCTGGGCTCCCTTGACCCGGATGGTTATAGGAGGATTGGCCTCTCCATTTCAGCCCCAAGATGGTATTGCAAAGCCCCTGTACCCACTTCTGCCCACTCCCCTGGAGGTAGCAGGGTTTCCAAAGGGGCAATAGGGCTGTGGGGCTGCCTGGGGACTAAGCACAAAGCACTATGCCTTTGGAGCCATGTGAAGGTCCAAGGCATGCCTGGGGTGGTGTGGGGGCCACCAATGGAGCCGCTTCCTTAAAATGGATCACACACATGGTGGCCTGGCCATCAGCATCTGCGGGCTCCCTGAGGATCTGTATCTCTCCTCTGAGTTCCTGGACCACACAAGATCCAAATTAATGCACCATCACAGCCGATGGGGAGCAGCCCTCAAAATGATCAAGACTGCCAACCAGGCAGATGGAAGCCAAGCAGGATTTGTGTCAATTTAGAAAAATGTAAAAAGTGATGTTTCTTCCATTTGAGTCTTGTGGTTTACACTGACTTTATGTGTGTAAATATGTGAGCGAGACAGAGAGAGAGAAAGGAAGAAATGTGCGCCTCATGCATTTAACCCAGCACTTGCTGTTCATATCATTTTGCTGGGACATATCAATCATGTAAAATGAGGAAACTATTGATTGGATTTAGCACAAGTGCCCTCCTTGTGCTAAATGCTAAAATCCATACCCTCTATTTTGAATCTGTTTTTAAAATATCTGTGTTTGAGAACTTGTAGATGGTGGAGCCAGCATGTGCTTCAGGTCTGGCTGACCCCAAATCCCATCACGAAGCATTAGAGTGAAGTTAATTCTCGGGGCTCTAATCCCACACTGAGAGATGCCTCCCCTTGCTTCTGATGGCAGACTGGAAGGGAAGACAGACTCTTCCTCATCCCTGCACCATCGCACATGCCTGGGCTCCAGCCTGACTCTGCTCCTTAAGCCCAGGCGCCCTGTACCAGTCCCAGCTAGGCTAAGTACAGTGGCTCCCGTTTGCTTTCCTTCCTTTTTTTTTTTTTTTTTAAGAAAGTCTTTGTTTTTATTTTACTTATTTATTTACCCTGGAGGCGGGCATGGCAATGCCCATGCCCTGAGAAATCCCTTGTACAGAGGCTGCACTGGGTCTCCAATGCTGCACACAGGCTTTTCTCCAGTTGCAGCAAGAGGCAGCTACTCTCTAGCTGTGGTGTGCACGCTTCTCTTTGGGATGGTATCTCTTGTTGTGGAGCAGGGACCCTCGAGTTTAGGCTCAATAGTTGTGGTGCATGAACTTAGTTGCCCTCCGATGTGTGAAATCTTCCCAGACCAGGGATCAAAACTGTGATAAGGGATACTTATCCACTGGACCACCAGGAAGTCCCCTATGCTTTCATACATGACTGCCTCCCTTGACAATTATTCCATAAAGAGCCCTAAGTCTTTGCCCTTTGAACTGATGTTAAACTGAATCTCCCCAGAACATCCTGGCACAATTAATAATGCTATTGCCAAAGGCAGGACTTCACTGTCAGATTTGCCTTTTCTCTGACCAACTGCCCCAGCCTTTCTATCACTGAAATAGAGTGTATTGTGGAAAGATGTCGGAATAAGAACAGATTTTTGTTTCCATTTTTTATGCAGGACTTTGAACCACTTTTTAAATTATAATTTTAGAATTGTTGTTGTAGTTGGAAGTTGGTTTTCAACAAATAGTTCTGTAAGTCAAGAATAAATAATTATTTTACAGTTTCTCTGAAAACAATGTATTTATTTAAAAAATAAAGATTGTGGGTTTTTTAATGCAAGGATGTTGCCCATCTTGATGCAAGTCTGTATCTACTAGTGTGTGACCTTTAGCAACTTGCTGTAACCTATATGAATGAGAGTAACCCGAGGTACTCAGAACTGCTTCCCTCTATTTGCATCCTGATCTGGCTTATTCATGGAGCCCTCAATTTACATCATCTGGGAAGGTCCACTTTTCCTCCTGAGACCTGCCTGCCTGAGCCTTGAACCCCCTTTCCCTGATAATTAAGTGTGTTGAGATGTTTGAGTGCTGATGTCAACCTGACACTCAGGATGGGGCGAAACCAAGGTGGTAAACTCGTTAACTCCATTAGGATTTGTAACAAAATAACTCAAACAGTTCCAGTCATCAGGGGAGACAGAAAGGGTCTCCCAGGCCGCCTGCGAGCCTCAGCACGTTGTTTCCTTCATCCTGAAGTTTCTCTTTCCGTTTTCCTTTCCCAAGATGGTGATGGCTTTGTGGTATTTCCTGATTATAATGCAATAAACATTCTTATTTTTAAAAGTGTAGAAAGGCACAAAGATGAGGTAAAAATCAACCATAATTTCACTATTGGAGGAGGAAATGGCAACCCACTCCAGTATTCTTGCCTGGAAAATTCCATGCACAGAGGAGCCTGGTGAGCTACAGTCCATAGTGTTGCAAAGTATTGGACATGACTGAGCACACAGGCAATCTCGCTATATCTTTCCTGATACTATCCCTATATCCTTCCTTTTTCTAGACCTCCGTAGCAAAAGGCGTTTTATCTGATAGTATTGGGACTGTGCTTAGTGAGTTAAGGAAAAGAGAGTTGAAATAAGAAATGATAACAATAACAGGAAGAACAAGATGGTGGAGGAGTTGGTGGACGTGGAGTACATCCCTTTCCATGGATATATCAGGAATACACCTTCAGACACAGAAGTGCATGCAGAACACCAGCTGAGAGCAGACCAGAGTACCTGACCAGTGGAAAAGAATATACAGACCCAGGCAAAACTCGGTAGGAGGAAGGAACTAGGGGGGAAAATAGGAGTGTTAGTAAGACTGGATCTGCCCTTGGCAGGTGGGCGAACTGAAGCAGGGGCCCAGTCCCCACGTCGGGGCTATTGTCTGAGTCAGAGGAGAACCATTTAAGGCTGAGAGTGAAACAGCTGATCTGTGGCAGCCTAAATGGAATGAGAATCAGACAGTCCTTGCTGCAGCTATACATACCCTGGACAGAGATGCAAGTCCCGTGGAAGGCGCAGTGGCTGGGAGCTGGAGTTTAGGGATTGTGGAGCAATCCCAGGGCGAGGACTGCTGTTGACTGTGGAGAGATGGATTGAGGTGGTGTGAGGGAGGAGACTGTGATGGGAAATGCCTGTGGTGGAAAGCAGGGCACCCATGGAAGCAAGGCAATACTGATGAGTCATGCATAGGGGGTGGAGCCATCACCATAGCCTCTCTCCCCCTACATGCCAGCACTGGCAGCTGAACAATAGAGAGGCATCAAATGTCTGATGCACTTAATTACAGAGCAGGACCCCACCCAGGGTGCCCCTTTAACTGCCTGATGCACTGAATTACAGAGTAGAACCCCAGTCATGGAGGCCCCTCTGTGTGCCTGACCCACCGAGCAACAGAGAAGGACCCTAGGCAAGGGAGCCCTCTAAGTACCTGAATGGGTGGAGCTACAGAGAAAGACCGGCCAAAATGGCTTTCTGATTGCCAGCTACAAGAGGGTCGAAAAAAGACTCTGATAGGGCCATAACTCCTGCAGCAGGAGTCCCTGGACACTTGGCGCCCCCAGGGTCCCTGCAACCCAAGCAGCTGTGCCACCTTCATGCTCAACTCTCACTGTGGCAGAGCTGCCACAGGCAAAAAAGTCTTGCATCTATGTGTGCAGGGTTGCTTTGACAGTGTCCAACTCTTTGTGATCCTGTAGACTGTGGCCAGAAATGGTATGGACCTAACAGAAGTAGAAGATATTAAGAAGAGATGGCAAGAATACACAGAAGGACTATACAAAAAAGATCTTCACGATCCAGATAATCACAATGGTGTAATCACTCACCTAGAGCCAGACATCCTGGAATGTGAAGTCAAATGGGCCTTAGGAAAGATCACTACGAACAAAGCTAGTGGAGGTGATGGAATTCCAGTTGAGCTGTTTCAAATCCTGAAAGATGATGCTATGAAAGTGTTGCACTCAATATGCCAGCAAATTTGGAAAACTCCGCAGTGGCCACAGGACTGGAAAAGGTCAGTTTTCATTCCAGTCCCAAAGAAAGGCAATGTCAAAGAATGCTCAAACTACTGCACAATTGCCCTCATCTCACATGCTAGTAAAGTAATGCTTAAAATTCTCCAAGCCAGGCTTCAGCAATATGTGAACCGCGAACTTCCAGATATTCAAGCTGGTTTTAGAAAAGGCAGAGGAACCAGAGATCAAATTGCCAACATCTGAAGGATCATCAAAAAAGCAAGAGTCCCAGAAAAACATCTACTTCTGCTTTATTCACTACTCCAAATCCTTGACTGTGTAGATCACAGCAAACTGTGGAAAATTCTTCAAGCAATGGGAATACCAGACCACCTGACCTTCCTCTTGAGAAATCTGTATGCAGATCATCAAGCAGCAGTTAGAACTGGACATGGAACAATAGACTGGTTCCACATCACTTGCATTTCTATATACTAACAATGAAAAATTAGAAAGAGAAATTAAAGAATCAATCCCATTCACCATTGCAACAATAAGAATTAAATATCTAGGAATAAACTTACCTAAGGTAAGAGTGAAAGTGGAAAGTGAAAAAGTTGGCCTAAAGCTCAACATTCAGAGAACGAAGATCATGGCATCTGGTCCCATCATTTCATGGGAAATAGATGGGGAAACAGTGGAAACAGTGTCAGACTATTCTTTTGGGCTCAAAAATCACTGCAGATGGTGATTGCAGCCATGAAATTAAAAGACGCTTACTCCTGGGAAGAAAAGTTATGACCAACCTAGATAGCATATTCAAAAGCAGAGACGTTACTTTGCTGACTAAGGTCCATCTAGTCAAGGCTATGGTTTTCCAGTAGTCATGTATGGATGTGAGAGTTGGACTGTGAAGAAGGCTGAGCCCTGAAGAATTGATGCTTTTGAACTGTGGTGTTGGAGAAGACTCTTGAGAGTCCCTTGGACTGCACGGAGATCCAACCAGTCCATTCTGAAGGAGATCAGCCCTGGGATTTCTTTGGAAGGAATGATGCTAAAGCTGAAACTCCAGTACTTTGGCCACCTCATGCGAAGAGTTGACTCATTGGAAAAGACTTTGATGCTGGGAGGGATTGGGGGCAGGAGGAGAAGGGGACGAACGAGGATGAGATGGCTGGATGGCATCACTGACTCGATGGACGTGAGTCTGAGTGGACTCTGGGAGTTGGTGATGGACAGGGAGGCCTGGCGTGCTGCGATTCATGGGGTTGCAAAGAGTCAGACATGACTGAGCAACTGAACTAAACTGAACTGAAGGAGACAAAAGAACTGTACACAAAAGATTGTAAGACACTGATAAAAGAAATCAAAGATGACATAAACAGATGGAGAGATATTCCATGTTCCTGGGTAGGAAGAATAAATATTGTGAAAATAACTATAATACCAAATGCAACCTACAGATTCAGTGTGATCCCTATCAAATTACCAATAGCATTTTTCACAGAACTAGAACAAAAAATTTCGCAATTCATATGGAAACACAAAAGACCCCAAATCTTGAGAAAGAAGAATGGAGCTGGAGGAATTAACCTTCCTGTCTTCAGATTATACTACAAAGCTACAGTCCTCAAGACAATATGGCAATGGCACAAAAACAGAAATATAGATCAATGGAACAAGACAGAAAGCCCAGGCATAAACCCATGCACCTATGGGTACCTTATTTTTGGCAAAGGAGGCAAGAATATACCATGGGGCAAAGACAGCCTCTTTAGTAAATGTTTCTTGGGAAACTAGACAACAACGTATAAAAGAATGAAATTAGAACTCTTCCTAACACCATACACAAAGACAAACTCAAAATGGTAGAGACCTAAATGTAAGACCAGAAACTATAAAACTCAGAGGAGAACCTAGGCAGAACACTCAGTGACATAAATCAAAGCAAGATCCTCTATGACCCACCTCCTAGAGTAATGGAAATAAAAACAAAAGTAAGCAAGTAAGACCTGATTAAACTTAAAAGCTTTTGGATAGCAAAGGAAACTGTAAGCAAGCTGAAAAGATAGCCCTCAGAATGGGAGAAAATAATAGCAAATGAAAAAGCTGACAAAGGATTAAGTTCCAAAATATACAAGCAGTTCATACAACTCAATGCCAGAAAAACAAACAACCTAATCAGAAAGTGGGGAAAAGACCTAAACAGACCTTGCTCCAAAGAAGACATACAGATGGCTAACAAACACATGAATAGATGCTCAACATCGCTCATTATTAGAGAAATGCAAATGCACAATGAGATATCACCTCACACCAGTCAGAATGGCCATCATCAAAAAGTCTACAAACAATAAATGCTGGAGAGGGTGTGGAGAAAAGGGAACACTCTTGCACTGTTGGTGGGAATGTAAATTGATACAGCCACTCTGGAAGATGGTATGGAGATTCCTTAAAAAACTAGGAATAAAACCACCATATGACCCAGCAATCCCACTCCTAGGCGTATACTCTGAGGAAACAAAAATTGAAAAAGACACATGTATTCCATTGTTTGTTGCAGCACTATTTACAATAGCTAGAACATGGAAGCAACCTAGATGTCCATGGACAGATGAATGGATAAAGAAGCTGTCATACATATACACAATGGAATATTACTCAGCCATAAAAAGGAACCCATTTGAGTCAGTTCTGATGAGGTGGATGAACCTAGAACCTATTACACAGAGTGTAGTGAGTCAGAAAGAGATAAATATCATATTCTAATGCACATATACAGAATCTAGAAAAATGGTACTGAAGAATCTATTTACAGGGCAGCAATGGAGAAACAGACATAGAGAATAGACTTAGGACATGGGGAGAGGGGAGAAGAGGGTGAGATGTATGGAAAGAGTAACATGGAAACTTACATTGCCATGTGCCAATGGGAATTTGCTGTATGGCTCAGGAAACTCAAGCAGGGGCTCTGTATCAACCTAGAGGAGTGAAATGGGAGGGAGATGGGAGGGAGGTTCAAAAGGGAGGGGATATATGTATACCTATGGCTGATTCATGCTGAGGTTTGACAGAAAACAACACAATTCTATAATGCAGTTATCCTTCAATAAAAAAAATTTTTAAAGTAACAATAACAAATGATGTATATTCTTTAACTTTTCTATTTCACTTAAAATATATCAATGTTTTAGTATAGCTTTTTACGTTACTGTTACTCTGCTAAAGGGAGTTCACCTTTGTCTTTCATTAGACACAAAAATATTTTATTTCCTAATTCTTGTTTTGGCTTCTTTGAAGAAGAAAGAAAATTTTAAAATATTTGGAAGCATTCTGAGAGCAGACTCTTCAACCTTGACCGTAATCCCCCTCCCCCTTATAGCTACCTCACTACAATAACACTTGTGTTCTTCAAAACTCTCAACTTAATTTTTAAAATGCATTTCTCTGTGTTCACTCATTTTTCCGACTTATGTAACATTTAACTATTAATAGAGTAACAAGTAAATTGGAATAAAGAGGCTAGAGAACTATAAAACTGACTCCTGCTGAATGCATGAGCTGTCTGGTAGGAACACAAGTGGGTGGGTACAAAGGCACACAGCCTTCCATCCAGAACCTTCAGTGGGCCTGAGCATCAGTCCTGGAGATTTTCCAGGTAGAAGGGGTGTATTGACTCAACTGATGAGTCAGCTGGATGGTTGGATATCAATTAGGAGAGTTGGCACTGTAAGGAAATACACACAAACACACAATACACAGTAATATAATATGTTTAGAAAATTTGAAATAATACTGTCCATATGGCCCATTTTTTTTGGTCACCATGTTGTTTATTTAGATGATAATAAATATAGCCTGACATTATCACTTTGGGTGATTGCATAGTACTTCATTGTATGAATATGCATCTTTACCCAATCCCTTACTAAGACCTTTTAGACTTTGTTTTCTTTTTCCTTTTTCTTTTGCACTAGTTTGTATTTTTATATGCTGGTTTGATTATTCCCTCAGGATAAATTTCTAGGAGTGAAAGTGCTGTATCAAAGTATATCCATAGTATAAAGATTTTGATACACTTTGCTACCAACACTCCAGAAAATGTATACCAATGTACACACCTCCAGTAATATCACCCCAGGTTTTCCTATTGGCCCCATTGCTGCTCCCCTCTTCACCCAGCCTCTCAGTGAGCAATGAGGACTCTCAGGAGGAAAGGTTTGACCAATGTGAGATGAGGCTTCCCCAAAGAGATGCCCAGTGGGCTGAACTGTGGTACCAAAGCGGTGAATCCATCAGAGACAGAAAATGCTCAAGGAGGGGAGGAAGTGGTGTGTGGGACTACCGCTTCCTTTCATGGAATCTCAGGACAGGATCATGTAGCAGAGAGCGCCAAGGACGAGGTCCCCCCAAGGATCTGGTTCTGATGGATACCTCTGTCACTTACAGGTTGTGAGACCTTTAGGCAAGTCATTTAACCTCTCTGAGCCTCAGTTTCTTCATCTATACAATAGCATTATCCTCGATTAGAGCATTTATCTCAGTCTGCCTTGCCTTACATACGGCTGGACAGGTTGCAGTCTCACTCTTACCAGGGAATTGCTGCCTTAGTGCAAGGAAGGAGATGATCTTGGACTTCTGTGCTTACAACCTGGGTTTTGTTTAGCTTCTAAGAACAAGTCCTTGCTTGCTACCATGGTGAGGGTCCTTGCCTTCAATTTGATAACCACATTGCCCATATTCTTGATTCCTGTGAAGCTGGGTCCAGAAACAGCTGGAGACTGAAGTGAGAGTGAGAGGAACAGGAAGAGGGATACAAAGGCTTAGGACAGTTTCATCCTGTGTGTCGATAATTACCATTAGATTTATTTCAACACAACCTGCCTAATCTTGAACCTCAGACTGCAAGATCGCCCTTCCTGAACCTGCCTGCTCTTGGACTTCCCATTTGGTCTCATGTCTCTGTCCTGCCTAGTGCACCTCATTGGACAATCCCATTTCCTTCAACTAAAGCAGTTCCTTTAAAATAACAACTCCCACTGACAGGTTGTGAGCACATATTAGATGTCAGGTACTGTGTTAACTATTGTAAGTGTATTATCCCTACTGATAGTCCCAGAAGGTAGGCATTCCCATTTTACAGGTGAAAAAACCATCTCAGCAAATTTAGCAGCTTTACCACAATCACACAGCTAGACTGCAAATGAGCTGAGATCTAAATCCATTTATATGGTAACCAAGCCTGTGTTGTTAGTCATTGCCAACAACCAGGAGAGGCGGGGAGGACAGTGTTCAACTCTCTTCCCATTTTACAGAGGAGCAAGTTGAGTCTCAGAGCATGTCAGAATCACACAGCTGGTCTGTAGCAGAGCCAAGCCTAAAGCCAGATCCCCGTAAAGGCAACCTGGATGGAGCTGTTACTCAGAGAGGTCACTGAAATATTGAGGGATGGTCTTCTGGTTCCTAAAGTGGGGAAAAACAGGAGATACTTTGAAATCTTGCGGAGGGATTTAAAATATTCACTAAAGGCTTTTTGGCAGAACCTAAGAAGCATCTGTGGAGACAAGGATGAGTCATCCCTGTCCCTGTCTACGGGAACCTTGAAATGCAAATACAGCGTGACAGAGTTGCAGGTGGAGTTGGCAAGGAGCACTTCCTGTTATATCAGGGAAGACTTCCTAGAGAGATGCATTTTCATTAGTCCTTGAAGGGTTGATATAATTGGAACAGAGGCGGTGGTGCCTGCATACCTGGTGAGCATATAGTCCTGATTTCAGACTGACACACACCAGATGGCTCTTGTGAGCCAAGCAAACAGTGGGGCAAACTTTATATGCTTTATGATGTTATTTTTAAAGTTATCCTTACTAATGGGAAGGGTGTGTTTGCTTGTTATGCTGCTGGATGAAATAAAGAGAAGAACGATCTATGTTGCAGACCTATGCTCATTACCCTGAGCTTAAGTTTCACCGTCTCCTCGCTTTAGGAGCCATCTATGTAGCTTTGTAGGCAGGGGTCTCTTCAGCAGTCTTCCTATGAGTTCCTGTTGAGAATATATCATCACCTGCGTTAAGTGTTCATCAGTGCTTTCCCATCCATTATGTCATTTAATCCTTACACAGTCCTCAAGAAGAAGATGGGCAGAAAGTATTTCCATTTCACAGAAGAGGAAATTGAGGACTCGACACAGGGGTGACAAGTAGGCTTCAATTCACATTGACTTCCTGCACTGCTGTACTGAGGGTTCTGAGGGGAGATCTAGGGGTTCCTGAAAACAAATGCTAATTACTAATTACGAATTAGTAATAGCTTACGGTGAATGGTGTCGGATTCCTGATCTCTGAAGAAGAAGATTTAACTTCAGGACTAGGGACCAGGCTTGATCATTCAAGAGCTTTTGTATAGCAGAGTTTTATTAAAGTATAAAAAGGGACAGAGAAAGCTTCTGACGGAGAGTGCCCCCCTAGGGTTAGCAAGGGAGTTATATACTCTTTTAATTAGTTATTACAATAAATCAAAAGAATGTGTCAAGGTTGTAAAGATCTTACTAGACCCACTCCCATAATTTACATTTTAAGATAACAGGATTAGCCAGAAGGTTTCAGGAAGGAGAAACTGTCCTTAAGCAGGACACATTGTTGTTATATAATCCTTAGTACAGAGTTTAAACTGAGTTTGTTGTGTAATCCTTAGTTCTAGGCTTAAATGAAAAACACGTTTTATGAGTCTAAGACTAAGGAATGTAGAGAAAAAAAAAAAAAAGGTGTTTGTCCTTTGCTCCTCCTTGAGAATTCCAGACCCCTATCTCCTCCTTGAGAGCCCCAGACCCCTTTCTCCTCTTCTGGGACCCCGGACTTCTTATCAACTTGCCTAGGAATTGACTCTCTCATAAGCAATGTCTGCCCTGGACACAGATAAGGAGGCAGGCACCTATGCTGGTGAGTAAAAGGTCTTAGATTTCCTAATTCCCAACTGGGGGGTTTTTCCACCACATGTTCCTCATAGAGGGCTTGTGGGAGGAGGTTCAGGTATATAGATACAAGTAGGAAATGGTACGGAGTAAATAAACGCTCAACGTGGTAGACTAAAAGTGGTCTTCCAAAAGATATCCATGTCCTAATCCCTGGAATCATGTTACCTTATATGGCAAAAAAAAAAGAAAAGAAAAAGTGTGTGCTGGGGGTCCTTTGTGGATATGATTAAGGATCTTGAGGTAGGGAAAGTATTCTGGATTATCCAAGTGGGCCCTAAATGCAATCATGTGTATATTCATAAGAGGGGGTCAGAAAGAGATTTCACAGAAGAGAAGGCGTAGATAAGGCAAAGGGAATTTTAGATGTTTCCACAAGCCAGGGATTGCTGATGAGAAGCTGGAAGTGACAAAGAATGGATTCTTCCTTAGGGCCTTTAGAGGATGTCCAGCCCTGCCAATACTTTGATTTTGGCCCAGATTTCTGGCCTCCAGAACTGTGAGAGCATATATTGCTGTTTTTTAAAGCCACCAATTTTGTGGCATATTGTTACAGCAGCCACAGAAAATGGATATACTCAGTTATATATTTTTATTGAGGTATAGTTGATATGCAATACTATATGTTTCAGGTATGCAACAGTGAGTCACCATTTTTAAAGGTTATACTCTCTTTATAATCGTAATGAAACATTGGCTATATTCCCTGTGATGCGTAATATACCCTTGCAACTTACAAACATAGGAGTTTGTACCTCTTAATTCCCTACCCCTCTCCTGCTCCTCCCCTACTCTCTCTCCGCTGGTGACCACTGGTTTGTTCTCTATATCTGTAGGTCTGTTTCTTTTTTGTTATATTCACTAGTTTCAGTTTTTAGATTCCACATGCAAGTGATATCATACCATATTTGTCTTTGACTTATTTCACTAAGCATAATATCCCCCAGGTCTATCTATGTTGTTGCAAATAGTAAAATTTCATTCTTTTTCTTACAGCTAAGTAATATTCCATTGTGTATGTGTGTGCCCTACATTTTCTTTATCTGCTAATCCACTCATGAGCACTTAGGTTCCTCCATATTTTGCCTTTTTTAAATAATGCTGCTATGAACTTTGTATACTCAAAGCAGTATATTTTCCCTCTCTTTGCACTTTCTGAGCTCTGGAAAATAAAGTGCACATGTATTGTGCAGCAAATAATATATATTTCCATATAAATCTCATTATCAATAGAAGAGACCTCCACTATGAGTGGATACCTTTAAAGCAGAATCTAATGTCTATAAAGATCATGCTTAGATGTTTACTGTATAAGGATGTTTATTCTACATGGATACTAATGAAAAATTAATCAGTCCGCTCCATTTTCTACTGGAAAGATTATTTGTCTGACGTTTTCTGCAGTTTATCTTCAATAGCCATGGTTGGGATAATAGCTTTGTAAACAAGTGTGAGCCTTTCATTCTAAGGAAAAGGTTTGCCTCTGCATTTTAATGGTGTTTTTTGATTGTTTTGAAGGTGTTAGGGATTTTCCTCCTTCAGGAAGAGTCTGGTAAAGAAGCAAAAATTCGGCCTGCCATGAAATTAGCACACAGAGGCAGGCTGAATATCCAAGGTCAGCAAACTGGAGGCAATAAATTATGTTATCTCAGCACATAGCCCATGGAGCCTAAATTGGAAAAAAAAAAATCCATTACGAGAAATGAAATTTTTAATAATGAAATCCTATTCATGAATGGATGTATGTTGGGGAGGTTATGAAACGTGACTTGGAAGAGGTTTGGAATGTTAATATTTGAGAATTCAGAAGATGACTGTCATAGATAATTGCAGTGCAAATAATAAATTGTGAGTCACTGCGCACTTTTTTTTTTTTTTAATATTCTACTCATGTCACACTCAGGAGAAAACACCTGCTACAGGAAGATGCAGAAGACATGGAGCTATCAGGAAAATCACTGTCCAAAGAGCCTCAGGAAAGATTTCCCCCAGGCTGGACATCCTGGATGGGTTCTGGGTGCTTCACTGGGCTGACGTTAATCCCATCCCACCTCCATCCCCTTTCAGAGGAGCCTGAGGCACTGAGTTCTTGTGCAGTAAAAATCTTGCTCCTTGTCCTCTGCCCTTTCTCAGTGACCACACTGCTTCCTGGGACGGTCACCGCTGCCTTGTCAAAGCCCAGCATGGGCCTCATCTTCAGCCTCCCTTAGGCACGTGCTGAATCAAGTTAATCTATAACTGGTATTTATTGAATGGAATTAGGAAACAGGCTGCTTTACCCTTGGCTGGGTAAGAAAAAAGCTGTGTTTAGAGTGTGTTGATCTGGTTTCTTAGGCCCTACCTGAGTTACCGCAGGGAAACCAGTTTCAAGTTATCTTGGGACCAGAACAGACTGGACTGAGCAGGATTTCAGCAGCCCTTTAGTTAAGCCAAATCTTCTCTGGCCTAAAATAACCTCAAATCACTGTTGTCTTTATTTACAGAAAGCCTGGAGGAGTCCTACATGAGCTAATGTATCACATCACACACTTTCTTTACTATCCAGCACCACCGAACTCTATCCTAAGCAAGAGCAGTATTTAATCCCATAAACAAAACAGGTGGGTTTCCTGTTTTTGAGACTGGGTAATTTATTTTAGTAGCTGCAAAGTCCTGGGGAAAAAAAAAAAAAAAAGATTCCTTTCTCAGTATGGCTCTGAGAAGCCCCGTGGAGGTATAGCTGGTGAAATCCCTGCCTACCAGCACAGGTGGTGCTTGAGGTCAAGAGCCCGCCTGCCAATGAAGGAGACATGAGAGACGCGGGTTCGATCCCTGGGTCAGGAAGATCCCCTGCAAGAGGGCATGGCAACCCATTCCAGTATTCTCGCCTGGAGAATCCCATGGACAGAGGAGCCTGGCGGGCTACAGTCCATGCGGTGGCACAGAGTCAGGACTCAGGTGACTTAGCACACGCAGGCAGACTAAGACCTACAGAGCTTCCATGTCTCGTCAGAGGCACTTCAGCTAGTAATTGGCCAAGTAAAGACTTGAAAACTGTACCTCTTGACTCTCCACCCAGCTCCTCACACTGGCCCACATGTCCACTTCAAGGCCGCCAAGCGTCAGCGCTGGTGGAGGAGGAAGCTGAAACAGGGAGAGATGGGGCTCTTGCCTCAGACCCTCTGTGGGGCTGATCACAGCTGGAGGCCTGGCCTCTAGTGCCCTGGATTCAGTCACAGGTCTTGATTCTCTCTGAATGTGCCCCACCCTGGGGGTATCCCAGTCCCGTGGGCAGTTCCTGGTTGGGTTTATGTGCAGCCTCCAAGGCCTGAGATAGTTGTCAGGGCCCGTGCCGCGGGCTTCACCGGCGTTCTCCACAGCAAAGGCGACCCGGATGCTGCGCTCCTAAACCCGTCCTGAGGGAGGCAGGGCACCTGTGGAATGTGGACACGAGTCCTGTCACTAGCTGAAATTAGGAACCGTGAGGCCCCGGGTTAACCTCCGAAGTATCACCTTTTCTCCTCGGTTCCTCCTCAACCTTGTCGGCCAGGCCGTAGGCTGTGGCTCCTGACAGTCTTTCCTCCCTCACCTGCGTGGAAGCATCAGGTGGAATTGCGCCCCCGCGTGTTGTATGTTCTGTGCTGGCTCCGAGGTCGTAGCAGTGAACAGAAAGGACACGGCCCCTTCGCTCAGAGAGTCACAGACTGGAGGCACGGGCAGTTACAATACAGTGAGGGAAACGCTGAGCTGTAAAGCTGTGGGGTGTGGGCAACGACAGTCCCTTCAGCCTCGGGGTGGAGGGTGCTGGGAGACTTTGCAGGACTCATTCCCATCTTGCTCCTCCCATCCCCCCACCTCCTCTCACTGAAATCCCCTGAGTGCCTGTTACTTAAGAGATGTTGTCCCAGGTGTTATGGGGAGTTGACTCCAGATTTCTGTGACCCTCCATTCTGAACTACTTTTTAAAACAAGTAAATCTTATCTCCTCCCATTTCCTGATGCATTTGTTTCCCCACCACCCAGGAACCCAGTTCCCTTCACTGCCTCCAGGTTGTCCAAAGTCGCTTATCATCCCACCTACCTGGCCTCTCCCTCCAAGAAGTTCCCCCAATCTCAGCATTTCCTCCAGCTCATGTCTGCCTGTTTCCAAACCCAAACTGCTGTTTTCTCAGACAGAGGCACGGGGATTCGATGAATTCTCTTTATTTTCCCTCTGTTGTAGGTTGAATGTGTCCACCTATAAGGTATGTTGAAGTCTGAACTCCTGGCACCTTTGAATGTGACCTTATTTGGAAATGGGGTCTTTGTAGATACAATCAAGTTAAGATGAGCTCATACAGAATCAGGGTAAAACCTAATTCAGTGTCTTTATAAGAAGAAGGATGTTTGGACACACAGAGACACAAGGAGAGAATGCCACAAAGAGGCAGAGATTGATGTGCTCACAAACCAAGGAATAAGAGTTGCCAGCAACCAACAAAAGCTAGGAGGAGGCAAGGAAGAATCCTAGAATGCTCAGGGAGAGCATGGCCCTGCATACACCTTGCGTACACCTTGGTTTAGGACCAGTCCTGATTTAAGACTTGCCTCTAGAATGAAATCAGACAGAGGATGAGATGGTTGGATGGCATCACCAACTCAATGGACATGAATCTGAGCAAACTCCGGGAGATGGTGACGGACAGGGAAGCCTGGTGTGCTGCAGTCCCTGGCATTGCAGAGAGTCAGACAGGACCAAGCAACTGAACAACAACTAGAATTAAGTCACCCAGTCTAGTGTTTTGTTATGGCAGCCCTAGAAAACCAATACATCCTGATGAAGGTGTTTACTTGTAAGGACAAAGGCATCTCTAATTCGTGGAATTTCAGGAGGTGTATGTCCCCTTCTTTGTGAATTGTCCCCACACACAGTCCTTGCTAAATCCCTTCATGATCATGGCAAAAACAAGCTACTCCATCACCACCAACTGGTCAGGGTAGATAAGCAACCCAGAGCCATCTAAGCCCTTGAACAAGAACAACCAAATGGATTCCCTTTTTCAAAATTCTGAATGAAGAGGCACAGAGATGATGATAAGCAGGTAGTGGGTACTGGAGCTGTAAACTCTTACAGGGTCAGGGCTGGAGTCAGTGTCACATGCTAGCAGAAGTAGTGGGGAAAAGCAGAGGGCCCTGCTCTACAGAGAGAAGAGGACCAATGTCCAGAGGCACAAACACGAGAGAGAAAATAGTGACCGTGGTTACCTTTGTTTTTGAGAGGATCTCAGTGCTTAACTCTAGTCCCACAAAAGACTTTGCAGCAGGCAGTAGGGAGCCACAGAAGATTCAAGGGAGTGGCAGGGTTTCTGTCTATCATTTCAATTGGAGTTCTGCCCCTTCTACCATCTCACCCACTACTGCCCTAGCCAACTATCATCTCTACTGGTCAGATTCATCAGAAACTCAGTGGCCTTGGGAGTGAACTCAGTCCCTCCTGCTTAGGAAATCCAGATTTTGTCTGGATTCACCACCCAATCAAAGCACAGTGTGGAATTTTTTCATCTAGAAACTGAGATGACAACCAATTCAGCCTCTTATGGTCCCTCCTTCTATATTCTTGAACAACTTGCACCGGAGCAAGCCAGCTTAGCCAGTTACCATGGACACCACTCTGTCAGTATAATCAGAGCCGACAGGCAGCAGCTAACAGCAGATTTAACTAGTGTCTTGTCCTCTAGGGAAGGCACAGCTAAGGAAAATGTAGCTTTTCTCACTAACATAAATAGTTTAGTGTGCCGAACAGGGAGGTGAAGGAAAGAGGACAGTTCTATCAAATGTCACAACCCATGTTCTTTTTGAAACAAGGAGTAAATACTGGCTGGGGGAACCTTGATCATATTTGCTTTAAAGTCAGGAATATTCCAGAGTTGGCTCATGATCATTGTTTAGGCTGAGTTTTCCCTAAGATCTCAGGTTTTCTCAGTTTCTTCTGTACCTAGTAACATCCAACATTTATACAGCACTTATTATATGCACATTATGTACATTTGTTCATTTAACCCCTACAACTACTCTGTGGAGTAGGTTTTATTACTAGTTCCATTTTGCAGATGAGAGTGCTAAGGTCTCTTCCACAAGCTCTAGCCTGATGCTTCTGGGGTCAATTGGCTTTCCTCAGAAAGTGATGTTTCAGTGTATTCCAGGAGCACAGAGCCTAGGAGAGGTGGATATGTAAACCAACAAATACAGCGCTCTGATGGATGGATATAGTAGGTAGAGAAGGGATTCTTGCTACACTAGAGTCAAGGTAGATGTATTACCTAATCCTCAGTGTTGCTGTCATGATTTGGAAACAACCAGAACATTTTCTTTAGGAGCAGGTATTTAAATGTGGGACTGCAATCAGGTGACTAAGACTCAAAACAGCAACTGGCAAAATATACTTCCTGCTTCACCTTCTTTCTCTTCCTATCCCTACCCCCCACCACACACACACCCGTATGAATCTGGTTAATCTAGCAAGTAAAATATAAGATGTGTGCTGTGTCCTCCCAACCCAGATCATATTAGCTGAGGTTTTTAGAGTACCTCACCACCAGATCTTGATAAATAGTACATAAAAGGAAGTGAAAGACTCACTTTCCATTTTTAACTGCGAAGGTTTTTCAAAGATAGAAGACATGTAATCGAGCAAGACTTCTAAGCAATCCCTGTCCTGTCCCTCAACCTCCAGTTCTGAAAATCTGTGAGACTGGTGGTATTTAGAAAGCCGAGACTGCCGAAGCCTGGTGAGATAGCCGTGATGGGTCAGGAGGGTTGCCCTAATCCTATCTCCATCATCAGTAACTTGCAAGGTGATCTTGTGTAAGTCACTTCCCTCCCCGAGCCTCCCCATTTATTAACAGAGGAAGTTAGAAAAGTCCTTTGAGCTGGTTTATGAATTATGAAACCCACCCTCTACCCTACCCTATCCCCACCTCCCACCCCCCACCCCTGCCCAGGCTAAAGCAGGTCCCTAGGTTATATTCTTGGTGCTTTTCCTTGTTAGCACTTGTCATTTTACTTTTTCTTCTTCTTTTTTAAAAAAAAAATTGATTTATTTATCAGTATTTGCCCTCTCCAAAATACTTGAACTCCACAGGAGCATCGATTGTATTATTCACCGCGATACTCATGTGTTTTAGCCTGTGTCTGGCACACATTAGGAACTCAGTAAACATTTGTTCCCTGAAGTGTTCCTAGCAAATACTCCTCCTCACCCCAGCCCCGCTGGCCTGGTATCAGAGAGCACTGGGGATTCCTAAGTGGTATCTGTGGGAATCTCTGTGCTAACAAACGTGTGGGTTTTTCTGTTTTTTTTTTTTTTTCTCTCCCTGTTGTTATTGACATTGCAAAGGGTCACTTTGGTGCTGACATTGAAATGACTACAATGAGCCCCTGTTTCAAAAAAAAAATTGCCCCTGTCCTTTCCAGGGCTATGGAAGAAACGAGGAGGCCAAATTCAGAAGTTGAGTCAGAACGAAGTCAGTTGCTGCCCATAGTGTAACAGTGATGATTAGTAAACCATAATGTGGAAATTTTTTTCCAAGCCAAGAATTGTTAAGCATTGTGCAGTTAGCACTTCTTAGAGTGGTGTATGAAGTTGAACCACTTTTGATTTCCTTTTGAAAACTATCACTTGAGCTGTATTCATTCATCAGTTCATTTGTTTGGACAGCACTTCTTTTTCAGGCTTTAGCACGTGCCAGACCTGGTGCAAAGCATGGTGAGGGACGTAAAGACAATGTGTGCCAGAAGCCCATGGCCAAGTACAGAGTCTACCCAAGGACTGCAAGGCTGACTCTAAGAGGGCAGTGTTTGTGAATCCATTTGATTAAAGTCTGTCTCTTGCTGCTGGACAGTAAAGCCCCAGGAAGCCAGGGGACAGCATTTTGGTCTTGCTCCATACTGAATCCCCAGTGCTAAATGGTGCCGAGTTTGTAGTTGTTGTTGTCGCTCAGTTGCTTAGTCGTGTCCGACTCTGCAGTCCCATGGACTGCTGCACGCCAGGCTTCCTTGTCCTTCACTATCTCCCTGAGTTTACTCAAACTCATGTCCACTGAGTCGGTGATGCCATTCAACCATCTCATCCTCTGTCGCTCTTTCTCCTCCTTCCTTCAATCTTTCCCAGCATCAGGGGCTTTTCCACTGAGTCAGTTCTTTGCATCAGATGGCCAAAGTATCGGAGTTTCAGCTTCAGCATCAGTCCTTCCAATGAATATTCAGGACTGATTTCCTTTAGGATGGACTGGTTGGATCTCCTTGCAGTCCAAGGGACTCTCAAGAGTCTTCTCCAACATCACAGTTCAAAAGCATCAATTCTTTGGCACTCAGCTTTCTTTATAGTCCAACTCTCACAGTTCAGTTCAATTCAGTTCAGTCGCTCAGTCGTGTCCGACTCTTGTGACCAACTCTCACATCCATGCAATACTTCTGGAAAGATCATAGCTTTGACTAGACAGACCTTTGTCAGCAAAGTGATGTCTCTGCTTTTAATACGCTGTCTAGGTTTGTCATAGATTTTCTTCCAAGGAGCAAGTGTCTTAATTTCATGACTGTAATGGCTGTCTGTAGTGATTTTGGAGCCCAAGAAAATAAAGTCTGTCACTGTTTCCATTGTTTCCCTATCTATTTGCCATGAAGTGATGGGACCAGATGCCATGATCTTCGTTTTTTGAATGTTGAGTTTTAAGTCAGCTTTTTCACTCTCCTTTTTCACTTTCATCATGAGCCTCTTTAGTTCCTCTTCACTTTCTGCCATAAGGGTGGTGTCATCTGCATATCTGAGGTTGTTGATAATTGTCCCGTCAATCTTGATTCCTGCTTGTGCTTCATCCAGCCCTGGTGTTTCCCATGATGCACTCTGCATATAAACTAAATAAGAAGGGTGACAATATACAGCTTTGATGTACTCCTTTCCCAATTTTGAACCAATTTGATGTTGCATGTCTGGTTCTAACTGTTGCTCCTTGATCTGCAACAGGTTTCTCAGGAGGTAAGCAAAGTGGTCTGGTATTCCCATTTCTTTATGAATTTTCCACAGCTTGTTGTCATCCACAGGGTCAAAGGGTTTAGTGTAGTCAATAAAGCAGAAGTAGATGTTTTTCTGGAGTTCCCTTGCTTTTTCTATGATCCAACAAATGATGGCAATTTGATCTCTGGTTCCTCTGCCTTTTCTAAATCTAGCTTATACATCTGGAAGTTCTCAGTTCATGTACTATTAAAGCCTAGCTTGAAGGATTTTGAGCATTAACTTGCTAGCATGTGAAATGGGGGCAATTGTACAGTAGTTTGAACATCTTTAGCACTGCCCTTCTTTGGGATTGGAATGAAAACTGACCTTTTCCAGTCCTGTGGCCACTGCTGAGTTTTCCAAATTTTCTGGTCTGTAGTAGGCATCCAATGTATATTTGCAGAATGAGAAAAGGAGTGTCATCTAAAAGAGATTAAAGGGACCTCCCTGGTGGTCCAGTGGTTAAGAATCCACCTTACAATGCGGGGGACACTGGTTCGATCCCTGGTCAGGGAACTAAAATTCCACATGCTCAGGGACAAATAAGCCCACAGGCTGCAACTAGAGAGAAGCTGTTGCCTTCCGCAATGAAGATCTGGTATGCTGCAACAAAAAACCAACACAGCCGAAAGAAAAGAGAAAGTATCTGGCCCAGAAGGTCCCATAAGGAAATTCTACCGTATACTTACAGGAGTTCAGTTCAGTTCAGTTCAGTCACTCAGTCATGTCCGACTCTTTGTGACCCCATAAATTGCAGCACGCTAGGCCTCCCTGTCCATCACCATCTCCCGGAGTTCACTCAGACTCATGTCCATCAAGTCGGTGATGCCATCCAGCCATCTCATCCTCTGTAGCCCCCTTCTCCTCCTGCCCCCAATCCCTCCCAGCATCACAGTCTTTTCCAATGAGTCAACTCTTCGCATGAGGTGGCCAAAGTACTGGAGTTTCAGCTTTAGCATCATTCCTTCCAAAGAAATCCCAGGGTTGATCTCCTTCAGAATGGACTGGTTGGATCTCCTTGCAGTCCAAGGGACTCTCAAGAGTCTTCTCCAACACCACAGTTCAAAAGCATCAATTCTCCGGTGCTCAGTCTTCTTCACAGTCCAACTCTCACATCCATACATGACCACTGGAAAAACCATAGCCTTGACTAGACGGACCTTAGTCGGCAAAGTCATGTCTCTGCTTTTGAATATACTATCTAGGTTGGTCATAACTTTTCTTCCCAGGAGCAAGCGTCTTTTAATTTCATGGCTGCAATCACCATCTGCAGTGATTTTGGAGCCCAAAAAAGTAAAGTCTGACACTGTTTTTACTGTTTCCCCATCTATCTGCCATGAAGTGATGGGACCAGATGCCATGATCTTCGTTTTCTGAATGTTGAGCTTTAAGCCAACTTTTCACTCTCCTCTTTCACTTTCATCAGGAGGCTTTTTAGCTCCTCTTCACTTTCTGCCATAAGGGTGGTGTCATCTGCATATCTGAGGTTATTGATATTTCTCCTGGCAATCCTGATTCCAGCTTGTGTTTCTTCCAGTCCAGCATTTCTCATGATGTACTCTGCATATAAGTTAGATAAGCAGGGTGACAATATACAGCCTTGACGTACTCCTTTTCCTATTTGAAACCAGTCTGTTGTTCCATGTCCAGTTCTAACTGTTGCTTCCTGACCTGCATTTTTTAAATGAAAGAGATTTTAAAAACATGTTATGGGGGTTGGAGAGGTAGAGCTTAGTCTCAGCTGGAGACATCACCTGATCAAAACTGGCGGGGGGACTGTAAAAATTAGGGTTAGTGTTCCCACTGTTGCTCTCAGACCCATTTTACAGATGAGGAAACTGTCACAGAGAGGGAGAAGGATTTGCCCAGGGTCACACAGTGTTATTCTCTCTGCCCTCTGACTGATAAGGATAAGAGGCTTATGGAAGGTTCCTGATGGGAGAGACTGACTGTGGGGGAAACTGGGTCTTGTTCTGATGGGTGGGGCCATGCTCAGTAAGTCTTTAATCCAATTTTCTGTTGATGGGCAGGGCTGTGTTCCTTTCCTGTTGTTTGACTGGAGACCAAACTATGGTGGAGGTAATGAAGGTAATGGCGACCTCCTTCAAAAGGTCCCATGCATCCACTGCGGCACTCAGTTCTCCCAAGCCTGAGGCAGGCCAGCCCCGACCCACGCCTCTGCTGGAGACTCCTGGACTCACAGGCAAGCCTGGGTCAGTCTCTCGTGGGGTCACTGCACCTTTCTCCTGGGTCCTGGTGTGCACAGGTTTTGTTTGTGCCCTCCCAAAGTCTGTTTCCCCAGTCCTGTGAAAGTTCTGTAATCAAATCCCACTGGCCTCCAAAGTCAAATTCCCTGGGCAAATTCCATCCCTTTGCCAGATCTCCAGGTTGGGAAATCTGCTGTGGGTCCTAGAACTTTCTTAACAGTGCGAGAATTTGGTATAATTGTTCTGCAGTTTGTGCATCGTCTGCTCTGCGGCTCTATGGTGGGGTTAACGGCGACCTCCTCCAAGAGGGTTTATGCCGCACCTAGGATTGCTGCACCCAGAGCCCCTGCCTCTGCAGCAGGCAACTGCAGACCTGTACCTCCATAGGAGACACTCAAACCCTCGAAGGCAGGTCTGGTTCAGTCTCTGTGGAGTCTCCTGGTGCACACAAGGTTTTGTTTGAGTCCTCTGAGCATCTCTGGCAGGTATGGGGTTTGATTCTAAACACGATTTTGCCCCTCCTACCATCTTGCTGGGGCTTCTCCTTTGTCTTTGGATGTGGAGTATCTTTTTTTGGTGGGATCCAACATTCTCCTGTCGATAGTTGTTCAGCAGCGAGTTGTAATTTTGGAGTTCTTGAAGGAGAACTTGCCTTGTCTAATTCAATGAAACTATGAGCCATGCTGTGTAGGGTCGCCCAAGATGGATGGGTCATGGTGGAGAATTCTGACAAAATGTGGTTCACTGGAGAAGGCACTGGAAAACCACTTCAGTATTCTTGCCTTGAGGACCCCATGAACAGTATGAAAAGGCAAAAAGATATGACACTGAAAGCTGAACTCCCAGATTGGTGGGTGCCCAATATGCTACTGGAGATGAGTGGAGAAATAACACCAGAAAGAATGAAGAGATGAAGCCAAAGCGAAAACAATGCCCAGCTGTGGATGTGACTGGTGATGGAAGTAAAGTCCGATGCTGTAAAGAACAATATTGCATAGGAACCTGGAATGTTAGGTTCATGAATCAAGGTAAATTGGAAGTGATCATACAGGAGATGGCAAGAGTGAACATCAACATTTTAGGAATCAGCTAACTAAAATGGACTGGAATGGGTGAATTTAACTCAGATGACCATTATATCTATTACTGTGGGAAAGTATCCCTTAGAAGAGATGGAATAGCCATCGTAGTTAACAAAAGAGTTGAAAGTGCAGTACTTGGGTGCAGTCTCAAAATGACAGAATGATCTCTGTTCATTTCCAAGGCAAATCATTCAATATCACAGTAATTCAACTCTATACCCTGACCAATAATGCTGAAGAAGCTGAGGTTGAATGGTTCTATGAAGACTCACAAGACCTTCTAGAACTAACACCCCCAAAAGATGTCCTTTTCATCATAGGGGACTGGAATGCAAAAGTAGGAAGTCAAGAGATAGCTGGAGTAACAGGCAAATTTGGCCTTGGAGTACAAAATGAAGCAGGGTAAAGGCTAACAGAGTTTTGCCAAGAGAATGCGCTGGTCATAGAATCACCATTTTCCAACAACACAAGAGACGACTCTACACATGGACATCACCAGATGGTCAATACTGAAATCAGATTGATTATATTCTTTGATTAGATCCCTTGGAGATGGGAAAGGATTACCCACTCCATTATTCTAGCCTGGAGAATTCCATGGACTGTAGAGTCCATGTGGTCACAAAGAGCTGGACACAACTGAGCTACTTTCACAACATATTCTTTGCAGCCAAAGATGGAGAAGCTCTATACAGTCAGCAAAAACAAGACCGGGAGCTGACTGTGGCTCAGATCATGAACTCCTTATTGCCAAATTCAGACTTAAATTGAAGAAAGTAGGGAAAACCACTAGACGATTCAGGTATGACCTCAATCAAATCCCTTATAATTATACAGTGGAAGTGACAAATAGGTTCAAGGGATTAGATCTGATAGAGTGCCTGAAGAACTATGGACTGAGATTCTGACATTGTGCAGGAGGCAGTGATCAAGACCATCCCCAAGAAAAAGAAATACAAAAAGGCAACATGGTTGTCTGAGGAGGCCTTACAAATAGCTGAGAAAAGAAGAGAAGCTAAAGGCAAAGGAGAAAAGGAAAGATATACCCATTTGAATGCAGAGTTCCAAAAGAATAGCAAGGAGAGATAAGAAAGCCTTCCTCAGGGATCAATGCAAAGAAATAGAGGAAAATAATAGAATGGGAAAAACTAGAGATCTCTTCAAGAAAATTAGTGATACCAAGGGAATATTTCATGCAAGGACAGAAGTGTTGTGGACCTAACAGAAGCAGAAGATATTAAGAAGAGATGGCAAGAATACACAGAAGAACAATACAAAAAAGATCTTCAGGACCCAGATAACCATGATGGTGTGATCACTCACCTAGAGCCAGGCATCCTGGAATACGAAGTCAAGTGAGCCTTTGGAAACATCACTACGAACAAAGCTAGTAGAGGTGATGGAATTCCAGTTGAGCTATTTCAAATCCTAAAAGATGATGCTGTGAAAGTACTGCACTCAATATGCCAGCAAATTTGGGAAACTCAGCATCATCTGGTCCCATCAATCATGGTAAATAGATGGGGAAACAATGGAAACAGTGACAGACTTTATTTTGGGGGCTCCAAAATAATTGCAGATGGTGACTGCAGCCATGAAATTAAAAGACACTTGCTTCTTGGAAGAAAAGCTATGACCAACCTAGACAGCATAGTAAAAAAGCAGAGACATTACTTTGCCAACAAAGGTCCATCTAATCGAAGCTATGGTTTTTCCAGTAGTCATGTATGGATGTGAGAGTTGGACTATAAAGAAAGCTGAGCACCAAAGAATTGATGCTTTTGAACTGTGGTGTTGGAGAAGACTCTTGAGAGTTCCTTGGACTGCAAGAAGATAAAATCAGTCCATCATAAAGGCGATCAGTCCTGAGTATTCACTGGAAGGACTGATGCTGAAGCTGAAACTCCTATACTTTGGCCATCTGATGCAAAGAACTGACTCGATGGAAAAAAACTGACTCATTGTTGGGTAAGACTGAAGGCAGAAAGAGAAGGGGACGACAGGAGATGAGATGATTGGATGGCATCACTGACTCGATGGACGTAAGTTTGAGCAAGCTCTGGGAGTTGGTGATGGACAGGGAGGCCTGGTGTGCTGCAGTCCAAGGGGTCACAAAGAGTTGGACACGATTGAGCAACTGAACTGAAAAGAACTGAACTGAACTGAACACAGTGTTATGGGCTGCATTTTGCCCCTCTCCTCAATTCATATATTGGAGTCTTAACTCCTAATACCTTAGAATGTGACTGAATTTGGAAGTAGAGTCTTTAAAGAGAGAAGTTCAAATGAGGTCATTTTAGGGCCCTAACCCATTATGACTCATGTTCTTATAAGAAGAGGAGATAGGGTGCAGATAACATGCACGGAGGGAATGTGAAGACACAGGAAGAAGATAGCCATCTGAATCCAAGGAGAGAGGCCTTAGGAGAAACAACCCTGCTGCTGCTAAGTTGCTTCAGTCGTGTCCAACTCTGTGTGACCCCGTAGACGGCAGCCCGCCAGGCTCCCTTGTCCCTGGGATTCTCCAGGCAAGAACGCTGGAGTGGGTTGCCCTTTCCTTCTCCAATGCATGAAACTGAAAAGTGAAAGTGAAGTCGCTCAGTCATGTTTGACCCTCAGCGACCCCATGGACTGCAGCCTTCCAGGCTCCTCCATCCATGGGATTTTCCAGGCAAGAGTACTGGAGTGGGGTGCCATTGCCTTCTCCACAGAAACAACCCTACTGACACCATAATCTTGGATTCTGGCCTCTAGAATTTTGAGAAAAATTAATTTCTGCTGTTTAAACCAGCCAGCCTGTGGTACTTTGTTATGGCAGCTCTAAGCCAACTAATATACATGGTAAATAATGGCAAAGTTTGGACTAGAAGCCAGGTCTGCTGAGTGTGTGTCTTCAGTCCTTTACATGGCCTCCTCCAGCTGGCCCATTTGGTACTCTCTCCACCACCCACTGCTGAGGAGGACGATGACAATGACAATGGCAGCTAACCCATATACAGTGCCTATTAGGTTCCACGCACTCCTCTAAGAACTTTATGTACAATGGCTCATGTAATTCTCCCAACAGCCCTGTGAAGTAAGTACTATTATTTTCCCACTTTTATATTTTACAGATTAAGAAACTGAAACACAAAGAGATTGAGCAACTTGCCCAAGATCATATGACAACTCAGTGCTGGCACTGGGATTCAGGCCCAGATGGTCCGCTCCAGGAACATGCCCCCTACCATTAGGCTATTCTCCAGTGCTATGTCAACACGCTGAGCCAGAGGCACTTCCAAAGATGAGAGGTAAGGATGGCATTTCAAGGCCTCACTGGGTTTGCTTTCCTTCAGCCACTAGCTAAGGATATACCCATCCCAATCTGAAGAAGCTCAATAGAGGCATTAAAAAAAAAAAAAAAAGACAGACTCGAGAGTGAAACAACCACACAGCTTCTGCCAAAGCACTTTGAGGTAAGAGACATGGGTTAGAATCCTTTCTCCACCACTTACCAGCTGAGTGATTTGGGGTTTATGGAATCAGTCTGAAACACAGTTTCTCCTTCTGGAAACGTAGTAAGTGATCAATAGACAGAGCTCTTATTAAGCACAATGACCATGCCCAAAGGCTCTCTCCTCTGTGAAACCTTGCCCAGTGTCTCATCCTAGGGTGTTCAACTTGATTGCTTGCTCCACTGGCTCTCAAGGGAAGTTGCTTGCACTTCTATTTGCCACTTAATTTGTCCTTCCTTGTATCATAGAAGTTGATGACACACCTATCCATCCACCCATCCACTCGGTAAAATTGTACCAAGCATTTTCCATGTCCCAGTGCTGTGCCAGGCACCAGGAGTTCACAGGTGGATACAGTAAGGCCCCAGCCTCGAAGACCTTGGGCTTTTGGGGAAACTCAGGACTGGATGTTCCCAATAGGTAGTGGCACTATAATAATAATAATAACAGTCAAGCTTTACAATTATACCATATTACAGTATTTATCACAGGAAAAACCAGCACTTTGTTTTTTTTCTAGACTTTTATGGTTTAGAACTATTATAGTAGAATAGAGGAGACATAATTCTTTCAATCTTTTTCCAATTTAACTTCCAAAGGTTTGGTTTGGCAACAGATACATTAAGGAATAATTGCAAAGACTATATTAAGTGCTGGGTTAGAAGAAGCCCTAGTGTTTTCTGGAGGCTGAGGTAGGTGAGCCCCATTTCCCCAGTGGACTCCCAAGGGCAGAAGCTAAGTCTTCACCTAGCTTCATATCTGTCCTTCAGGCTGAACAGAGGTTAGGTGTCAGCTACTTCGGTGCAGTTCACAAAAGGATGTGGGGAGTGCGGATGGCAGCTCTTCCCAATCCATCTGAGAGATGGAACTCATATATTTTTTTTCTTTTGCTGAGGAAACAGAGCCCCAGAGGTGAAAGAGACTTGCCAAAAGTCACAGGAACAGAGTAGCAAATGTTTTAATAGTTAACATTTATTGGTTCCTTCTTATGTCAAACATTGGCTAAGGGGCTTTACATGCTTTATCTCGTTTAATCCTTCTGACAATTCTGTGAAATAAGTACCCTCATTTTCTCCATTTCACAGATGTGGAAATTGTATGCCAAAGCCTTTGATTGTGTGGATCACAATAAACTGTGGAAAATTCTGAAAGAGATGGGAATACCAGACCACCTGACCTGCCTCTTGAGAAACCTATATGCAGGTCAGGAAGCAACAGTTAGAACTGGACATGGAATGACAGACTGGTTCCAAATAGGTAAAGGAGTACGTCAAGGCTGTATGTTGTCACCCTGCTTATTTAACTTCTAGGCAGAGTACATCATGAGAAACACTGGGCTGGAAGAAGCACAAGCTGGAATCCAGATCTCTGGGAGAAATATCAATAACCTCAGATATGCAGATGACACCACCCTTATGGCAGAAAGGGAAGAGGAACTGAAAAGCCTCTTGATGAAAGTGAAAGAGGAGAGTGAAAAGTTGGCTTAAAGCTCAACATTCAGAAAACGAAGATCATGGCATCTGGTCCCATCACTTCATAGGAAATAGATGGGGAAACAGTGCCAGACTTTATTTTTTGGGGCTCCAAAATCACTGCAGATTGTGATTGCAGCCATGAAAGTAAAAATGCTTACTCCTTGGAAGGAAAGTTATGACCAACCTATATAGCATATTGAAAAGCAGAGACATTACTTTGCCAACCAAGGTCCGTCTAGTCAAGGCTATGGTTTTTCCAGTGGTCATGTATGGATGTGAGAATTGGACTGTGAAGAAAGCTGAGCGCCGAAGAATTGATGCTTTTGAACTGTGGTGTTGGAGAAGACTCTTGAGAGTCCCTTGGACTGCAAGGAGATCCAACCAGTCCATTCTAAAGGAAATCAGCCCTGGGTGTTCTTTGGAAGGAATGATGCTAAAGCTGAAACACCAGTACTTTGGCCACCTCATGCGAAGAGTTGACTCATTGGAAAAGACTCTGATGCTGTGAGGGATTGGGGGCAGGAGGAGAAGGGGGCTACAGAGGATGAGATGGCTGGATGGGATCACCGACTCGATGGACGTGAGTTTGAGTGAACTCCGGGAGTTGGTGATGGACAGGGAGGCCTGGCGTGCTGCGATTCATGGGGTCAGGAAGAGTTGGACACGACTGAGCAACCGAACTGAACTAAGAGACGGTTTCACAAGGCCATCTAGCTATTAAACAGCCAAGTCCCGATTTGCACTCGGCAGATGGTGCTTGAAGTTGGAATAACAGCCAGATCCTGGACCTGTACTAGAGGCAGGATGAGGCATGCGGACAGGTGGACATCTACCTGGGCAAGCAGTGCACAGCCTTGGCCAGCGGCTCTTAGCACCCGGCGTGGGCGAGGCGTGGGCGGGGCCTCCGACTCGCACTTCTCCACTAGCCTCCCTGGCGGCGCGAGACTCCCGCCCCCAGCCGAGCGGAGGGCATGGATTGGCTCTTTCGAGGCCGATTGACGGCGCAGCGCTCGAGACAGGGACGCGGTGGAGGCGGAGTCACAGAAGGAAGTGGGAGTAGAGACGGCTCGAGGCGGGCTGGCCAGCGGGCCGCCGCCGCCACTTTGTCGAGTCGCCGTCGCCACTGGGGAGATGGAGGGGCCGGGACTGGGCTCGCAGGTGAGTGCGGTTGGGCGCAAGCGTCTCAGGGGCCCGGCGGGTGGCCGAGGGGAGGAAGAGACGGAGGGCTTGGGTGTGAGTTAGCTCCCAGAGGGGCCTCAGGGAGCGGAGGGGCAGGGTCCAGGGAGGGGGAAACCTGGAAACGCCGAGAATGATGCAGGGAATTCTCTCTGAGGCGACCGCGAAGAAAAGGCGAAGACACAGGGTGAGTGCCATACCGGCTTTTCCGCATCCATCCACCTTAGGGCCGGTACTGCTCTGGGGCCTGGGAGGAGAGGGAAGCCGTTCCTGGGAGAGGTGTCAGGTGACACACCTGAGTTGGACCAGCCCTTCATGACCTTGGCCTGAAGTCTGTGAGGTTCTCTTCATTTCTTTTTAGGCCGAGGCGCCTGGGAACCTGCCTTCGCCCCACCCAGCCCTGTTCTAGCTCCCTGTTGCCATATCCTTGCTTACTCCTTGAAAGATCTGAGGCTGTTTGTTTAGGCCGGAGAAAACGGGGTGGAGAGGGAGGTGCGTGATAGCTGTCTGCAAAATCCCAAAGGACTCTGTGTGTGGCGGAGGTCGTGCTGGAAGCCAGATGTAGTTTAAGAAAACAGAAGGGGCCAATGGGGAGTGACAGGAGGTACATGTTAGCTCCAGGAGAACTAGATTTTTGTCCTTTTTGTTTATGGTCCTGACTGGCATATTATAGCTGTTTACTTAGTATTTGTTGAATATATGAAAAATACTCTGGTTCAGCCAGGGTCTAGTGAGTTCTTAGCATATATATGCCAAATGCTTTTGTGTGCATTATTAATTACAGAATTGAAACATCCTTAAGAAGGTGATAGAATCCCCGTTTACAGATGAGAAAACTGAAGCTGTCTTCAGCTGGAGTGAATTGGGTAGCAGATTTTTCTGTCCCTAAGTGAGACTCAACCAGTTTGAGATGATTGGCTCAGTGGGCCTCTCTAAAAAACATCTTTGTCATCTTGAGAATGTTCCTCATGCTCCCCTTTTCCCTCCATTCTTTCAGCAAGCTGATGTAAGATCAAGTGAGGAACAAAACAGGAGGGAAGTTGTCAAATGTTCTTGAATTTTGATAGAATAAAAAAGGTTTGCAGGCAGACCAGATATTACAAAAGAGGGTAGAACCTTCACATGGAAACTGTCTCCTTTGTTTGTTTTCTTCCCCCTTAGAGTTTCAAGGAAAAGTTAGTAGGAGTGATTATCATATCTTAATTACTACCACTCATTTACAGAAGCCTTTAAGTGCTTAAACTTCATTACCTGGTGCTTCAGGAAAGATTGCCCTGCTTGAATTCCCTGCCACATGGAGGGAGAGCATGATTCAGAGGTTGAGATTAAATGGGACAAGGTAGAATCGTTGTTGTTGTTAATAATAATTGCTATTAACTTTTTCAATAATAACATAAAGAGCTTACCTACGATGCTCTACAGCTTGCAAAATACTTCTGTATTCTTAATCCTCACTGTGACTCTGTGCGGTGGGGAGGGATTGTTGCTTCAGTTTTAGAGATTAGAATTGAGGCTCAAAAAGTTGGGAGTCATGGAATTTCCCTGGAGGTCCAGTGGTTAGGACTCAGTGCTTTTCACTGCCATGGCTCAGGTTCATTCCCTGATTGGGGAACTGAGGATCCTGCAAGCTTTGTGGTGAGGCCAAAAAAAAAAAAAAAAAAAGTCATTTGTTAAAAGTCAAATAGCTGTTAAGTGACAGAGCCAAGACCTCATTCATTCTACCAGGGGTTAAGCATTGTTACAGGTACTGGAGATTAATTGGTGAACAAAACAGACAAGAACATTCCTGCTCTGGTTGAATTTGGTTCCTCTGATTCCAGCTGAAAGGTTTTTTACCAGCATTTGCCTTTATTCTCTGGACCCCAGTTTCCTCTCTGACCTCATTTTTTATTAATACTGCTTTCTTGCTCAATCAACCAAAGCCACACTAGCCCCAAGGCCTTTGTACTTACTATTTGCTCTATCTGGAAAACTCTTCTCGTATATTCACATGGCTTACTCCCTCCACTTTTGTAAAGTCTGGACACAAATGTCATGGCAATGTTGGCAGGCCCTCCCCATCATAACCACTATCTGCAGCATTCCCTAACCCCCTTCCTTCCTTTATGTTTCTTCTCCGCATTTAATGTCATTAACATACTCTGTAAATAATTGCCTAGTGAATAAACTTGGATACTTAACTCTGTTAATGCCATGAGAAATTTTAGTGGTTATCTGTCCAATCTCTCTTTCTGTCTTTATTTGATAATCGTCAGGATTTTGAGCCTCATGAGAGTTTAAATATGGTTTTCTAGCTCTTGGTTTTCGCTTTAGTTAATTAACTTTAATGGTACTTATATACTATTTAGAAAAAGTAATTGGATTCAAGATATCTCAAGAGGTGAGAAATACCTCTTATATCTTAAGATGTTCCAGTCATCTACTGCTGCTGCTGCTAAGTCACTTCAGTCGTGTCCGACTCTGTGTGACCCCATAGACGGCAGCCCACCAGGCTCCCCCATCCCTGGGATTCTCCAGGCAAGAACACTGGAGTAGGTTGCCATTTCCTCCTCCAATGCGTGAAAGTGAAGTCGCTCAGTTGTGTCCGACTTAGCGATCCCATGGCCTGCAGCCTACCAGGCTGCTCCGTCCATGGGAGTTTCCAGGCAAGAGTACTGGAGTGGGTCGCCAGTGCCTTCTCCAAATCATCTACTACTGTGTAACAAACCACCCCAAATCATAGCAGTCAGGATTTTGGCCAGCGGAAAGCAGGGATGGTTTGTTTCTGTTCCACCATGTCCGGAGCCTCTGCTGGAAAGACTTGTCCCCTGGGATGACTCGGGCTAATATCATTTGGTGGTACCCTCAGTCACATGTCATGATGATTTTGAGCAGGGACACCTGCACGTGGCCTGGGCCTCTGGACAGCATGGTGGCAGGGCTCCAAGAGTGAACATTTCAAGAGACAGAAAGAGGAAGCTGCCGGTTTCTGAGGCCTGAGCCTGCCGAGTATCACTGGCCAGGTGTCACTTCTGTGGTATTTTATTATTGAAGTAGTCAGAGAGCTCAGATTTGAGAGGGAGGGACATAGATTCTTTCCTCTTGATGGAGAAGTATCAAAGAACTTGGGGACTTTGTTATAATAATCACCACAGATGTATTCATAGCTGTCTTATAGAACTTTATAATATCTTGTTCTGCTTTTTCTGCTCTGTGTAGAGGAGAGTATTCAGCTAGCTACAAGTCTTTTTTTTTTTTTTCTGGTATCCCTGCCCCTCCTTTTCTTTTTCTTATTTTGTACTGTGTTTGTTGTGTTCAGGGCCATATCAAGGTGTTTCTCAAACAGTGACCGACACATTGAGTAGGCATTCAAGAAACACCTGGTGAACGAATGAGTGGATTGTAGCAAGAATTTTGTCTTATTCATCCTTTATCCCTAAGTACCTAGTACCCTGATTGGTATATAGTAGGTGTTCTTTCAGAGAAGGCAATGGCACCCCACTCCAGTACTCTTGCCTGGAGAACCCCATGGACGGAGGAGCCTGGTAGGCTGCAGTCCATGAGGTCGCTAAGAGTCGGACACGACTGAGTGACTTCACTTTCACTTTTCACTTTCATGCATTGGAGAAGGAAATGGCAACCCACTCCAGTGTTCTTGCCTGGGGAATCCCAGGAATGGGGGAGCCTGGCGGGCTGCCGTCTGTGGTGTCGCAGAGAGTCAGATACGACTGGAGCGACTTAGCAGCAGCAGCAACAGCAGCAGGTGTTCTTTACATTTCCCTGAGTGAATGATTAATGGAAACTCTTATGAGTTTGGTGGTGTCTATTGCTCAGCCTATTCTGTTACCTTAATATTGTAGGCAGTCATATTATCAGTTAGGCTTCCACTGCCACGAAGGGTGTTTGTTTATGCAGTGATGCCTTTACCAGTACACATGTCAATAGTAACTACTGTAACAGCTCTTCTTAGAACCGTAAACATGGATTTGGAAATAACTTTATAGCTACATTGATCTCCTCCTTTCATTTTACAAATGTAGAAACTGAAGCCCCAAATCAGGTAGATGATTAGCAGCCATCATACAGCCAACCTGAAATCTGAGACTTGGACCTTGTTCTCAGGGAGATTTTTCCTTTCAACATGGTAAAAAGGAAACCACTAGAGAAAACTTAAAAAACATTTTGTAAGCTAACCAGCAAGTAGTTTCTAAGAAGGGTGTAGGATCACAACAAACTTTGCTTTAACCTTTGTGTTGGGACTCCATGGTTGTTTTCTATAATCATTTTATGTGACTGTCCCTGAAGTTAACCTCCCCCCAAAGCAGGTCATTTCCTTTCTCACCTGTAGCTCTACGGCAGAATTTTGAGAGGGAGTGGTATCTAGAGCAAAGAACATAGCTTACAGCTGTGTCCTCTAAGCTTTTTTGATCATGCAGTCCTGTCAGTAGAGCAGTTTTGGGCTTGCACCCCTAGAGTAAAGCACCCCGCAATGTGAAAAGCAGGAATTAAAGTTTTCATGGTTGTAAAATGACCTGTATTGTGAGATTAAGGGAATGATGAGAGGCACGTGCACTGCATGCTGGCTGGAAGCTCAGGCTTCCAGCTGCACAGTCCAGATCATCCAGATACTACTGACCGCAGTTTGCTGTCCCTTGTTGGCCCCTGACCAGTTAACTTATGTGTTAACAGGGACAGTCCTGGGGCATGTGGTGAGCTGGGACGTAAAAAGTTCAGCTCCCTCTGTTTGATGTACCTGGGGCCTGGGAGAAGGAGCCAGTCTCCAAATCCATATTGTCATGTTATTACCGGATTTGACAGTATGTCTCTAAATTATACTCATAAGTGAATAGCTCAGTATATACTCATGGTAAGGTTTTGAATTAAAAATACTAAATATAAGTCTGCTTCAGATCAGCATTTTTGATAATTTGAAATTTTTTTGGAGGAAGGCTGGCCTTTTGTTAGATCAGATTAGACCGTCTCTGTTTCACTTCTTGTGGCCAGTGGAGAGCACCTGTTATGACAAGGGTCAGCTCTGCCATCGTCTTGTTTGCTTGTACTTGTATCAATACTACTGTTACTATTTCAGTTCATCGTTTCTTTGCAGTAATCAGTGTAAGCCACTTGCTTATTTGGGGAAGGATAGTTTTAAAATTAGTTAGTAGTTAAAATTAGGTAATATACCTTGAGAATTACTTAGCCTGATGAATACCACAGAATGGTAAAGGTCCCATTGTAACCCCTCTGGGTGTGGGCTTTTACGCTGCCCCTAAGTTACCTTGTAAACACAGACCGTGAGGAGTGACCTGCTTGATATACAGATTGCATGAGTCTTCCAGGACTAAAAACTCATAAAGATTAAAGAAGACAAATTTATAAACTTTTGTGGCTTTCCCTCCCCCCTTTCTAAAAAATACAGAAGTTATTATAATAGCAGCTTTAACATTTTCTTCTGTTAGACTGAATGGGACTGAGTGCTTGGCCTTGAGTGCACTTGCCTCACTTTGGAGACCGTTGGCTTTGAAACCAGGCTTTGAGTTTATGTAATCCTCTTTAGCTTTTACTCTGATTTGGCTTTAGGCAAAAACGACGTGAACACAAAGTACCTCCTATTATCTACTCTTGGTCACCAATTTTTGCCGTTCCATCACATACTGCTTCAGTTATCACTTGAAGTATCTCTTTGTCTCTGACTTAGCTGCCCCATTAGACTTAAGCTCCTAGAGGATATGCACTGATGCCTTGTGTTCCTAGCATAATGCTCATAAAAACACAGTAATTAATTGCTGAATAAACTGTTCATAATAAATAAATAAATGCTCTTTATATTGAAATGTGTAATCCTCCTCAACTTTCTGCATGAAAAATGAAACTGATGTCCTTAAAGCCCTGAGGCATAATGAGAAGTAATACATTTTAATCTATATAATATACAACATTTATTTGTGATGAAGAATCTGTATATAAAGAAAGGCTTAATCTTCTTAATGTATTAATGGAAAAAAGATACACAATCCACTAGAAGAACAGACTATGAAAAGGCAACCCACAAAAGAGAAAATATGAGACAATAAATGATAAACAAAAAATGCAAAGCAAGATGCCATGTTTTTTAGCCATCAGATTGGAAAGATTGTAAAAAGATTGATAATAATCAGTTATGGGGAGGTTTTGGGGAAAAGGAACACTTAATACTTGCTGCTGGGAATGTGAATTAGGGAAGATAATTGGTCAATATCTGTTTATGTTTAAAATATATATGTATTTTTTTCACCCAGCAGTCCTGTGTTGGTGAATCAACGTTAGAGAATGTATACAATGTTAATTATAGGGTTGTTTAGAGAGCGAATGCTGAAATCAGCTTGCATGTCTGACGTCTAACTATGCTAGATCTTTACAATGGAATAAGATTCAACTATTATTTACTGACCCCAGGGCTGTACATGATATATTGTTAGGTGAGACAGGCAAGTTGATGAATAATTATATAATCAAATCCCATGTTTGAAGATGTTTTGTTAAATATAAGAAAATCATAAAAACCTGTGTATGCTCTATGATGTTATATATATTAAAGTATATACAGATAGTGAGGAAAGATATATACCAAAGTGTTAATACTAGTATCTCTACTGGTACAAGATTGGAAGGGAGAGTCCAGAATATCAGCTAAAGTGTTCATGTCTGTATTGCTGGAGCTTTAAAATGAGTGTGAATTACTTTATGATTTAAAAAAATTTAAGTTTTATATAAAAAGCAGACTGATTTCTCTGTCATCTCCATCTGCTGTTTATTGAGACTGTAGAAATTCTGAGTAGAGTTTAACTCTTTCTTTGATCTTTTGTCTTCTTTCAGTTGAAGGTAGTTACGTGTGATATGGTGAAGAGAATCCTGATGTCTTTTTGATGTTTTAATCTCACTACATATATGTTTATTTTTATCTGTGTGAGTGTGTGCATGTTAAAATAAGAGTTTCATGCAGTGAGGTTGAATTTACCAGAGAAGTCAGAACTTGTGTATTCAAAAAAACATTTGTGATTCTAGCTCTGGCTAAGAAGGAGCAAAGAACACTCCACCCTGTCTGTCCCCATGAATGGACTGGATAGAATAGAATGCTCTTTAAGGATTCTTGAAAGAAAATTGTAGCAGGCAGAGCAGGGGGAAAGACCGGAATTCGAAAAACCACTGAACCAGCAGCTAATTTTCCTTTTTCCCATCTGAGTCCCCTCCTGTCCACCCCCAACCCTGGGACTCGAATCCTGGCAGTGAGCATCCCTCCAGACAGGAGTGCTCATGGAGAAGCCCTCTAGTTCAGGTTCAAGGAACAGGAAAGTGGTCTTCTGGCAGCGCAAGCACCTGAAACCCTGAGGGAGGAGAACTTCCTCTCTGAGCAGAGGAGTTGTGGTCCCAAGGCAGTGGTTGTTAGAAGTGACAGCAGAAGCATGGTCCATGAAAGAAAAAAAAAATCGCTACATTATACCTCATTAAATTGAAAATGTTTGCTGTATGAAAGAGACTTAAGAAATTGGAAGATAAGCTACAGATGGGGAGAATATATTTACAAATCACATATCTGACCGAGGACTGACTTACGTCTAGCATGTGTAGTATAAGGAACTCTCAAAATTTAGCAGTGAGAAAATAGCCCAATTAAAAAATAAGTAAAAAGACAATTCACCCAAGAAGAAACACAGATAGCGAATAGCACATGAAATGACACTCAGCCCCATTAGCCATCAGGGATATGCAGTCTGAGGCCCTGATGAAACACTACTACACGTCTGTTATACTGACGGGAGAGTATCAGTGTCAGAGGATGCGGAGCAAGTGGAACTCTCATAATTTGCTGACGGCAATGCAAAGTGGTCCAGCCACTCCGGAAAACAATTTGGCAACTCCTTATAAATTTAACATCTACTTACCAGATGGTCAAGCAAATTTCGCTGTTAGAGAAGCAAAACATATGTTCACACAAAATGTATGTTTATAGCAGCTCCATTTATAATTGCCAGAAGCTGGAAACAACCCAGGTGGGTTGTTTAAATGGATAAACTGTGATATATTCATGTAATGGAATACTATATAGCAGGAAAGGAACTATTACTAACATACAGTAACTTGGATGAGTCTCAGCATTATGCTGAGTGCAAGAAGCCAGTCTTAGAAGATTATATTCTGCATGATTCCATTGTTTGACAGTCTGGGAAAGAAAAAAAACCAGTAATGAAGAACATATCCGTGGTTGCCAGGAGCTGAGGTAGCTGAGCTAGAGATGTGGCTTAAAAGGAATATCCCAAGGGAGTCTTTTGAGGTGTTGGAACTGTTCTGGATCCTGATTTTGGTAGTGGTTACAAGACTCCACATGTGTTAAAATCCACAGAACTATACACCAAAAGCTCAATTTAACTGTAAGATAACTTAGAACAAAAGTGCTGATCCCTTATGAGTAACCCATTGAGGGATTATGAACTTCTTTCAGTAAACCTATCATTTCTTTAATCTTTTTTGGAACTCCTGAAGAATTGATGTAAGCGCATTTCACATATCTTCAATTTTCTATTCTTGATGTGCATTCATCCTTTCAGAGTTGTTTTCAAACAATGAGAAGTTCAGAGTCAGGGCTGGTGAATAAGGTGGATAAAGGTCTGGTAACAACTTTATGGTATCTTTACCATAGATGGGACTAGAAAATAATAAGCCAGTTTGGATTTCTAGGAATGACTTGCTGGATATTTGATGAACCTCTCCCTTAAATGCAACTAAACATGCTGGATACAGTAGAAAATCTTTTTGAGTATTTTATATTGCATATGCTATTGTAAATTTTAAAAAAGATCCCTTTGGGTTTTCTGTGTATATGATCCTGTTGTCTGCAAATAAAGGTGAATTTGCTTCTTTTCTAATCTGTATGCATTTTTTCTTTCATTTACTCTTATTCTGTCCAGGACTTCATCACATTGTTGATTACAAGCGGTGATAGTGGGCATTCTTGTTTTGTCTCCGTCTTTACAGTTGAAGCATTCAGTCTTTTACCGTTAAGTGTGTGGTAGCTGTAGATTTTTAAAAAATAATTTATTTATTTTTTGGCTGTTCCCTAGAACAGCCAAATAAACACTCAGTTTCTTTAATAGATAGCGTGCTCTCCGTTGCTGTGTGTGGGCTTTCTCTGGTTGCGGAGGGCAGGGAGAGACTATTGCAGCCTGTCGGCTTCTCCTTACGGTGACTTCTCTTGTGTTTAGGCGTCAGTAGTTGGGGTGCATGGGCTCAGGAGTTGTGGTTCCTGGACTCTAGGGCACAGGTCCAGTAGCTGTGGTGCATGGGCTTAGCTGCTGGCAGCATGTGGGATCTTCCCAGACCAGGGATCATACCCGTGTCTCCTGCATTGACGTGGATTCTTTACCATTGAGCTACCAGGGAAGCCATGTAGATTTCTTAGAAATGCTCTTTATCAGGTTGAGGAAGTCCCCTTCTTTCCCTACCGTGCAAAGAGTGTTTGTCATGCATGGGTGTTGAATTCTGTCAGATGCTTTTGTTCTGCTGAATTGAGTATATTTATTTTGTGAAGACGATGGATTGTACTGATTCCTTTTGAAATGTTTAAGCTTGGTTGTAATGTATATTATCCTTTTTATATTTGAATCACTGAATACAATTTTGCTGACATTTCCTCAGGATCGTTACATGTGTGTTCATGAAGGGTATTAAGTCTGTAGTTTTTGTTACTGTGAATGTCTGTTGGTTTTATTTTTGGGATCATGCTGCCTCCTAAAATGAGCTAGGAAGCAATTCCTCTGTATTCTGAAGGAGCTGCTATCATTTCTTCCCTGAATGTTTTCATAGTGTTTGCCGGTTAAAAGTTATGTGGGCCTGGAGTTGTTTTGCTTTTGTTTAATGGGAAGTTTTTGTTTAATATTTTTATTTATTTACTTGACTGCACCAGGTCTTCACTGTGGGATGTGAACTCTTCGGTGTGGCGTGTGGGGTCTAGTTCCGTTACCAGGGATCACACCTGGGCCGCCTGCATTGGGAGCACAGAGTCTTAGCCACTGGACTACGAGGAAGCCCCTATTGGGAAGTTTTAAAATTATGAACTCAGTTTCTTTAATAGATAGAGTGCTACTCGTTTCTTTTTAATTCCATTTTGATAACTTATGTGTTCTGAGAAAATTTTTTGCATTTCATCTAGGTTATTGAATTTAACGGCATAAACATGATCACAGAAGTCCCGTATTATCCTTTTAGTGTTTGCAGAATCTTGTAATAGTGTCCTCTTGTTTAAACCTGCTATATGTCATTGACATCTTTATTTTTGATCAGTCTGGAGGTTTATCAATTTTATTGATTTATTCCAAAGAACCAGCTTTTTAAAGAAAAACTTTACAGTCTGTTTTTGTTTATTGTTTTTAGTAATTTTTATTTATTTTGGTTGCCCTGGGTCTTCATTGCTTTGGCGGGCTTCTGAATGTCAGCAGTCAGGGGGCTACTTGTCATTGCGACGTGTGGGCTTCTCATTGCAGTGGCTTCTCTTGTTGCGGAACACAGGCTCTAGGCACGTGGGCTTTAGTAGCTGTGGCGTGTGGGCTCAGTAGTTGCGTCACATGGGCCCAGCTGCCCTATGGCCCATGTAATCTCGAGACCAGGGATGGAACCACGGGCAGATTCCCATCTGCTGCACTACCAGGGGAGTCCCAAGAATAGCTGTTGGTTTCAGTGATTCTGCATTTTTCTTCTTTTTTATATTTCATGATTTCCCTATCTTTATTGTTTCATTTGTTCTATTTTGGGTTTATTTTCCTTCTCTAGGTTCTTAAGGCAAAAGCTTCTGTCATTTAGTTTCTTCTTTTTTCCCATTCAGTTGCTCAGTTGTGTCCGACTCTTCGTGACCCCATGGACTGCAGCACGCCAGGCCTCCCTGTCCATCACCAACTCCCAGAGTTTACTCAAACTCATGTTCATTGAGTCGGTGATGCCATCCAACCATCTCATCCTCTGTTGTCCCCTTCTCTTCCCGCCTTCAATCTTCCCCAGCATCAGGGTCTTTTCCACTGAGTCAGTTCTTCGCATCACGTGGCCAGAGTATTGAAGTTTCAGCTTCAGCATCAGTCCTTCCAATGAATATTTAGGCCTGATTTCCTTTAGGATGGACTGGTTTGATCTCCTTGCCATGGACTCTCAAGAGTCTTTTTCCCATTATAAGCATTTAAAGCTAAAAATTCACTGTATTTACACCTGTGTTGTTTAGTTTCCAAATATTTGAGAATATTCCACACATCCTTTCATTATTGATTTTTAATTTAATTCCAGCTGTGGCCAGAGAACATACTCTGTATGAATTCAACCCATATAAGTTTGTTGAGACATGTTTTATGGCCCAGTATATTATCTGTCTTGATGAATATTCCATGTGTACTTGGAACACATATCTATTCTGTTGTTGGGTGGGATTTTATGAAAATGTCAGTTAGATCCAACTGGTGGATAGTGTTAAGTCTTCTTGGTGGCACAGTGGTAAAGAATTTGCCTGCCAGTGCAGGAGAGAGGGTAGACACAAGTTTGATCCCTGGGTCTGGAAGATCCTCTGGAGTAGGAAATGGCAACCCACTCCAGTATCCTTACCTGGAGGATCCCATGGACAGAGGAGCCTGGCAGGCTACAGTCCATGGGGTCCCAAGGAGTCGGACATGACTGAGCGATTGAGCACGCACACATGCATCTGTTTCTAATTTCTCTCTTTTTCTAGTAGCTGAAAGAAGTGTTAAAATTCTCAACTGTAATAATGAATCTTCCTGTTTTTCTTTTCTGCTTTATGAATTTTGAAGTTCCTTTTGGGTACACGTGTATTTAAGGTGGTTGTATCTTCTTGCTAAATTTGCCTTCTTTATTATTTTGAGATGTCCCTCCTTATCTCTTGTAATATTTCTTGTGTGATGTCTACTTTGTCTTATATTAATATAACCATTGAATTCTTTATGCTTATTTTTTTTTCATGGCATATCTCTTTCTATCCTTTACTTTTAACCTATGTATATTTTGTATTTAATGTGAGTTTCTTGTAGATGACATGTAGTTTTCTTAGTGTTTGCTTTTTTTTTAATTTTTTATTTTTTTACTTTACAATACTGTGTTGGTTTTGCCTTTTTAAAAATCCAGTCTAACAAACTGTCTTTCATTTGGTTTTCTTTAGACCATTAGCATTTAATGTGATTATAAGTATAGTTTCATATAAATGTATTACTTTGTATGTTTTATTCCTTCTCTGTTCCTTGTTCATTTTCCCTCTATTTTTCCTGTAGTTTGAAAAATACTGAATATGTTTTAAGTATTTTATTTTATTTCTGCTATTGGCTTATTGCAAGACTGTATTTATTTAGAAGTTGCTCTTGGGTTTACTTATCACTGTTTATCGGCAAATACTGTTTTAAGAATTTCCTGTAACAATATACTTCTGTTTTTTGTCATCAAGAAATTAAAAAAACGTGGAAAATTCTGTTATGTTGACCCACATAATTACACATATTTACCCATGTAATGCTGTCATTCTTTGTTTCTTTGTATTGATTCAGATTTTTATCTGGTATTATTTGCCTTTAGCCTGAAGAACATCCTTTATTATTTCTTGTAAGATAGTGTCTGTTGGCAGTTTTCTTAGCTTTGATTTGTTTGAAAAAAGTATTTCTTTCATTCCTATTTTTCTAGAATATTTTTGTTAGTGTTTGCAGGTTAAGTTTTTTTCTTTTAGATTTTTAAAACTGTCTTGCTTTTGTCTTCTGGCTGGTACTTACTGATTAGAAGTCTGAGTTCATTCTTATCTTTGTTTTTTTGAACATAATGTGTCTTTTTCCTTGGACCACTATCTTTATCATTGGTTTCGAGTAGTTTGATTTTTATATGCCTTGGTGTAGTATTATGAGCTTGGTGCCGCTTGGGTTTGTTGAGCTTGTAGGAGCCATGGGTTTATAATTTTCACCAAATTTGGAAGATTTTTGTCTATTTTTTAGTGAAATTATTTAAAAGTATTTCCTCTTCCTCTTCTGGGATTTCATTTATACATTGGGATGTAGCCTTAGGGTGTATTTGCCATGACTTCCTGAAGCAGATGCCTGGTGACCTTCCTGCCATGGCTCTTGACCTATTACAAGTAACAGAATACTTTGATGTCTTTGGCAGATGGCCTTTGTTTTATGACAGAAATATTTGGTTGGTGTAAATGTTGCAGTTTCAGACCATGAATGTTATATCATTATAACTAGGTTCAAGCACATCTTTATTAATAGGAACCATTACAATCAGCACGTTTTTGCCAACGAGAATAAGTGTGTATATTCCTGTAGTGTAAAAATCTGTGCTTTGCAATTAAACAAACTCTCGAAAAGCATTTTCTGTCTCTTGCTGGTTTTGGAAGGATTTTCCTTGCAAAAAGTTGTTGAGATGCTTGAAGAAGTGATAGTCATTGGTGAAAGGTCAGGTGACAACGAGGGCTTCCCTGGTGGCTCAGATGGTAAAGAATCTGCCTGCAATGCAGAAGACCCAGGTTCGATCCCTGGGTTGGGAAGATCCCCTGAAGAAGAGAATGGCTATCCACTCCAGTATTCTTGCCTAGAGAATTCCATGGACAGAGGAGCTTGGTGGGCTAGAGCCCATGGAGTTGCAAAGGGTCAGACACAACTGAGCAGCTGACACTTCAGGTGAATATGGTGGATGAGGCAAAACTTAGTAGGCCAGTTTGTTCAACTTTGGAAGTGTTGGTTGTGCGACGTGTAGTCGGGCATTGTCATGGAGAAGAATTGGGCCCTTCGTGTTGACCAATGCCAGCTGCAGGGATTGCAGCTTTCTGTTCATCTCATCGACTTGCTCAGCGTACTTCTCCGATGTAATGGTTTCACTCGGATTCAGAAAGCTAACGTGGATCAGACTGGCAGCAGACCACCAGACTGACCACGACCTTTTATTTTGGTGCAGGTTTGGCTTTGGGAAGTGCTTTGGAGCTTTTTTTCAGTCCAGCCACTGAGCTGATTGTCACCCGGGGTTGTATAGAATCCACTTTTTGTTGCACATCACAATCACAATCACCAAATGGTTTGTTATTGTTGTGTAGAATAAGAGAAGATTTTTTTGATTTGCAGTCAGCTCATGAAGCACCCACTTATTGAGCTTTTTCAGCTTTCCAGTTTGCTTCAAATGCTGAATGACTGTAGAATGGTCGATGTCGGGTTCTTCTGCACCTTCAGTAGTTGTAAGAGGATCAGCTTGATGATGTCTGTCCATTGGTCGCTGTCAACTTCTGACGGCTGTCCACTGCGCTCTTCATCTTCGAGGCTCTCGTCTCCTTTGCAAAACTTCTTGAAGAACCACTGCACATACTGTTCGTTAGGAGTTTCTGAGCCAAGTGCGCTGTTGATGTTGCGAGTTGTCTCTGCTGCTTTGTGATCCATTTTAAACTTGAGTTAAAAAATCACTGGAATTTACTTTTTGTCTAACATTGTTTCCATAGTCTAAGATTAATATAAACAGTAGGTAATAAGTCATTAGCAAAAATACATAGTGAGAAGGGTGCATTAAAGTGATGTATAACATAACCACATTTATTTAAGAATGTATTCCAGCGTTGAACGGCAGAGTTCAACAATGCAAAACCACAATTACTTTTGCACCAACCTAATACATAATTTGGACTTTTCTAATATTAAGCATCTAATCCTAGTGCATAGAATTAAAATGAAAATCTTCTGTAGGATATACCTCTAAGAATGAAAAACAAATCATTTAATTGATAGATATTGTTGATAGTACCAAATGCTTTATGATGTAGTTGAATGTGATATTGATTCTCTTACTGTGCCTTGTCAAATTACTCTTACTCTTCAGTGCAGGAATCACAGCCATGGCCCTTACCCTCCAGGATTTGGTCGACATGGAGTCTGTGCACACGAAAACAAAGAGCTTGCCAAGGCGAGAGAAGCTGTTCCTCTTATAGAGGATTCTAGTAACTGTGACATTGTAAAAGCTACTCAGTAAGTCTTCCTAATGCTTTGTTTTATCCTTAGTTTCTGTTGAGTTTTAATAACCTATGTGCAGTTCATGGCACTTCCGTGTACACTTTCCTCCCTTCATACTCCAGTGATAGTATGTTTGTCATACCAGCATCAGAGCATTTGATACAGTGCCGCTTAGTTTTTTATTAATGATCTCTTCCATTAGATTGTGAACTTCTGAGCAAAAGCGTGTCTTTTTCATCTTTGTAACCCCAGTGCTTTTGCACAGTTTGTCTTGTATTAGGTGCTCAATAAGTGTTCATTGAGTGAGCAGATGGTTTTAAATGACACTCATGCTAGACTCTGAGTTTGAAACACACATCTTAGGCTTTTAAAATATACTACAACCTAAATATGAAGATGAAATAGAAGAATATAACTCACACATTTATGAGTATTTTAAACATTTATTGATTACTTTCTGTGTAGCTGTTGTCTTGGGTGCACTAGAAGAAAGTCGGTAAAATAGAAACAGGTTTTCTGACCACTCGAAACTATAGTCAGTTGTTTTGCTTTCACTGAAAATGAAATATGTTTCGAGTTTCTCCTTAAGATTTCCACCTGTGGGTATTTGTATTAAATCATTTCCAGCATTATCACCTTCATGGATCTCACTGATTGTTAACATCTACCACATCTCTTTCCATTGAATATGTTTTGAAATATTTTACCTGTCAGATTATGTTAATTAGTTGGCCACTTTATTAGTAATCAAATATAGGCCTGCCTGTCATCGCTTCTAATCTGCATGAAAGACACTGATGTTACTGCACAAACTTGATATATATCATTTCTGTCAAAAATGAAGATGTTTGGTGATTAGTTAGCTTGTTTGGCTTTAATGTAGACTAATATATTGCTTTATGTTTGTTAAAGAATAATTGACAATTATTTGAATATTCTAATTACTAATTTACATTAACTCTGGAGGCCCTGGGAACCACTACTTTCAGTTCAGTTCAGTTTAGTCGCTCAGTTGTGTCTGACTCTTTGCGACCCCATGAATCGCAGCACGCCAGGCCTCCCTGTCCATCACCAACTGCTGGAGTTCACCCAAACTCATGTGCATCACGTCAGTGATGGCCATCCAACCATCTCATCCTCTGTCGTCCCCTTTTCTTCCTGCCCCAATCCCTCCCGGCATCAAGGTCCTTTCCAATGAGTCAACCACTACTTTAGTTGAATTTTGTTTGTATTATTATATTTATATGAAGATGAGAGTGTTCTTAAGGTAAATAGATATTTGCTTGAATTAAAATGGAAACATTTAAATGTTTCACTGCTTCCAGTAAAGCTCTGTTATAATAAGTGTGAAAAATTAGGCTCCATCACAGGGAATCTCAATAAAAACTCATGTATCTTTCCTAAAATTTTCTTCAGATCTTGGACTTTCTTAAATGGTTGTAAAAAGATATTTAGGTAGTATTTGGGAAGGGTGAAAAAGAGCTAGTTAGGATAGGTGTTTTTGTATTTTCTAAATCATCAATGTCCTAAATAATGTGTACTCTTTATGTTTCTCGTGTAAAGGGAGTATCTCTCTTTTCTGATTTCCAATTATTTTTTATTAATTAAAATATTTTTTAATTGGTGGAAAATTGGTTTACAGTTTTGTGTTGGTTTCTGCTGTACAGCAACACGAATCAGTCATAATTATATATATATATATATATATATCCCTTCTGTTCTGAACCTCTTTCCCCTCCCCACCCCACCCCTCTAGGTCATCACAGGGGAGTATTTCTTTTCCAATAAAGTGTTAAAGTTGATATTTAAAAGATGGAGAACATATATATATGTATCATTATCAACACTCATTTTCTCATTAATATCTTCACTTCACATTGTCAAATGGGTATCTCTATCTTTTTAAAAATGCCATAAAGACAGACAGGTACACATTTTTGATGAGGTGGAAGTTATTTAATTTAATGGTGTGGGAAACAGACATTCTGCCATTTGTTTTGATTTTGACCCTTGAAGGCATAGTGAAACATTCAGGTCCCTCTAAATAAAAGTAAGTTTCAAAGAAACTGAATGGTCTAGTAGGACATAATAGTTTCTATTGAAAAGAAATAGAGCTAATGAATGATTTTGAAAATTATTTTAGAACTAAAAAGAGATATTTCTCTCCTGCTTTTCATTCTGATAGTTAAATAACTCTCAAATATCCCTTCACTCTTTCCCTCGTTTTCCTTTTCCATTCCTTTTACCTGAGGCGCCCTTTGCTGAGCACCTGTCTGTCATATAAGAGCCTCTAAACTGGTCTCTCAGTCCTCACCTAACATTAGCTTCCATGTTGCACCAATGTGATCTTTCTTATAGCCCAAAGCCTGAGTGCTTTCTTCTTTAAAATCTGCGCTGGCTTCTCCTTGAGCCATAAAGACTAAATTTCAAAGCATGGCAGAGAAGGATCATGCAGGCTTTGCCTGCCTCTCCTAGCCTCATCTCCTGCCATTGCCTTTCTTATGCTTTATGCTTTTGTGGTGCTGAATTGCTTATTATTTCTCCAAGTATCTGTGTAGTTTGAGATCTCTGGTTTTCATACATGCTATTCCCTCTGCCTGAAATGTCTTCCCTTCATAGCTTGTATATCGTGTTCCATCTACTTCAGGAAGGGCTAATCATTCCTTCCTTTTCTGTGCCTGCACCGTGTCCATGTTTTATTGTTGAATTTATCCCATTCCAGTTTGCTTTTAGTCTCGCTACCTTATTGTGAGATCATTGCTTGGGCTTTGTTTGATTTGGGGGTAAGATTGTTGTCCAGAGTCAGCACCGTGCATTCCTGGTGCATAGTGGAAGATCCAGTGAAACTTATTGAAAGAGGAAAACTGAATGGTAAAAGTTTATTCCAGAAAATTAGGTAAGTCCAGATAGATTCATCTGTCTCATCAGCTAGAAGCCAAGTTTACTTCTGTTGTTTGGCTTTACATTCCATCCACTTTGTGAATACCTTTGCTAATTATTGTATTTCTGTGTTGACCAAAAGACACACTGGATAAAGACATGGTAAAAGAAAGAAATTTTGATAGCTGAAATTGTTTTAATGGTATCAGTTATGCCTTTTATTTTCCATCTTATTGCAGATACGGAATTTTTGAACGATGTAAAGAGTTGGTAGAAGCAGGATATGATGTCAGGCAACCAGACAAAGAAAATGTGTCTCTTCTTCATTGGGCTGCCATTAATAACAGGCTGGATCTTGTAAAGTAAGATGAGATATATGTGTGTTAAGTATGTGTTTTATAATTCTAAACCCTTCCTTCATTTGTCTTTTCTCTTTTCAAGTGCAAGTATGTATGTTGAGCCATCTCTAATCTTTTATTATAAATGAATGCTTGAACTTTGTGCCATGCACAGTGGTTATCATAGTATTGAAAAGGACCTCAGGAATCATCTGGACCAGGACTCTCACTGGCCCAAAAAGAAAAATTAAAAATGAAGTCACAGTTCAGGCAATGAATTTGAACATTTTTGGACATGGAACAACAGGCTGATTCAAAACTGGGAAAGGAGTACATCAAAGCTGTATATTGTCACTCTGCTTATTTAACTTATATGCAGAGTACATCATGCGAAAAGCTGGGCTGGATGAAGCACAAGCTGGAATCAACATTGCTGGTAGTAATATCAATAACCTCAGATATGCAGATGATACCACCCTTATGGCAGAAAGTGAAGAGGAACTAAAGAGCCTCTTGATTAAGGTGAAAGAGGAGAGTGAAAAAGCTGATTTAAAACTCAGCATTCAAAAAACTAAGATCATGGCATCTGGTCCCATCACTTCATGGTAAATAGATGGGGAAAAAATGGAAACAGTGACAGACTTTTTTTTCTTGGACTCCAAAATCACTGCGGATGGTGACTGCAACCTTGAAAGTTTCAAAAGACACTTGCTCCTTGGAAGAAGAGCTATGAGAAACCTAGACAGTGTATTAAAAAGTAGAGACATTACTTTGCCGACAAAGGTCCGTATAGTCCAAGCTATGTGTTTTGCAGTAGTCATGTATGGATATGAGAGTTGGATCATAAGGCTGAGCGCCGAAGAACTGATGCTTTTGAACTGTGGTGCTGGAGAAGTCTCTTGAGAGTCCCTTGGATGGCAAGGGGATCAAACCAGTCAATTTTTAAGGAAATCAATCCTGAATATTCATTGAAAGGACTGGTGCTGAAGCTGAAACTCTAATACTTTGGCCACCTGATGTGAAGAACTGACTCAGTGGAAAAGACCCTGATGCTGGGAAAGATTGAAGGCAGGAGGAGAAGGGGATGACAGAGGACGAGATGCTTGGATGGCATCACCAACTCAATGGACATGAGTTTGAATAAGCTCCAGGAGATGGTGAAGGACAAGGAAGCCTGGTGTGCTGCAGTCCATGGGGTCACACAGAGTAGGACATGATTGAGTGACTGAACAATAACAACATGTTTTTCACAGTGGAACAGATAGTTTCACCAAGTTTAAAAGAATCACTGAAATTGTTATATTGTAATAATGCCAGGAGGAATGGATGGGTAGGGGAATAATTTAATAGCAAAATTAAATATGGAATACATTTTAGATTAGGCATGTATTAGATTGTATAACATTATTCCCCTACATAAGCACTACTGTGGGTTTTTTTTGTTTTACATCTTAACGTGTAAAATGTGTATGTGTACATGTTATGTATTATATACATTTAAAATCCTTGTGGTTTAGGAGAGTAAAAATATACTGAAGGTTAGAATAATGAGATATACTCACAGCCATACTCCTTTTCTGTGGAAATAAACTGGTGTGTTGTTTAGATAATATATATGAAGCACAACTTTGAAATAATGAGATTAATTCCTGTAAGCCACAGAAGAAGATAAGTCTCTTTACCTTATAGTTTCACTTTGTACAATGTATCCCATCAATGTATTTTGCCTCCAAAATAGAGAGTGAAATGCTCAAAATGTCTAACTTTTCTGGAAGAATTTTGAATTATTTTTTTGCTACCTACTTTTAGCATCATTATTTCCACATAGTAATTCTAACTTTAAGCTGTTAGCTGTGACATAGTTTCACCTTTCTTCTTGCAAGTTAAGTAGAACATCTGTAATAGAAACCTTTTAAATATAAACCATTGCAAGAATTTTGTGGTTAGAATAAGCAGAGAGTAGTTATTATGTGTTTAGTTGTAGAGAAATACTCATGACAGCAGGAATAATTACTTACATGATGAGAATATTTCACCAGGGATCTGTTTGATGCTGTTATGTGAATCTTTCAGACTTCTGCAGATCTGAGTGTTTTAGAGAGGGGCATTATTATAATTTCTGTTTCAAATACTTTTACTAAGAAAAATGGATGTTTTCTTTCTCAAATGAATTCTAAGTTTTAAATCTTATTTTCATTTATGTCTGCTCTTAACAGGTTTTATATTTCAAAAGGCGCTGTGGTAGATCAGTTGGGTGGCGATTTAAATTCAACTCCTCTTCACTGGGCCATCAGGTAAAGGTTTTTTTAAATACTGAAATTGCTGTTCAGAATCAAAACTGACTTACGTATTTTCTGAACATTAAAGACCAGCACTTTGCAATAGAATTTTCTGTGAAGATGGAAATGTTTGTGCTGTCCAATAAAGTAGCGCCACTAGCCACATGTGAAATGTAAAGTATGGCTAATGCCACTAAGGAATTGCGTTTTTAATTTTAGTTAATTTTAGCTAATTTGCATTTAAATAACTATATATGGCTAGTAGTTCATATTGGAATTGCAGTTACAGACCACTTGAAAGACTTTCTTTTGTTTTTACTCCTTCATTAAAAAAAATACAGTTTTAAAGAGTTTCCATAGATGATGTTTTTGTGTTTAATTGAGGGCCCAAACTAAATCAAAGTAAATATTTTTAATATTTGATCACATGGACAAATGTGGTAGTTTAGTGAGTGTAAACTCCCATCAGTTCTTTTCCCTGATATGTACTGGTATCTGAAGCTGAAGTTAGTAAGTGTCTATTTGGACACTTAGCAACTTCTTCATCTTTCATTTTAACTCCATGCTCTGTGATCGGTGGAATTGATACAAACCTGAAAGTGAAGTGGATACTTGTTCATTTAAAGCAAAGAGTTGAATCTTTTCTCTGGAGTTGAGAATTTTGAAGAATCTGGAATTAGCTCATCCCCTTAATTCCTAAGAACAGTATTATCACCTGTGGTCTGGGAATTGTTACCCTTCATTCAGCATACCTGTTTCATGATTATTTTTTGTTTTTAAAGTAACAATGGCAAAGTCCAAATGATTTTTAATTTCCGTTTTTATTGTTAGTTATGTAAAATTATTTATACATGGTAGTACTCTTAAAAAGGTAGATTGGTGAAAGGGAAATCGCTCCATCGTGTCCAACTCTTTGCGACCCCATGGACTGTAGCCTACCAGGCTCCTCTGTCCATGGGATTTTCCAGGCAGTAGTACTGGAGTGGATTGCCATTTCCTTCTCCAGGGGATCTTCCCAATCCAGGGATTGAACCCGAGTCTCCCGCATTGTAGACAGATGCTTTACCATCTGAGGCACCAGGGAAGTCCTTAAGGTAGATTGGGAGGTTATTATTAATAATCTTATTACCTGCACTCAAGAAGGACTGTCCAGATAGTTCTAAGTTTCGAATGTGTTCGTAAAAGATATTTAGAGACGCTCCAGTGTTTTAAAAATCTGTGCACTGTTAAGAAATACTCTTTCTATCTAACCACAGTCCCTTATGTCTTAGAAATGCTAGTTTCTCCCTAAATTTTTCTCTTTTGCACTATAGAGTACAGTATAATTCTTATTCTTTCTTTTTCCAGACAAGGGCATTTACCTATGGTCATATTATTACTGCAGTATGGTGCCGACCCCGCTCTCATTGATGGAGAGGGATTCTGTGGCATCCACCTGGCAGTGTTATTTCAGCACATGCCCATTATAGCATATCTCATCTCTAAAGGACAGGTATGTTTTGAGACGTATTTTGTATTGCAGCTGTTGTAAATCTGAAAGGACTCAGAGGTATCGTTAGTAATAGTCCTCATTTTTAAGGTATACAAATCATTTTACAGATACCTGAATGTTCAAATACTAGCCTCAGTAAGTCTAGCTATTGAATACTGCTTTTCCAGCTTCACTGGAGCAAAAAGGATAGGTCATTTAGCTCAGTAACATATAATAGTTGTTTCTGAAACTTGTAAGCTTATAATAGTTTTTCTTGTGATCCCAGTAATTTGCAGAGTTTTTCAAAAAACATGACTTTAAAGCCTGTATTTTTCTTTTGGTTGAATGTGGAAATGGTAGTCAGATCACTAAATTAACCCATCATTTGCTTTCATTATTTGAGGCCAAGTGGAGACCAGTTTGAATGCATGTTTCTTATTGTTCCCTGAAGTAATCCCATGGAAAATGACTTGCCTTAAGAGATATTCATTTATGGCACTGGTTAAATTATGGGTTGTTGGCAGTGGGAGTTTCACTGTCAGTTCTGCTTGCCTGGGATATGCTTTCTGGTAACAACTAGTTTATATATCAGTAGTTTTGTGTAGCAGGAATGGAAGCATGTTTGCACAAATGCTGTTGGAATAACTGTATTCTGTTTAAATAAGCACTTTCTGTTAGACTTAGCAATTCAAGTAGAATAATTATAACCTCTTGGTTCTCATTTTGGAAAACTATATGAAGAGTCATCTTTTCTACTTCACTTTGGGCTTCTTCCTCCAAGGCCTGTAAGAATATTCAGTCACTGAATTTTGGGGGGGTTGGGGCCCCTTGGTTGAGGCATTATATACCTCAACTCTGGACCCATTTTTTTAAGTGGGCCGTATATATTCTTGGAGCTATGGTTTCCTTTTTATTTCCTGTGATCTCAAAAATAGAAAAGAATTTTTCATGTTTTACTCTTTGAAACATAGTAAATCCAAAAATACAATATGCTTTGTATTCTTGCCTCAGAAGGTAGAATTCACTCTTACTGAAAGTGTTTAAGTAGAGACTGGATGATTTTGTCCAAGAAGTGATAGTTTGAATTAATGTGTCAGTTAAAGTCTAAACTAGATAACTTCTAAGGTCTCTACTGTCTCATATTTGATGGTGATTATCAACATTTTTCTGTCCCTTAGTCATCTTCCACTCACAACATACAACATTTAAAATCATATATTCAGATTTTTCCCCTTAAAAATATTTTGTAGCAATCAGTGGATTTTTACCCTATGGATGTGAAACAGAACATTATTTTATTCAAATGATATTTGAACACTTATAGACACACTATGGTGTGAATGTATTAAAGAGATACTTCTACTAAGAGAGGAAATGGAAACTTGACTGTGTTTACAGTTAGGCTGATCAACTCTTCTTTTTTAACAGAGTGTGAATACGATAGATGTAAACGGGCAGACACCTCTCATGTTATCAGCTAACAAAGTACTTGGGTAAGTAAGTTTAATTGAATTGCCTTATTCTGACTCTTGATTCCAGCAATTTAAGTATCTTATTCTATGTGAGGCGACACAACATTCCGAAGAAAGTAAGATTTTCCGTCTCGTGACTGTGACGTGCACTTTTAATGTAGTTGCAGTTATAAAAGCAGCATTGAAATAAATTTTCTCTTTTCTGATAGCTTTGGGGAAAAGTTTGAAAGCTACTAATAAGAAAAAACTTTCCTTACAGAACACCTGGAGATTCCGAAGTGTAAACTTGTTAACAGAATTTGCATTTCTTAGTTTTCGTTTCTGAAGAATGGCTACAGGTTTAAATGCTCCCATAATTTGACATGTAAATGATAAATATGCATTTCAAAAAACAATAAGTTTGAGGGTTCTCTGATATTGTAGCCATTCTTCAGAAACGTAAACTAAGAAATACAAATTCTGTTACTAAGTATACGCTTACTACTTGTGATTATTGGCCACCATATTGTCCAACTTCTGTCATTCTTCTGCTCAAATACATGCCACACTTTGTCCTTTATCAGTTTTGTTTCCAGTGTTGTACTTAGTTTCTGAGTCTGCTTTTACTTAGGATGTTGCTCCTAGGAACTGAGTTAGTTCTGATGCTATTTTCTTTTAGTTCCTAGAGTGATAGGGCTCAAATTTGGGGTAGAATTTTGTCAAAAAGCATTTTGTCATCTTTGCTAGTAACTCTCAGGTCATGTATAATATTTAAAAATCTTGAATAGAATGAGTAAAATAGATTATTATTTTATTATAGGAATCTCTTGAGTAGTCATGAAAGAAGTAAAGGTGTTGAAGATGAAGTAAAAAATATTTCATTGAATTCTACTTTCAAGTCCATAACTTTCTATGATAAATAATTTAGGGCATTTTTATAACACCCTATGTAATAAGTGGTTGGAGGGAGAATGTGAAGTTAGCTTTTGGTTTATCTCCTCAAATATGATATTGTACGTTTAATTTTTTAATTGGATAAATAACATAGCATTTAGTGTTGGCCAAAGTAAAAAAAAAAAGTTAACCATTAGATCAGCAGCATGAAAACAAAAATTTGAAAAACAAAAGCAATTATTCCATTCTATTGATGTTAAAATTACATTATGTAGCAGACAATTAATACATTTCTCTTGGGGCAGCAACTTGGGCCTCACCAGTATTAGCACCTAGAATAAAACTCTGCACAGAGAAGTTCTGCAGTTTTCAGAGTGCTTACTGATTGGTTCATTGATACATTATCAAACAGGTTCATTGTTTACATTTACCCTTCAAATCATTCTAATAAATGTTGTTTTGGTGTTTTATTGTTTTGAGACAGGCCAGAACCAACTGGATTTCTTTTAAAGTTTAATCCTTCTCTCAATATAGTTGATAAAATACATCAAAACACTCCACTTCACTGGGCAGTTGCAGCAGGAAATGTTAGTGCTGTTGATAAGCTCTTGGAAGCTGGTTCTAGCCTGGATGTCCGAAATGTTAAGGTATGGCCAGGTGTTTATCTCTCTTAGTTTATTATGTCTTCAGTTACCACAAGATACATAGAAACAATAATAGTTGGCTACCCTTGGAATAAATACATTGAATCTATGATTCTTGTGAGTTTGTGAAACTTGTTTAGCTTTGGGACTTGCCTGGTGGCTCAGTGGCTAAGATTCCACGCTCCCAGTGCAGGGAGCCTGGGTTCAATCCCTGGTCAGGGAACTAGGCCCCACATACCCCAAGAGTTCGCATACCACAGCTATAATAGATCCTCCATGTGCAACTAAAGATTGCATGTGCCGCAACCAAGATGTGGCTCAGCCAAATAAATAAATATTTTTTAAAAAGTTTAGTACCTATGCTGTATCAAAAATAAATTTGAACTTTTTCTTTCTTTTTTAGGGAGAAACCCCTCTTGACATGGCCCTGCAAAACAAAAATCGGCTCATTATTCACATGCTAAAAACGGAGGCCAAAACTCGAGCCAACAAAAATTTCAGACTTTGGAGATGGCTGCAGAAATGCGAGGTATTTTCATGCAGGGCCTGTCCTGTGGGCTCTAAGAACTGTTTTGTCCATTTGTTTTTGTGTTTGAACGCATCAGGGAAAACCAAGGAGTTGGCCTACTGCTGCATTGTATCTGCCAATTATATCTTTCCCATATACCCTGTAACCCAGAGTTGGAAATTTGGCGCTTTTAATGGCAGTTTATTGTTGGTTCTCAGCTAGATGGCTGAACAGCTCCATGTTAACTTTTGAATACCGTAGCATACTTCCATGTTTATTTCATGAGTGAATTGAAACACAAATAGTTTAGATTCTTAGAGATGCAAAAGGAAAAATCCTTGTTGCAAGGAATTTTATAGGAGTTATTCTTAAAGAACTTGTTCCTATTAAAATTTTTTTCAAAGGGGAAATCATAACATTCAAAACGTTTTCTCAGAATCAGGAGGAATTAAACTTAAAAAATGACAGTGTTGCAAGCTTCAGGCGTATGATGTCACTCCATAAAATTAAAAGCACCCAGAATTTTGAGAGATGAAACCCAACCTTTATTCTTCTTTTTTTTAACTTGGCAGTTCTTCTAAGTGGTTGTCTTCTAAAGTTAAAAGTGAGCAACAACAACAAAAAAGTGAATGGAATGATAGAAAAATTAGATTAGAATGGTCAGCTTGCCATTATGTCCAGCAAAATCTAAGTTGTAATAGAGAATGTATTATTAAAATGGATATTGGATTGATTTTACTGTTTAACGTCTTCACATATGATAGCGTTGTCTTCAGAACGTATAGAATACCTTCAGGTTCTAGATTAACAGGCATGAGATTTCTTTGCAGAGGATCCTCACGAATACTACACCAATTTTGCAAGGGAGAAAAACAGAAATAACAGTTACTCCCTGGTCTCCATTGCCATCTCCTCTGCTCCCTCCCCTGCTTTATTAATAGAGTGTCCCAGGCTATATAATCTCAGAACAGAAATAATAATCTATATAATCTTAGAACAGAAATAATAATTAAATATTAATAATTTTGTCCTGGGACCTCTTTTCTGTCTAGTCATTCCCTTGGTGGTTTCATGTGCTCCCATGGCTTTAAATGCTGTCTATATGTTGACAACACCCAAATGTATCTCTAGTTCAGACCTATCCAGTTACCTACTTGATTTATCCATTCACCATCCAAAAGGCATTGTCAGTATAACATCCAAAACTGAGCTCCTCATCTCTCCTCCCCACTGCCCCCAACTATTCCGTCCAGAGCTTCCCCATCTCAGTAGGTGGCAACTTACTCTCCAGTGACCTTTGCCTCTTTGTCATATCGCGTATCCAGTCCATCAGAAAAACATATCGGCTAGTTCTGCCCTCAGTGTATATCCAGCATCTGACCCTTCTCACCACTTTACCATGAAATTTTGGTCCAGCAAAATGAATTCCTGCAGCTCTCTGACATTTTCCTGCCTCTACTCACCTCTAGTCTCATCTCAGTAGAGCATCAGATGAATCTTACAATGTAAGTCAAATCCTATCATTTATCTGCTCAGAATCCTGTGATGTTTCCCCCTTTCTCCCAGAATAAAAGCCAAAAACCTTAGAACAGACAAACGTACTAAGTGAATTTTAGAGAAAGCTTCCATTCAGCTTTCTCTATACTCTAAAATTCTCTTAGTATGTTGGTCTGTCTGTCTTCCCCTGCTAGAATTTAGGCTCCATGAGAGAAAGACTTTAAATTTATTGATGTGTTCCCAAGTGCCTAGAACAGTGCCTAGCATATGATGTACACTGGAATATTTGTTGAACAAGGAAATAGTGTGGCTCATTCGTGAGTGTTGTATCTGCAATTAAAATTGTGAGATTCACATTTAATTATTATTTCTGTTCTGAGATTATATAGCATGTAGATTCTAAGTTTACCTTTAAAAAAACAACCCTAGACTTGCTCATTTGTGTTATCATGCAAATTAGAATTGGAAGCATATTAAAGACTTCCTATCATTTGAAATTGACTTCCCTGGTAGCATCTGCCTGCAATGTGGGAGACCTGGGTTCAGTCCCTGGGTCGGGAAGATCCGCTGGAGAAAGAAATGGCAACCTACTCCAGTATTCTTGCCTGGAGAATCCCATGGACGGAAGAGCCTGGTGGGCTACAGTCCACGGTGTCGCAAAGAATCGGACAATCATTTGAAATTAGCCATCCTCAGAATGTGGTTTAGAGGAGTAAAGATTGTAGAAGATCAGTTCAGTTCAGTTCAGTCACTCAGTCGTGTCCGACTCTTTGCGACCCCATGAATTGCAGCACGCCAGGCCTCCCTGTCCATCACCAACTCCCCGAGTTCACTCAGATTCATGTCCATCGAGTCAGTGCTGCCATCCAGCCATCTCATCCTCTGTCGTCCCCTTCTCCTCCTGCCCCCAATCCCTCCCAGCATAAGAGTCTTTTCCAATGAGTCAACTCTTCGCATGAGGTGGCCAAAGTACTGGTGTTTCAGCTTTAGCATCATTCCTTCCAAAGAAATCCCAGGGCTGATCTCCTTCAGAATGGACTGGTTGGATCTCCTTGCAGTCCAAGGGACTCGCAAGAGTCTTCTCCAACACCACAGTTCAAAAGCATCAATTCTTCGGCTCTCAGCCTTCTTCACAGTCCAACTCTCACATCCATACAAAGGTCATGCATACTGGAGTTAAGGGACCACATTGCATGTGGCATCCAGCTTTAATACAGACAGCCACAGTGTTGCTTCCTTCTTTTAACTTTGTGGAATAAACTCCTATTTTTAGCATCCAAGGATGTGTTTCAGACTTTGACCTCCATGTGACATGTGACACTCAGAAGTACTCTCTTCTTGCAAGTCCCTTCCCTGGCTTGACTGGAACACTGCTTCTGGTCCTCATCCTGCCTTTCTGGTCATACCGGTCACACTTCCTTACTTGCCTTTTGGGACTTAGCTTTTTTCCCCTTGAGTGTTCTTGTTGGCCAAGCTTCTGCCCTATTCACCTGCCCACAGTCCTCAGGATGCTTTTCATTCTTGTCTTTCCAGTCGGTGTACTAATTAAAGACTTAAGTTTTGACCTGTATGGTAGATCTGCTTTTCTGACTGAGTCCTGGCTATCTCCTAGATGTCTGTAATTCCACATGCCCTAAATGAAAGTCATCTTTTCTGCAGACTTGTTCCTTCTGACCTTCTTTATTAGGGCATGGCACCATGCAGTGCCCATGTTGGAACTCTTGTACTTTCTTTGTTGAAGCTTGGGTATATTGATTTTTTGTGTGGTCTTTTTGTCCTGCTTTATGCCTTCTGGCATATAATACTGTTTGAAAGAAATTATTTTTTTAAATGTCAGCTATCACTAACACGTTTCCAGAAGATCAACATTTCTTGGAGTGGAAGATAGCAAAACTAAATATGTTTAAGCAACATTTTATTAATGCAAGATTTAAAAGATTGCTTTCAGGATTTGTAATTTCTTAAAGTTCAGATTTATCTATCAGCAATTTTGAAGGGAAACTGTGTTGTGCTGTTGTATTAACTTACTATATATTTAAGAAATAGTTTTACTTTTGAGCTAGCTATTATTAGATGCTTAGGAGGTAAAATCCATTAAGTTCTAAAATTCTGAATCTCAATAGGTCTTCCTGCTGCTGCTACTTTCTGTGATTACCATGTGGGCTGTTGGATACATATTGGACTTCGATTCAGATTCTTGGCTTTTAAAAGGATTTCTTTTAATAATATTGTTTTTTCTGATGTCTTTGTTTCCAAGGTATGTATTAGTCTTTGCAAAGCTGGTTATTGCATTTCAAATTTGAGTACTCTTTTTTTTTTTACTGTTATTAGCTGGAGCCACAGATTTTTATTGAGCTGTGAATGTTACTTATCACATAGAATGATCCTCAAGGTGGGAGGGCAGGGCTTTGGTGGTATATGATTTGACTGAAAGCAAATTGGTCAATCCAATAATTTAATTACATTGACAATTGGTAGAAAATAAATATCCTAGCTCACTTTTTTTTCCTGGGTCACTTTTTGAATTGTTAATGAATAATGAGAAGATTTTTGTAACTATTTTGCATCTTGAAGCATTTTTGCCCATTTTTCGGAAATTGATTTTTTCTATTCTAAATCTAAATTCATTTTAAGCTAGTTTTTAGCTCATAATGTTTTTTAGGTAAGAAACAACCTAAGTAAATCATAGGAAGTTATAAAATAGTAACTGTGGTATAGTTCTATTTTTAATAAAATATTCATACATTATATATATATATACACACATATATTTACATATTTATATGTAATACATATACATATATATGTATATCTATTGTATACAATGTATGTTGTATATATGTATACAATTTACATATATACATTATATATGTGTGTGTATACACACACACACACATATATATGTAGTCACTAGTTAAGAGTCAGATTGCCTGGGTTCAAGTCACGCTTTATCACATGACAGTCTGACCTTGAGCAAGTTGGTTTACCTCTCTGTGACTCGATTTCTTCATCTCTAAGATGAGGATGATATTTATGACAATGCCTGCCTTGTGGTTAGTACAAATATAATGGTTAAAACCATGACTGATGCCCAGTACTCAGTAATCAGTACCCAGCGCTGCTTTTCATCTTCCTTTCCCAGTAGAGCGGCATCCAGTTTCTACATGAATAATGGGTCCCATCCTCAGATCACTGGCCCCCGCTGTTCTTTGCTGCCCCTCACCCCCCACACCCAGTGCCCTCCCAGGCCCTCCCTGCCCTGTCCCCCTTGGTCTGCTCGCACCCTCTCCTCCGCTGACTCCTTAGGCCAGGCCGCCTCACTGATCTCCTGACTCCAGCTGTTACCCCGCTGTAGTTCCTCCTCACTCAGCAATCAAGGGTGGGCTTTAAAAAAGCAAGCCAGTTTCTGTCTTCTCTCCCTGCATAGAGCCCTCCCGTGGCTTCTCCTTGTCCTCAGAATGACGTCCAGACTCCTTGCCAGTGAGGTGCTATGTAATCACCCCTTCCCCTCTGGCATTATCTCTTACTTTCACTGCCCTGCAGCCTTCTTTCTGTTTCTAGAACATATGACGCTCATACCCATCTGGGGCCTTGGCTCTTGCTTGTGTGTCTGTCTGTACCGTGTTGTTACGGAGCGGGAGACGTCTCATGGACCTCAGTTCCCTGCATCCCCTCCTCAGCCAAGCCATGTCTGACTGGCTCTGCTGTATCCTCCCCTTGTATTTGCTTCATGGCACTTAATTACTGTTTCCTGGAATGTAAGGCCAGTACAAGCAGGACGCGTGTCTCTCCTGTCAAATGTTTTCAGTCACTGAAGGAAAGGAAAATGTAACAGTGATGATCTGTAAGAGAGAATCTAAAAGAAAGTGCGTGTTGCTGTCTTCAGGGTGTGATTATGAGTGTTCCTATGTCCGTTGTCTGCTTACCAGCATTTTGTGGAATAAGCATGAGTTGCTTTTGTTATTTAAAAAAAAAAAGCATTGGTGGAATATTACCATTTAGTCATTCAAGAGCAGGACAGTAGGCTGGAAATGAATTTAAAAGCTCAAATTTCTGAAAAATAGTAAAATGCCTGAAATTGCCTGCTATGCAGAAAATTTGTAAGTTAGAGATATTCATTCATTTTCCGCTAATTGGATTGACTTGGTTTTCAAATAAATTTTAAGCCAAATTGCAATCACTTTTTTTCTTTTTTCCAGAGAGAAAGCAAAGGCTGGCACAGTATCTACTCACCTAGGATAGGGGCATTTGAGATTTTGTTTTAATAGAAACTCATGTTATAAAAAATTTATATGGAAACTTTGTGAGTTGAGGGCTTCATATGCTAGGCTTAGCATATGGACACTGTTCAAATGGGAGACAAATGCATATGGTAGCTTTGTCCATACTCCAGTCCTCTCCAGTACTCTTGCCTGGAGAATCCCAGGTACGGGGGAGCCTGGTGGGCTGCCGTCTATGGGGTCGCACAGAGTGGAACACACTAAAGCAACTTAGCAGCAGCAGCAGCAGTCTTGTCCATTCTGCTTTTATTTCTTCCACTCTTCAGAGTCCCAGTTTCACGGAGTAAGCTGCTATGAACTTCCACTATTACTAGGCTCCACAGGAGGTTGTTTGTTGATCCAGGCTGCTATGTGATACCTGTCAGGAGTAGACAGGTCATAGTAGCAGGCTGTTACAAATAAGAGAGTTCACTGCACCACTTAATTAGGTCAAACAAATTTTGCTGCAGACAAGCCATGCCATGAAGGTTATGTGGGATCCAGTTGGCCTATTCTGCAACATATTGGGGGCCTGAGGTTTGGGATCTTTATACTTGTTGCCAAGTGTTATTTCATCATAGTTGTGCTTAGGATCTTGATAGCTTTTTAAAAACCCTTTAATATGTGTGTTCAATCATTTTATGATATGAATTTAAAAATAGATCTAGGTAAACTATATTCATGCATGATTTACTGTATTGAGTATTTAATGTAAAATATTTTTTTTTTCTTTTGAAACTATAATAGTAAACATTTGAGTAAGTTTTATGTGGACTTCCATGTTGCTTGTGATCCAAGCAAGATGGCTGGGGTTTGATGACGAGAGCCACCCATAACCTGTATGTATCTTTTTATGTTACGTGTCTGCTTCACAAGCTGATTGTAGGATAAAAATGCTCAAGGTTGTGTGCCTCTGTGTGTTTCAAAAATACACTGCTATCTTCGCATTTAGCTTGTTAAATGTGAAGATGACTCTCCAGGGATTTAAATTTTTGCATTTTGGAAATATAATGTGTATTTGAAAATACAACATGCCAAAAATACAAATATGTGTTTCAATAGAAATGAAAAAGATTAATTGAAAATATAATGTTATTGGGAGTGAAATAACGTGTAGGTTCGTCACAGGAACTTACTTTGAGAGTCTCAGTGTTTCAGTTTTTCCACACGTACAATGAAGCGATGCTGGTGCCTAGCTCTTACCACATGGAAGGTGGCACGTAGCACTTGGTGAAAGCTGCTGCTGTTATCTGAGGTCTTCTTTATTTTCACTGTTGTTGTTATTTAAGGGAATTTAGAACTAAGATGAATATGATAACGCTCAGAATCACTAATACCTTATGTTTATACTTTTTTTCTTTTAGGTTCTTGCTCAGGTACAAGAGCCTTATATACTTACCAACAGTCTTTCTGCTGAGCTCCATTTTTTGGATGTTTATGACTTGGTTCATCTTATTCTTTCCTGATATCCTTCAAGTTTACATTTAAATGCATATCTCATTTAGCTTTTAAAAATGACTAAAATTTAGATACTAGATGAGATCCAGGGAATGCAAATCAAATTTATATTAATTTAATGGTCCTGATTGATGGTGTTTAATGTTGGAAATCTACTGAATTCTGGACGTGATCTCAGGGTACACTATGGAAACAGCAGGTGTTTAATATTAATTACACATAGGAAGGAAACAGTTTAACAATATATTAAAACAGTAAATGAACTGTGAATTATTTAGATCCATAAAAATTACTGTGTTGCCTTGAGGTTCTCTTTAAGGTCAGATGGTTCTTTTAACTTGGTCAGCAGTTATAGTGATTAATAAATCTGGATGCCAAGATTACCTGTACAGGTGAAATACTGAAGGAAATGTGTCCTCTTCAGCAGTAGTCAGTGCAGTGTTATCATCCAAGGCAGTGATTTTCAGTGCACAGTAAAAAGAAATTTGCGTTGCCACCCAAAATATATGTGAGACAAAAGCACATCCTAATATGTGCTTTACTCTAACATTTTTGTTTTTTATTCTATTTTCTTTTTAAAAAATGCAAGTCATAGGCCACTTAAATCTTTCATGACCTACTAGTGGATGGCAACTTGTAGTTTAAAAAAAACAACTCATCCAAGGGATTGGTTTATTACTTGAGGAGCAGGGCCCAGGCCAAATCCAGTCACCTGAAAGTGAGGATAGGGGTTACTTCTTAGTTTATGGCTATTTATAGCTCCCATTAGGAAGGATGCGTTTTCTCCAGTTTTCAGAGTTCCCACCTCTTTCCAGGCTCTTTTCTCTCCCTCAAAGGGCCCTAGGAAACCATTAAAAGCCTTGCTTTCCTTACAGGGCAGGAGAATGGATGTGGTGGATAGACATGTACCTTTAAGCATATTCCTCTAACTCTCTGTTATTTCTCATTCTGGGAGTGATACACTTTTAAAGAAAGAATACTGCTTATAAGAGAGATGCGTTCACTCAGTTTATTGTTTCATCGGAATAAATGTAAAGTGAGAGAGGCATATGAATTCTGAGTGCATTTATCACCCTTCATTATAGCATGTTTTTACTTTAGTGATGCTCTTTATTTCTGAGCGTTATCTCTAGTACTTTTCAGATTCCTTTAAATAAATGGCACAGTATACCATGGGGGTCATTTTGACTTTTCAAAAGATTTTATTGCATTAACTTTCATCTCAGTTATTGATTTGAGGGCAGCTTTTTAAGCACTGGCCTTATGACCACCACTTAATAAAGGCTTGGGTGATATTATGTGATACAAAAATACTTTATCACTTATAGAAGTCCCAAGGCTAGTAAATGTTTTGGTAATTGACGTAGTACTGAAAGGGCTGACTGATATTTTATTTATGATTTCATACACAGTGGAGTAAACATAGTTTTAAAATTGTGTTTCTTGATGACTTTTTAAAATGTGGGTAACTCATGCTCTTTTAGATTTTGCACTAAAAAAGTGTGGTAGTTTTTACATTGAATTATTTCAAATTTTCAGTGTCAGTATTAACAAAAGTGTTACTCCACCATAGTTTGAAAACCTCGATTACAGAAGTATTTAGTTAGTATTCAGCTGAGTTTACTGCTGTTCAATATTTGTGAAGATGTCATAATATGAGAAGGACTGATTTGATTTCCATAGCTGGACAGAATCTTAAAAGACGTTGGAGTTGACAGGAAGGTCTTTTACTGACATGTACAGCATGAAACCAGTTCTAATAAGCACGCAGGCTGCTGCTGGTGGGTCCAGGTCAGTCAGTAGGTGGCGCCATCAGATCAGTGTTTTCCAAGCTGAGTGCTAAATGTTATCTGTGTGCACTGAGGTGCTGCCCTGGAAAGACCCATCCTGAGGGTGTAGACTAGTTGTGTTGCCGTGTCTGGATTGCATGGGGCCTCCACTCCCATAGCCACTTTGCCCGTCATGGGAAGAGGGCCTGGGAATATTGTGGAAGGAATGTGGTCTTTGGAATCAGACAGAATGAATTGGAGTTCTGGCTTTTTTTTTTTTTTTTCTTACTAGTTGTTATGTGAAGTGAAGTGAAAGTTGTTCAGTTGTGTCCAACTCTTTGGGACCCCATAGACTGTAGCCCACCAGGCTCCTCTGTCCATGAAATTCTCCAGGCCAGAATACTGAAAGGTGTTGCCAGTCCTTTCTCCAGGGGATCTTCCCAAGCCAGGGATCGAACCCAGGTCTCCCACATTGCAGGCAGATTCTTTACCTGCTGAGCCACGGTACCATTGGGCAAATAATTTCACTGAGTATCAGTTTTCCTAAATTAGGAATAACAGTACCAAGTTCATCAGGTGCCTGCAAGTATTACTATGTTAGGATGTCTGTAAAATGCTGACCATAGTCCCCATTCTGTAAATAATACCTATTATTTTATTATTATCAATTACTCTTATGAACAAAATCTGTGTGGAAGGTTGTATGTTGGAATTTTAAGAGCAGCTCTAGGTTAGCTCTTGAGATGAACACTTTCTTTTAGTGCCTTTTGTGTGTACAGCAAGTGATATGTGGCTTTTATGAGGCAGGTTTGAGAGAAGGAGAGAAGGCCTTAGTGATGAGCTTGGAAGTAAGATTAAGATTCAGCAAAGAGATGGTGAACCACTGAACATGACGTTTGGGATTCCAGCTGTAGCTGAGTTAAGTTTAAGAGGAATAAATATGTGAAGTCCTAATACTGAGTTTCAGACAATCAGCGTGATACAAGTACACATCGTGGTGAGGAATGACACAGCTTCAGGTCGGATGAAAAAGAACCAGGAGCTTTGACCAGAAGCCTGGTATGTGTAGTGATGTGGCTTTCAAGGAAACCAGTGTATTGTCTAGTATTATTAGGATGTGAGTGTCTAGGCAAAAGACATCAGCATCTCACTGTCGACTGCACTGGTCAGGACACACCTGAGATGTGTTTGCTCTGTTTCAAATTCTGTTCTTTCGAAAAGAGACAGTGGCTAACAGAGGAACGTATGCAGGAAAGCGTGTTGTACGAGCAGTGATATTGCTGCCTATCCTGGAGGTGTAAGCTCTGCCTTCCAATTTCAAGTGCCTGAAAGTCTGTCATTTGGAAGACAGTGCATTGTACAGAATGGGCACTCAAGAAAAATGTTGGAAGCAGCTCCTGTAGCATCTGCCTATAGGGCAACTATAGTGTAGATTACAGTGTAGATATAAAGGAGCTAAAGAACGAAAACCAGTTAATCCAAGTTATACAATGGCAGGTCTCAGATCCATGTTGAGAAATATTCTAGCTGCAAAAGGGTCACAGGCTAACTGGGGAGGTTAAATTGTCTACAGATAACTATAATCCAGGGCTGAGTGCCATAGAATTAACATTCTTGGGTTCAGGGAAGGGAGAGAATCCTTTTCCACAGGGAAAGACCTCAAGTGAAAGGAAGGCTGTAAGTTAGGTCTTGAAGGCAGTTAGGACTTGGACATCCTAAAAGTATGATTTTAGAAGTAGATGGGGAAAGTGGGGAACACTTGAGAGCAGTGAACCATACAAAGCAAGGGCATGGGAACAAGGAATGCTTGGCTTTTATGTGAGGGAATATAGTGAAGGGATCCGTTCATTTGGAAGGAGAGAATCCATCAATTTCTGCAGGACTTGTTTTAAAGATTATTCAGAACAGGAGCCCCAGATTTGTTCCACTCAGTACGGGAGATTATCCTGTGATTCAGTTGGAGGTTTTTGAGACTGTGTCGTATATGTTGATCAGGATTTTAGGGGAATGCAATTTCAATTTCATACAGCTTTTTTTTTTTTTTGATCCTGTGTTTTTCATAAAGCCAGGCCCATCTGCAGATAAACCAGTAAGCTAAACCAACAAGATCCATTCCTGCCTACCGGAACCAGATGTGGTTCTGCTGTTTTTTTGTGGGTAAGAGCAGTGCTTCTCAAACTATAATGTGCATGTGCATCCCCTTGGGATCTTGGTAAATTCCAGAGTCTGCTTCTGCAGGTCTGGGGTGAGGTCTGGAGCTCTACCCTTCTAATAAGCTCCCAGGTAAAGCCATTGCTGTGGGTCCACGGACCACACTTTGAATAGCAAGAGTTTAGTTTGTTCTGTGGCTACATTTTTCCACTCTGAAGTTTAGCACCAGGCAGCTTGGCAACACCTCCGAAGGCAGATACAGTTACTGTGTCAATATAATGATTTTTTTTTTTTTTTAGTTTTTTATTTTTTAAATTTTAATATCTTTAATTCTTACATGCATTCCCAAACATGAACCCCCCTCCCACCTCCCTCCCCATAACATCTCTCTGGGTCATCCCCATGCACCAGCCCCAAGCATGCTGCATCCTGCGTCAGACATAGACTGGCGATTCAATTCTTACATGATAGTATACATGTTAGAATGTCATTCTCCCAAATCATCCCACCCTCTCCCTCTCCCTCTGAGTCCAAAGGTCTGTTATACACATCTGTGTCTCTTTCCCTGTCTTGCATACAGGGTTGTCATTGCCATCTTCCTAAATTCCATATATATGTGTTAGTATACTGTATTGGTGTTTTTCTTTCTGGCTTACTTCACTCTGTATAATCGGCTCCAGTTTCATCCATCTCATCAGAACTGATTCAAATGAATTCTTTTTTACGGCTGAGTAATACTCCATTGTGTATATGTACCACAGCTTTCTTATCCATTCATCTGCTGATGGACATCTAGGTTGTTTCCATGTCCTGGCTATTATAAACAGTGCTGCGATGAACATTGGGGTACATGTGTCTCTTTCCATTCTGGTTTCCTCAGTGTGTATGCCCAGCAGCGGGATTGCTGGGTCATAAGGTAGTTCTATTTGCAATTTTTTAAGGAATCTCCACACTGTTCTCCATAGTGGCTGTACTAGTTTGCATTCCCACCAACAGTGTAAGAGGGTTCCCTTTTCTCCACACCCTCTCCAGCATTTATTGCTTGCAGATTTTTGGATCACAGCCATTCTAACTGGTGTGAAGTGGTACCTCATTGTGGCTTTGATTTGCATTTCTCTAATAATGAGTGATGTTGAGCATCTTTTCATGTGTTTGTTAGCCATCCGTATGTCTTCTTTGGAGAAATGTCTATTTAGTTCTTTGGCCCATTTTTTGATTGGGTCGTTTATTTTTCTGGAATTGAGCTGCAGAAGTTGCTTGTATATTTTTGAGATTAGTTGTTTGTCAGTTGCTTCATTTGCTATTACTTTCTCCCATTCAGAAGGCTGTCTTTTCACCTTGCTTATATTTTCCTTTGTTGTGCAGAAGCTTTTAATTTTAATTAGATCCCATTTGTTTATTTTTGCTTTTATTTCCAGAATTCTGGGGGGTGGATCATAGAGGATCCTGCTGTGATTTATGTCTGAGAGTGTTTTGCCTATGTTCTCCTCTAGGAGTTTTATAGTTTCTGATCTTACATTTAGATCTTTAATCCATTTTGAGTTTATTTTTGTGTGCGGTGTTAGAAAGTGATCTAGTTTCATTCTTTTACAAGTGGTTGACCAGTTTTCCCAGCACCACTTGTTAAAGAGATTGTCTTTACTCCATTGTATATTCTTGCCTCCTTTGTCAAAGATAAGGTGTCCATATGTGTGTGGATTTATCTCTGGGCTTTCTATTTTGTTCCATTGATCTATATGTCTGTCTTTGTGCCAGTACCATACTGTCTTGATGACTGTGGCTTTGTAGTAGAGCCTGAAGTCAGGCAAGTTGATTCCTCCAGTTCCATTCTTCTTTCTCAAGATTGCTTTGGCTATTCGAGGTTTTTGTATTTCCATACAAATCTTGAAATTATTTGTTCTAGTTCTGTGAAAAATGTGGCTGGTAGCTTGATAGGGATTGCATTGAATTTGTAAATTGCTTTGGGTAGTATACTCATTTTCACTATATTGATTCTTCCGATCCATGAACATGGTATATTTCTCCATCTATTAGTGTCCTCTTTGATTTCTTTCATCAGTGTTTTATAGTTTTCTATATATAGGTCTTTAGTTTCTTTAGGTAGATATATTCCTAAGTATTTTATTCTTTTCGTTGCAATGGTGAATGGAATTGTTTCCTTAATTTCTTTTTCTACTTTCTCATTATTCGTGTATAGGAATGCAAGGGATTTCTGTGTGTTGATTTTATATCCTGCAACTTTACTATATTCATTGATTAGCTCTAGTAATTTTCTGGTGGAGTCTTTAGGGTTTTCCATGTAGAGGATCATGTCATCTGCAAACAGTGAGAGTTTGGCTTCTTCTTTTCCAATTTGGATTCCTTTTATTTCTTTTTCTGCTCTGATTGCTGTGGCCAAAACTTCCAGAACTATGTTGAATAGTAGCGGTGAAAGTGGACACCCTTGTCTTGTTCCTGACTTTAGGGAAATGCTTTCAATTTTTCACCATTGAGGATAATGTTTGCTGTGGGTTTGTCATAGATAGCTTTTATTATGTTGAGGTATGTTCCTTCTATTCCTGCTTTCTGGAGAGTTTTTATCATAAATGGATGTTGAATGTTGTCAAAGGCCTTCTCTGCATCTATTGAGATAATCATATGGTTTTTATTTTTCAATTTGTTAATGTGGTGAATTACATTGATTGATTTGCGGATATTGAAGAATCCTTGCATCCCTGGGATAAAGCCCACTTGGTCATGGTGTATGATCTTTTTAATGTGTTGTTGGATTCTGATTGCTAGAATTTTGTTGAGGATTTTTGCATCTATGTTCATCAGTGATATTGGCCTGTAGTTTCCTTTTTTTGTGACATCTTTGTCAGGTTTTGGTATTAGGGTGATGGTGGCCTCATAGAATGAGTTTGGAAGTTTACCTTCTTCTGCAATTTTCTGGAAGAGTTTGAGGAGGATAGGTGTTAGCTCTTCTCGAAATTTAATATAATGATTTTAATTGGACAAGGAGAACTGGTTTATTCCTGGCTTATTGGTTCATTATTGCACATTCATTTGTCCTTCCCTGGAGCAAAATTTTCCTTTTTGATGGAAACGATTTGAACCACTTTAAAAGGACTTCAAAGTGGGTAATGTCTATCTTTGAAACACTTTATCTTAACTTACCCATAATATCTGCCTTTCCAAATAGTATCTAATTCGTAACCACTTTGCAAGGAGAGCAGTTTCTTTGTTTCTGAATTAACTCAGCCTAATACAACTACAAGAATTATGTTATTAAACTTCCATGTAAGGAATGTTTGCTAGCATTAATCTAATATATAGGGAAGTATTTTTAATTAGAATCTCTGAACTCAGTGATTTGTTTCTTTGAATAGTTTTGTTAAAATTTATTAGGTGGTCAGAAAATACTATTTTAGATGCACACAGGAGAGGCACAGTTACACCATTAGATATTAATTTGCTTGGATCTGGAAGGTTTTTCAGTATTTAGGAGGTTCTTCATGTACCGCAGCTATTCCTCTCAGTCTTTTATATGAGTTTCAGCTAATGAGAAGAGATAATTATTAGCCAACTATGAGCAGATTCCTCTAGGAGCAGAACATAGGGTGGGACCAGGTTTTAGGGTTAGTCTGTGTAGTGGTGTGTGTATGTAAGAAAGGCACGGGTAGAGTGCAGAGTAAAGAGACTCTTAAGCACCAGTGATGAAATGTGCCTGCATCATAATTAGGCTGTTCTTACTAGAAATCTGATATGTTCCTTAACTTGGCTTTCACATGTAGCAGGCACCCCTTTGTATTTCGTTTTCATTATCAGCATAGTAGCCTTTCTCTATTTTTTCTACAAGACTTGGACAACTGATCCAGGGTTCACTAAGGCTTCAGAAGAGGAAAAGAAAATGGTGAGCTTTCTCTGTAATGTTACTGACTTGTTTTATAGAAGGGCATGGTAAACTATGTCGGTTTTTATTGGGACTGCATCTCTAGTGCCTGGCAGCTAATCAGTCTGTTAGTCGCCTCAGTCGTGACAAACCCTTTGTGACCCCATGGACTGTCACCCGCCAGGCTCCTCTGCCCATGGAATTCTCCAGGCAAAAATACTGGAGTGAATTGTCATTCCCTTCCCCAGGGGATCTTCCCAACCCAAGGATCGAACCCGAGTCTCCTCATTACAGCCGAATTCTTTACCATCCAAGCCCCAGGGAAGCCTGGCACATAATAGGTGCAGCGTAAATGTGGAATAATTAAATCAGCAAACAGATTTCTTCACTGTCATTTATTTATATGAAAGTTTAAAAAGTGTTTTTATTTTCCATTACAGTAATATACCACCAAGACTTTTCAGATACAATTTCTGTCAGTAGATATGAGCTCCTGCTTCTTTATAATAATACTTAGGTAATGATCATACAGCTTAAATTCCCTTATGAAATATAGAGAGTATCTAGGACGAGGCCAAGGGGAGTCCTTCTACTTACTGGCTGAGCAGATGCCCTTTCTTGTCCTCAGACTGAAATTGTCAGGAGTCACGGTGTGTTTCCCATTGCTTGTGAATGTTAGAAGTTGGGGAGATTATTATTTTCTCTGTTATCTAAAGCCAGTATTCCTGAAAGCCTGCCTTTGAAACTTATAACCATCAATTCTGATGTGTAGGTGGTTTTTGTTCCTTTTTTATGAGTGTATAATGTATGTGTTTATTTTTCTCTAGCATATTATAACTGAGAGATCGTTGCCATTCATGGAATACAGGGAGGGGGTGCAATTTTTGTGCATTCTAATTTATTGACTGTGGTTGAAAATGCAGCCTTGAAAAGTCACATATTTCAGGCACAGAATGATATGGTGGCAGGTCTTCTAAATTGCTTTTCTAGCTATTGCAGTTTGGAGAGAGAACTGTGAGAATGGTATATAACCATGCATCATCCATTTCCCCAGTAAAAAGCAAACGTAAGGTCAAACTTAATGTCTTTCAGAGTATCATCACCCTTGCAGAGACCGGCTGTCTGGACTTCAGAACATTTTGTACATCCTGTCTTGTGAGTGAATCTTTTCCTCTATAATTCTTTTCCCATAGTAAAAGCAAATTCTTTGTTACAATGCTCATGTATGCATTTTTTGCATCTTCTGGTATATTTATACACCTTTCTTTTTACCAGGTATAAAACTGTTTTTTTTTTTTTTTTAATTTCACATTGCTGTCAGAACAATTTTCTGCCTTGAACATATGAGAGAATGATGTTTATAATCTCTTGAAGTTGCCTATGGTTGAATCTCTTTTTGTGTTTGGTTTGCTTTTTCCTGCCATGAAGCATATGTTAGAGCTAACTTGGAGTCTCAGGATCATGGTGACCCTAGAAACCGCCTAGTGAAACCTTTGATTTAGCAACTGAGGATTCATGGCCTAAAGAGAAGTAACTTTCCCCAAATTACTGACAGAGCCAGAAATGTAACTCGTGTTTGCTGTTTCTTCAGCTGATACTCATCCTGCTGTGTGGTGCTGCCACATTTCCCCTTCATCAGTGTCAGTAGGCTCTGGACTCCAAATCCCCTTTATTCATGACCTAATTAAAGTAGACACCTGGAAGTAAGAGTAACAAGGCCTTCCAGAGCCTAAGTGAATTGATGATCAGTAAAGGATTATTTGTGCCAGTGTGTCTTTATAATTTAGAAATAAAATTTTGCTTTTGATTTGTTACCACTTTGGGATTCTGATATCTGCTTTTCGCTCTCTTAATTGTCGCCTTAGATAAGGAAGCCATTAAGATCACTCCATTGCCACGTGTGCAACTCCTGTGTGGCTCGGTACGATCAACACTGCCTGTGGACTGGACGGTGCATAGGTGAGAGTGTCAAGTTTCCATCTGAAGTTCAGCTCTGTCTTAATACGTGTGACTTTAAGCATCTGTAGCTTTTGCTTGTCAGAAATCAGCTCTGTGGTCTTAATACTTTCAGAACACTGATTGTTGAGGTTGATAATAATTTTAAAGCACCTTTATAGATAGTATCCTATTTTATCATGAGAAGTTGGTATTACTGTCTTCATTTTAGAGTTGGAAAAAATACTAAAGGTCAAATTATTTGCTTGAGTTCACTTTAGTAGTATCAGTTTTCCACTCCAGATAGCATGTTCTTTCCATAATTTGTATCTTATCCCTTTTATTCACCTTTTCTCCTTGCCTCCCAGGCTCAAGTAGGCACCAGAGCCAGAGATGGCAGAGGTCTGGGGTCTGCCTTCCCTGGGAGTATTTACTGTCCTGATCTGCAGCCCTGGGTTTCCTCTGAGCCATCACAGTAAAAGGCAGGGCTTTATTATGAGAAACTTCAGAGTCTCATGAGTCTTCAAGGGGAGGCTATGCGTGTAGAATCTTGATGAACAAAAGGCACCTTTCCGTGGTGCATTTTGATATTCTCTACTATTGGGAAGATCCCCTGGAGAAGGAAATGGCAACCTACTCCAGTATTCTTACCTGGAGAATCCCATGGACAGAGCCTGGTGGGGTACAGCCCATGGGGTCACAAAGAGTCAGACATGACTGAATGACTTAACACTTCTGTGAGCTTTTGTGTCTACAGTACAGGTGAAGAGATCATTCCTGTGTGCCCAGGCTTTGTGGACCCCATCCCACCATAGGGGTGAGATGAATGGCATTAATGACAGGCAGCCTTGAATGGCACTGAGAAAACAATAGTATAAGCCCACGTATTTTTATCACACCATGTTTACGTAGTATTTTCATTTACATCATCCTCTTTGGTTGCCACAGGCTTGTGAAGTAGACAGAAGAGATATTTTCCTCATGTTATGAGAACACTGAATCAGAAGTTAAATTACCTACCTACCTGTAGTCACACAACTTGTCATTTGTAGATCAGGGTCTCCTGATTCCAATGGGTGTTGTTCCTTCTGCTGGGCTTTGGGAAGCTGGGAACATCATGGTGGCTAAGGAGCTTTGTGTCATTAGCGTCAAAATGTGGCCATTTCCAGCATGGGGAGGGGCAGCACGTGCAACAGTGGGGCTTGGACACCTGGCACCTTCGCCCTTCCCTGCTTCTGTAGACCTGTCTCAGGTACTGCAGGTTGCCCCTCTTCTGCTGTATCCAGCTCCGTGCAAGATATCTGTTGCCCCTGTTTGTTTTCTGGGTTCCCCTGATTGAGTCCGTCCTTGATGTCCAGAAGTCACACTTGTATAAACTCATTCCATGGAAGGAAGGAAGAGACACAGGGTATGATTTGCCTACTCATTTCCCTCCAACACTGTAGAGGCCATCCTAGGGCTGTATAGGATTTACTTAGTAAGCTTTGTTCTCCAAAAAAACAAGTGTCTTCTTTTAGTAAGTAATGAATAAATATTAGTTCAGTTGATGTGGGCATTTGAACAGGGCATATCAAAGCTGTTTGGTTTGGGTTTAATGGCATTTAAAAGCAAAACAACAGCTTAGTTCTTTTTTACTTTAGTGAAAGCTTTTGACAGGAAATTGTTTAATAAGACCTTGTTTGGAAAATCATTGTAAGAAAGTGTTAAATATGTTGTTTTTCTTTTTCGATGTAGGTTTTGGCAACCATCACTATTACATATTCTTCTTATTTTTCCTTTCCATCGTGTGTGACTGGTTTATATATGAATCTTTCATCTGTAAGTATACGTTTTTCTTATAGCAGACTTAGACACCCACACTCGATGCACTGTTTCTTGTAAACTCTTTTATATCACATTGTGGCTGGATGACTATAAACCATACCCTAATAAAAGTGAAATGAATGCTCTTAAGACTTTCAGCATCGGGAAGCTGTAAGAAATGCTAGGAGAGGTTAGTTGTCAGTAATTTGTAAGAGATTGAACTCTGAAGTAACCTTGATAAGTTTGAGAAGTGGTCAAAAATAGACTCATATAAGTGCAGATTTATCCCTCAGTGAGATGAGTAAAAATCAGTTGCTCAAGTACAAAGCAAGGGGAAGTGATAAGTAAATGAAATAGGGGGCAAAAGTTGGTGGTCGAGAGGTTGAGGGAGCGGGGTGGAGGTGGTCATAGTACTTAAGGCACAGAACTCTGAAAGCTCGTACCATTTGATAAAATATCAAGTCAGGACTTAGAACTGATGGGAAAACAGTGACAGTGATTGAAAGGTTGGAAACAATAACTTGGAAGAAAACAGCAGATCACTTATTCTGCTTCTCTGAGAAAGGAAAACAACTTTTCAGTAGCTGTGCAGGAGGTTGTCAGTGGCTGGCAGGGGTGGGGGGACTCACGTAGGGAGTGATGTCCAGCTGTTCCAAGGTGATCGAGTAAGAACAGGGTTTAAATTGAAGCGAGGATTTTGGTTAGCTCTTAAGAATTGCATGCCTGTGCTTTTCAGACCTAGGAATAGGCTACCTAACTGGAAAAACTTACAGAGCTTATAGTTTATTTTGATTTTATTGGTTTAACTGTATATCATTTATTTATTCTGAAGGTTTTAGGAGCATTTGGTTCTAGAGGCAGAGGCTTTACTTCTGATCTGTTTCCATGCACACTCCTGTTATATTCATGCTCAAGTCTTGGATTTTGCCAGTAGAATACAAGTCTGTTGCTTGAGCTAAAATGTGGAATGATTCTAGCAGATGTGGAAAATTTATTCCTACATTTTTTCTTTTCCTCTTTAGCATCCCAAGTCCCACCACTCCTTACTCCCCCCACCCCACTCACCAGCCGGCTTTCTCTAGGTTAAATTTTGTTTCATTTTTGAAAGGTAATTTCCCCATGCTGTCCGCAGCCTCTCGAATCTCCTTCCAGAAACATCCAGGATTACAGGTTGTTGGTTGTTGTTCAGTCGCTCAGTCATGTCAGTTGTTTCTGACCCCATGAACTGCAGCACACCAGGCTTCCCTGTCCTTCACTATCTCCCAGAGTTTGCTCAAATTCATGTCTATTGAGTCAGTGATGTTATCTAAGGATCTGATCCTCTGCAACCCCCTTATCCTTTTCCCTTCAGTCTTTCCCAGCATCAGGGTCTTTTCCAGTGAGTCAGTTCTTCACATCATGTGGCCAGAGTGTTGGAGCTTCCTCTTCAGCATCAGTCCTTCTAATGAATACTCAGGGTTGATTTCCTTTAGGATGGACCGGTTTGATCTCCTTGCAGTCCAGAGGACTCTCAAGAGTCCCTTTTGTTTTGTTTAGAGATTGTTAATTGATATTCATGAAATTGTCTGTTTTTAGCCTTGCCATAGGCACGGAGAGGACCCAGTTACCTTGACAGCCCTGTTTCTACCAGACCCCTTTGGTGTCTCTGATCACTAGGGAATGCTTTTGGAGCTTAGTGTAACCGCCACCATCTCAGATGGAGCTGAGTCAGAAGGTTGTGATCCCTGATCTCAATTCTTGTCAAAGACCATCAGTAATCCTGAGCACTGAAATTTTAAAACTGCTTAGATTATTATGTCCTGTGGAATAAGAAATAAAAGATTTTTTTTTTTTTAAATGCTTCTTTCTGTTGAAAGAGCTGCCCTTTTAAAGGCCTGAAAATAAAGCATATTCCTGGAAACCCTTTTGGAGCTGGGCCCCTGGACCAGCCTGTCCCTTGGGCTTGATCCTCAGGGAGAGGAGCCAGGCTTTACGCCGCTCTTGTCTCTCCGCACTCTCTTGTCACTAAAAATAGTCACCTTTGTGCGGGGGCTGTGTCCAGCACAAGACTGCATTGATAAGGACAGAAGTAATTTTCCATCACATTCATCCTTTCCAAGTTGCTTTCTTATTACATGCATTTGGTTCTTCCCTCCTCTTTGTCTTTATTCTCTGGCTCCAAAGCAATTTTTGTATTACGTTTTTTGTTCCTTAGAAACAGTCCCACCTTACATTCACTAACAACTGTGTAGACTAGCTGAACATATTTTGTTACTTTAATGTATTGTTTTGCTATTTTGTGACCACCGCAGTATTTCTTTACACTGAACAAGAGCATTATGTCCGTTTATCATTACTTCACAGAAGTCAAAAGTGAATTTTCACTCCATTTTTCTAACAAGGCCTCATTGTCATCCCACCTTCCTTATTATCAACACTCCTGATGCTAGAACACTGCTGTGTACCCTCCTTCTCGTGGGATCCAGTTCTAGCTACTCTGGCTTTGAGCAGCCTCTGTGCATTTCCCCTTTTGTGAGGTCTGTTTTCAGGGTGGATGGTAAGTCACTCAAAGTGTCAACATCCTACAAGCTACAGGACAAAGATTTTTAGATCATTGTTAGAACATCATAACTGTCAAAACTATTAAAGATGAAAGTGATTGATCTAGAGCACAAGTTCCCTGTTATTAGCCAGTGGCCACCTGATAAAAATGTATTATTAGTACACATTAAAGTGTTGTATTGCATAACATAATGTATGTGGCCATTTGCAGCCATATCTTCAATAAATCTAGAATCAGTCCTGTGAAAATTCCTGTTCGAAGTCATGCAGTGTTATCAAAAAAATTCCCAGAAGGGAGCAGTAGACGTTCAGAAGCAGAAAGAAAGTAGATGTTCTTTCCCACTCAGCAGCTGTTTCCTAAGCCTGCTGTTGGAAATTATATATATATATTTTTTGTCGTATCAGGTGTGTATGTGGAATGCATCTTTGTTTGCTGTCCTAATGAGCAGCTTTAAAAAGAGTGTAATTTGCCTTAAAGTTTTTTTACCTTGATTGTTGCTCTGTGATGATTGCCCTTAGAATGCTTCTGGCATATATTCATGAAAGATTGTTGGAAATCAAATGGGACTCCAAAAAAAAAAAAAAAAAGATTTTCAGGACTAAAATGGTCAGACAGTTGATAGTTAAGTCATGGACGCATTTCCTTTCTGTCCCAGGAGCTCTTAAGTGCTGCTTTGGGAAAATGTCTGAAACTACTTATCGAATTGTCAGAGGCATTTATAAAGCCTCAAGGTGCACATCTATACAGTTCTTATTTCCTTGTCCTTTATGAATGCCCATGATGCCTGTTTGATGTCACTGATTTTTACATGGGGCTTCTCTGGTGGCTCAGCTGGTAAAGAATGTGCCTGTAATGTGAGAGACATGGGTTCGATCCCTGGGTTGGGAAGATCCCCTGGAGCAGGAAATGCAGCCCACTCCAGTATTCTTGCCTGGAGAATTCCATGGACAGAGGAGCCTGGCAGGCTACAGTCCATGGGGTTGCAGAGTCTGATGTGCCTGAGTGACTTTCACTTTTGCTACCTGGAAGATCTGTTTCTTTTTTTCTGCCTATTCCTGCCTGTGTTCTCCCTACTGATGTTCTTGGCTTCCTGGGTTAGGGGGTCAGTATCATGAAGACCTCACTTTGGACTGACATATGAATAGATATTCCTGCAGAGAAACTGAGCTGCAGCCATATGAATCTTGTTCTTTTTTTCCTTAGGGGTGTCTGACTCATGAGTTCTCTCACCTGGCTTTTCTCCCTCTGCGGGATTAATTATGGTCCCATTGCACAAGTACAGTCAGTAACTGCCTGCTATAGGTTGTGTTACAGTGATACCCAGGTGCTTATAGGATTTCTTGTGTCCTCAACAATAGCCCGTTGAGCTGAGCCCTTAATAAGAATTTATGTTCAATTCTGTAATAGACCCTTGTCTTGCTGTAACACGGATAAGATAGAGAATATTCTCAGACAAATATTTATTGAATATATAATCATTCTCAGTTATCAAGTCCTTGAATAACTAACTTCTGACCAGTCTGTTTTATGCTGAGTATGCTTTTAGTGATGGTTTTATAAAGGTTTTGGTTTTTATTCCTTCACTGCCAACTACCAATGCAGTATTGTCATAGCCTTAACAATACCATTAAAAAAAAAAAAATCTTTGTTGAGCTGACATTTATTTGGAAGATAAAGTCTTTAAGTTGAGTTCTGATCTGTGCTATTATGTGTTACTTTCTCTTCTCCCTAAATAGAACTGCAGCGATTTTTATCTTCTTGAAGAATGACCACTAGCTTGTTACCATTTTAAATAGTGGATCCCTCTTTTGTGACTTCACAGATTGGTCAAATCATTGCACCACAACATTCAAAGAAGACGGACTGTGGACCTACCTCAATCAGGCTGTGACCTGCTCCCCCTGGGTCATGTATATCTTCGTGTTAGCAGGTTTTCATTTCTCATGGTCAGCGTTTTTATTAATAAATCAACTTTTTCAGGTATTTATTTATTTTCTTATAGTGCATATACAGTAACATGTAGTGAGGTAGAAGGACTTAAATTTCAAATCAGAAGACTTAGATTTGAGCTCTGCCTCTGTCACTTACCCTGTGGGTCTGGGCATGTCATTTGACCCCTGAATTGCAGTTTCCTATAAAATGGGCGGGGTTGGGGGGGGTAGTAATTGCTGTCAACTCTAACAGAATGGTTTAAAGGTTAGAGTAATAAGGTGTTAGTATAGTCGTTAAGAGTTATCTAAGCTGACCTCTTTAACAGATAGAGGTCAGAGAGGTGAATTGAATTGCTCAAGATCACCCACTGAATGGCAAAAATGAGAACTGGTAACTTAGGTCTTCTGACAATTCCATTCAAGGGCTTTTTCTGTCATATAATTAAACTATATGGTGTGTAAAAGCATGGTATAAACTATAAAGCATTAGGCAGACGTGAGATGATTATGTTCCCTCCCTTTTCCTAGCCCTGTTTGTTATCCTTATTATTATGTGGTACTTAAGGGCATGGAAGTGGAGAAGAAATGAAAGATGCATCACTAACCAATGGACATACACTTGCAGAGAAGGTCATGACCATAGAAAGGTCATGCTCCAGGGCAGTAGCCACCACCTTCAGCTTTCTGTGAAGCTTCTGTTCCTTCCCTGCTGCGTGCCTGCCTTTAAGAGCGTAACCTAATTCCCACTGTTGCTATGGCCTCCCTCATGGAATGGACAGCCATGATCAGTCTGAGCCAATTACTGCCAGACCTCAGATAATTAGAGCATTACTCAACAAAAGCAAAATGTATTCCATTTTTATGAGGAAGTAACCAATTCTGCAATAATAATAAAAAGTAAAGGAAGGAAAAGGGGGAAAATGCTGAAGAAAGGAATTAAGCTGATAATACTGACTGAATTGAGGTTTCTGAGTATTCATCCTAATCTCCTATCTGACATCTGTAGACTCGGGCAGTAGGAATAAATATTAGCAGGACTTCCCTGTTGGTCCAGTGGTTAAGACTCCTTGCTTCCGCTACATGGGGTGTGGGTTTGATCCCTGGTATGGGAACTAAGATCCTACATGCCATGTGGTGTGGCCAAAAAATAATTTAAAAAAAGAATGAATATTAGCGTCAATGATTATTAATATTATAATAATCATTTATAATGTGTGTGCTCTCAGTCGTGTCCAACTCTTTGTGGCCCCATAGGCTGTAGCCCACCAGGTTCCTCTGTCCATGGAATTTTCTAGGCAAGAATACTGGAGTGGGTTGTCATTTCCTACTCCAGGGGATCTTCCCGACCCAGGGATCAAACCCTTGTCTCTTGTGTCTCCTGCATTGGCAGGTGGATTCTTTATCACTCACACCACCTGGAAAGCCATAATCATTTATAAGTTAGTTCTAAGAGTCCAGGAAAGGAGAAAGAAAATTAGAACTGATGTCTCAAATCCTAGGTTCTGCCTCTAAATCCACCTCTGACTAAGTAAAGGTATTAGTCAGCCAGTCGTGTCCAACGCTCTGTGATCCCATGGACAGCAGCCTGTCAGGCTCCTCTGCCCATGGGATTCTCCAGGCAAGAACACTGGAGTGGGTTGCCATGCCTTTCTCCAGCAGATCTTCCAGATCCAGAGATTGAACCTGGGTCTCTTGCATTACAGGCCGATTCTTTAACATCTGAGCCACCAGGGAAGCTCAGCCATAAGCAAGGCACTCAACATCTCTTAGGCTTAGCTTTCTCATCCGTAAAATGGACACACAACTTTGGCACAGTCTTCATCTCAAATGTTGAGGAGCCCACTGACGGGAAGGCGCTTTGGAATATGTAAAGCATATATAAATAATATATATATTAGGTATTATTAATGCAAATGATTATTTATATATGGTTTACGTATTCCAAAGCACTTTCGCGTCAGTGGCCTCACAAACATTTGAGATGGAGACTGTGCCAAAGCCGTGTGTCCATTTTATGGATGAGAAAGCCAAGCTTAAGAGATGTTGAGTGCCTTGCTTATGGCCATAGGGCTCAGTTAGAGGCAGAACCTAAGACTTGAGACATCAGTTCTAATTTTCTTTCTTCTTTCTGGACTCTATAAAGAAGTACAAGTATTTGAGGATATAATATCTTTGCTTTTTAAAAGAAAGTTTGTTTATACTCTCTAAGGCCGGAAAGTGAGCTCAAAGTTTTGGATAGTTTTCAAATAGGAGAATTCAGAGTAAAGTTGTTTTCTTAATAAACAAAATAGTCCAGTTATTTGAAGTCTTTCATTTCCTAAGTGCTCTCATGAGTCATGGTTTTGACTGTAGCAAGTCAAACTGAGAGGGTGACTGCTGACAGGGACCATGGACTTTGTTCTCATGCTGACTGAGGTGTCCATCCCAGTTCTGTCATTTTCTAAGCTGTGTGGCCTTGGACCAGTTGCTTCACCTCTACCAACCTCTGCACTAGATCATTTTAAACATACTATTGCAAGTCCTTAGACAAGCTGAAGAGGGTGCTGTGATAATCTGTGTTTTACAGATAAGGAACTTGATGTTTGAGTTGTTTGAGAATTGGATGAGATACCTCAGTGAGTAATATTGGTTTTAATGATTCAAGAATTTTTTTAGCTTCTTTAATTCTTACCCTTCCCCAAATTTATAGCTGTCCTAATAAAGGACAATTTTCAAATGTCCTTCACTTCAGATTAACTTTATTTGACCCTTTTCAAAGAGATACTAAGAAGCATACAGAGGTTGAGATAATTGTATTAATACTGACATTATGTTGCTTGATTCATCTGAAATTTGAATGCTGAATGTGTTGAGAATCTAAACACTGCCACAAGCAGTGATTGCTAAAGCAATCATTTTAGGACTATCAGTCAATGCCCTCTGCTTTCTTGAAGGTTAATAAAAAGCAGACAATCCAAAAAAACAGAAGCCCAGCTACTAGATTTACATAGGAGAGTCTGGGTTTGAGCTATCAAGTCCTTTCCCTTACCACGATCCTTGGTTAGAAGGCTTGGTGATGTTGTCTTTGGCGAAGAGCTGATTGTTTATCAGTGTCCTGTGATGCTCTGCCAAGAGTGATGAGCCTCAGTGTGGTGGGGTGGGGTTTTTTTTTGCATACCTTCCAATATTCTTTTTCAGATTGCTTTTCTGGGCCTGACCTCCTATGAGAGAACCAGCCTGCTGAAGCAGAGCAAGCACATGAAACAGACATTGTCCCTCAGGAGGACCCCCTACAAGTAAGTGAGACCTGTTCCTCCCTCTGGGTCTATGGAAGGTGCTGGCCTCACCGTCACCACCTGTGGCCCTGCTGCCATCCTCCCAACTGGCTTCCTGATGGAGTTGGACCTCTTCTTTCTTGGAAGCCTCAGTGATAGCAGAAGAGTGGTAAGGTCATGAGCCCCAAGGTGGTAAGAATTTGGGATTTAGTCTACTGGACCAAGCACAAACAGTAAGTGACTTTGAAGTTTTGCCAAGCCGGGGGATCTTTTCAGTCAAGCCACATGGTCACAAGGTTGCATATTGCTGGCATGAAGTCAGTGTGAGATAACTGAGCACGTGGGTGAGAAAGCCAGCCACAGGGCTCTCTGCAGAAAGCGTTAGATTGCGAGCTTTGCCAGGATTTTCAACCTGACTTTCTATCACCAGTAATCTTTTAGCCCTATGGTTTAATGAGCCCACCCGTGTCAAAGAAAAGCTACTTTTTCAGGTTTGGGATATGTTCTCCCGAGAGCACCAGCTGTATAAAACCCGTCCTCTGTCAAAAATGAGTGTGTCTGTAGGAAGGCCATCCTCTTATGATGTGAATGATCAGGCTTTGAAGCTTATCTCCCTGTCACATATATCGGGATCTGGAGGCTGGGAGCACTGCAGAGGTGACCCAGGGCCCTCCAGGGATTTGAACGCTTACTGCATATCTCATGAGCAGTCTATTTTAAAGCACACTCATGGTACAAGATGAAACTGTTAGGCTGTTAGACAGGGAAGTCAGAGCCCGTAATATGACTGTGATGTGTGTTTGGAGAAGAGAAATTGACTTAATTGGGAAGAGGGGGCCAAAGTGATGGAGAGTAGAGACTGGTGTTAAGCTTGTGTTGATTGCTGGAGACTGGCAGCTGTAATAAGTCTCTTTCTCAGGGATGTAACCAGAAGAATAAATATTTAGTCCACCAAAGTATGGACCTCTTTGCGATAGAGGTGTAATTTTAAGCTGAGCCTTGAAAGACATGGGGTTGGGGAGAAGGAAGGAAGGGCATTCTAAGCCCTGGAGAAGAGTCTGAATAAAGGGCCAGAGGTGAGCGAGCTGGGGCATGACGAGTAACAGCAGCATCCCTGGAGGAACTAAAGGTAAAGCCTTGGAGCCACTTTGAATCTGGCTTCCAAATGCTGCTCAACCCAAAGTTTTGTCTTATTTGTCCTCCCTAAGTTACTTTTACGCATAGCCAGCTCTTGAGCTGGGCCCTGTCAATCTCCAGCATGCCTTCCCGCTTCTACCCCGTCAGTTCCATGTGGGCAGCCCTCTGCCTGGGAAGCTGCCTTCTGAGCAGCCTTGGAACTCTTTCCAATGGCTCTCACTAACCAGCAGCAGCACACGCTCATCCTCACTCACAGATGTGTCCTCATGTACGATGGGGCACACGCGTAAAAATGAATATTCCTGGTAACTGGAACAGATAGTAGCACTCAGGAATTTAATGGAGGACAATAAAGATGGTGAAGATACATGCAGTCAGGATGGCTCCAAAGGTGAAGTGGGCCTTGCCCTGGGCCTTGAGAGCTGGTAGGACTTAAGAGGATGACGGTGTTACCTGATACGAGATTAGTGAAATGTGTGTTCCAGGGTAGTAGAATGGCCCGTGCAGTTGTGATCATGGGGAAAGTAAAGCCATGGTAGCTATCACAAAAGGTACGTTTGGAACATGGAAACCTGAGGAGTCTTGGGGCTTTATTGTGTAGGGCTGTGAGTACAAAGATGAGGAATTTGGATTTGAGCCTCTGGGCAGAGGAATGTCTTTAAAGGGTTTTGATTGGGAGGTGAGGAGCTATGATGTATCATGTTTTTGGAGGCCCAGTCTCCAGTATGTAAGATGAATTAGAAGGAATTGAGACAGAAGCATCATTTAGAGAGTTTCTTAGAAGAATCCCATCTTATTGATTGTGTGTGTGTGTGTGTGTGTTTCTGGCCCGTCTGGCCTTCGAGATAGTCCAGGTCTGAATTAGAGCAGTGGAAATGAAAAAACAAAAACTTAATAGTGGTGGTGACCGTTCCAGTAAGTGAGGATCCAAAATGAACTTAAGTTGCCAGGAATCTCAGAATAGGGATTCACGTTCAGAAATGGAACCAGGCTTCAGTTTTTACCAAAGGGTCCCAGGTTCAAGGAACTGTCTTGATTCACCCCTGGATTTCTGTGGGATCTTAGAAGGATGTGTATTGTAAATTCTCAGCGCACATTTAGGGTTTGAGTAAATGTTTATCAAGTGCTAACAGGAAATGTAGTAAGACACGTTCTGTTCCTTTCTTGGCAGCCTTGGGTTCACACAAAACCTCGCAGATTTCTTCCAGTGCGGCTGCTTTGGCTTGGTCAAGCCCTGTGCAGTAGACTGGACTTCACAGTACACCATGGTCTTTCACCCGGCTAAAGAGAAAGTTCTTCGCTCAGTATGAAGAAAAGCACCCCATAACTCTCACTTTGATTTGTTTGTACTTACATCAATGCTCTGTGGTCTGCAAGTGAAATGAAGACTGAGAGTTCACCTAAGCCCAAAGGAAGGCACAGGTGGCTTTTAAAGCCATTTGGTAAAAACAGAAGTTCTCAAGAAAGCATTTACACGTTTTCAGGTTTAGTAAGATGGACTGTTCCTGAACAATCTTAGCCAACGTCTAAAAAGAACTTTTATATTTTTCACGAGAAAATGCAAGTTCCTTTTTTTTTTTGGCGATAATATTCACCGATTATGGAGAAAGTGTGGTATTTTCAGATACTTTATTGGCTGTTTCAAAGTAGTACTATTCTTTAAACTTGTAATTTTTGATAAATTATTTGTCTTTGTTTTATCTATAAATATGTAAAAAAAATATTTAAATAGATGTACCTGTTTTGCTTTCACATGTAATAAAACAATTTTTTTGTAGCTGAGATTTAGTTTCTGAAACTTGACACTTCTTGAATCTTAAATTAAGAAAAGGTGTATTTAGGACTGAAGAAACATTCCCAGTTCCAGGAATGAGGTGAGATCATTGTTAATACAAATAAGCAAGTTTTTATTTTGTTTTCTGTTTTACTTAGAAAAGTGAACATAGGAAATATTAAAGACTAATTAGAATTTTTACTTAGCACTTTTAAAATATTAGATGGATGTGATTGTAAATGCTAATTTCCCCCTTCTGGAGGAAATGCTAGTTCAACTTTAACTCTTGGTATTATTTATATACATACACACACACACACACACACACACACATATGTATACACACACACAGATATATATACATCCCTGGACATGGCGCCTGCCTGCTGGAAACCCTTCCTTAGCTTCCCATTGCCCTGGGGGTAAAAGCTAAAATTCCCATCATGCCCTGCTGGCCCTGTACTGTTGCTATTTAGTCACTAAGTCATGCCCAGCTGCTTTGCAACCCCATGGACTGTAGCCCGCCAGTCTGCTCCACCTGTGGGATTTCCCAGGCAAGAATACTGGAGTGGGCTGCCATTTCCTTGTCAAGATAGCCTTGCATTTTAGAGCCTTATTTTGTTTACCATCTTACTTTGGACCACACTTTGTCCTCTAACCACACAGACTTTCAGTTCCTCAGTGGTCTGGTCTCATTTTTTCTACAGAGCCTTTGAGATAAGGAAAGTAAAGCCTAAAGACGTATGCATGCTCTCCAAGGTCACATGGATACTAAGTGAGCTACCCACTCTGGAGTGCCGGCCTCCTAGAATATCACCTAACATGTATGTGTTCAGTAAATATTTGAGTGAACTTGTTAAATGTGTGATTTTAAAGCAAGAAATGATGTGACCAGAATTGTGCTTGAAGGCTGATTCTCATTTGAGAGGCAGAATGACTTTTTCAGGCTATATCCTCTCTCCATTCCTTTCCTATCAACTCCTCCCAAAATATTCTCAAATTGTGATCCATAGACCGTTTCGATCAGAACCACAGGGATAGGGCAGGGACCTGGAGCTCACTTGTTTATAATTCAGATTCCCAGAGCCACTGTATTCTAGCATATCTAATTGATATGTAACATGGAAAGCACATTTCATTCTCCCTGGTGGCTCAGGCAGTAAAGCGTCTGCCTGCAATGCAGGAGACCTGGGTTTGATCCCTGGGTCGAGAGGATCCCCTGGAGAAGGAAATGGCAGTCCACTCCAGCACTCTTGCCTGGAAAATCCCATGGACAGAGGAGCCTGATAGGCTACAGTCCATGAGGTCGCAAAGAGTCGGACACGACTGAGCGACTTCACTTTCACTTTCACAAATATTTATGGAGCACCATGTTAGGTATTGTAGGCCAGAAAACATTTAGTTGGGCATTACTAACCTTGGCATTTATAGTCTAGAGGGGAAGCTAAGATAAATATAGAAGATAATTCTACATTTAGAAGAATGTACATTTAGAATGTAGAAGAAAAAATGTAAGATAATGTAGAAACTACTAAAAGCCATAAGAGGGACCCAAATAAAATATTGTTAGAGTTTAGAGGTTGGGGAGAGCCTCAGTGGTGTGATCAGGGAAGTGTTTATGGATGACAGGGCATTAGAAAGTATCACAGCCTTCTGTGATACTGAATTTGAAAGCAGATAGATAGTTGGAATTGAAAGGCATTCTCATGGAAAGAACTTTGAGTAAAGACAACAGGAAACTCTGTGGTCAGCACGATGACACCCTGGGCCCACAGGGTGCTGGAAGTGGGGAACTCAGTTAACAAGTTGGAAAGGTGGACGGGAGCTATTATAGATCACCAGGGGTCTTGAAGGAGCTGTAAGATTAAAGTGAGCAATAAGGAGCTATTTCTTTATATATATATATATATATATATATATATATATATATATATATTTGTCTGCACAGGTCTTAGTTGTGACATGTGAGATGTTTAGTTGGAGCATTGGGGATCTAGTTCCCTGACTAGGTATTGAACATGGGCCCCCTGCATTGGGAGCTTCGAGTTTTAGACACTGGACCACTAGGGAAGTTCCAAGGAGCTATTTCTTTACTCTGATGTCAGTAAAAGTTCTTGAAAACCTTGTCGTATCTCCAGGTTCTCTCTCCCATCCTCCTCATGACCCATCTGCAGTCAGGCTTCGACCTCCAGCACTTCATGGAAGCTGCTCCTGTCAAGTACTCCGTGTTGTTAATTCAGCGTTAGCTCCAGGTCCATCTTACAGAACCTACAGCAGCATCTGACAGCTCCTCACCCGGCCTCCAGAAGCGAGCACTCCCGCGTTTCCTGCTCATCTCACTGGTTGCTCTTGAGAGTCTGACATCTTGCTATTTTTCCACCCCTACCATTTTGTGCTGGAATGTCCCAGAGGCAAGTCCTTGATCTCCTTGCTCTTTATCTAAACTTACTTCCTCTTTCTTGATAATCTCATCTGATTTCGTGGTGACATACACCCCAGGTTATTAACTCCAGTTGAGACTTTCTCAAACTCCAGACTGTGTACCTGACGTATCCACTTCAACGTCTAATAGTAGACATGTTAAAACTTAGTTGTCCAAATTGAAACTGAACTGATTTCTATCCTAGCTCTGCCCCCACAACATAGATTTTTAAAAATAGATAAGAATAAAACAGAGAATACATTTTTAAATAAGTGAATAAAAAGTAAACAACCTTATTCCCTACCCTCAGTGTTCTTTGTACCCATTGATCAGAAATCTAATCCTTTCCATTACTGAGGCCAAAACTTCACAATTTTTTCTTGATCACTTTTCCCCATGATACTGCCTGCTCATTTCTTTGAGAAATCCTACTGGCTCTACCTTCAGAATATATCCAGAAGGGGGTGACTCGTGGCCACCGAGTTACATCACTTCTTGCCTGCATTACTACAGCCCTCTTATTTGGTCTCCTTGCTTCCACCTTCACCCGGTTACAAGCAGTGGAGTAATTCCTGTACAAGGCAGACTGAGGCACAGCACTCAGGAGTCCTCCAGTGGCTCCGCATGTCACCAGGGGAAGAGGCGAAGCCCTGACTGGCCTGCAGGGTCGGGCTGGCCGCTTGCCCTGCTTCCCCCTTGATCATCCCACACACCCTGCACACTTCTGCCTCAGGCCTTTCCCTCCCTGTTCTCTCTGCCGAGACTGCTGTAACCCCAGAAATCCACAGTGCCTTTCCTCCCAGCTTTCTTTGAAATGTCCACTTCTCAGTGAGGCCTGCCTTCATCCACATTTTGAAAGTGGTAGCATCTTTTTCTTGCCCTTTTCCTCCTCTTTGCCCCACACTGCATTTTTCCCCGTAACACTTCCCGCCTTCTAACACACTGTGTTCTTTATTCATTGTGTCTACTGCATACGGCCTCCTTCTCCACCGCGTTAGAATATACGGTCCATGAGGGCTCTTTGTTCTGTTCACTGATGCATCCTAAACACCTAGAATACTGTCTAGCATGTAGTATATACTCAGTAAGTATTTGAATGAATCTGTTGAGTGGAATTGAAGGGATTTTGAGCAGAACATGATGTGATCCGAGGTGTTTGAAGACTGATTCTCCGTTTCGGGGCAGGTGGGCTTTGTCAGGTTATATCCTCTCTGCTTCGCTCACCAACCCCTGCCAAGTTCGTGTTCCACAGGCTGCTCACATCTGAATAAGGGGCTGGGGTGGGAGGAAAGGGTGGTGTCCAGGGACAGTGTGTTGAAAATTCAGATTTCTCATCTCAGACCTTTTAAGTCAAGTCTCTGAGAAAGAGAGTCTTGGTATCTGAATTTTTGTCAGGCTCCCCAGGCGATTCTCACATAGACATGCCACAGGAATCATTGGATTAAGGAATCTTACCCTCACTCTATTTTGGCATCTCCCTCAGGTATACATGGGTGTGAAAGTTACAAAAAGCCTGGGCATCTGTTTCATACTGGGCACCCGGGGTTTGTATGCTGAGTATGTCAGGTGTAAGGTGCTTTCGCCTCTTTGGGCACACGTGTCCCTAGTGCCTCAGTTTCCTGGTTTGTATGCTGATTAGTTACAGTACAGTGCATACCTCCAAGTGTTATGATGAGGATTAGCTGAGTTAATCATACAAAGTGCTTAGAATTGCAGTTGACACATAGTAAGGGCTTAATCAATGCTGGCTCTTCAGAAATCCTTGTAAAGAGAGAAGCTGTTGGTAGGGAAATGTGTCCAGTCTACCTCTCTCCTCTACACTGTGCGTCCACGTTAGGACTCTGAAAATGATCATATCTTTGCCAGCCAACTTTGTGTTAAGTTCTGCCAGTAGGCTGGAAGGAGGAGGGGAGACGGGACTGACTCCATCCTGCTCACCAGCTGTTCCCCTCAGTGTTCTTCAAACAATGGCCCTTCACCCCGACGATGACAGCTGGAATCAGTGTCTAACTTTAGCTCAGTGGTGCCCCTTGGAAGCGACAACCGTCTGCAGACCGAGCGCTCTCCTCAGAGATCTGACTCCACGCCCCTGGGAGAGCTGTCTCTGAGGCACGTAGATGAGGGTACCACCATCTCTTCTCTTTGTTTCCAAGCCCCAGGGATAGTGGAGCAGTGTCTTGTATCTCTGTGTTAAGTCAGTGTGTGCCTTGTTAATTTTTCAAAAGTTTTAGCACCCATTCAGCCAATTTCTGCTATTATTTTCTCTCTTTTTAAAAAAATAGTGTGATTTGTTTTTCTGACTGAACCTTGGCAGATAAAAATTGTTAGAAATAAACTTTTACGTGTGGTCTAGAGAACAAATAATGAAGGAGCAGGAGAGATCCAGCCAGCTCCATTACTGATTAAACGTAGGCAGAAGAGAAGGAGCCAAAGATGGCTTTGCAGTGTTGAATCCAGTGAATGAGGGGTGGGGGGCGGGGTGCAATTTTGAGAAGTAAGGAAAACTGTGAAAAGACTAGGGGGTGAGTTTGGTAGTTGGGTCTGTGTGAGGTACTTGCAGACTATCCACTGGAAGAAGTTAAGGCAGCTGGAAGGAGGCCAGGGCGTGCGTGTGAGTCACCTACACGGATGGGTGAGCCAGTCACAGGAGAGAGGTAGAAAAATGAGATGAAAATAAAAAGGGAGTTGCCGTCCCAAAATGGGAAGGTCAGTTCTAACAACGGACCAAAGATGAAAACCAATGAAAACAAAAAGAAAAGAGAGAGGAGAAGGACAGGAACATGACCTTAGGGAATATGGATCTAGAGAGCTGGAGAAGAAGGGAATGGGCTGAGAGGAGGTTGGGTAGGAGGGTAATCAGGAGACAGTCACAGCATGCAAGGAGGGGAACCTTCAAAGAGAGAGCAGTGGTCAGGAGCTAAGGCGAGGCTGAGAAGAACAACTGAGGCAAGACCAGAGAGTTTGTGATCAGTGCTGAGGGGGTATTGAAAACCAAATACTGAGATGCTAAGGAATAAATGAGTCTTAGTCTTAACAGTTTGGCTCTGAAAGAGAGAAGGCTGTAGATGAATAGCAAGGCTTTGTTTTTGTTTGGTTTTAACACCAAAGCAAGCCCAATCACGTGACTCTTACCTATCTTCCCATAGCTTCATTTCTTTTCCCAAATGTCTTGTATGGTCACACTGGAGATGACACATCTGACTCATTTTCACAAATATTAGGCAAAATCCTGATGATGCTCCCTGTGACTTAAATGGATGAGATGGACACTGACAGTGAATGTCTTGGATACAGCACATCCAGTGTTTCAGGTACATATTAGTCAAGGGAGTTAACACGATAATAAACATCCCCCAAATCTCAGTGGCCTAACGCAACATGAGGTTTATGTCTCCCTCTTGTCACAGGCTGTTAAGAATTAGCAGGTGTTCTATGCTGGGACCCAAGCTGCTTCCCAGCTAATGGCTCCACCATTTCCTAGGGCCTCAGTGTCCACCAGACTTTCTGTATCCACAGATGTGCGAAGAGAGAGTGGAGACTTTCCTGGGGGTCTTGGGGGCTGGGCCTCCGTTGGCCAACTCTGTCATGTGTCCTGGTCGCTGACTGGGAGCCTGGTAAATACAGTGGAACCACGTGCCCAGGAAGCAGAGGAGAAACACAAACCCTGCCAAACCATAATAAAGTTCTTGCCTTTTTTTTTTCTTTTTCCATGTATAATATCTTGCTCCCATGTATAATATCTTCTAAATTTTAGCAGAATTTGCTTTTAGTCCAGCCTGCAGTCTCTCACACATCACTCACTCCACACACTCATTAAATTCCTGCTATTTTTTAAGCACAGTGAATGCAAGTGTGTCACATTCTAACAAGGAGGCAGATCAAAGTTTAAAAACTCAGTGCAGTGAGACAAGTGCTCTGTTCATTATATACCGGCAGTGGGAACACAGAGGTGGGTTAATTGGCATTTGATCTGTGGCTTGATTTCTAGGAGTTCACCAGGCTAAGGAGTTGGGAGTGGGTTCCATGTTCTTGGCATTCCAGGCAGGAAGAATAACATTTGCAAAAGCATGATGGGGTGGGGGGATTGGTGTATTCAGAAAGCTTTGCATCTTTGAGTGTAAGCTGGGCTCAGGTGGAAGAGATGGTCTAAAGCTAAGCTGAATGAGTTAAGTCTGAGGCAGTTCCTGTCCTTTATATGACACACTGTTACAAACAGAACTGTGCTCCCCACCCTGCCCCCCAAGTTCTGTTTTCAGGTTCTAACCCCCAGTATCTCAGAATGTGATGTATTTGCAGGTGGGGTCTTTACAGAAATAAGTTTAAATGAGATCATTCAGGTGGTTCCTAATTCGAAATGAGTTGTGTCCTTATAAGAAGAGGTAGTTATGATAATTACAAAACAGACACACACAAAGGGAGGGAGAAGACAGCCATCTACAAGCCGGGGAGAGAGACTTCAGAAGACAGCAACTCTGCTGACACCTTACTCTCAGACTTCTAGGCTCTGGAACTGCGGAAAACAATTTCTGTGGTTTAAGCCATCTCTTCCATGGTCCTTTGCTACTATAGCCCCAGCCGTATATCAAAGAATGAAGATATCAAATCAAACATATCAAAGAATGGGGATAGAGGGAGTGTATTCTAGGGACATTTTGAAGTAGAATCAGGGAGGCTTGGGGAATGAGGCAAGGAGGGATGTCAGAGAGGGCAGAGCTAAGGATGACTGAAGTTTTTAGCCTTTTTTAAAAATTAATTTATTTTTTTATTGTAATTGGAGGCTAATTACTTTGCAATTAGCTTTCAGTCTCCCAGGTGGATGGATAGAGATGCTGGTAACTAGACTGCAGTGGAGGAGAAGGTTGCATTGTCTGGTAATCATTTCATGTGTGTGTTACCCCTCAGCAAATCTGGAAGTCCCTGGTATGGGGGACCTCCTAGTGAAGGGCCAAGGTAGTGTGTAGCTTTTAAAGTCACTTCAGATTAAAGAGAACTTGGTTTAATTAATTCAGTTCATCACTGGCATTATTATTTGATTGACAATGATGGGAACTCTGCTAGAGCTCTGGAAAAAAGTTTACAAATAAAAAATACACTGTCCTGGGCTTCCTTCCCAAAGAATTTGGAATGTACAATATTTCTATCCTCAGGCTATTTGAATGGAACTCAGTGGCTGAATCACCCCAGCAAGAATCTCTGGGTGAGTGAAGCATACTTGTGTATTACTTGTTTGAAAGTGTAATGGGATGCAACCCCTGCCAGCTGTTTTTCTTTTTTTTCCTGAACCATTCTATTTATGCCAATCAAACAAAATGGTTAAATGTATTTGCACTTTGAACGTCAGAAAATAGATAAATAGGTAAATAGTGAAGTCAGTATTATGAAAAGCTGGCTTGAAACTCAACATTCAAAAAACTAAGATCATGGCACCCAGTCCCATCACTTCATAGATGGGGAAACAATGGAAATAGTGAGAGAGTCTTTTTGTTTTTTGGACTCCAAAATCACTGCAGATGGTGACTTCAGCCATAAAACTAAAAGATGCTTGCTTCTTGGAAGAGAAGTTATGACCAGCCTAGACAGCATAATAAAAAAACAGAGACATTACTTTGCCAGCAAAGGTCCATGTAGTCAAAGCTATGGTTTTCCCAGTAGTCATGTATGGATGTGAGAGTTGGTCCATGAAGAAAGCTGAGCACTGAAGAATTGATGCTTTTGAATCACAGTGGTGGAAAAGACTCTAGAGAATCCCTTGGACTGCAAGGAGATCCAACCAGTCAATCCTAAAGGAAATCAGTCCTGACTATTTATTGGAAGGACTGATGCTGAAGCTGAAACTCCAATACTTTGACCACCTGATGTGAAGAACTGACTCATTGGAAAAGGCCCTGATGCTGGGAAAGATTGAAGGCAGGAGAAGAAGCGGATGACAGTGGATGAGATGGTTGGATGGCATCACTGACTCAATGGACAAGAGTTTGAGCAAGCTCTGGGAGTTGGTGATGGACAGGAAAGCCTGGCATGGTGCAGTCCATGAGGTCACAGAGTCGGACATGACTAAGCGACTGAACTGAACTGAATAAAGTCAGTGCAGGGTCTTGTGCATGACAGCAAGTATGCAGCCCTGAACAAATGCTCATTTTAAAAACATCTCCTTGGGTCTTGGAGCACAGAAAGCCCCACAGTTTAGTCTCATGTTCCGTAATTTTTGTCAATAGATTTTCATTTGCTGCAAAGAATTGAGAATTTCACGGTAGTGGTAGAAATGCTGTGATTGTTAAAAGAGGAGGTGAGAAAATACACCTGCTTGAGCCACCAAAGTCTTGCTGAGGAGGCAGAGGATGCAGACGTTTTTAAATGGCTGCATTTCATTTGTGAGGCTGGCAGTTCGACAGAAGAGAAGTTGTAAGAAAATTGCTAAACCTTAGGGAATTGCCCTGGAATGAAAGAAAATCAGGCTCATGTGTTTACCACAGCAGACTCCACATTTTGTTGCCATGTCTAAGTCTTCACGAAACGCGTAATATTGCAAAGCCTGTGGTAAGGAGAAAAGGATGAGGTCTTCAGCAGTTTAATTAGTTTGATATTCCTTTTAGAATTCACTGCCATGTTGTCTGTTTCCTCGGGGGCCCCCTACTTTCTTCTCCATTTGTGCTAACTAGAAAGAAGCTTAGCTGACAGATTCTAGAAGACTGCTTCCCTCTGCCTGTTGCCTCCTTCTCCTCCTCACTCCTCAGTTGACACCAAAATCCACTACATCCTCTGCACAACTTGTTAAAAAAAACTTTGTTTTTTTTTTTTAAATGTCCCCCTATTCAAAAGAAAAGATCCAGAGACATACAAGGTGTCAGTTAAATTTTATTTCTGGTCTCTCCTACCCCCAGGTATCAAATAATAAAGCATTTTGTTTTGGACTTGAGTGTTAATAATTTTCTTCTGAAGAGCTCTTCTTACTTCGGGTGAAGACTGATCGCTTCTGAGGAGAGATACCGTTCAGCTACCAATGAGAGGAGGTTGGGGAGGGGTTTCCATCTGGGCAGGATTACTTGGGAAATGCTTTAGGCCGATAAGAGACCTGGCACACGGTGCGTGTTTCAATCTTTCTTTTCCACTTGGTGTGTAAGGCCCCCAAACCCAATACCTGTCGGGCCAAAGTTTTTGGCATAGCACACTGCAAATGAGAGAGAAGGGGGCAAGGGGAGGATGGGCCAGTCAGCACCATTGTTTCAGTTCCCTGCATCTGAGCACAGTTATTTTACCTGGGTCAAGCGTCCTTTTTTTTTTCTTTTTTTCAGGCATCCTTTTGATAAATGTGTTTATAAGTTACCCTTTAAACAAATTGAACTGTATTTTATATCTGCCTATAAAACTGTTAATGCTCCTTTGCACTCTCCTGTGTGTTCAGAGACGTTTTCTCTTGAGTCCCATAATCTGGCTGCCAGTTGCTTGCCCAGCCCCGTCGCTTCCCGCCTCCTGCCTCCCTCCCTGCACTCCAGGCACACAATGCCTAGAATGAGCCACGATGTCCCAGCCTCGATGCCTCTGCACTCACTGTCCCCTGTTCTGGGACCCCCTGCCTCCCAAAGCCAGAGGAAGCTTCTCTCTTCTAAGAAAGCTTTCCTGGATCACTTTCCCCCTTGCATGCCCTGCATTGTGTGACGTCCTCTACCAGAGCTTGCAGCACTGGGGAATGCAGTTATGCATACTTCTCTGCAGGTTGATCTCCCTACCAGCTGCCGCAGCATTTTAGAGTTTTCTTGCCCGTGAATGCTGAGGACCCTCTGTATCCGCTACTGCTGGGAGCAGGCAGTCCTCATCAGATACTACATCAGCTTCCACCCGGTCTCATCCTGGGAGAAGCTGGGCCACCTGCAGTCTCGGTTAGCAATGTCCTCCCTCTACCCCCTCCCCAACTCTAACACACACATTCAGAGATCCTGAGACACCATCATTGAGTGAAAAGGGTGAGAGGACCCTGCGGAGAAGCAGAACAGGGCTAGGAGAGGCTCTGAGAACGGGGACACACTGCCATGGCCCTAAAGCATTCCTTTTTTTTCTCGGCGTCAGGAAGGAGCTAAGCCTCTCTTCCTCTCTGCAAGACAGAGGGATGATAGAGGCAGTTTGGGGCAGACCTGTGAGGACCAGAAGGCAAACCAGCTTGTCAGTTCTGTGTGATCACTAAGTGACGTGCAACTTCAGAACCGGACATGTCAGGAAGGAAGGAAGGAGGGAGGGAGGAGACAGGTGTGTCTTGATAAATTCAGCAGAAGCCAAACAGAGTTCATCCTCCCCAGCCTCCCATCACCCCTGTCTGCCCGTCATGTGGACAAAGCATTCAGGTTTTTGGAAGGGAATGTGATGATTTTGTCCAGAACTGAGGCCCCTTCCAAGGCCAGTCAGGACACTGCTGCCTCCTTGGCCTCCCTGCCGCCAGGTGCCCAGCTGCCCTCAACTTCCCTGAGCATCTGTGAAGTATCAGGTCCCCCAATGTGCTGCTATGGAGGGGGCCAGAGGTGGGTCAAGCAGGAGGTTACTTTCCCTTCGGTGGCTGGCTTTGCCCTATGTCCTGGGAGCCCAAACCTGGATCAGGCTGAGAAGCTACGCCTCTAGGCAGGCACAGGCCTCTCAGCAGGGACACAGCTTTCCCTCCCAAGGACCCTCCCTGGGAAAACATCTCAGGAGAGTCTCTGGAACCACTCACCTTTGCAGTAAAGTTCCCCATCTTTGTCAGTGACGTTTGTGGACTCTAGACTCTTCCCACAGATGGCGCAGCGAAAACAGGTCTTGTGCCAAGGCTGTGGGGCACAGGAGAGCAGAGCTGCTGGATATTTAATAGGGCAGGCAGAGCATTTGCTTCCTTGTTAAGTCCTCTGACCAGCAGCATATAAAGGAGTGCCCTTGTCTTAATCATTGACCCACCTAATTGGCTCCCAGAAGCATTTTTCCAGGGGTTTGAGGAAAATGAGATACTATGGCTTGGCCAGCGATTGTTAGGACCCCTAAAGCTGGATTATCAAAATGATTTCCATATATATCCCTTCAGAACAGACTAAATAGAAGAAGGATTCCTCTTTCTAGAAGATCAAAAAATAAACTGGAGAGAGGGGAACTTGGACTTGACGCAGTGGGTAACATACTGAATATAAAATGAAAAAAGAAAGGCAAAGAAATACGCCATCATCTAGGGAATTTAGCCTCATTTTTAACTCTCTGTACCTCTTCTTTTTGTACTGGAGCAAGTTGATTTACAGTGTTGGTTTCAGGTATGCAGCAAAGTGATACGTGTGTGTGTGTGTGTGTGTGCTTTTTCAGATTCTTTTCCGTTATAAGTTATGAGATATGGAATATAGTTCCCTTGTTTATACAGGTAGGTCCTTGTTATTTATCTATTTTATATATAGTAGTGTGAGTCGGGCATGACTGAGCGATTTTACTTTCACTTTTCACTTTCATGCATTGGAGAAGGAAATGGCAACCCACTCCAGTGTTCTTGCCTGGAGAATCCCAGGGACAGGGGAGCCTGATGGGCTGCCGTCTATGGGGTCGCACAGAGTCAGCCATGACTGAAGCGACTTAGCAGCAGCAGCAGTGTGTGTCTGTTAACCACAAACTCCTAATTTATCCCTCCCCACCCTTCCCCTTTGGTAACTAGAAGTTTGCTTTCTGTGTCTGTGAGTCTATTTCTGTTTTGTAAATAAGTTCATCTGTAGCATTTTTTTGGATTCCACATGTAAGTGATAGCCTCTGATACTTGCCCTTCTCTTTCTGACTTAGTATGATAATCTCTAGGTCTATCCTTGTTGCTGCAAATGGCATCATTTCATTAGATGTCTGAGTAATATTCCATTGTGTATGTGTGCGTACATTTGTTATCCATTCCTCTGTCGGTAGACATTTATGTTGCTTCTGTGTCTTAGCTATTATAAATAGCACTGCAATAAACTTTGGGGCGGATGTATCTTTTTGAATTAAGAGTTTTCATCTTTTCTGACACGTGCCCAGGAGTGGGATTGTGGGGTCATGTGGTAACTCTCTTTTTAGTTTTTTAAGGAACTTCCCTACTGTTTCTTATAGTGGCTGTACCAATTTACATTCCCACCAACAGTGCAGGAGGGTTTTCTTCTCTCCACACCCTCTCTAGCATTTGTTATCTGTAGTCTTTTTGGTATTCTCCTTGTATTTCTGAAGGAAGAAAGTTGTGTGGCTTAGATGACCCAGAAGATTGCCTGCCTTCTAGGTATCTGCATGTCTCCCATGCACAGCCCAGGGTCCTCACCTGTATTGAAGTGGCCAGTCCTGGGGTGGAGACAGTCTCTATATTTGGAGTCAGATTCTCTCTGTGACCTTCCTCCCCATTTAGTATAAACAGTATCTTTGTCTGTCTTCAGGCTCAAATCCTTGGGTGAAAACCCTGGCTTCAGGCCTGAACCTGGAGCTTGTGGACAGAGTGAGTTACTGTCTCAGATGTCGAGGACTCTTCTGTTGCCACACGTTTCTGAGTGAGGATACTTCTAGCTGCTGTGGGGTGTTTGCTGTGTGCAGCAGTGTGGCGCCAATAGCAGGCTGAGTTATGCAGTGGCCTCAGCTTCGAGAACTGACACTTTTCTGGAAGGATTGTGGACACTGAAGACAAGGGAGCTTGTGTATCTTTGTATCTCCAGAGCTCCTAGCTAGGTGCCTTCCCTCTACTGAGTTAATGCATATTGTGTCAAATTCCACTAGTTCCGGTTTCCTAGGGCACTGCAGGGTGACCGTCACAGTCCAGGAAGGCAGGTGAGGATGAGTGGCTCCTAAGTGGCTCCTGGGAGCTAAGGAGGGTCTGCCTCCTTCTCTCATTCCTCCCAACCCAAGGGGTGGAGGTGGACACATCCCCATCTGGCTCCTGTGGAAGTCCTTACCTTACCACCGCCCATCACCTTCTCAGCAGCATAGACTGACTTTCCGCATCGAGGGCACTTCTCCGATGCTCCAAACTTCGCGAACTTGGAAGGGTTGCTGCTGGTGGTGGCTGAACGTGCCTGCTTTGGGGACCTGGTGGAAATAGACAAATGAATGAAACCTATAGACTTCCCTTGGCAAATAGTATGAGCTGTGTGACCTTGAGCAAGTTACTAAACTTCTCTGCGCCTTAGATCCTCATCTGAGAGTGGGAATAGTCACAGTGCCTTCCCCACTGTAACCTTCCTCACTGTTGAGAAGGTTAAATGAGGCCAGGTAACTAAAGCGCTTAGAGCAGCACCTGCCTGGCATGCCGTAAGGGCTAATGAATGTTAGCCAGAATTCATTTACACCTTTCCTTTCTGTTGTAAAGCACTTAGCAAGTGTTCCATGTATGCAGCTTGTATTATTGCTGTTGTTGTGTTATTATCCTGATTGCACATTTAGGGTTATCTGTACCATCTGGAAACCCACAGGTCTGCTTTCCAAAATGAGTAAAAATATTACAAGGCAAGATAGCATCTTGACAGTTGATACTAAACAAACCATAGTGCAATGAGCTGATGCATTCCTTGTCACAATTCAGATTGTCACCCTGCATCCAAAGGTCACCTGCCCTCTTGAGAGCCATGTCTAAGATAGAGGCACAATAATAACCCTGCGTTTCCTTATCTTTTGGTGTTTCCTTGCACATTTATCGTTTGAGTCTTATAACCCTCTAAAGTAGGTAGGAGTAGCTGGAGAGTAAGGGCCAGAGGAGTAACTGCCCAAGGTCAGCAGCTCATAACTGGTGGAGCTGGGATGAAAGCCAGGTCTCCAGACTCTCTTTCTGTCTGTGCAGCACCCCAGAAAAAGCCCTAGCATAGAAAAGTGAGCTTTGGGTAATGTGAAGCAGAGATTGCAGCTGGTAGCATCTTTCTTTTTTAAATAGCATCTTCAGTTGGAGTTGAGTGATGAGAAAAATTTAAATGGCAAATCACACATCCCTGCAATTTTACAGGCTCTACCATGGGCTGTGCTCTTTGAAAGGGACCAGATGACTCTTCAGATGCTCTCACTGATCTCTGGGGGACGCTGCCTCCACTGGGCTGGGCCTTTCTGCCAGTCCCACTGCAGAGCTGAGCCCGGGTACCAGCTGGCCAGACAGCAGCTGCAGGCCAGTGACTGTCAGTCTGTATACTCAGTTTTGGGCTGGAGGTCAGCGCGATCATCAAGTAGAACAGACTGGTAGATGGAGGTGGCACAGTGTGAAATCCCTGCTTCCCTAGGATAATGCTAGGGAAACCTCAACACTGTCCTGGGAACAGACAGGGCAGCTAGGAGACCTGCAGAACAGTCATAATTGATTGTTTACTCAGCACAGTCCATCCCCACAGACCCACTCCCCCCTACAATGCAGACATTAGTCATCTTACAACCCAAGGGGAGAGATATTTCAGCGACAAACACACAGAGAAGGGCCATTGCGTCCCTGCCGTCTATATGTAATTTACACGGAAATACTCAAAGGGGAAGGAAAGAGACTCCACGCAGTTTTGCAAAGGTCAAACAATAGGGCATCTGTACATTCTGGGTTTTTTCTTGAGATGCAACCCAAGAGCCATGGTGTAAAAGTAATTGCCCTTTAGAAAGGCAGATAATTTAAAGAGAGTCTTTGGAGAGATAACACATTGTTAGAACTTGGCCAGACTGAGTATTCCTGTTGTTGGCAAGTCAACAATGGGGTCCATTCTCCCATCTCCAGAAAACGTTGCCATGGGAACAGAATGAACTCCCCTGAGAGCTGGGGCTTTACTGGCAGGGAGAAGCGGGGCAGTCACTCACTGTTGGAACTGGAGTCCCAGGTGTTCGCCTGTGTCCGTGCTGAGGCAGCCAGCGCCTTGTCCATACCCGATCCCTTTGGGACCGTACCTGCGCCCGTAGCAGACCTTACAGTAGATCTCTGACTCGTGAGCGGCCACCGTGGTGCTGTCCAGCGCCTTCCTGCAGGCCACTGCCGGGGAAAGGAGGGCCAGGGAGTTAGGGCTGCAATTTTCCCCTCCTTCCCTGCACCACTAGTGCAAGGGCCCCCTTGCCAAGGACCAGAGGTTCCAGCACAAGGGGCCCCCCAAGCCGAGCATACAGCTTTGATTCCTGACCTGTGCCTCTGCCCTGAGACATAGATTTCCAAGACAGTCCTGTTTCACAGGTGAGGAAATGGGAGCACCGAGAAGGGAAGTACTGTTTTCAGCGGTGCCCAGCTAGAAAGAGGTGGCAACCAGGCCTGGAACCCAGTGTGTGGTCTCAGACCAACTAAGAATAGTTGTCCTTGAGCGTCTCACCCCGAATGACATCGGGAAGTGTGAGTGTTTATGTGTGGGGCTAAGCAGGGGGTGAGGCAGGGGAGGAACTTATTTTTTTCTTAATCACATCAGAATCAGCACTGAGCAGTTTCTCTATTTAAAGTGGACTCTGTTCAGGATTGGGAACTCATGTACACCTGTAGCTGATTCATGTCAATGTATGGCAAAACCAATACAGTATTGTAAAGCAAAATAAAGTAAAAATAAAAATTATAAATAAATAAATAAAATGGACTCTGAAGAGCACTGTGATATTCAGGGAGATAATTACTGCTGAGACTACTTTTGATCCAGTTATGCAGGGGACATAATGAAAGGGTAGACTTGCTCTTAGGCTTCTATTGACTCAAGTCACTGTAATCACCTAATATAAAGTATGGGTGATACTTTACATTAGTATAATTATTACATATATTATACATAGTGCATAAGACTGTTTTTCCAAAAAGAAGATCCATAGAAAATCTTCTATTAATTAAAATTTTCAATTGATAGAAAATTTTTTGTCAACTTGAATAAATATGTGTTTAAGGATGTAAATGAAGATGTCAAATACCCACTTCTAACATTTAATCATATAAATAAAAAATATATTGCTTTGGAGACATTAGCTTTTTTCTAATCTTACACAAATTCAGGAAACAAATTGCATCCAAATTATTTCTCTGCACCTTCACCTTCAACGTCTCCCTCTCAACAATGTCTTCCTGAGGCAGCTGACCCAGCTCCCCAGAGCAGCTCATACCCACGCCTGTCTGTATCTGAGAGGCAACCCTGTCTCCTTGAGCAGGAAGCTGTCACCTTGAAATCTGTGTCTCAACAAGAAGTACCTAATAACAATAATATTAGAGCAGCTTTAAAAGTATGCAGGATTTCCACAGCTTAATACCTTGCTGTATCACTTTGTAATGATGAGCCTTAAAGACTGTTTATGGTGATGCAGAGGCTCATAATAGTGAGGCCATATCCCCAGGAATAATAACACATGTGCATTCAATTTGTTTGCCTCCTTTTTAGAAAACCAGTTCCATTAAGTGACCTCTATAAGCAATCCAACGTTTAATGAGATTGTTTCAAGCTAATATGCCTTTCTCAAATGGTAATTTATTATTTTTTTAAAGTAAGTAATTGAATATGAGAGAGAGAGAAGATAACGGTGGTAGAAGAGGTGGGGTTGGCCAGAGGTCGGTGCTTATATGGCTGGAGAAACAGGCATATGGGAGTTCATTAAACAATTATGTCAATATTATGTGTGTTAAATTTTCTGATTAAAAAAGTTTCAATAAACTGAGAGACTCTCCTGTAGCATGAGACTTTATAAGGCTTTGAAGCCAAGGTGAACCCTTTTTGTGAGGAATAATTTTGGGGGGGAATGCCTTATATTTCAGCATATTAAGTATATACCTATCTCTGCCCTTCTTATCGCTGTTATTCCTAATCTCCAGAACAACTTGTTGAATATTTATTGATGTTAGAGACTGAGTTCTTTGAGGGAAAAACTGTTTTAATATCCCCAGAACACAGCGCAGAGCCTAGTCCTCTGTAAACATTTGTTGAGTGAATGACGGATTGATGCATGCATGCGTGCGTGAAGATCAGTGACTTGTCTGTGATTACACAGCAGTAAACTGCAGAGCCAGCCTCAGATCCCTTTGACCCTATTCCACCACTCATTCCCATCACTCCAGGACTTCCTGGGCCCTGTGTTGTCCTAAACAATCCTATAGCCACTCCCTGGCTTCTGACCAACTTTCACACCCAGGCACAGCAGAGTTGTGCTGTGCAATACCATAGCCACCTGGCCACCACATGAAGTAATAATGCGTGTATTGGTGACACGTTGAAATTATTATTTTTTATATGTTGGGTTGAATGTTTAAAAATTTTCACCTGTTTCTTTTTATGTTTTTAAAAATAGAGTTACTAGAAAAATTTTCTATATGTGGCTTGCATTATAGTTTTTTTGGATAGCGCTGATAAGGGAGGATTAAGATTTGTCTAGAAGTTTGGAGAACCCTGGCCACGGGACAAACTAAGGTAGACTTTGCCTCTATTTCCAGCAATTACAGAGTGACCTATGGACAGATCAGTCTTGTGATGAAACTATAGAAAAGCATGCTCCACTCCAGAACCCTTCTGTCCACCACTGCTGAAACCTGCTCAGATCCCTATCCCACCCGCAAGTTCTAAGGTTGAAAGGGATGTAAATGCTTACATCCCTTCTACACGGTCCATTCAACAGGGCATCTTTCTGCGTCCTGGGAAAGACAAGACACCTCTCACCATGGAAAGCATTGCTATCATTGCCTGCTCCCACTCAGATATCCAAGTTGACGAAAGGAGAATAAACGCCTAGAGAACTGGACTTCAGGTGAAGAACCCCAGCTTTCTTCTTATAACAACTTGTGTGTCAGGTATAACCATCTCTGTTTTATGAATGGGGAAATTGAGGCTCACCATGGTGAAATGACATACATGGGCACGCAGTTACATGGCAGGGTTCAGACTCAAACCCTGGTCATTTTAACTCCGATTCCAATGTTCTTTCCAGTATTTCTTATCCCTACTCTTTTAAAAGAACATTCGCTATTTTTGGATAGAAGTCAGAAGGTTATGGAATAAATCCTCTTGAGCAATGACTTCTGGATAATTTTGATGATAATGGTGAATCTGACGGATGTGTATGATGACTTAAAATTAACTACCCATCATTAAAACCTAAAACGTTGGTAAATTTGCCAGTCCAATCACAGCAGCATTTTCCCCTGTTCCTTGGTGAGAATTATGTTTGTTGTGGGAGGTACAGGATAATGGAAACTTCTGCAGCAGATAAAACATTAGTGTTACTGGAGGATGAAGGCGCTCTATCCCCTAACAGATGGAGCACAACCCTTGAAGTTCTGTGTGAAACAGTTTGAGGCAGCGTGATGCCCTGTGGCTGCTGGGTAAGACATGGGGGTGGATGGAGGACTAGGCGGGGAGAACGTCTGCCAGATGTCGAGTAAGATGAACCCTTAAGCCAGACCTACTGGAGGGAAGCAAAGAAGGTAAGTGCCCAAAACAGAACTGCTCTCCTAAAATGGGGAAAAGCTGCTAGGAGACTAGAAGGCAGTCGGGTTGAGGAGACTCGACTGGGATTTGAAGGTACAGACTCTGCTCTTGGCTCTGTTGCAGATGCCTGTGACCCAGGCTTAGAGATGAGAATGACTTGTCCAGAGTCACATGAGTTGGGCAGAGCCTGACTCCTGGGTGGACCACAGAGTTTTAAATGTCCCCCTAGTTTTGACATTTGTGGAAGTGTGTCCAGCAGGGGACGGTAAAGATTCCCCTTGTCAAGTTGATGGTGCCCCAAATTCTTCCCTTTCTGACCCTTTCAGAATCAGCCCCTGCTGTCCCCTCACCTGACACTGGTTTTTTCTTAGGAAAGGCCCATTGCAGCTGGCTTCAGTGACCGCTGGCCTGTGGGAGCAACCCATTGAGCCAAATCCACCCTGGCTGCAGATAAGTGATGGCTTCCTTTCTCTGCCAAGTCATACTTTGTAAATATCACCATGGGGTCAGGGTTTTTACCACTGGGAGCTTGTTCTGATTCTGAGCTGCAGGGAAACTGCCTCTGAGCCGGGCACGTGGTTGGAGAGCGGATGCTTAGGAGGGCACCGTCCCTTCTTTAGGCCATGCCCCAGCGTGGTAGTCCTAACAAGGTCCCAGGAGATGCTGATGCTGTGGGTCCCGGGGCCATCTGCTGAGAATGGCTGATACACAGTAACTGTGGCTAAGGGTGAGCTTTGGCGTGCCCTTGGCACGCTGAGGGACTGTCATGGTGTTCGCATCCAACTCACTGCAGTGGAAACAGGTCTTGTGGAAACTCCTTCCATTGCACTGGATTTCTTCCGCATGGTAGACGGTCTTCTCGCAGGCTCCGCATTTCGCTCCTCCACCCCAGTTTGGCATCTTGAAGACTCTCTGATCAAGGTCAAATCTAGCAGGATATAAAGCAAATACCCTCAGTTTAGGTGGCTTCCAGAGTGAACCAATCATGGTTGACATATACACACTACTGTATATAAAATAGGTAACTAATAAGGACAGGGAACACCACTCGATACACTGTAATGACCTGTATGGGACAAGAATCTTAAAAAGAGTGGATATATTTATAATGGATTCATTTTGCTGTGCTGCAGAAAGTAACACAACATTGTAAATCAACTATACTTCAATTAAAAAAAAAAATGAACCAATCCTTAGCAGCCCTGTGGTCTGCAGACCGGGATCAAGCCCCAGTTTGTTGGTGGTTCATCATTCATTCAGCAAATGGTTACTGTGTGTAAGTCAACGGATAAGCTCAGACACTCAGAGCAAGCTCCGAGCCAGTCACTTTGCCACTGTGGGTCTCAGTTTCCTCTTTTGTTAAAAATTAATAGTCCCTCTTCCTGTGTACCTCACAGGGTTCTCAGAAAGAATGGATTAACTGGTTTTGTGTATCTGAAATTGTATGCAAATATATTCAGTATTGTTATTTCCTTCCATCTAGGTGTTTTTTAAACTGTTCCATCAGAAGTGGGAATAACCTATGAAAACCGTATGTTATCTAGCTAAGTGTTTCTTGAGTCACCTCGGATCTTGCTAAGATGCAGATTCTGCTTTGGTTGATCTGAGAAGGGGAGGAAGTTCTGCATGTCTCAGACTCCAGGATAAGTGGATGCTGCTAGGAGTGAACCACCCTTTGGTTAGCAAAGCCTTCGCCAATCTTGCATGTGTGCTGAGTCACTTCAGTCATGTCTGACTCTGTGCAATCCCATGGACTGTAGCCTGCCAGGCTTCTCTGTCCACGGGATTCTCTAGGCAAGAAGACTGGAGTGGGTTGCCGTGCCCTCCTCCAGGGAATCTTCCCCACCCAGGCATCGAACCCACGTCTCTTAGGTCTCCTGCATTGGTTGCTGCTAAGTCACTCCAGTCGTGTCCGACTCTGTGCGACCCCAGAGATGGCAGCCCACCAGGTTCCCCCATCCCGGGGATTCTCCAGGCAAGAACGCTGGAGTGGGTTGCCATTTCCTTCTCCAATGGGTGAAAGTAGGCAGGGTCTTTACCACTAGTGCCACCTGGGAAGCCCTGAAAAAATATATATACATATGGAATATTTTAAAACTCTCTTCAGATTCATTTCATCTACACATTAATTCCTTTGTAAGAAATATCATTGCGCAGGCAATGAACTATGTTGTCACCACACTAGATTAGTGGTTTGGAAACCTACCTCCTGCCTTTAGGGCTGCTGGCAACTTGCCGTGTGCATGGAAATGAACTTCATAGGGTCTCTGTTTTCCCACCTGTGCTATGAAGAGAGTCCTTTTCTTTGCTGCTTCACAGTGTTGTTTAAAGGATGTACAGGAAGGTACTTAACACTGCTCTCAGGGACAGGTGTGATTCCAGGAGCCAGGTGATGTTCCTGTGAGTCTGCCCACATCCTTTAAGCACCTTCTGTTGCCAGGAGTTGCTGACAGCCAGCCCCAGGCCACCCTAGTCCCCTCACTAGAGAACTATGTTTCAGAGATACCAGGTTAGGAGAGACATCAAGAATTTTTTTTCTCTTTCATTCTGTGTCTGTGTGTAAGAATAAATCCAGTTTTCAATTTCCCCAGAGCAGAACTAAAATAAGCTATCAATGCTCAGTGAAATCTCTGAAATCCTGTCAGTCCCAGGGGCCTGAATTTTCTCTGGGATCCTTTGGTTTGTAAGAAGCCTGGTGTGTCATCTTGTCATTGGCACCAAGCATTCTCAGACCATTCCAAGTGGCTGCTTCGACTTTCTCCTTCCCTTCCAGGAAGCCAGTCACCTTCTTATAATAGTTGGCAATTAACACTAAGCCTCCTGGGTCACCTGGTATGGATTGTGTCTTCCAGCCTCATAACAGAGACAGGTTTTGCTAAGAAACAGAAGGTAGATAGCAAACAGATCATGGAACCCAATACTAGGACAAAAGGGAAATTCTCCATCTAAATGCTTTACAAGGAGCTTTCCTCGCTTCCAAAAATGGGTTAGGTTAGCCAGAAACATCCTACCCTTCCTCTCAGAGAAACAAGCTCTTCTTTTTATCCAATAAAATCTTAGAAAATATAACCACACCATGAGGCTTGTGGGATCTGAGTTCCCCAACCAAGGATTGAACCCTGGGCCCTTAGCAGTGAAAGCGCCAAGTCCTGACCACTGGGATGCATGCATGCTCAGTTGCTTCAGTCTTGCCCCACTCTCTGTGACCCCATGGACTGGTAGCCCTGCCAGGCTCCTCTCTCCATGGGATCCTCCAGGCAAGAATACTGGAGTGAGTTGCCTTGCCCTCCTCCAAGGATCTTCCTAACCTGGGGACTGAACCCACGTCTCCTTTGTCTCCTGCATTGCAGGTGGATTCTTTACCCACTGAGCCACCTGGGAAGCCCCCTAACCACTCCTCCAGGAAATTCCCCAAAAGGTTTTTTTAAAAAGGAAACCTTTAGTGCTATTTCTATAGTTCAGGTTGTTCAATATAGTGGCAAGAGTGATGGATTTTTAATTGAAAGGCTTGGGGTCAAATCTGCATTCATTCATTCATTTATTCAATCACCATGCGTTTACTACCACCTATCATGTGTCAATGTATCATGTGTCAATGTATCATGCGTCATGTATTGAGCTTCCCTAGTAACTCAGTTGGAGAAGGCGATGGCGCCCCACTCCAGTACTCTTGCCTGGAAAATCCCATGGACAGAGGAGCATGGTAGGCTACAGTCCATGGAGTTGCTAAGAGTCCGACAGGACTGAGCGACTTCACTTTCACTTTTCACTTTCATGCATTGGAGAAGGAAATAGCAACCCACTCCAGTGTTCTTGCCTGGAGAATCCCAGGGATGGGGGAGCCTGGTGGGCTGACGTTATTGGGATTGCACAGAGTTGGACATGACTGAAGCAACTTAGCAGCAGCAGCAATAACTCAGTTGGTAACAAATCCTCCTGCAATGCAGGAGACCCAGTTCAATTCCTGGGTTAGGAAGATCCTCTGGAGAAAGGGATAAGCCCCTCTTGGGCTTCCCTTGTGGCTCAGCTGCTAAAGAATCCGCCCACAATGCAGGAGACCTGGTTCGATCCCTGGGTTAGGATGATCCCTTGGAGAAGGGAAAGGCTACCCACTCCAGTATTTTGGTCTGGAGAAGTCCATGGGCTGCATAGTCCATGGGGTTGCAAAGAGTCAGACACGACTGAGCGACTTCACTTTCACCTTTCACTTTCTGTCATCTGTCAGACACTGCACTGATTTCTTGGTGAGGGAATAAAGGAGGAGAAAGCTTATAAAGATGGGTACTTTGTGTCCCATTCCCTAACCTTGAGAAGCCCACATTCTAGGAAGATATCTAGGAAGATAGGCAAGAACCAGAATACTCTGTACCAGAGAAGAGTCTTTTGGGATGAGTCGGACATGACTGAAGTGACTTAGCAGCAGCAGCAGCATGCAAATTTAAAGGAGGAAATGACTTACCCACTTACCTACATTTAGACTGGGGAAGAAAGCAGTGAGTTGTTAGAGGATCACAGAAAACCTCACATCTAAATGGGGATTGGAAGGTGAATAAGAGTTTACCAGACAGAGAAAAGGAAAAAGGACATTTCAGGCAGAGAAAAGAGCACACAGAAAGGTTTGGTGATCTTAAAACACCCTGAAAGAGTTCAAATTGTTCATATTTTACTTTCAGGGATAGAGCAGACTTTTAATATTGCAACCTCATGTATACACAAGATGAGGCATAAAAAGTAAACATTTGGGGGTGATATTTTAGCCAACTTCTTTTTCCAAGATCCATCCTTCTCTGACTAAAGATTATACATTTTTGGAAAAGGGTAAAATCATGTAATTTTGCTCATGTTCATTTTGATCCTGAGTTTCAACATAATATAAAATAGAGAAGAAATGTAATACATATCTAGAAATGTGATTTGTGAAATTAATGACATGAAAAATTTCAATGAAAACAACCCCAGGTCAAATTTCTCATTTCACATCTTCAATGGAGGTTTCATTGGCATGTTTTGCAATTTAATGGGAGACAGAGATGCCTCGTAGAGGGACTGTGTGTGTGTGTGTGCGTGAGTGTGTGTGTGTGTGTGTTCAGCAGTTGTCTACACATGGTACTTTTCAAAGTAAGTATAAGATTACAGATAATAGCTATTCACAAGGTAATGGAGCCTGCACAGGTTGTTTTTAAGTGATCATAAATATCTGACATACATTTTTCAAGACGCCAGGATACAAAATAGAAATCCATAAGCATTCAATTAAACAGGTGCTCAGGTCCACTTCTAAAGATGGAAGTGTAGCTATGGGGGCTTAACACAAGAGACATCTCTGATTTCTCCTTTGGATGCTCAAAGGCCAAACGGCAGTGTGCATTGTAAAGCAGCCTGAATGGGAAGACACAGGCTTTAATCTTAACCTTGCGGCCTTGAAAGTGGGTGAAAAATGTTATGTCCTGCACTTTCCTCACAGGATCCTTGTGAAGGTCATGGAAAGATGATTGAATTTAAAGCAGCACTGAGAAGCTATTCAATGGTAAGTCATTGCTCCTCACTTTATTTCAGGTTATTCAACCTGAATAACCATCTGCTAATTAAGTCACTATGATCTGAAAGAACCTTTAGGTCTTGGCTTACATACCTAACCTTCTCAGCCTCTCGCGTGGCTTTGGAATTCCTGTGTCTCAACATTCCCCGAGCCAGGCCTGGAGTGCAAGTTTACTCTGGCAAGGTCCAAGGGATGGGCCACTTGTTTATCAGCGTTGCCTGGCACAGGCAAGGGTCATTGAAGGTGGGACACCAAATATAGGCTTGCCCGTCACTCAGCCCCATTTGTCACCTGGATCAGAGTCTCCATCACATCACCTGGCGCCACGCTCTGGGCCAGTCCCAGAGATGGTCTTGTCTGTGAGTCAGGATTAAAACAGGAGACAGTCCGGGATTTAGGAGGATGAAAGAGAATGCCAGACCCTGCCATGTCAACTAGGGAGAGGGTGGACTCCAGACTGCTGAATACCCAGTTCCCAGTGAGAGCTACCTGGGTGGATTTCGTAATGAATAATGCTATGGAAGTGATTATACTGGGAATGCACTATTGTGGAGGCTGGAGAAGAGCGTAAACCAGAGGCAGGAGGCCAGAGTTCTAGTTCTGCCTGGCCTTTTCGAAGCTGTGTGATCTGGGAAAACCATGCAGGCTCTCTGAAATTCAGTGTCTGTCTCTAAAACAGGCATGATAGTCTCATCTATTTCACTATTTTGGGGAGGATGGTAGTTGTTTGAGTGAGTGAAATTGCAGAGTATTATAAAATGTGAAAGCTGATGAGTCCTGCAATAACTCTAAGTTGTCACATATCTATCTTAATTTTTAAAAATATTGCTATACTGTGTATTTTGGGCACATTCTTCCTAATTCAATACTTGCTTTTTCTTTTTTTAAACTACCAACTGTAGAGCTGAAAGGTGATACCTTAGGGCAAAAGTGGGTGGGGTAGATAAAATGGGGGCTCAGTGATTCTGTTTTTTCTTTATTAGGAGTCCATTAAAGAACCAGGGAAGGAACCTTAGGCCACGGGCTTTGAGCAGACATCGCCAGTGACAATGCTATTTTCATCTCAGTGTTGGTTGTTCTGTTAGAGGCCTGATTCCACATAGTGAGTTAAATTGTCTACACTGACTGAAGCAAAGATTTTGGATCATAGAAGCACATATCTGGAATCTAAGTGGTAATCAGTACTAATATAATCATGTTGTTGTTGAGTCCAGTTGTCTGGAGCCTGGCCCTTGGACCAGGCCCTGTGGCAAATCTCATTTAATCTTTACAGCCACTCTCCGAGACAGGTGCTTGTAACATTCACTTCAGAGTCAGAGACAAGGAATCTTAGGGAAATTACATTGCTCAGGTGGCTAGTGGTTCTGGCCATACTTGGCTAGTTTGTGTCACATGGCTAGGTTGGAACTTAGCTGGCTGTAACTCCAAAGCTGTGTTCTTCTGTTAACCTTAGCCACTATTTATTGTTTACTGAGTATCAGTTGCTTTATATATACTACTTTTAATACAACAGTCTTGTAGAGCAACTGTTGTGATTCCCATTTTGTAGATGAGAAAACTGAGGCACAGAAAGCTAAAGTGACTTGTCTGAGGTCCCATAGCTAGTAAGCAGCAGAACCACAATTCAAACCCCAGTTAAGCTGGTTCTGTGTCCCATGTCCCTGCTTATAACCCACTGGAGGGGTCCAGGGTCAGCAACTCCATTAACTGAACTTCACAGGTGATGGGAACTGGGGTCTTACCAACCTGTCATCTCTCCATGGGGCAGAGAGAGTACTCACTGGTGGGAGTAATGGGGCAATGGAATTCAATTCAGTAAAATAAAGGACTTTCCTAGAGTCAGTGCTCCTCACGCATGGAAAGGGCTCCTTCGGGACTGGAGAGTTCTTTCTCCCTCTTGACTTAGCTTGAGCTGGATGGCCAAGTGGCTGCAATGTAATGAAGCCCTTTCAAGGGTACTTCAAGCCCTGAGACAGATTTAGGGATCTGATTGGTGACTGGAACCTCACCTGGCAGAGAAGCTACCCAGAGGTATTTCCTCTTAAATACTGCCTCTTTAGTTTCTTCATCCAAGTAAAACAGATAATGTGGGAAAGCAAAGGCTTTGGAAAGAAACAAACCAGGGTGCAAGAATCACTATCTATTCAACTGTGGGCAAATTACTCAAAATCTTTGAGCTCAGTGTCATCATGTACATAACAAGAGGATGAGAAGGCTTTTCTTAGAAGGTTGTTTCTGGTTAAATAAGACAGCAGTAATAGCAAAGATACTATATATAAATGCTTACATATAGCGGGCGTTTAATAATTTTAGTTGCTTTCATTATTACTGTTAGTGTTTTTAATCTCCAGTTTTAAAATCCTTTTTCTTTTCTTTTTTAAAAATGTGTTTATTGGGCTGAGCCAGATCTTTGACCTTTGTTGCAGCATGCAAGATCTTTAGTTATGGCATATGGGATCTAGTTCCCCAGTCAGGGGTTGAACCTGGGCCCCCTGCATTGGGAACACAAGAGCCTTAGCCACTGGGCCACCAGGAAAGACCCCAAAATACGTTTTCTTAAATAAATCTTTCCCACTCCTTCTCCACGGCTCTTCTGTTCAGACTGTGAACCCACTCTGTTTTTCAGCCTTCAGAGTGTGCTGTACCCAAGAAAGATGAAGCCTCCTTGGGGGCAGGGGGACAGGGGGTCATGAAGCCTGGCACCAGGGACAGCACACTGGCAGGGTCCTGAGCCTGTGCCCTGGGTCAGCCACTTCCCCACTTTGGCAGTTCTGGTGCCTAATACCCGCTGACCTTGCTGGTGCTCTGCACTTGGAAGGGAAGCAGTGAACCCAAACAGAGGCCCTGTGGCCCAGGGAGACCGTGGCTCCCCCTGGGGCGGACACTCAAGGTCAGCCGCTTCCTACTAAGCTTCTGAGGAGATACATGAAGGTCCCCTTCCAGAGGCCCTTTCCCAAAGCCTGGGGAGCATAGATCACTTAATCCCAGTACAAAAATAAACCCAGCTCTTTTAAAATTCAGACAGAGTAGACACACCTGCCCCTCAAACTAAGGCTGTAGCTCACGGGTCATATTCTATCTTTTCTGAAATCGTCTCTGAGGATGTGGCCGACTGTTACTCTCAGAAACTCACTCGGCTCTCTTGACCTTTATAATTTGTTTTTAAAGACCATGTTGCACCCTAGGGTGCATCCTGATTCAGCCACTTCCTAGCCACGTGACCCTGAGTGATTACTTTGCTTCTCTGAAGTTTCGTTACTCGCTGTGAAGAATGACGTCTTGCACCACTTTTGGTGACTTTTGGCTAACTGCGCTGCACGCCTGCACAGGGCAGTAAACAACGGACAAATCATGACCCCTTTCCCATGATGAGGTCACCGGTCAGGCTCAGAGAAGCTTCTGTCTTCTTTGGGCCCAATAATAAGACAATGATTGTCTCTTCTCCCGCTTTCCTTCACTGCAGTGAGTAACTGCGATTCTTCACAGTTGAAGGCATGCCATTTCTCTTTGGCTGTGAGGTCCAGCTCTTGGATATAGTACTCCCGAAAATCTGAGCGGCACACTTATAATTGGAAGTCTGCCTGCCTCAGGAGTTCTATTTCCCGTGTGTTATATTCCTTGTCTGTGTCCTTCCTCTTATAAAACAGGTTAATCATCTAACTCCTGATCAGCTTGTTATTTGCTCCAACCTCTACCATCGCACTTGTAGTGGCTCAGATGGTAAAGAATCTGCCTGCATATGCAGGAAACCTGGGTTCGATTCCTGGGATGGGAAGATCCCCTGTAGAAGGGAACGGGAACACACTCCAGTATTCTTTCTTGGACAGAGGAGCCTGGCAGACTACAGTCCATGGGGTCACGAAGAGTCGGACACTACTGAGCATCTAACACACTTGTACTTAGCAGGAAATCCTCTCGCAGCCCATGGGGTGTGGCCCTGTGCCTTTTCTCCAAGGCCTGAACTATTGGTACAGTTTTACTAAGCTTACAGACTACTTTCTCATACTTTATTCCATTTGTTTCTAACAAATGCCCTTGGGATAGGTGGCCTAACTTTAATTTTTACTGTTCAGAAATGGAAACTCAGGGAAGTGATATTCAAAGCTAGAATTTGAACTGCCTCTATGGCTGAGGCTCTTCATTTGCTACTATTTCCTTTTTCAAGTTTGAAGAATTTCTTTCTTTTTTTTTTAAACATGAACTTTTTTTTCTTTTTTTGGCTGCACTGGGTCTTTGCAGCACACAGGCTGGCACAAAGTTTTAGTTGCCCTACAGCAGGCATGTGGAATCTTAGATCCCCAGTCAGAGATCAAAGCCACATTCCCTGCACTGGAAAGCAAATTCTTAACCACTGGATCACCAAGGAAGTCCCCCAGGATTTCTGAATTTGTATTTTCCCAAGAGTCTGTCTCCCCGTCTTCCAGGAGGACTGTAGCAATTTGCCTGTTGAAAGATCCTGCTCACTCTTTCCTTCTCCTTCTCTGCCCCCAATCTCCTACCTCCTCCATCTCCAGTGGATGGCTTGTGTGGGGGGCTGCAGAGCACCTGTCTGCCCGTTTGAGAGGGTTCTGAGCCTGGGGGTCACCTGTACCCCTACCAATAGGCAGGGCTTCTTTTAAGGACTGAATTGTTCAGAATGGAACCGAAGTCAAGCCAGAAGAATCTCTGACATTTTCTGGGTCATATAGAAGTTTTACATACATTGCAATGAACTGAATGTACCCAGCGTTGCAGTTCAATCCCCAAAATATTATAAACTGAGGACACAGGTTTTCCCCATTTTCCTGCCCTTTTTGTATTGATGCCCACCCTTCCTTGCATTCAGGAGACAGTCAGTATAAGCTCATCAATGGCAATGAACTGTAAACTGTACTGCAGAGACAGGGGTCCTCAGACCTGTTTGCCAACCCTCCCTTCTTGAGTCACCACCTTGGCTCAGTGAAGGGAACAGGAATTAGAGGCGGTGGCTCTGATCCTTGGACAGCATTTTCACTCATTTCTCACTCTCAGTCACACTCATGCCTGTCATTCACTGGGATGTAACAGCAACAGTAACAACAGAATCCTGTACTGAAATCTAGGGGAAACAATGGGAATCACCCCTCAAGCCCCAGCTGGGAATGGTCTTCCCAGCAAACAGAACTTTTAATTGATTTTCGACACAGACATGTCTTTTTGGGGGGCTTGTTTTGATTAGTTTCAAATGCTTAAGAGCAAGCCTATTGCTGAACATCCTTGGGATATAAAATCTGTTTTAAATCAATGACTTTCAAGTTTTACCAAAGTGCAAGACAGGATAAGGTGAACTGTAGAAGTCTGAGTCACTCACTCACACCTTTTGAAAAAGAACAGATCCTTGTATTTTAAGCATTGGAAAGGTGGCTTCTGCTGTATCGTGTCTATTGTAACCACGTTGCGCAGGGCTTTACAATGTAGGAAAATGTCACCACATCCATACTGATCCTGGGAGGGGAGACCAAGACCCTGAGGGCAGGGACTTTCTCAAAGTCACATGTCATTCGTTATGTGATCCTAGGACTAGAATGAACACCTTTTGACTAAGACAATAAGAAACATTATTCCATCAAAATAGTTTTAGACCAAAAATGATTCCTTACTCATTCTCTGGGAGCTTTCCTTGCACCCTCGAATGCTAATCACCCTTTGAGGAGTGTTCTAGTCTACCCCAGAATCGAGCATAACTTGACCCTCCTCACATGGAACCAAAGTGGCTGGTGGCGCTTGAAAGAAATACACGCTTGCTCTATGAAGCACACCCTTACTCTACGGACCCTTCGTAGTCCCAGTGCGCCCCCAGGCCAGCTCACCCCCAGGCCTGATGCCCTTCGCTCCACTCACCTGTCTGTGTGATCTCTGTCGGCTCAGCTGCATAAGGGGGCTCACGTCCTCTTTAAATACATGAGGGCCGTCACCAGCCTTGGCCCTCAGTTCAGGGAAGGGGAGGGAGGCTGAGGGGAGGGGGTGAATGAGACATGAGTAACACAACTGCTATCAGAGGCCGAAAATAGCTTGTGACCAAAGCCCTGAGTGTCGTTCCCCCCACACCAGCTGCGAGGCCCCTGCAGAACCATATCGCCTGGGTTTTGTTGTATTTGCCAATAGCCTTTGGCATACAGGGATCAATTTGTGGAGTGTGCATTTCTGATCAAATGCTGGGAACAGGAACAAAAGCAAGAAAGGATTTTACACCTAAAATCAATTTTCCAGGCTCCCACTCTCCTGACCTTCCTGGAAATCAATGCAAAGTACCTGCACATGAATCATGAACCATATCTGGGCGCCCTCTGGAACTCGAAGACACAGGTCACTGTTCTTGTGAAGGAAACTCAGAGCTAAAAATAAGAGTGATGGGTGTCTGGAATAATACTTAGATGATCTCTTCAAAGCAGCTTGGGAAAATAAAGTCAGCTTAATCATTCAAGTCACGTCACTTCATGGCCTGCTATCCTATGAGGAAAAGTTTTCTCTCCAAAGTTTTTAGTTACTTTGTTATCTTTTTCAACTTAAGAATTTAACATGGCTGTGCATCCTATTTAAGGTAAGTCTTGACAAGTCTCTATAAACCCACAATTTTTTTGGAGGTCTGATTTCTCGCTGCCTGAAGAGCGCATATGTTTTGATCAAGCATCAAGGACTGAATGAATGATAGAATTTGATAGCTGACAAGAAGTTCAGAGGTTTAATAGACAAATTGCTTTCCTTTTTATAAATTTTATATATATATTATATATACATGTATTTATTTGGCTGCGCCAGGTCTTAGTTGCAGCATATGGGATCTAGTTCCTTGTCCAGGGGTTGAACCTGGGCATCCTGCATTGGGAGCACAAAGTGTTAGCCAGTTTGACGACCAGGGAAGTCCCAGTAGACCAAGTCTTTATGCTATGGCTAAAGAAACAGACGCCTAACTTGTTCAAGGCCAGACCATGAGGTCTGGCCATGAGATCAAGGCCAGATCTAGGGCTTCAGTTCAGTTCAGTCACTCAGTCATGTCTGACTCTACGACCCCATGGACTGCAGCATGCCAGGCTTCCCTGTGCATCACCAATTCCTGGAGTTTACTCAAACTCATGTCCATTGAGTTGGTGATGCCATCTAACCATTTCATCCTCTGTTGTCCCCTTCTCCTCCCGCCTTCAATCTTTCCCAGCATCAGGGTCTTTTCAAATGAGTCAGCTCTTGGCATCAGGTGGCCAAAGTACTGGAGTCTCAGCTTCAGTATCAGTCCTTCCAATGAATATTCAGGACTGATTTCCTTTAGGATGGACTGGCTGGGTCTCCTTGCAGTCCAGGGGACTCTCAAGAGTCTTCTCCAACACCACAGTTCAAAAGCATTAGTTCTTCAGGGCTCAGCTTTCTTTATAGTCCAACTCTCACATCCATACATGACTACTGGAAAAACCATAACCTTGACTAGACGGACCTTTGTTGGCAAAGTAACGTCTCTGCTTTTAATACGCTGTCTATGTTGGTCATAACTTTCCTTCCAAGGAGTAAGCGTCTTTTAATTTCGTGGCTGCAATCACCATCTGCAGTGATTTTGGAGCCCCCCAAAATAAAGTCTGACAGTGTTTCCACTGTTTCCCCATCTATTTGCCATGAAGTGATGGGACCAGATGCCATGATCTTTGTTTTCTGAATGTTGAGCTTTAAGGCAACTTTTTCACTCTCCTCTTTCACTTTCTTCAAGAGGCTCTTTAGTTCTTCTTCACTTTCTGCCATAAGGGTGGTATCATCTGCATATCTGAGGTTATTGATATTTCTGCTGGCAATCTTGATTCCAGCTGTGCTTCCTCCAGCCCAGCGTTTCTCCTGATGTACTCTGCATTTAAGTTCAATAAGCAGGGTGACAATAGACAGCCTTGACGTACTTTTTGCCCGATTTGGAACAAGTCTGTTGTTACATGTCCAGTTCTAACTGTTGCTTCCTGACCTGCATACAGATTTCTCAAGAGGCAGGTCTGGTATTCCCATCTCTTTCAGAATTTTCCACAGTTTATTGTGATCCACACAGTCAAAGGCTTTGGGATAGTCAATAAAGCAGAAATAGATGTTTTTCTGGAACTCTCTTGCTTTTTCTATGATGTGGCAGATGTTGGCAATTTGATCTCTGGCTCCTCTGCCTTTTCTAAAACCAGCTTGAACACCTGGAAGTTCATGGCTCATGTATTGTTGAAGCCTGGCTTGGAGAATTTTGAGCATTACTTTACTAGTGTGTGAGATGAGTGCAGTTGTGCATTCTTTTCCAGTCCTGTGGCCTGCTGAGTTTTCCAAATTTGCTGGCATATTGAGTGCAGCACTTTCACAGCATCATCTTTCAGGATTTGAAATAGCTCAACTAGAATTCCATCACCTCCACTAGCTTTGATCATAGTGACCCTTTGTAAGGCCCACTTGACTTCATATTCCAGGATGTCTGGCTCTAGGTGAGTGATCACACCATTGTGCTTATCTGGGTCATGAAGATCTTTTTTGTACAGTTCTTCTGTGTATCCAGGACTTGACAGGTCCTAGATCAAAATTCAAGTTATCTGTTTCTTAAGGAAAGGTACTTTCCACTGGTGTTGATCTGGATGTTGAGATTAGGTGTGGGTAATACCCAACCAAGAGTTGTGTGAAATCCAGCCCTCCAAATCAGTTGTATTAGCTTGTTAATTACATGACCCAAAGCTGTTGGTTAACTGATGGAATACTTCACTGTAAAGAAGCTTGCAATAATTTCACAAATATGAATATAGCAAAACCCAATATGAGATTTTCCTAGTCTGTGTTTTCATACAAAAATGTATTTGTTATTGAAATGGTAAGTACTCTAGGATGTTCAAGTTAGAAGGAACTTAGAAGTCATCTAGGGAAAGCAGCTTCTAGACTTTGGTGTGTCTTTTTTAGAATTATAATACTATTTTCTATAAATAGTGTTAAATGGGACACAAATATAGTGAGTGAGTGAGTGAGTGAAAGTCACTCAGCCATGTCCAACTCTTTGCAACCCCATGGTCTATATAGATCATGGAATTCTCTAGGCCAGAATACTGGAGTGAGTAGCCTTTCCCTTCTCCAGGGGATCTTCCCAACCCAGGAATCGAACCCTGTCTCCCACACTGCAGGCAGATTCTTTAGCAGCTGAGCCACAGGGAAGCCCAAGAATACTGGAGTGGGTAGCCTATCCCTTCTCCAGGGGATCTTCCTGACCCAGGGATTGAACCAGGGCCAGCACTGCAGGCAGATTTTTTACCAACTGAGCTATCAGGGAAGCCCCAGTGGGACATAAATATATAAATCAAATAAAATAGGAACTTCACTACTTGAAAAACATAGGTGATCTACTTACATAGCCTTTCTCTGAACCTTCAAAGCAGCTTCTAATATATTTCTTTGAGACAAAATTTGAAAGTCACAAATGTAGCCCACAACTTTCATTTTATCAGTCCAGATATTAAGGCCTAAAGAAGAGATTTAGTTTGCTCAAGAGGAAATGCAATGTGTATAGTAGAGTAATTTCTGGAGCCAGAAAATCTAGGTTTGACTCTAATGTTTCTGATCTTAAAAAAAAAGTCTTCTAATGACACAAGTAACACAAGAATGTATATTTGTTGTGAAAGACTAAATGATAAAAATGTACTTGGGGTAAATAGTAAAAGTGCCCTCCCAGAACTTCCCTGGTTGGGGCACAGATTCTATCTCTGGTCCAGGAACTAAGATCCCACAAGCTGTATTTGTGGTACAAAGGCCAGGAATGTGCCCTCCCACAATCCTACTCTCTTTCCCAGAGTTAACCCATGACAATATTTTGGGTTTTACACATAATTGAACAGGTCTCTGTTTTAGTTTGCTAGAACTGCTGTAACAAACATACACTGGGTAGCTTAAACAACAGAAATTAATTTTCTCACAATCCTGGAGCTAGAAGTCCAAGATCAAGGTGTCAGTAGGGCTGGTTTCTTCTGAGGCCTTTCCGCTTGGCTTGTTGACGGCCATCTTTCTCACATGTTTGCAGATGGTCTTCCCCTTGTATGTCTGTGTTCTAATCTCTTTTTAAAAGGATACCAGTCATATTGGACTTAGGGCCCAGTCATAGGACCTCATTTTACTTTTAAAGGCCTTGTCTTCAAATATAGTCTCATTCTGAGGTTCCAGGGGTTAGGTCTTCGACAGAAATTTGGGAGGAACAACTCAGCCCATAACAGTCTCAATTTTGCCTATACCTGAATGCTAGCTCAGCAGTCTCCAGAGTTGTATTGTCCAATACAATAGCCAATAGTCACCTGCAGCTGAGTTGAAATTATTTAAAATTAAACAAAACGAAAAATTCAGTTCCTCAGTCACAGTAGCCATAGTCTAAGCACTTACTGCCCACATGTGGCTCCTGCCTACACCTTGAACAGTGGAGCTATAGCGTGTTTCCATCAGTGCAGAAGTTCTGTTTACTAGCACTGCTCTAGAGTTTCTTCATCTGAAAAATGAAGCAAATACCTTTTGGATTCTACAAGGACTACATAATATTAAGCATGCGTTGGGCACATGGCAGGGTGTCCAATCAATGCTAGCTGAGTGACTCAACAGTGAGTAAATAGTAATACAAGGATCAACCTACTGTTCCCGCCCCATTGTTTGCCGAGAATAGTCATAAATGACTCACTTGTGAAACGCAGAACACAAAGAACATTAGGCAAGAGAGTGAGACAGGGCGATGATTTTGAATGCATGCCTGAATACACTGTCTTTATACCTAAATCAGAATAAGCTGTATTTTATTTAATTCTCTCAATGACTTTGTAAAGAAGATATTTCTATACCCATTACTATACCCATGAGTGAGGAATGAAATAAATACAGCCTTGAAAGCTACTAAGTAACTCCCTCAAGGCCACACAGCAGAGTCAACAGTGAGTCAGTGCCAATATCAGGACTAGAATCACTGTTTCCTCTTTTCCCTTCTCCTAGGATAACCAAAAACTGAGTAGTCGCTGGGAAACACAGATCTCTAAGGAGACAGGAAATTCAAACCCAGACTGAATTTCAAATCCCTTCTACAATGTTGGTTCCCAGATTCATTGAATCATTGCCCCCTCAGTAAACATTTTTGTTTATAGGCTTACACACACGTATATATGTACATATATATGTAAATTATGGATGTATTACCGTAATATGCAATATAAAACATACTCCATGAAAAAGTGTTAATCAGTCAGTAATGTCCTACTCTTTGAGACCCAATGGACTGTGGCCCACCAGGCTCCTCTGTTCATGGAATTCACAAGGCAAGCATGCTGGAGTGGGTGGCCATTCCTGGTCTTCCCGATCCAGGGATCAAACCCAAGTCTCTTACACTGCAGGCGGATTCTTTACCTTCTGAGCCACTGAGGAAGTCCCAACATATTACTGTCGTGTATACTATAAAACACACTCCATACCATGCACTAAAAAACATAAAAATAAATGTTCTAATTCTTCTTCTCACGCTCTAGTATTTCACATACTGTCTAGGATGCTGGCCTCCCTTCCGCTTTGGAAACCACTGTTCTAAACCATGTCAGACACAGAGAAATACGCAGGAGAACGTATAGGCCTGGGAATCTTAGCTTCCATCCGCTCCTCCAAAGCACTCTGAAAAGAAACATAATTGGACTATAATGTATTCAACATCAGCCACATTCTTAGAGTAAATAGGGCTTTTCACTATCTCTCTCTGCACCAGTGGTCTGACATTTGTCATTGGCTCTTATTTCCAAGAGAGAGTTAATTTAAAACTGCCATTCAAAGCTTGCCCCTGGCCATGTGGTTCTTTCACGAAAGGCAGAGAAATGGGCAAAGCAACAGGTAAGGGCACCAAGATGGTTCCTTTTTCCCAAGATATATGTATATATAGTCATCCTCACTACAATGAAGTGAGACTTGGAGAAACAAATCATTTATGTACTTGCATCATTCAGATATTTTTTTTTTTACTGGCCTCTTTGTTCTTATGGCCATCCATCACTGCTGATTGTAGTGATGACAGGGTTCCTTACATAATGCTTTTAGCTTAAAGGCATTACTGAGTGTTTGATTCTCTCTCAGATGTGGTTCTCCTCTCTCTGTCCCTTTCTCTGTTTCTCAAGCAATGGGAGGGTATAGATAGGTGTTATTATTCCCTTTCCTCTTTTTTAAAATGTTTATTTTTATTTATTATTTGTCTGTGCTGTGTTTTAGTCGGGGCACGCAGGATTTTTGATCTTTGTGGCGGCCTGCGAAGTCTTAGTTGCATCATGTGGAATCTAGTTCCGTGCCCAGGGATTGAACCTGGGCCCCTGCGTTGGGAGTGAGGAGTCTTAACCACTGGATCACCAGGGAAGTGCCTATTATTCCCTTTTTTTTTTTTTTTTTTTTTTTACAGATGAGTAACCTGGTTTGAGAGGTGAAGTAAAGCCAGTAAATGGTAAAGTGAGAACCTGCTCCAGGTTCTCTGCCTTGGACCAATGCCCTGAGGGAAGTTTCAGCTGATCTGATCGCGCTTTGTGGTTGGGAGAGAGGACAGTGCAGGGGCGGGACCCTGCAGGTCAGAGCAACCCTGCTGCCAAAGCACCAACTCAACTTCGTCTTGCCCTGAGAGACTAGAAGGGCTTAATCTGCATCAATGGTCCCCGGGGTTCAGTAGAGGCTATTTTTGTATTCACTGTTCAGCCAGGACAAAGCCTCTAGGAGGAGCCCGAAGCAGTGCAAACCCTTAGGTGGGTCTCACAGGGCCAGCAAATTGACAAATGCAGATTAACACATGGAGGTTCAGAAGAGGATCAGTGGGGTCATTTTAAGAGTGACTGCTGTGGCCTGAGTGGCGTCTCTCACTGCTCGCATGTATCAACAATTTGTTCTTGCTGTTGTGTTGCTAAGTCATGTCTGACACTTTTGTGACCTAATGGACTGTAGCCCACCCAGGCTCCTCTGTCCATGGAATTCTCCAGGCAAGAATACTGGAGTGGGTTACCATTTCCTTCTCCAGGGGATCTTCCTGACCCAGGGATCAAACCTGCATCTCTAGCATTGTAGGCAGATTCTTTACCACTGAGCCAGCAGCAAAGCCCTTGTATAAACTATAGAAATGCTTTTGAATCCAGTCTTTCTTTTTATCCCCGCTTCTCTTACTGCCTTAGCTCAGATGTCTTGCCTAACTTTTTTGTTTGTTTGTTTTAGGAAGCTTCCTGCTCAGTTTTCCCCACCTCTCTTCCATCTCTCACGCTGCTACAAGAATGTCTGTTTTTGGAAACACAGATCTGAGGATGGCAGCTTCCCACTTAGAGACCCCCGCCCCCATTAACACCCCATTAGTATGCAGTCATATTAAAAACTTTGACATAGCATTTCAGTTTCATCTTCTAGCCACGGATTAACATTCCAACCTTTTCTCCCACCATCCTACTTTCCTTTACCCTATCTTCCAGCCTCTCCAGGCTAATCACTCTTCTCCAAAAATAGCCAGCCCTCTATCTTGCCTCTCTGCTCTGCTCACACTCCAACCTCTGCCTGGAATGTCCTCCCCTCCTTACCTACCCCCTCGGGTGGAATCCTCCTTGGCCTTCCATGAGCAGCTCAAATGCCACCTCTTCAGTGCAGGCCTCCTCCCTGCCCCTTTCCAGGTGGGATATGCCGCTCTCTGTGCTGGCCCCCAAACACTCCTTTTGCATGCCTCTTTCAGGGAATTTTGGCTGGTTTGTCATATGTCATTTTGGCTCATGATATGGTGAACTCCTTAGGGGGACAGAGAGCATCATATTTATCTTTGTGTCCTCTGTGTTGGCACCTGCAGGCATTCGAACATTTTTGGTTTAATTTATTCATCTAACTGAGTGGTTTTGAGAAGTCTTAAAAGGGCGAAATTCCTTCCAGATCTTAGATAAACAGCAAAGGAGACAGCACAAAATCAGCAAGAAGAAATGCCTTATTTAAGCACGTAGCCGCTCCATACAGCCTGAAGTGGAAATAGCACCAGGTTGGAATGGACAGAAGTGGATTTCTAGTCTTACCTCTGCCATGAACTGAGCTGTGTGCCCTTTGGCAAGTCAGTCCCCCTTTCAGATTTCTTTATTTACAAAATGTTCATGCTGGGAATTCCCTGGCAATTCAGTGGTTGAGTCTCCATGCTTTCATTATTGGGGGGCAAGTGTTCAATCCCTGGTCGGGGCGCTAGGATCCTGAAAGTTGCACAGCACAGCCAACAGTTCATGCTGGACAAAATGACTTTTAAGGTGTCTTCTAATTCTAAAATTTGAACATTCTTATTTTTTAGTTAAGGAAAGTAAGTCTTTATTTCCTTTTGTGTGTGATGGTCCCTTAGCAACAAGAGCAGACATTCTATATTGTCATAGAAGCACCTTTCTCCTACTGTGGCCCTATTACATAAAATGTGTGTATTAGAGATAGTACCAAATATTTTATGAAGCAAGAGTTCTTGATATAGGGTAAAAAGAAAAAAAGCAGAATTAACTGACAAAAAAACTCCTTACTGACAAAATGTTAGGGCTTTGGTCCTTTAAAGTTGAAAGGCCATGCATAGCCAAGAAAAAGACCTCAGAAAGATTAACTGATCTGATGGGTTCAAAAAGATGGAGGAGAGAATAAAGTAGTCGGGTCATACACGAAGATGGTTTGGAGGAGAAGGAGAAGATGCTTGGAGGTGGGGTTTTAACTCAAGTCTTTGGGGAAGGCAGTCTACAGTATGGCACAGAGGCAAAGAGAATAGGAAATCCTCAAGGTGGTGAGTGAAGTGATGTCACTGGAACCGGTTAGGCACTGTGACAATTTCCTTTTGTGTACAGGAAACTTGAAAGTCCTCTAATATTCTGAAATGCTATTTTTTTTTAAAACTGGGTTTATTTCTTAGAGGAATTTTAGGTTCATGGTAATGTTGTGTGAAATGTACAGAGAATTTCATATACACACCCAACCTCTTCCAGTATGTGTCCTGCACAGAGGGGTGCAGTTGACTGAATCAATGGACCTGCACTACACATCATTAGCATCCTAACTCCATAGTTTTACATTAGGGTTCACTCTTGGTGTTTTATAATCTATGAGTTTTGACAAATGTATAAGGACATGTTCCCACAGTCATATTTTCATACAGAATAGTTTTGATGTCCTATAAATTCTGTCTGCTGTCTATTCAACCTCTTTCACCCACTAACCTCTGGAACTTTTTATTGCCTCCATAGTTTTGCCTTTTCTGGAACGTCATGTGGTTGGAATCACATAGTATGTAGCCTTTTCTGATTGGATTCTTTTACTTCATAATATGCATTTAAGCTTCCTTCATGTCTTTTCATGGCTTGATAGCTCCTTTTTTTTTTTTAGCATTGAGTATTATTCCATTGTCTGGGTGTACCACAGTTTATTAGCCATTCTTCCACTGAAGGACATCTTGAGTGTGTCAAAGTCTTGGCAGTTATGAGTAAAACTGCTATAAACATCCATGTGCAGGTTTTTAAAGTCTTCAGTTCTTTTGGGTACATACTAAGGAGTGCAATTGCTGAAGCATATGGTAAAAATGCATTTAATTTTATAAGAAACTGCCAAACCATCTTCCAAAATGGCTGTATTATTTTGCATTCCCACCAGCAATTAATGAGAGTTCTTGTTGTTCTATATCCTTGTCAGCATTTGGTGTTGTCAGTTTTCTGGATTTTGGCCATTCTAAAAGGTGTATTGTATTGATTTTCAGTTCCCTAATGACATATGACATTGGGCATCTTTTCATATATTTATTTGCCATTTGCATGTCTTTATGGTGAGGTGTCTGTTCAGGGCTTTTGCCCATCTTTTATCTGGGTTGCTCATTTTCTTACTGTTAAGTTTTAAGAGTTCTTTGTATATTTTGGATAACAGTCCTTTATCAGATATGTCTTTTGCAAATGTTTTCTTCCATCTGTGACTTGTATCCTTATTCTGTTTTTGGTGTCTTCTGTGGCTCCAGTCCCATCTTTAATAGATCCATTCAAGCAAAATTCTACTTTTAAATTGTTTAGCAGAAATCCTTTTTATCCAGAAATTTCTTTCTAACCTATAGAAATAGACTATTTTTATTTGTATTTCCTTGATTTAGGAGTTATAAATAGAAGTTGTGAAAATGATCTGTCATCAGATTTGAGTTATAACTTGCAGGGTGTGTTTCAAAGATCCATTGAGGGGATGACTTAGGGCTGGGAGACTTCAACCCAATTCTTTTTCCAGAAGATTGTATTTATTTATGTTTAATTGATTGATGGATGATTGCTTTGCAATATTGGTTTGATTTCTATCACACATTAACATGAATTAGCAATAAGTGTACATATGTCCCCTCCCTCCCACCTCCTACACTTTCTCGCATCTCTAGGTTATTACAGAGCCCTGGTTTCAGTTCAGTTCAGTTCAGTCGCTCAGTTGTGTCTGACTCTTTGTGACGCCATGGACTGCAGCACGCCAGGCCTCCCTGTCCATCACCAACTCCCGGAGTCCACCCAAACCCATGTCCATTGAGTCAGTGATGCCATCCAGCCATCTCATCCTCTGTCGTCCACTTCTCTGCCTGCCCTCAATCTTTCTCAGCATCAGGGTCTTTTCAAATGAGTCAGCTCTTCGCATCAAGTGGCCAAAGTGCTGGAGTTTCAGCCTCAGCATCGGAGCCTTGGTCTGAGCTCCCTGAGTCATACAGCGAACTTCCAGTGGCTGTCTATTTCACCTGTATCAGTGCGTCTGCTTCCATGCCACTCTGTCCATTCATCTCACCCTCTCCTCCCCCTCTCCCGCCCTGGTCCATAACCCTGTTCTCTATATTTGCATCTCCATTGCTGCCCTGAGAATAGGTTTATCAGTACCATCCTTCTAGATTCCATCTATGTGTGTTAATGTGCGATATTTGTTTTTCTCTTTCTGACTTACTCCACTCTGTATAATAGGCTCTAGGTTCATCCACCTCATTAGAACTGATTCAAATGTGTTCCTTTTTATGGCTGAGCAATATTCCATTGTATATACGTACCACAGCTTCTTTATCCATTCATCTGTCAACGGACATCTAGGTTGCTTCCATGTCCCAGCTACTGTAGATAATGCTGCAATGAACATTGGAGTACATGTGTCTTTTTCAGTTTTGGCTTCCTCAGAATATATGCCGAAGAGTGGGATTGCTGGGTCTTACCGTGGTGTTATGCCTAGTTTTTTAAGGACTATCCATACTGTCTTACATACTGGCTGTATCAATTTACATTCTCACCAGCAGTGCGAGAGGGTTCCCTTTTCTCCACACCCTCTCCAGCACTTGTTGTTTGTGGATTTTTTGATGATGGCCATTCTGACCAGTGTGAGGTGATATCTCATTGTAGTTTTGATTTGCATTTCTCTAATAATGAGTGATGTTGAGCATCTTTTCATGTATTTGTTAGCCATCTGTATGTCTTCTTTGGAGAAATGTCTATTTAGGTCTCTTGCTCAATTTTTTGACTGGGTTGTTTATTTTTCTGGTAATGAGTTGTATGAGGTGCTTGTGTATTTTGGGAATTAATCCTTTGTCAGTTGTTTTATTTGTTATTATTTTCTCCCATTCTGAGAGTTGTCTTTTCACCTTGTTTATAGTTTCTTTTGCTGTGCAAAAGCTTTTACGTTTAATTAGGTTACACTTGTTTATTTTTGTTTTTATTCCCATTATTCTAGGAGGTGGGACATCACTGACTCAAAGGACATGAGTTAGAATAAACTCCGGGAGTTGGTGATGGACAGGGAAGCTGGGTGTGCTGCAGTCCAGGGGGTTGCAAAAAGTTGGACATGACTGAGCAACTGAACTGAACTGAACTGTTTATTTTTGTTTTTATTTCCATGAGTCTAGGAGGTGGGTCATAAAGGATCTTGCTATGATTTATGTCGTACGGTGTTCTGTCCATGTTCTCTTCTAAGGATCTTATGGTTTCTGGTCTTACGTTTAGGTCTGTAATCCATTTTGAGCTTATCTTTGTGTATGGTGTCAGGAAGTGCTCTAATTTCACTCTTTCACGCTTGGTTGTCCAGCTCTCCCAGAGTCACTTATTGAAGAGACTTTTCCCATTGTATATTCTTGCCCCCTTTGTCAAAAATAATCCTGTACCCATAAGTGTGTGGGTTAATTTCTTAAATCCATTTTTGCTATATCTGAGGTCATAGACCAAGGGATTTAAACTAAAGTCCCCAAAACCCACAGTAGATAAAATTTATTTCGCACTAAGTGTATATTTTATATTATGGCCATGTCTGTCAGCTGGAATGTGGGTTAAGTAGATGGTGAGTTGATGTGAGTGAGGAACAGTTTCCTAAGAGGATTAGCTGGAACCCAAGAAAGGTCTCCTGTTTCCTGGACGAAAGGAGAGCTTTGCCCAATGAGGATTTGAGAGAAAGGGGTCAGAGCAACAAGGAGCTCTCATTACAGAATGACGCGGTGGTGGGGGGTGGCCAAGTATATGGTGTGGCTACTGCGGATCCTTTTATAGATGTGGATCCTTTTATAGATGCTGAGATATGGTGCTGGTAGTTGTGTTGTAGTTCTTGTTGACTTGCTCGGTGATATTTTGAGTCTATGAATTCCTTCTAGTGAGTTGTCTCCCAATGCTAGAATTTGATAGTGCTCCAAGAACTTGTAGAGGCCGTAGAGCCAGTACAGTTAAACCACAAAACTCGAACATCGTGAGACACTGTAGTCCTTTCAGTCTGCGAAGAAAGACTGCAGTATTCATTTTCTGATGGATATGGGAAGATAGATAGCAGGGGACCAACTTCAGTAAAAAATGTTTTCCTTGTAGATCCTACACTAGCTGAAAATTGAATACCATATTCTAGAGATTGGGAAGCAATACTGAAAATAAAAATCATGTTCTAGGAGGTAATAAAGAATCTTAGAATGTTCCATATGAGGAACAGCCCAAGGAACCAGAGAAGAACTGGTGATGGTGGGAGCAGGAAAACATATAGCAGATCTCCAAATACCTGATGAGCTTCAATACATATAAGGAAGCAATACATATGTTTCAAGAAAAAATTAGGACCAATAAGAATAGACGTTATAGATGGGCTGATACTGTTTCAGTGTATAAAAAATCTAGTAACAGTGCGTCCTTTTTAACTTTATGGCAATTATAGAAAATGAAAGAATTTTTACAGCTCATTGTGGGAAAGAGTGGTTCAATGACTCCTGCCTGCCTGAGGGCTGAGATGTTTAATATCTTGACAACCTGTAATCCATTCGCAGCACATTTATGGGGAAATTCTTTAATAATATGATCAGTGGGCTCTGAAAAGAGTAAATTCTTCATCATAGGAAACCTTCAGGCAGAGTTTGGAGACAATGTAGATGGGATGCTGTAATGGCAATTTAAAAAATTCTTTGAAATGTATAAACTTTTTATTGTATTGTTTTATGAATTCTGAGAAATGCATAGACTCCTACAACTACCACAACAATTAAGATACAGAATCATTACCATCCTCCAGAATCATTTTGTACCTCCCCATTGTAGTCAAATCAACACCCATCCCTTAGCACTGGCAACCACTGATCTGTTCTCTGCCCTGAAGTTTTTACTTTCCCAGTGAAAGTGAAAAGAAAGTGAAAGTGGAAGCCACTCAGTCGTGAGATCACAGGAAAGACTACTGCCCCTGAAATTGAAGAGAGAGATAGATGGATACAGAGAATCACAATTTATTGGAACAGAAACCTACAAGTTGTGACCTTCATGAGAATGATTACTGGGTTTCTTTTACTCAGTACTCATATCCACCTTTCAACAAAAATTACAAGATATATCAATAGGCAACAAACAGAGTTTGAGGAGACAGAGCCAAACTTAGATATGGCAAGAATGTTAGAACTGTCAGTCCAGGAATTTAAAATAACTACGGCTCAGCGGCTCAGCGGTAAAGAATCTGCCTGCAATACAGGAGATGCAGGTTCAGTCCCTGGGTTGGGAAGATGCCCCTTGGAGGAGAGCATGACAACCCACTCCAGTATTACTGCCTGGAGAACTCCATGGACAGAAAAGCCTGGTGGGGTTACAGTCCATAGGGTTGCAAACTTTAGGACATGACTAAAGTGGCTGAGCACACATGATTAATATGCTAAAAGTTTTAATGACAAAAGGAGACAATATGCAAGAATAGATAGGTGGAAACCCAGAGATGGAAATCCCAAGAAAGAATCAAGAAGAAATGCTAGAATTCAAAAATACCAATAGAAATGCAGAATGCCTTTAATGGGCTCATTAGTAGACTAGATACAACTGAGGAAAGAATCAGTGAACAGGAGAACATGCTAACAGAAATTTCCAAAACTAAAGCAAAGAGAAAAAAGATGGAAAAAAGCTGAAACAGAATATCCAAGAACTGTGGGATAACTACAAAAGGTATAATGTACCAGAAGAGAGAAAAGAACAGAAAAGATATATGTGAAGCAATAATAACTGAGAATTTCCCAAAATTAATGTCAGACACCAAACCACAGATCTAGGAATCTCAGAGAATACCAATTAGGATAAATTTCAAGAATGTTTGGGTTGTTTCCAGTTTAGAATGAATAAACTACTAATACTACAAACATTAGCAGCATATAGGGTTTTGTGTGAATGTTAACTTTTCATGTTTTGGAGTAAACCAAGGAGAATGTCTGGTCATAAAGCAAGTCCATATTTAATTTTATAAGAAACTTCCCAATTGCTTCCCAAAGTATCTGTATGATTTTGCATTCCCATCAACAATAAGTGAGAACTCCAGATTCTACATCCTTACCAGCATTTGGTATGATCAATTTCTTGATTTTAAAATTTTAGTCATTCTAATAATGGTATTTTAATCAGTTATTCTAATAAGTGGTTTTAATTTGCACTTCCTCAGTGAATAATGATGTTGAAAATCTTTTTATGTGCCATCCATATATTTTCTTTGGTAAACTGTTCAAATCTTTCACCTATTTGAAAAATTGGATTATTTTCTTACTGTTGAGTTTTGAGAGTCCTTTATATATTCTGGATACAAGTTCTTTATCAGTTATGTGATTTTCAAATATTTTTGCCCAGTCTGTGATGTTCCTTTCATTTTAAAAACATTTTTAAAGCCTTTTATAAATGTGTGTGCGTGTGCTCATTTGCTTAATCGGTTCAGCTCTTTGTGATGCCATAGACTGTAGCTCCTCTGTCCATGGGACTGTCCAGGCAAGAATACTAAAGTGGGTTGCCATTTCCTCCTCCAGGGGATCTTCCCAACCCATGGATCAAACCCTCGTCTCCTGTGTTGCCTTTGAATTATTTATTGCTGAGCCATGGTGGAAAGACTTTTTCGTCCTAAAAGCCTTTTATGACTCCATATTTTTCATTTTGATGGAGTCCAGGTTAATAATAATGTCTTTTGTCACTTATGGATGTTTTGGGGGTTGTATTTAAGAAGTTTTCCTGACTCAAAATAACAAAGTTTTCCTCCTATGCTTCCTTTAAGGTGTTTGAAAGGTTTATACTTTATATTTGGGCATATTATCCATATTGAGTTTATTTTTGTATATGGCATAGGGTGTATGCTGAGGCTGACTCTTGTGGGTATGGATGTCTAACTGTTCCATCACTATTTGCTGAAATGACTATTCTTTCTCCATTAAAACTTTTTTCCTCTTTTATCAAAAAATTGTATTGAGTTAATTGACCATATTTGTAAGGGTCTATTTCTGATCTCTCTATTGATTCTGGGTACCTCTAAAATCTTTGGAGAATGCTAATTTTTGTTTGTGGTATTGAGCCCATCCAGTGAATTTTCTCTGTTTTAGAAACTATTTTAAGTGTCTAAAATTTCCACTTTGTTCTTCTTTATCATTTCTATTTTTTTATGGTGAAAACAGCTATATTTCCATTCATTTCAAGAGTGTCCAACTTCATGGATCATGGCTATAATCATCACTGTAAAATCGTTATAATTCTAACATTGTCTTGAGTTTGATGTCTGTTCATGCTCTTTTCCTTTGAGAATTGAGCAGATTTTCTCTTTTCTTTGTTGCTTTTTTTGTGAGTCAAGTAATTTTGAATTGTATTCTGGAATTTTGAATATCATGTTGTGAGACTCTGGGTTGTATTAAAATCCTCTGGAGAACATTAATTTTTGTTTGTTTATTTTAGTAGGCAATGTACCTGGTTAGGCTCATACCCCAAGTTGTGTTTTGCCTTCTAAGAGTGGTGGCTCCAATGTCAGTTCAGTTTTCAAAGCTTTTGCTGTGCTTTGCGTGTCTGCCCAGCACATACACCATTCAGGTGTTTATCTGTTCCTTGGGCAGTGATTTATATCATTAGTTTTCAAAACCTTTTCCATTATTCTTTGGGTCTGTGTTGTGCAATGTGTAACTCCAGAGTGAGTCTGAAACTGGTAATAGTTCATATTCAGAACTAATGGATTTCCTTCTCCAGCTTTCTCATCCTTGGACTTTCCCTGACTCTCTCTGGCTCCCAAGGGTCCTTTTTGGCAGTCTTCTGGCTAGAAACCCACTGTTTCTCCCAGAATTTTAGCCCATGCACTTTCTGAGCCCCTGTGGTGCTTCCTAGGCAACATGAAGAGAAAGAAGAGAGAAAAATAACAGGAATCCTGCCACACTCTTCAGACCATTGGGCCTTCCTTTCCCAATTTTGTGTTAACTGAGAGATGGTTGTTTGAGTTTTAGGCGCCCAACCTCTGCTGCCACCATCATGACAGTGAAGCATTGAGGTCTGGGAGGGAAAGAAAAAGAAAAAGGGATTCTCTCCCATCTCCTTTGCTTGACAAGCACCCTTTCCTGATCCTTCGGTTAGAAAAGGGGGCTTCTTTTTTATGGTTTTTTTTTTTTTTCAGTCTATACCTGGTGGACAGTTGCAGGACTTAGCCCATCCTTGGATCAAAGCCAAGATATACAGGAAAGAAAAACCAAGTAATCTCACTGCCATACCAGTTGCTTTTCAGATTTTGACTTCCCTTCTCAATCTACTTGCTACTGTTCATTTTTCAGAGTTCTTAGCTAGTTGCTATTGTGTTCTCTCTGGAGGTTTTAGTTATAATCAATGGGAGAGGCTCTCATGGGCTCACTCTGTCTTGATCAGCACCAGAAGTTCTGTAATGACAATTTAAATGCCAAGGGATGGTCCTTCCAGAGAGTTATTCTCAAACCTAGCAACAAATTTGAATTAGCTGGCAAGCTTAAGAAAAAGAAAATTCCAGAGACACAGATATAGAGAACAAATGTATGGGTACTGGGGCGGCGGGGAGGCGGGGCACGGGGCGTAAGGGAAGATTGGGATTGCTACTATTGCTCCTATGTATAAAACTGATAACTTATGAGAACCTACCTCACAGCACAGGGAACTCTATTGTGCTCCGTGGTGACCTAAGTGGGAAGGAAATCCAAAAAGGAGGGACTATATGCAAACATATAGCTGATTCACTTTGCTGTACAGTAGAAACTAACTCCAATAAAAATGGAAAAAAAAATCCCAGACTCATCTCTTGAAGATAGGAATCTAAGAATTTGTAAAAGATGCTTCTGAGTTTCTGATATAGCCAACCTGGCACCAGTTTTGGGAGCGGGGCGCTCAGACTTAGGGTCCGAGCTGAAGTGTGAGCAGCCCTGGATGAGATGATTGCTAAGCCTGAGATCCTCAGGCTTTATGTTGAGAATATTCCACTCAGAAAGCTGCTTGTTAAGGGAGGTGCCTGTCTATCCATTTCCCTCAGATATGTAACTGTTGCTCTGGATCACATATGTCGTCTCAAATAATGCCACAGAAGAGACCAAAAATGCGTAGAACTGATAGGCAAAATCAGATAGTGATACCAACAGAAAAACAAACAGACTCTCAACCTGTAAGATGAGTTTCACTGGAAATGAGAGCTTCTTGTAATAACAGCAGCAACAAATTCTCAATCTGCTTCATGCGGTGTTAGTCAGGAGGGGAGACCATGTATTTTCAGGTCTGAGGATTAGTGGTTTCATTAAGTGGCTCCTTTTCTCTCTAGGATCATCCCTTTCCCATATATTTGATAAACTTCTTTTGGTTGAGTGCAGTTCCTGCTTATGTGCTAGGAATCGCTAGTGACTTTGAATTTGCTTTTCATGACTTGCTTTCAAAGTTTATTTCTAAGGGACCTCAGAAATCATTTCCTTGGGCGCCCACCTCTAATGATACAAGAGGAAACGAGGCCTGCACAGTTATGTGTCTTAATTAGGGCGTCAGAGCTGGGGCCAGAAGCCAGCGGTTGGCTCCCAAGCCACATATTTTCTGTCTGAGCTGAGGCAGGTGAGGTCTCAGATGCAAAGTCTCCTGGCATCGTCAGGATGCCGGGTCAGATGCTCCAGTGGGTGCACAGTGACCAAGTTACATGCAGTGCATTTGTAAAGGGCACGCTGGCCTAAAAATGCTCTAGCTCCTGCATTTGCAGCTATGAAAATCTTGGCAACCAAAATGACCCACAGCTTATAAAGTGCCAACATACTGGCACATCCTATTCTCTGCAAACTGGGCACTAGACAGCCCTTGGTCACCTCTGCAACTCCCCCAGTCCCATTTCATTTTAAATGTCCTACATAGTGTCTTATAGTCAGAGTTAAATCAGAGAAGCAGAACCTTGATAAGGGATATATATATATATATATTTAAAGGAATTAGACCTTGCACCATTGTAGGGGGAGCTGGGAGAGTGAAGGTTTGAAAGGGTGAAACGGAGAATCAGGGCTGGCACCAACCAGTCAGTCCAAGGAGCCAAGCACTCCTCTTTTGGTGGACTCACAAGCATAGCCATTACACGAAGGGGTTTTTGTGAAATGTTTTGGTGTAAGCAACTTGATACAGCGTTAATCACTATAGGTAGGGAGCCTAAAATAGAAATAGCTGTCATGCTTTGAGAGTAATGTTCCTGGCTCTGTTCTCATTTGTCATGAACAATCTGGAATCAGCCTGTTTCACCACAGTCTGAAAATGTGTGACAGCTTTAGTGTGACGGAGCACTGGGATGTGGGGCCCTGGCATCAGACTAGCTTTGTCCCCAGGCTGGTCTGCATGTGCACGCTGGCTTTGCACACTTACTGTGCTGTTGGAGCTGTATTTTCTGAAAAGCTACGTATTTGCTTTGTCATTTGTAAATGGGGCCAGTAGTAATCACCCCATAATACTGATTTGGAGTAGATATACTTGTAGATGCTCTAATAAAAATGATTCCTTTTATTTATCTAGTTCCATCCTTTCCCCTAGTACATCTAAGACATGCACTATTTCTCAGAATATCTCTGTGTAGGAATGCCCTTATTGTCTACTGGATTTTGATCGTGAATTTAGGTATATAATTTATATTCAGCATTCCTGGCACTCCATCATGTCTCAGATTCCTAGCATCAACAATTTTGGATTTGTATTGACAGTGAAAGGACCACTATTTGGCAAGAGAAACATCTGATGAAGTTCATGGACTTGACCCCACAGGAGAGAAACAGAGCACTCTGTAGTTAGTTAGGAATCTATTGACTTGGCTTATCTATTTTTGAACTTTTTATTTTGTATTGGGCTATAGCCAACTACAGAGAAGGCAATGGCACCCCACTCCAGTACGCTTGCCTGGAAAATCCCATGGACTGAGGAGCCTGGTGGGCTGCAGTCCATGGGGTCGCTAAGAGTCGGACACGACTGGGCAACTTCACTTTCTTTCAGGGCCAATTAACAATGTTGTGATGGTTTCAGGTGACCAACGAAGGGACTCAGCCATACATACACACGTGTCCATTCTGCCCCAAACTCCCCTCCCATCCAGGCTGCCTCATAACACTGAGCTGGTGCTTGTTGGTTATCCATTTTAACCATTCCAAACTCCCTAACTATCCCTTCCCCCTGGCAACCATAAGTTCATTTTCTAAGTCTGTGAATCTCTTTCTGTTTTGGAAATTAGTTCATTTGTATCATTTCTTTTTAGATTCTACATATAAGGGATGTCATGTGATATTTCTCCTTCTCTGACTTACATCACTCAGTATGACACTCTGAGTTTATCCATGTTGCTGCAAATGGCATTATTCCATTCTTTTTGATAGCTGAGTAGTATTCCATTGTATATATGTACCACATCTTTATCCATCCCTCTGTATTGACTTGGTTTATAAAAGTGAGTGGGGTGACATCAGCTCCCCTGGAATCCTTCCATTTTCCTAGATTAGGAGAGAGATTCATTAATCATGAAGTTAGAAGAAAGAGGCAAGTTGAAGCTGATATCAAAGGGAGAAAGAGAACCAGAAAAACAGAACTTGAAAAGCATAATTATTCTGTAGCCATTAATTTTAGGAGGATACAGACCTATGTATTTGATAGCCCTTGGGGACATTGCTGTACTATAGATGCCCAAAATTGTTTGTTGAATTTGAATTTAATAAAATAATGCTCATGAACTTCTGAAACATGAAGAAAAATTTTAGTTATATTCACAGTACTCTGTTTAGGAATCTGGAAAGCTATATTATCATTTTAGAAAGACTTTAATTAGTAGTAACTAAAAAAATTTATGCAGGATAAACTTTTAGAAGAATCACAGAGGATATTTTATTATCAAAAGTAGGATAATTGGCATTGTTTTACCATAACAATGTTGAGCATATGGTAAAAATTGAATGAATGCTTTTTTTGGGGGGGGGGGGGAAATGAAACCTGAGATTGAACTAGAATAATGCTTTTAAGTTAGAAATCAGATTATGCAGGGCAGATTGGACTCTGAACTTAACTCATGGAATATGGAAAATTCTCTTGAAATCTCTCAGAAATGTAGTTAATTACCTAACTGTTGAAGGACACTGATAATATATTCCCTACCTACTTTTCTACAGATTGTTGACAATCACAATAAATCTAATTTAGCTGCTGATCCAACTGAACAAGTAATTGACCTGCATGCCCTGAACAGAACTTTGAGATATAAAATCACACTCTATAAGTTGATTAAAAGGTTGATACTTTTTTTTTCAACCGAGAATAATGATAATTTTCTTTCCAGCTTATCTCTTATTTTAGGTTCTCAAGATTTAAAAACTACCAGTCAGTGGTAAATACAGTAAAGAATCAGCAGTCAACCCACACTCTTCTGTATAATTAATAGGATTGCTCAGGCAGCTTATCTGCTTAAATTCTGAAAATCTCTTTATCCTTTATCTGCAGAAACACTAATCGCTTGAAAAGGACAAGGCTGAGGAAAACTTGTTTTAAAGCTGGGTTTAAACAATTTTTTTTTTTTTTTCTGCAGCAAATTGTTGCTCTTATTCCCTGGGTTGCTTGCATCTCTTCTTCATACTATCACTACCCTTCTAGGTATTTTGAATAGCATGTTGCATTCATTTGAGCATATGTGAGTTGCTTACATTTTTCTGGTGAGATAAGCATTTCTTAAAGTGAAAGTGTAGTTGACCAGTTGTGTCCACCTTTTTGCGCTCCTATGGACTGTTGCCTGCCAGGCTCCTTTGTCCATGGAATTCTCCAGGCAAGAATCCTAAGTGGGTTGCCATTACCTTCTCCAGGGGATCTTCCCAACCCGGGGATTGAACCTGGGTTTCATGCATTGCAGGCAGATTCTTTACTATCTGAGCCACCAGGGAAGCCCAAGCATTTCTCAAGGTCTCTTCTCTTCAGCCTTTGACTGGATTTCACCAGGCCCGTGGAACAGGGAACTAACTGGTCTGGGAACTGGGAAACCTTGGCTCTGAGTTTCACTCTGTGATTTGGTAAGGACCCTTTGCTTGCCAGTCACAGGTGTGATCAACTTGTAGCAAAGGAAATTTCTTGGAAGGATAGCGAAGATGTGCAGAATCAGTAGATGACTGAAAATCAGGCTTGAACTCCAGCAGGTGTCATGGCTTTTCCAGAGGCTGGGAAGCAGGAACCCCAGCAAGTCTCGTGGTGGGGACAGAGTAGTAAGAACGCTACTGCAAGGATGAAATGAATATCAGATTCCAGGGAGGTTGGTTTAGACTGGATGACAAGCCTGCTCTTATTCGATATGAGTTGGGAACCCCAGTTACAGTCTGCTGGGCTCCACCCAGTAATTCCTTAAGAAGAAATTCAGGAGGCAGTTTGAGGAAGAAATTTCGTGCTGGGCAGGTAACTTTGTCCACTCTACTATCTGGCATCTTTAAAGTTGCTTCCAGCTTTAAAAATGGAGAGTGATTCTCCCATGAAACCCTTTGTGGTTTCCATATCCCAGTGATGTTTGTTTCTATGAATGCCTATAAAACCAGTGAACAGTAATAAGATAAACTGGAAGAAGACATTTGTGAAGACCAGTGGGTTATGTAGCTGTGTTGGTTATCTATTGCTGCATGACAATATCACTGCTAACTTAGTGTCTTCAAACAGTGTGAATTTATTATCTCTTAGCTTCTGTGGGTCAGGAGTCTGGGAATGGCTTGGATGGGTTTTCTTATAAGGCTGTAGTCAAGGTGTCATGGATGAATATTCATTGGAAGGAATGAGAGTTGGGCATGACTTAGTGACTGAACAATGCGTATGTATAACTGATATTTGCTATACACCTGAAACGAATACAACATTGGAGGTCAACTATACTCCAATAAAAATTTAAAAAATGAAAGAAAATCTGCCCTCTTAGCTGTACTTGGTTGTTCAAACAAAATGTATTTGAAAGGAGTAAGTTTATAAACATTGATTACCCTGAAATGATGTGCGTGGTTCTCCTAGAGCTGCTGGGCATGTATCTGGAGGCAGATGGGTAATAAATGGATAAAGACATGGGTTAAGTCCTTGCAGAAACTTGCAGTGTGACCCTGGACTTGCTGCTTGAATCTCTGATAGCCTCAGTGAACTTGTCATACTAGCCTGTAGAGGCAATGCCTTTAAAATATGTAGGGTGATGCCTGGCACGTAGTAAACATGCAGGAAATAGATATTATAATGATCCTTTAAGAACCCCAACCAGAGAAGGCACGTGTCAATTCTTAAGGTACAATTCGTCACATAACCAGAGGATCAAGAAAATGCATGCTGAACACATTGTAGCTCATTTCTTCTCTTGAAGCTCATGGAGGGTTTCATGTGGTAATTCCTTGTGTGTATAGGATTCGAAATCAGAATCCTATTTGCCCATCCCTGGAGCTGGGCTGTTTGACAAGAGGACTGTAGCTGCAGCCTCTCTTCTCTTGACAGTGGGAGGCGGGGTGGATGCTGGCCATGCCAGGACAGGGCAGGGAGCACCCCAGCTCCCACCTCTCATTTCCAAACTCCCAGGGTGTGGTGGAAAGCACACAGGACTAAGCTGGTTGTCCTTGGCCAAGCAGTGGCTTCTCTGAAACCATTATCACTTCTGTAAAAGTGGAGCCATATGCAGGATCAAAAGAGGGGAAGAACACAGGGGATAAGCTTGGCATATCTAAGGGGAACCAGGATGCATGCTCCATACCAAGACTTTCTTCCAACAGGCCAAATGAAGATGTTAAATACATTTTAGAAAAGTTTTAATTTGAACAACTTATGATTAAAAATACATTTTATAAATAATTTTTCCATAGACTTGATTAAGGATTGTTGCGAACTTTACAAAAAGACGTACAGCAACAATAGCAGAAAGAAATTACAAAAAAATATAGCTACAGTCCTCCCATTTAAAAATACATTATACATCACAGCATTTTCTTTGTGCAAAGTTGAAGAGAGCGCTGTGTTAGGCCTGTCACAGGTTCACCCAAAGGGAAGTAAACTTTAACACAGTTACTTGGCATCATAGGATAGGCACAGCTGAAAAAACGAACTCCTTCCCCCAGAAGTTAATATACCTTAGTTCAACATTTTATTTTGTAGGACTGATGGCTGAACTTAGCTTAATACAAATATATATTTATATGTCTGTGTGGATATATATATATTTAAGTACGAAAATAAGTGTCTGTTTTGCAAATAAGTAAACCCTCAACGTATTTACAGTATTTTCAGAGAACGTGTTCTCCAAATCAGTCCGAGGCCATCTTCTCTGTTAAACAACTCTTCAGAAGATTAAACGAAGCCAAATATGTCAATTAATGGACATCCTCCGTTGAGACTTCCAGTTTTCGCTGTGGGACGAAGAGAGTTCCTACGGAGGTGTGATTAGCACCATCAAAATCCATGCAGGTGGAGCCTGTTGGGTTTGTTGGTCCACCCGGAGTACGGAAGAAGCTTTCGGCCACTGGCTGGGACCCTTTGGGTGTCACAGGAACAGGCTGATTGGAAAGAGAGGAACGGAGAAAAGTCAGACCCAGAGTGAACTGGAAGGACGTGTCACATGATGGGAACCTTGAATGCCCTGAAATCTGCTAAGTGAGCCTGCCTGAGTTTCACACGCTCAACTATTTTTTTTTTCTTTTTTTTTTTAACATTTATTTATTTATTTATTTACTTATTTACTTTATTTTACTTTACAATACTGTATTGGTTTTGCCATACATTGACATGAATCCACCACGGGTGTACATGCGTTCCCAAACATGAACCCCCTCCCACCTCCCTCCCCATAACATCTCTCTGGGTCATCACCGTGCACCAGCCCCAAGCATGTTGTATCCTGCTTCGGACATAGACTGGCGATTCAATTCTTACATGATAGTATACATGTTACAATGCCATTCTCCCAAATCATCCCACCCTCTCCCTCTCCCTCTGAGTCCAAAAGTCCATTATACTTTTGGACTCAACTATTTTTTTTAAGGGGAAACAAAATGCTCATGATAATCCCATAATCTGGACTCCTTGAGCACTCTTGCTGGATTTACAAGAAAGGCAGGCCTTTAAGCATTTCCTTTTCCCATCCTTTCCTTGTCCGAAAGCAAAAGTGAGTCTCCCGTGATACTGATATTTGGGACTTAAGAACGAAAAGAGGAAAAACATCAATGAATGGACGCACTCTCACCTGTTGTGCCCCTGTCCCTGCAAATGATTGTCCGTTTGTTTGGTTCTGGCTCAGGATGGACACGTCACACTTGGTGGCCCTTCCTTGCTGAGTGCCTGCATTTTCGGGTGTGACACTAACAGCCTCTATTCTTGGCGACATGCCAACGGTTCCGGGGGCAGGGCTGGCGGACACCTGCACACCAGGGGAGATGAGGCCCAAGTGCTGCAGGGTGAAGTTTACAATGGCTGAGCTCGGGTTCTGGATGGGAACTGGGTGGCTCAAAGAGAGAGCCGGGCTGTTCCCGACAGGGACGGCTGCCATGGAAGTTGGTGAGACCATTAGCTTCAAAGGTGTTACTTGAACAGAGGGAAAATTAACAGCAGTGAGTTCAGATGATGTCACTGGAATAACACCTGGAAGGAAAAGGCAGGAGAATATCTTAAAAGCACAGGCATTTGTCCAAGAAGTATATAAGGCTTGAGTGAGCTTGAGAATGACTGTGTTTGAAAGATGTTTTTAAGTACACTCACCTGCAATTGGGGAGCTGTAGATCCTGTGATTTGGGGAAAGTGTACCTGAGTTTTCATTACTAGACAGAATGGACTCTGCCCCCAGGGTTGAGCACTGGGTGAGAGGGATTAGGTATCCTGATGGGAACAAGGTCTAGAAAACAAAGAGGAAGGGTTTATTTTACACACAAATAGAGAAAGAAACAATGGAAACAGTGACAGACTTTATTTTCTTGGGCTTCATAATCACTGTAGATGGTGACTGTAGCCATGAAATTAAAAGACACTTGCTCCTTGGAAGAAAAGCTATGACAAACCTAGACAGCATGTTAAAAAGCAGAGACATCACTTTGCCCACAAAGGTCTGTCTAGTCAAAGCTATGGTTTTCCCAGTAGTCATGTATGGATGTGAGACCTGGACCATAAAGAAGGCTGAGCACCAAAGAATTGATGCTTTTGAACTTTTGGTGTTGGAGCAGACTCTTGAGAGTCCCTTGAGCAGTCTTTCTGGGTTTGCAAGGAAGGCAGGCCTTTAATCACTTCACTCTCCCATCCTTTCCTTCTCCCAAAGAAGGCACTCAGCCTTCTTCATGGTGAGACAAACAAGTCAATCTTAAAGGAAATCAATCCTGAATATTCATTAGGACTGATGCTGAAGGTGAAGCTCCAATACTTTGGCCACCTGATGCGAAGAGCTGACTCACTAGAAAAGACCCTGATGCTGGGAAAGGTTGAAGGCAGGAGGAGAAGTGGACGACAGAGGACGAGATGGTTGGATGGCATCACTGACTCGATGGACATGAATTTGAGCAAGCTCTGGGAGATGGTGAAGGACAGAGAATCCTGGCGTGCTGCAGTCCATGGGGTTGCAAAGAGTCGGACACAAGTGAGCGACTGAACAAAAACAAGAAAAATGACCATGTGCCTCTTCTGGGACTAATATCCCTTGGTGGTTGTTTGTCTCATCAGACCAAAGCCTCCAGTGGTATGGGCCACGGGCAGGCCAGCTCTATGGCTCTTTGAAGACAGTATCCCTCCTTCCCATCCCAACAGTTGTCCTGAATAACCAAATGTTTCTTAAATGCCAGCTGGGGTCTTAGGAAGCATCCTAAAGTTAGCATTGAGTCTGCTTAAGGGCAGGATTTACCTAGCACCCCCCACCACCCTCAACATCCTAAGTCTGCTTCCAGACTTCTTGGTATGAAGTGGTACTGTCAGAACAAGCTGGACGCAGCTGGACACCATAGGGGCACTGCTGTGTTATTATCTGATTGTCCTTGAATTACGTGGGATGGTGTTTCCCAGAGACTATTCTGAGGGACTCTAGTTCTTTCTATGGGATGCAAGCAGGTACTACTTGAATCATAGTTAAATTATGTTTGGGGAAATGCTGAATTCAACAAAGGAAAATGGAATCTTTATGACAGAATTTCTAAGGGACTTTCATGATGGCATACAATGTGAATCTCTAAGAGAGTGTTCATCATGTAACATTTCCCAGGCTATTCAGCAACTAAATGTTTGGTAGTATTAGCATTTAAGGGAAAAAAAAACATGTTAAGAAATGTTGATTTAGAGAAAGGGAATGTCAAACCACAGGCCCAAAATATAGCCTCTTGGCTGTTTTTGCAGATAAAATTGTACTGGAACATAGCCATGGCCATTCATTTACATATTGTCTGCAGATGCATTCCTATTTTTAAAAATTTTTTTACAATGGCAGAGTTGAATAGGTGTAACAGAAACCATATGGCCCACAGAGCCAAAAGCATTTACTCTCTGGCCCTTTACAGAAAGCTTCCCCTGTGGCTCAGTTGGTAGAGAAGCCGCCTGAAATACAAGAGACTGCCTGCAATGCAGGAGATGCGGGTTCAATTTCTGGGTCAGGAAGAGCCCCTGGAGATAGAAATGGCAACCTACTACAGTATTCTTGTCTGGAGAATTCCATGGACAGAGGAGCCTGGCGGGCTATAGTCCTATACAGAAGAGTTTGCTGACTCCTGATTTGGAATAAAGGAATTATAGAACTATAGGGCTTTTTTCCCCTTAGTACTTTAGGATCCAATGATACCAAGCAAACACTCTTATAATATACAAATGAAAGGGCAGGGTACCAGGTTTCAAAAACGACAGATAAGAGAACTGATTAATTCATATGAGATGTCCAAATATCATGCAGATAAAGCTATAGGGAATGAAGTTGCATTCCATACGGAAATGGCCAGAGTGTTGGGCTGTGTGTGTCTGCAGCACACCTGCTCATCACGATACTTTTCCAACAGAGCCTACGTGGCTGGCTGAGCCGCCTGCAAAGTCTGATCGGCCTTACCAGGAACAGGATTGGTAAAAGCGAAAAGCAGCTCTTGTAAACCAGAGGCCCACCTTTCGTCTCCCTGCAGATCTTTTTTCTCACCACTGTCAGAACAACGGCCTATGCTTTGATCTAGCTGTTAATAGGTCTGGTCAGAATCCCCAGTGCTAAGGTGTACCAAAAACTTTCAATTTTGTTTCTTAGATGCTTGGTTCTGTTCAATATCTTTACTAGCAGGTTCCTTGAAGGCTTCAGGAATAGAAAATTTTCAAGGGGTAGATTTAGGTGTTTTACCAATAGCTGCTCTTTGTCATCTTACAGTACAATGTTTTCTGGTTTAACTCTCTTCAAATCTCTAGCAAAACTCTAATAATAATTACTTTTCCTTTTCCTATAAACTATATTCATCACAAAACTGTTTCATCTATAATGCCAACCCCTTTTTTAAAATTAGAACTATTAAAGTAGCAGGATGAAAATAATTTGACATATTGCCACTTGTACATCTTCTCACCCAGACTATATATCAGCACTCCTACCCCTCTTCCTAGGACACTATCCTCTTTTGTTTTCGCCATATTTCTTACTATTCACTACCTGATACGCTTGTGTTTGTTTGTGGTCTCTCTTCTCTCCACCCCTAGAAGTGTAGATTCTCAGTAAATGTTTGTTGAATGAATTAACACGTGAATCTCTCCCTTTCTTTGCTCTGCTCAGTCCATGCTAAAAAGAAATGGTCAAAAATGAAGTCAGAGATGAAAAAAAGAGCAGGGGGCGTGAGGAATCTATCCAGTGAAAACCCTAATCCTGAATAACTAAGTGAGCAACAGGAGACCATTATTAAATCATACTCATTGCCTCAAAGAGATTATGGACCTCCCAGAAAATCAAATCAAGCTGAAGCCTTGTGATTTTCCCCCTAGCATGTGTATTAAACGCAAAATGATACTATGCTAAGATAATGGATGTTTTGAATGGTTACCATGAGGCCATCCTCAGGGAAGATCTGACAGTCTCTAAAGCCTCCTTAATAACAACAGTTACAGATAATACCCGTCAGCTTCTACAGTGCCTTGAAAGGATCACAAACCCCTTTATATATACCATCATGTAATAAATTCACTTAACCTCACAAAAACTGTAAGATGGCCCTGGGGCAAGTGCTCAAAAGCAATCATCCCCAAAGGCAGGTGCTGATTTGATCCAGAGCACAAGCGCTTCGTACCCAGTAGACAATCAGGAAAAAGTGGCAGAACAAATTCTTTATAGATGTGGGAAAACAAGATGTAGAGAAGCGAAATAACCCGAGTTAACAGCAGGGACAAATGAGAGATTAACTGCTGCTTCCATGTTTAGTGAGGTCTGTTTATCTGGTGATGCTGTCTTTCATATACGATTGTCCTGAGAGTGGAAAAAGAGGACATATGCAAAAGCGCCTAACACTTCTGCATGTGGGTAGGCAGCCAATACATGTTCTTTCCTTCCTGAATTAAACTCCATCCAGGAAAAAAACACCAAAACATCTAGAAACCAATGCACCAAATACCCTAAACCTTACCAAGCTAAGTCTGATTTTTCTATTTGTACAACATGGACATTTTGGTTTAAATTTGACGTAGAAAGTAAAAACAGTGGGCGGAGCCATTTCTCTGCTAGGCCACAGATGCCAGTTGCATGACGTCAAACAAATATCAAGTAATGACTCAGAAAGCAGGAGTTAGAGGAACCCTATGCGTCCATCCATTCATGTGGGGTCACGTCTGCTTGTAAATTATTTAAGACTTTCATGGCAGGTGTTTGCATTCCAGTGTGGGACAGAGAAATGGACTTAAGGACAACCACCCACAGTGCTTTAAAAAGAAAGCGGATAATCCCTTCCTCCAAAGGTTAAAAATGCCCCTGCCGCCATCCCAGTCGGGGGATTAGCTGCTTGAGGCCTTGTTTGAATTATGGGGCGCTAAGGAACAGTTCCCTGTTTTCTGGGAGACTGCTCTTTGCTCTGGTAAATTTCACACGCCAGCAGAGTCCCTCCTGCTTAACTGGGGGGTACCTAAAGCTTTGCACAGTTAATGGCTGTACTTACTGTGGAGACATTTTCAGGTGCTTTCAGGTCTTCTTTAAATTTCTTTTTGGAGCCACTGTCCTCGAGCATGCTCGCCCTCTTGGAGCCTTTTTCTCCAGCTGGCTCCCTCTCTCGGTTCTTTGCACCTTGTCTCTCTGGCTCTGGCAGCAAACTTCCAGGCCTGGTGGATGCACTGGACTTTGGGGCGTCACTGTCTGCATTCTCACCGGTGGCATCAGTGGAGTCTTTTGATCTCATAGTGTTAGAAGAGGTGGTGGGGCAGACCGTGGGGCTCAGGCCCGGGGGTGGCGTGACAGTTTGGGCCTGCGCAGGCTGCAAGTAGATGGCATACGATGAGCCCGAAGGGGTCTGAGGTAGGATCACAGGCACTGCTGGTGACAATGGGCTGGCGAGCAGGGGGACCACCCCCAGGGGTTGGATGAGGGACGGTGCTGTCATCTCTAGCTCGGCATTTGCTGGAGTGTCCAGAGGGGCCACTGGTTTGCAGTGCCCAGATCCTGCCAGCTGTACTTTCACTTTCTTTCTGGGTTCACTAAAAGACAAGATTGAAAACATGAGACAATGGGAACACATGTTCTCTAGAATGTTCTACTATTTTACATTGCCCCAGATTGAAGCTACGCTTTTATGTAACTAGCAGACAGTTTCTGTAATGATTCCATATTATGAGTTACAGAGAAGATTCTCTCACCAGTTTCCAAGGTTATTGCCTGTTCTTACATGAAATAAGTAACCCTAATGATGCAATGTAAAGTAACGCATCCTGTTACTGAAGAGCGTTGCCCACCTACCTGGATTGCTCTTCTAACTGCATTTTGCAGATAGCTGCGAGCTGAGCCATTTTGCTCGGGAAAGGTGCAGAATTCTGAGTGCTCTCAGCTGGTAAAAGAAAAAGAAGGTCGGGGAGGGAGTTGGTCAAAGCAGAAGAATGAATCTTCACACTGATGAAACATCACTGAGGTCAAAGGAACAGAAAACAGGCACTGCTCCCTCCCCCAAATCACACAGCAATTAAGCGATAAACCCCACGATTCGCATTTATCCTTTAATTCATACGTAAGTTGGGCTTCAAGTGTGTTTGGGCCTATGGAAACAAACAATTCTCTAGCAAGTCCCGAGGGATCAAGGAAGCTAAAAGTCAGATGAGGAGGGAGTCTTTCAAGCGGAACCCTGACATGATAGGAAACATACCTTTGTGGGTTTTGATAGGGCTACTGGGAGCAGAATTTATCTTTCTCCGGTCACTGTCTATGCTCTTTACCAGTTTGATGAGAGATGGGTGTCGAGTGAAGTTTGGTTTCCCACGTGTGGAAAAGAGGTTTTTGGCACAGTTCTCTTTTGAAGACCGCCTCGTTTCCAAATCAGAGGCAGCCAAAGGAAGGACTGGGCTGAGACCTGAAACAGGAAAGGGCAGTGTGCTAAAACATGAGTGGTTCAGCCTCCTTCTGGGGTATGAGGTCAGTGTGTGCGCACTCACTGAGTTATGTCCAACTCTGTGCGACCCTATGGACTGTAGCCCGCCAGGTTCCTCTGTTCATGGGGATTCTCCAGGCAAGAATACTGGAGTAGGTTGCCATTTCCTCCTCCAGGGGATCTTCCTGACTCAGGGATCGAACTGGCATCTCCTATGTCTCCTGCATTGGCAGACGAGTTCTTTACCACTGAGCCACCTGGGAACGGTTCTAAAATGATTTCTGATTAAAGTGGCAACAGTTATGTCCCTACTATGTGCCAGATACCATTTCAAAGGCTTTACCTAAAAAACCCTGTTCATCTTATTCTGAATGAATTCTGAGATAATAATTCACTTTAACATCTCTGAAAGACTTTGTCATCTTATAACCAGTGGTGTGCTCTCAGGGTGACTGTCAGTGGTTTTTATTTCTTACTGAAATATAAAACATTGGGTATCTCAGCATCAGTGGAGACTTCATCTGATGAAATAGGGTGACCCTCCCTGCTATGGACTAAATGTTTTCATCCTCTGCCCCATCCCTTCTCCCCAAATTCACATGTTGAAACCTGATGTCCAGTGTGATGATACTGGGAGGTGGGGCCTTTGGGAGATGTTCATGAGGGAGGAACCCTCTTGAACAGGATTAGTGCTCTTATAAAAGGGACTCCACAGAGCTCTCTAATCTTCTTCCACTATGTGAGGTTACTATGAAAAGACTAGAAAAGTCTAGAAAGCAGGTTCTCACCAGACACCGAGTCTGCCAGCACCTTGATCTTGGACTCCCCAGCCTCCAGAACTATGAGACGTAAATATATTGTTTATCAGCCACTGAGCCGATGGTACTCTGTTGTGGCAGCCTGAACAGCCTAAGACATTCTCCACAGCTCAGGCAGGTACCTCTCAGGAAAGGCAGCCCCATCTCAGAGACATTTCAGACATTAACTAACTGGTTCAGGGTCTCTCAGCTAGAAGAACGTGGGCCTGGGAGATGAACTTCATCTAGCCCAGAGCCTGTCCTCCAAATCCCTGTACTGAAGGACCTCTCACTGAGGTTATATCCCAAACTGGAATAACCTCGCAAAGGTACTGTCGTTCTTCCTACTCGGGGTGAGGAAACAGTCTTAGAGGCCACACAGCTGGAATAAGTGAGAGTTGGGACTGGAACCTAAGCTTCCCTCTGCTTTTGGGGCCCGTGTTCTTGCCATTTTCCATAACTTCTGTGTGGGGGGTCTTGGTAGAACACAAAATGTAAGAATCCCAGAGTTGAGATGGAGACAGACTATTCATTCTGGAATGAATCCATTTCATATTCTCCACAAGCACAGGCTGTTTCAACTTTGTCAAATTCTTTTACACACAGACTCGGCCTCTTACACGGGTGTGATGGTTATGGATCTTGAGTTGCTGATGGAACCAAGGGCCAGACTTTCCATACTGATGTTCATCTCTGTCTTTTCAGTCACTTACATATATGCTCTTCCCATGTGGGAGTACAGGTAGGAAGAGAAAGGAAGATATTTCCAATTGTGCACTAATTCAAAGTAATGCAGCAACGAATAAAAGGAAATAAATACATACCACTGGGATTTGGACTGATTTCTGGGCCTGTCCATTTAAAAGCTGGTTTTCGGCCTCTTTCCTCTGTAACATGAACTTTCTTGATAAGATCCAGGCTGCTCAGAACATTAGCTATATCATACAACCTCCTAATTTTTGCTGGGGGAGAAAAAAGTATATATATCACTTAATGGAATAATGAAAGATCAAAGGACTTTGCTTCCTAAGGACTTCATGTGTACAGTGTACACTCAAAGAGCTATCCTAACCATCAATGTCAGAGAAAAACCATCAGTGACTTTTCTAGAGTTAGTCTAGTAATACTGCTTTAATGAAAACAAAAAACATTTTAAATATTGAGACTCAATTACTGCTGACACTGGATTTTGAAACAAAAGGAAAAATGACTCAATGAAATCACCCTATTGGGAAACATGTTACAGTTTTTCTAATAAAAAGTTACCACTGCTGGGCATCTCCTAATGAGGATTCAGCATTTTAGGAACAAACAGAAATAATAATTTTCCTGCTTGTGATAGTTTATGAAAATAAATGTATTTTTCACAAGCATGGAAAATTTTATACCTATCAAATTTATAAACATTTATACTGTCCAAAGCATGATTTGCTAATTCTATAAGTCTTATATATCATGAAAAGTTCTGTTACAGAAGTCTGCCTTTACTTCAGCTTGTAGTACAAAGCTGCAAATTAAGTCCCGCCTTCACAGCCATGCCAGAGGGTTCTGAATTCCCCAGGGATTCAGCAAATTACACATCTGCAGTTCCTGGAATAGTTTCCAAGGCTGTGACTAACCAGTGAAATAGAGAGCTGAAAACTGGTGACTCAGAGGAAGCAGGCCGCCTGTCGGTAGGATTGGGGTGTGTTTTCTGATATGGCAAATCTCCTAAGCCAAATGCTAGCCTTACTGCCTTAATCTCTACTCATTTTGTCTTTATGGAGACACCATCAAACTGGAGGTGCCTCAGTACTTTCATGGGACCAGCACATCTTCACAAGGATGGGAAGGGGTCTGCATGACACCTCCCAGGCATTCCCCTGCTATGCCTTGGGGTCACCAGTCAACCGGTCGCCTGAGTGATCCATGTCTAGGCCAGCCTAATGCCCTGCTCGGAGGTCAGCTAATGCCTTCTATACCTTCTCTCTGCTCCTCTGTGTGTGTGTGTGGGGGGGTAGTTCCTGCAAAGTCTTTTCTAGAGGCAAGGGCAGAGCTGTTTTAAGACTCCAATCTATGATTTCTTCCCAACAGAGAGCAGATATTCTGGCTAAATTCATGCTTTTTTTTTTTCCATAGTGAAATCAAATAGTTTTCTTTATGAACTGGAAATAATCAGTAGCTGTGAAAGAAAATCCAATATTTAAATAAACATTTCTGCATGTAACAAGAAGGGCAATTAATCTGTTAGGTTACTTTCCTTGCTTAGCTATGGGACAGACTCTCAGGAGCAAGCCCTTGGGACCGCTCTTGATGGTGGTTGTCCACACACAGGATAAGGTGTCAGCCTTTGGTTTCAGGGCAGAGAGAGCAAGCCTTGCCTACCACGCTAGACAGGCTGGGTTGCCTGGACCAGCCAAGTCACTGGGGAAGCAAACTGTCTAAGGCAGTAAGTGCAGAGAAGGGACACCATAAAACCACTCTTTCTAAATGCCCAATCCACTGTGCTGCAGGTCACTTCTGGAGACCGTGTTAGAAGTTATTTACACCCTCAAATATGAGAGTCAGTGGAGAGAACAGACACGTGGGTTCCAGTCCCACTTTACTGCTTATGTAGACTTCAGACACTGTAAAATGGAGACAATGTTACAGTATCAAGTGAGGTAGATAAAGGTATCAGGTAAGAGTAGCTATATACATATCTTTGAATCCCTACAAGCTATCCCTTGAGCTATCAAGCAGTATCTTCATGAATTCTGGGGAGAAGTGAAGATACAAAAGCCTAACTAGAGATGATCTGTTTATATAGCCAATGTATTGGAAAGTAACTTAAGAGCAGGTCCAAAAGTCCAGGGCAGTTGGGCCACTTACTTTTAAACTTGCTTTTATCCAAATCTTCCACATGGTCCTCCCCAATTAAAATCTTGGCAGCAATTTCCAAGCTTACTATCTGAGGCGTAGACACCAAAAACAGCATCACAAATTTTTGGCTCATCACTCTTAAAGACTTGTCTTTGCGGCTGTTTACAGAGGCTTTGGAAAAGGAAGAGGATTAGAGAATTAAAATTCATGAAGGGACAAGTGCCTTCAAAAGTAACAAAGCTAAAAATACCGCAACCTGATCCCATCGACAGGCATGATTTTCATATGAAAAGCAGCAGTAGCTTTGAGCTAGGTTCCCCTAAAGAACCTGGTCTCTAGACCTCCAAGAGGTTCCCTGCTACCTGGGCTTTTCAACACCAGCTCTCACCTGCCCGAAATTCCACTCCAGGGAGTTCGACAAAACACATATCTGGGTGTCCATTTTGGCCAGTGTTTGATTTGATGATGGGATCCTCTATACTGTAACTCTTACTAAAGTCAAACTCTTGTTCATATTCTTTCTTTTTGATCATCATAATCTGCTCGGCGTACTTGTTCTCCTCCCCGACGCTTTTCAAAGTCCCAAGGGTCTGGTTGAGGTTGTGTCGCCCGTGCCAAGTGTACCTGTTTTTGGCGAGCCGGCTCACCATGTGTAGACTTTCTAGGACATTGACGATATCATAAATGCGTCGGCGCTCGACATCTGCGGAGAACAAGCAATGGCACCTTATTAGGATCAGATATTGTAATGTGGATAGAATCGAATACTTTTCTTTTCCCCAGGGATTCCTAGTCCGTAGGTTCTGGATTAAATAACTTTAGTGGCTCAGATGGGAAAGAATCTGCCTGCAATGTGGGAGACCTGGGTTCGACCTGGGTTGGGAAGATACCCTAGAGGAGAGCATAGCAACCCGCTCCAGTATTCTTGCCTGGAGAATCCCCATGGACCGAGGAGCCTGGCGGGCTGCAGTCCACGGAGTCACAAAGAGTCGAATACAACTGAGCAACTGAGCACAGCACAGCTAACCAGAGTATGAAGATGAGAAAGGCGTGCCCCTGCTCTCAAAGGGTACAAACAGTTAATACAGATCAGAAAGGTGGTGTCCATTGAGGGTCGTTGATGCATCATACAGGTTTAAGAAGATTTTACGCTAACTTGTGAGGTAGGTGATTATCATCCATGCTTTTTTATTTCTTTAACAATAGTCTTTACTTTTACACAAAGCAGTACAAAATGAGGCAGTTCCTCAAAGGGTGACTTAGAGCTAGAAAATCCATCCTGAGTATGAAAGTTAGTGTTAGTTGCTAAGTCGTGTCCACCTCTTTGAGACCCCATGGACCGTAGCCCGCCAGGCTCCTCTGTCCATGGGATTTTCCAGGCAAGAACATGGGAGTGGGTTACATGGTGAAACTTATTATCTATGCTTTAATGATGAGGCAGTAAGAGGGTCCGGCTGGCTAAGCTGCTCACCCTAAGGCACAGAGCTAGTATGTGGCAAAATCAAGTCTTTAGAGCTCTAAATTCCACACTCTACACTCCATTTCTTATATTAGTTCCCAACACACACAAACATGGCTGTTATACGATAGATACAAGGTGCTGAGATTCCTTGGTTCCTGGAACTTGCCAGAGGGCCTTTGTGTGCTAGGCTGTTCCTTCTGGCTGGATTGCCTCTCCCAGATGTCCTCACAGCTCCCCACCTCTATTCTTGAGAGGTGAAATCTTGTGAAATCTCCTTGCTCAGATTTCATGCTCCAAACAAGGCCTGACCTAACTACCTAACTTAAAATGAAGTTTAAAATTACGGAGCACACTCTTAGCACTCTGGATTCCCGCCTGCCCTGGCCTGCATTTGCTTTCCTTTAGCACACATTACCCTCTTACATCCTCATTACCCACTTATTATGTCCTTTGCATACTGTCTATTGTCTCCACTGGAAAGCAGGTGCCACAGGAGCAGGAACTTTGTTCTTTCTGTCCATTGATGTTATCCCAGCTGCTATGACCTTGCCTGCCACATAGTAGATAATGCTAAATTAAATGGTACACCCTCCATAGCTATAATGAAGTGTATGTGAAGAGAGGAATCTAAATGGCATTTCTTAAAGTTGATACGTATAAACATGTATTAGAAGGGCAAAACTTTCTTCATGGGGTGATAGCTATATACTAAAATATCCTGTATGTCTCTTCACAGATTCAGGTCGTAGTATTCTCATGACTCCAAAGGTATCCTACATTTGCCACGGATTTCTTTTTTAGCTCTAACTAGATTTGAGTCCATGAAGAGAGGAGGAAAAGAGGGCAGGGGGATACAGTAACTTTTGGCAAACACAAAACATTCAGAAAGTGCTGAATGGCAGAGAGGGCTAAAGCCCGGCTCCCGTGCCCAGAGGCTGATCCTCATGTCGACTGTGAAGAAAGCATTTGGCAGCCTGGCTCCTCAATGAGAAACAAGATGTAAGTTCAGAGTTGTAGCTGTTTGTGAAATAAGTCATAAAACAATGTTGCGTTACTTTAAAGCTTCGGACCTTTCACAGTGCAGTCAGAGCAATCTCCATTGTGATTTTCTGCTTCTGTTTTGAGGCTTAAATGTGACTGGGAACTACATGCTGTTATTCTGAAATTAATAGGGCTTGACAGATGGATAATTTCCGTGTGGTCTTGTGCCATTACAAACACTGGCTAGAAGGAGCGTGGGTCTGATGGCCTCAGTCTGTGAAGTGCCTTTAATGACTGACCCTTTCAGCGAGCTCTTTGCATACTTACTAAGTTCTTCGGCTACTTCATCAAGACAGATGTCATTATTCACAGCAGGGTTGGGATAGTTAGGGTATCGAGCTAAAAACTTATGACACAACAATCCTAAACTTTTCTCTTTTCGACTGGGTTGGGATTTCTCATATTCATCTCCAGAGAAGTGTTCCTACAAAGAAAGATGTAAATAATGTCTTATTCAGAAAGATTTATTGGAGGTATTAATGCTCAATGACTAACACATATACATAGTTTGCTACAGCGGCTGCAAAATTGGGAAGATAAGTGGGGAGAAGTCAGGGAGAAGTCAGATAAGTGGGGAGCTTGAAGGATCTGAAAGGGAAGAAGCTCATAATTAAGTGATAGGTTCAGATTTTCCAGAGCTGTATTTGATGGGGTCCAAACCTTTCCAGTGCTCTGACTGGGGAGATACTTTATACTGCTAGTGCCTCCTCAACAGCCACCCCCTCCCTAGCTCCCCAAATCCCCCAGTTTCCACCCAGTCCTCTGCAAACAAACCTACATGTAAACAATCTTTGACCTCAGGTAATCCGTTTCTGTTGTCAAACAAACCCCTTTTCTGATCCCTGTTGCGGATCTCAGGGCTCACGGCGCTGATGAGCATTTTCAGGTTGGCTGTTGGTGTCCACGGTTCTCCCTGGGAGATCTCCTTGGGCTTGGTGGGTGTGGTTAAAGGGCCAAAGTCAGGCTGGATCTCCGCCAACACTATATTTGCAGCAGTGGATTCTTTCAGAGGTGTTTTCATCAGTCCCCTTTTATGTGGCTCAAAAAAGAGATTTTCCTGGTTCAAAACAAGTAAATTATTAAATCCAGTATTAAAAAAAAGATTTATCAGATAGCTTTTGACTCTAAGAATTGTATAAATAGAAACAGTTCTTAGGAAACATGCTCAGTGAGGTTGTAGAGATGGTTAAATTAGTGACTATATTCCAATACTCACTTTGACATTTGTCCATAACACCTAAATTCCCCATTTTTAATTCTGCAACAATGCATGGATTTAAAATTTTCATCTTATGTTCCAAGAATTTCAAAAGAAAACATTAAGACTTAAAATTTTAAAATTTTTATTTTGAAATAATTTTAGATTTAGAGTTGCAAAGATCCTCCAGAGAGTTCCCGTATACCTTTTACTTAACTTCCCTTAATAGGACTGATAATTTTAAGTGACCCCAAACTCCTTGTAGTCACTTTGACTCATGACACTGTAATAAGAAAAGGTCTCCATGGCAGAAACCATATGCCATTCACCTGTGTATACACCTAGCACAACAGTTGAGTGTAGTGGGTACTCAGTGAGATACCACTGATGAAGAAAAGTCAGAGAGGCAAGGAAACAAGGGCGAGGGCTAGCCTGTGTCAGCAAAATCCACTGGGGAGCAAAATCCAGAGTGGCTACAAGCAGAAAATTCTGCTCATTGAATATTTACCCTTTTCACTTTACAGATGGAGAAAATGGAATCCAGAGAAGTAAAATTAGTTAACCTAAGACCACAAAGCTGGTTCCTGGCAGAGGCTGGGCTGCCACTGAGACATAAGAGGGTAAATTAACAGCAGTTTATACCTAAGACTGCTGCTGCTAAGTCGCTTCAGTCGTGTCCGACTCTGTGCGACCCCATAGATGGCAGCCCACCAGGCTCCCCCGTCCCTGGGATTCTCCAGGCAAGAACACTGGAGTCGGTTGCCATTTCCTTCTCCAATGCATGAAAGTGAAAAGTGAAAGTGAAGTCGCTCAGTCCAACTCTTAGCAACCCCATGGACTGCAGCCCACCAGGCTCCTCAGTCCATGGGATTTTCCAGGCAAGAGAACTGGAGTGGGGTGCCATTGCCTTCTCCACATACCTAAGACTAAAGAAAACTATGTTTTTTCTACTTTTGCCCACTGGCGACTTCATACATTCTTGCCATCTGTATCTATTCTAAAGAAAATGCTTGGGATGACAGGTAAGTGCACTGAGATGGTACACTTGAGAGCTTCCAATCCAAGAATGGGATTTTTCTCAGGGCTGCTGTCCTTTGCCTCTGACCATCAGAAGCAACAGCAGTTCTCTTATTTGTTTACATCTAAAATTTGCATATTTCATTTTTTAACCCTATCAATATTTAGAAATCAATCAAGGTATCTCCAGTGACAGTGGCCCCTATAGTTAAAAGAAATTGGTGATTTGGTAGAAAATTATCTTAACAAGAGATCCAACGTCCAATCATGTCAAATGCCCCTTCTGAATTCTTATAGTTTAAGAATTCTCAGAAATATCATAAAGCAGCTAACACATTTTATTATTCTTAAAAATATCTTTTCTCTCTACTTATCCCTCTGAAACTTCTGCCAAATCACTAAAAACTAGAAAGATTAATCCTGGGTAACTTTTCCCCTCTTCAAAAATTAAATTTTTCTTCCTTCTAGGTTTTTAATAGAGGTTAACCAAAAAAGAATGTGGTGTTAGTAAGATGTTGGATACTGAAAAATTATTTAGTAAAGTCAGGATAATGTTGCATTTAAAACTGCAAGGATGAATATGGAAGCTAAAAAAGTACCTTTTCGTTCTCCATTCTGTAAATTTCTCATACATTTAGTTTCTTTAAAAATGAAAAATCTGGAGTTCTTTATCCTGATGGTTCAAGTAGTTCAGGTAGTCCAATTAAAAAGTTTAATATCTTTAAAGAAAAAAAGAAAATAGAAAAAGTTAATGAAAAATGCAGGAGATCTGTTGAAAATACCTTTCATTACGAGACGCCACAGTCTGCTGAAACAAAGGCTAAGGTAAAGAAAACTGACAAACTACACTGAACATTTTATTCTCGACCGGAGATAGCCCCACAGGGCAGAGAACTCCCATCAAACGCCCGTAAATTACTTCAGCAAGCCGATCTGCCGTCAGTAAGACTTCAAGCAAACCACAGGAATTCCAGTGACAGCCCTTGCCCACCTTAAGAGAGGGCAAATCATTCTCCGGACCCCACCGAATGGACTCCAGCGAGCACAAGCACCCACCTGTTCACAGATCAGAGTTCCGGACTCAAGCGCATGAGCCCAGGTTCCGGCTAAGGAGCTGCAACTCCAAATAATCTGGATAAAAATCTGCATCTAGATGCTTGGATTTCTCCCTTGACACACACGTGCATGGGATCAGCAGCAAAGTCTTGGGGAAATAGCTTGATACGTAACTTCCAAATTCAGTCCTTAAGCTCCTGGGCATTTAAAGAGCGCCTTACGATTAAAACTTTTGTCGTTGTTTTTTGAAGACTTTCTTAAAGATGCGACTTAAAAAAAAAGTTATGTACTTGCTATTCAGGTGGCCAGTTCACGCCACAATCCTGGACCCTACCATGGAAGGCTGCATTTGCTCAGCAAGGCAACCAGGTACAGTCGCCACCGGCTCCCGCGCCCTGAGGGCTTCCCCTCGCTCCCGGCCAATTCCCCTCCCCCCCTGGGCCCAGTACGCGCGCCGCCAGTCAGGCAGTTCCCGGACAGCATCCTCGCGGTTTCTAGGGCAACGGTTCCCAACCAATCAGAGCGCTAGCTGCAGGCCTGCGATTGGCTGGCGGCGCCAGGGGCAGGTCTGGACCTTCCGCCTTCGATTTAAAAATTTGGCGCGGAAAGCCATCCCGTGGTCGGCGCCGCCCCTCGAGCAGCGCGGGGCTTGAGCGCGGGCAAACCCGCGCCCGGAACCACGGCGTCCCCGCCCCTCCCCCTCGCTCGCCCCCTCCCCTCTGCGCGGGATCTCGGCTCCTCCCTCCGCGGCCCCCGGCGGAGCGAGAGGCGGGAAACGGCCGCCGCTGCCTTCCCGATCCCTCTCCCGGTGCCAGTCCGGCCCGGCGCTGCGCCCCTCTGCGCCCCGCTGACCTGTCAGTTCACCTCACACTTGGAGCCGATGGGGGCTGAGCGGGGACGCCTCTGCACCCCTTCCCCGCTCAGGCCCGGGAGCCCGCGTGTCGGGCCGTCAGTCGGTCCTTAAACGCCGCGCTGAGGTGGGTGCCCGAGGGAAACGCCGGGACCGGGACTGGCGGGCCGGCGGGCGGGCACAGTGGACGTGGCCGTCCAGGAGCAGTCAAGCCCCCGATTTGAAATTAACCCGCTCCCGGCGCGAGCCGATCCCGCGGGCGGGGAGGGCCACTCCCCTCCCCCACGCCCGCTCTTCCCGGCCCCGGACCACGCGCGCCAATCCGAGTCTCCAGACAGGAGCTGGCGGCGAATCAGGGTGCAGGCACCGCCCTCCGGTGCCGCCTCCGCGGCAGAGTTGGGGGAAAAGTTCAGAAACTTTTTTTGGGGGGGCAAACACCCCCTCCCCTTGCTCAAAGTTGGGGAGTTAAGTTTAGTCCGCCGAGGACACGCGGGATGAGACGCGGGCGCTCCGCACCCCCCATCCTGGGTCCGTCCCACGGCCTGCCCAGTCCCAGGTCCGCTCACCTGTGCTGGAGACCCCAGCCAGGACCATTGCCCCTACCATCCGTGGCATGCGTTATTGTGCTGCTCACCATCTGCCCATGGCTCCTAAGAAACTGGGGCTTGGGGGGAGAAGCTTGGCTAACTGGCGCTCCCATTTGATGGGCGCGGGGTCTTGGCCCAAATGTGAGAACTCAGGTGGAGGAGGAAGAGTAAGGTTGAAAACCCGCCAAGCCTGTTCCGGGCGTCCCCTGTCTTCCCTCTCCAGGTCTCCCACCGGCTCCTCCCTTCTCCCTGTCGTCTTCCCTCGCTTTCCTCTCTTTTTCCGGGTTCAAACCCTTGGGCAGCTCCAGCATGGAATATTGTTGACTTCTAGATTAATAGGAGTTTTGGGAGACACTCTAGTCCAACGCTCTGCTTTGCGGATGGGGAGATCGAGACGCCGCGCGGCAGCTCTGCCCTTGGTTGCGCCTGGATTGCGTGCGCCCGCGTTGTCTTGCTTGGCTGTACTCGGCTTTCTAGCGCTTCCCTTTTCTGGGGACCTGTGCCGGAGTTGCGGGACCGCACGTATTGCCCAACAGCGCCCAGATCAAGGGGCCCATCTATCGACAGTTTGGTTTGAGCTCTTCCTCCTCTTTTGTAATCTCGCATCTTTTAAGCTCCAGCAAAGCCCGCAGCCGCGATCCCCTCGTCCTGTCTCGTATCCATGTGTGTCAATGTCTTGCAGCGCCAAATAGTTTTATATTCCTGGTCGCGATATGAGGGCGGGGATACTTGGTACTGAGGCCAAGGTCTCCGTGCTGTAGCTGCAGGCTGTAGGACCGGGGAGGTCCCGGTGGCGAACGGCGGCTCTTTCTCTTCGCGGAACGCAAGCTCAGGGCGCGCAGGGTGGCTGCCCCGAAAAGATAGGGCCGCGCTGGCTGGGTACTTGCTCTCCGCTACCGGGCTTCAGGCAAGTGTCGCTCAAGACCGCGCCGCCACCTGAAAACCGGCCTTAGGATCAGTGCTGTGCAGAAACCAGCGGTCACCTAGAGCCCTCAGATTTAAAATAAAGTGCGGCCACTCGGCAGGGCCCCACCCTAGACTGCACAGAGCAACTGTTTCTTACTGAGTCTCGTGCACCTTTTTTGGAGCAAGGTGTGTTTTTAGATATATCAACAAAAGGTGGGCAGTTGGCGCTTCTGAGTTAGCCTTTGTTTCACAGATTGTTCCCCTTTCCTCACCAGGGTTTATAGCAGTGGGTGGTGTCCCCCTCTGCCCAACCTACCTTAATTTTTTATTAATGCAAGCTGGGAATCCTCTTTAAAGCGACAGTCTGATGCCTCTGTGTTGAGAACCGGTGACTGCCGTGCTCACGTCTCTGACTACAGGGGCATTCCTTCTCCCAGGTGTCTGAGTGCCACAAATAATGCTCGGAGCAGCCACCTCTCACTAGGCTGCACAGATGGCATCGCATTCAGTACTCAGCATAGTTGTTAACTGTGGGTTACCATCTGGAAAGTGAAATAGAGCTCTTAAAAAAAAATTTTTTTTTTAAATTTTTAACTGAAGTTTAGTTGATTTACAATGCTGTGTTAATTTCTGCTCTACAGCAAAGTGACTCAGTTATACACATATATACATTCTTATATTCTTTTGCCTTATGGTTTATCCCAGGATATTGAATATAGTTCTCTATGCTATCCAGTAGGACTTGTTGCTTATCCATTCTATACGTAATAGTTTGCCTCTATCAACCCCAAAGTAGAGCATTTTAAACTAACAAACCCCAGTCTTAAGGTAAGTGGCTGGTGTGGGATTTGAAGTCAAGTCTCTTTAACTCTTAAGGGCTTTCCACTGAAAGCCATGTTCTCCACTGTGCTTGGGTTGGTCCTTACTTGCTTCACAGAATAGTTGTGCCTCATTTTATAGGGAAGAAAACTGAGGCACCAAAAGGTTTAAGTGGTGGCCAATTTAGCTATAGAGTTAGGATTATAATCCAGATCTACCTGCCCCCACTTCATATATCCCATTCCACTGGCTCAGAAAGCTCCTAAGAAAGCAATGTTGGTGACGCCTTAGACCACTCTTGTAGCCACATAACCCTTCTTCTAACATAACAAAATATAGAAAAAATGGGGTCTGTAATCCTTGTTTGAAGACTCTTGAGAGTCCCTTGCACTGCAAGAAGATCCAACCAGTCCATTCTGAAGGAGATCAGCCCTGGGATTTCTTTGGAGGGAATGATGCTGAAGCTGAAACTCCAGTACTTTGGCCACCTCATGCGAACAGTTGACTCATTGGGAAAGACTCTGATGCTGGGAGGGATTGGGGGCAGGAGGAGAAGGGGATGACAGTAGATGAGATGGCTGGATGGTATCACTGACTCGATGGACGTGAGTCTGAGTGAACTCCGGGAGTTAGTGATGGACAGGGAGGCCTGGCGTGCTGCGATTCATGGGGCTGAGCAACTGAACTGAACTGAATCCTTGTTTGAATGACAATTGGTTTACTGAAGCATGCCAAATATAATCCAGCTTACTGACTAGGATGGAAAGTGAAAAAAGTGAAAGTCACTTAGTTGTGTCCAGCTCTTTGAGAGCCCATTGATTATACAGTCCATGCAATTCTCCAGGCCAGAATTCTGGAGTGGGTAGCCTTTCCCTTCTCCAGGAGATCTTCCCAATCCAGGGATCCAACCCAGGCCTCCTGCATTGCAGGCAGATTCTTTATGAGCTGAGCCACAAGGGAAGCCCAAGAATACTGGAGTGGGTAGCCTATCCCTTCTCCAGGGGATCTTCCCGACCCAGGAATTGAATCTGGGTCTCCTGTGTTGCAGGAGGATTCTGTATCAACTGAGCCATCAGGGAAGCCTGACTAGGATGGAAAGTGACCCTATTAAGAGGGAAATGATGTAGTTTTAAAGTCTTAATAACTCTTTCATGGGTTGAAAGGAAATGAAAAAAGAAACCAAGCTGAAACAATTCTACTCAACACTGTATCATGTGTCTGACTTGAAATTCAGCCTGAATGGAAAGAAAGATACAAGACTATTGAAAACTGATGTTTACTGCACAACCATGAAGAAAGGTTGAAGGGACAGATTTGAAGTCTGTTTTTCTTGTGTTACCGTCAGTCGTGCTTTCCAGTTATGTAGTCCAGGGGACTATTTGTGCAACTGTTTCTGGTCTTTTGTTTACAATGTTGTGTAATCTGTGTCTCGCTGAACGAGGCCTGTCTTTCTATTTTCTGCTGCCACCGTTATGCTAGCATAACTTGGAGGGTGAAATGTTATGTAACACATTCAGCATTAAACAATGTAAAAAAGAGATCCACAGTAAGGGAGAAAGATGGGGGTCACCTGAGGTGTCTAGATTCAAAAGCAACTTTGGGGATTTGGAATCGTACCCCTTTTTATTATCACCAGAGCCTCACACCAAGTGTAAAAAGAACAAGTTCTTCCCTGTTGACTGGGGCAGGCTAAGGGGCTAAGAAAAAGGTTGCTTTAGCCAGTGGGCTCTAGGACTTCCCCCTTGCTCTCTCACTGCCTCCACTTCCCACGTGCTTCTATCACCAGCTCCACTTCCTGACCCAGGGAGGGGCAGTTCGGGGCTTGTGCTTTTCTGCAGCACACGTTGGCACAGGCTCTGCAAAACAGCTGTCTACAGCTTTCAATTGCACAAATCCCTGTGTGCTGGGTTAGACTGCAGATGCCCCCAAGCAAATCTCAGCCCTCCCTGGGCTTTTTAAATAGTTGGTTACTCTTCCTGAAAATAAAGGGTGCTGCGTCCACTTTGGGCAGAGTTTAAGGAGGGTTGATTTAGCAAGGGATGCAGGAGGGTGGGAGAGCTTGGAGCTGACTTATGCTGACCACGGATTGGAGCCAGAATTGGTCAGAGCCTGCGGGGGCTGTGTATGAAGTTGGTTCCCACTCTCCTGTGACTTCCTGCGTGAAACTCCACTCAACTTTGAGCCCTGGAAGGATTTTTGCAGTTCTAGATTCAGCTGCTGCAGCAACAGTTGTTGCTGCCAATTATTGAGCAATTATTGCACCTCAATTTTTACAATGCTTTGGGAATAACAACACAAAATACCAAGGACAATTTTTATAGAACTGGAGTCCGAGTTCTGTCCTCATCGCCTTACTGCATCGGGTGCATGCGTGTGTGATAAGTCTCTTCAGTCCTGTCCGACTCTGTGTGACCCTATGCACTGTAGCCCACCGGGCTCCTCTGTCCATGAGATTCTTCAGGCAAGGATACTGGGATAGGTTGCCATTTTCTTCTCCAAGGGATCTTCCCCACCTGGGGACTGAGCCCATGTCTCCTGCATTAGCAGGCAGATTCTCTACCACTGAGCCACTGGGGAAGCCCCCTTACTGTATCATTTGATCTTAAAATAGTTATAAAGCTGAGGGTCTTTGTGTGTAGCACTTATCCTGGATTAAAAGAGCCTATTTTCCAGGTTCCAGACTGTTGGAAATATATGCTGATTCCTGGGAGTAGGGGCAGGAATTATTACATGAAAAAGTCCCAGTCAGTGGAAGAATCCCATAACCTCCCTGATGAGCGATGGCTACCCTTCACTTGAGGTCTGGTAGGGAAGGGTAGCTGTCCTGGCCCCTTTTACATAGGTTCCTCATGCCTCATCTTGACCATAACCCTGTGTGTGTGTCTCTGTTACACACACCCCACCCATACCACTGTGAGCTCCTGAATGGCAGGGAGAGGAACTTCCTTATATCTCTGTCCCCTCAGTGCCCAGCTGGATGCCTGGCTCAGAGCAGAGACTTGATAAGTGTTGGTTGATTGAATAAGCGCCATCTCACCAAGCCCAGAATATACCTTGTCTTAATCTCTATCTTCAGGGCCAAGTTCAATGCCTGGCACTTAACTTGGTGCTCAATAATGTTAGGAAAAAATGAGCTCATAATTACCATCCTTTAATTATGATTATTATGTTTTTACTTTTAGCTAAATGCTATTTCCACCTCCCCTCCCCTCCCCATGGCTTCTGTTTTATCTGTTCATTCACTAAAGCATAGTATCCTGAATGCCTATTATGGCCCCAAGCCCTGACGTAGGTACTTGGTGTATACAGGTGAGTGAAAGAGGCAAAGTCCTTGCCCTACTGGAATTTACAGTCAAGTAGTAGAACAGTGTTTGGCAGAAAGTGTTAACTGCTCTTATTATTACTTCTATCATCTTATTTTTTTCCCCTGTAAATGTGAGACTTCTCAGTTTACCAAATGTCTCTTTTTCTGTGTCCTACCTCTATTGCACTATAGTACTTTTTTTTTTTTTTTTAAGTTTTCTGTAGGTACTTTTCTTCCTTAGGAGCCCAAGTTCTGATTTTTCTTTCTTTCAGCTCACATGTACAGGTCTCTTGCTCTGAGCCTAGGGGCCATGCTGGGCACCTGCTGTAGGACCCAGTGCCTGCCCTCGGATCACAGCCACAAAACCACACTTTCGCTTACTCACCGCCGTCCTTTCTCTTTCTCTCTCTGTCTTTTCCAGGGACACAGACTTCATCTGGACGGGTTGTCTGCTTTGCTGAGGCTTTCAGTTTGCTGCTCCAGAGTTCCTGGAGGCAACCCGATTTCTCCTGGGATGGTCACTGAAGTCAAATTTAAGTGGGTTAGTTAAATCTTGGCTTGCTTTTGTTTGCCAAGTCTTGGAGATGGGAGCCAGGAAGACAGGCCAAGTTGGGCTGGGGGCATCTCCTGCATTGGGTTACAGGCAGTCACCAAGCCCTCTAACAACCCGCTTCTTCCCCTTACACATTTCTTCTAACTCACTGGCACGTGTGAATTCCCCTCAAAGTCATGGTTTTCAGGCTCTGACTTGACCTAATATACCCTGGTACCCCAACATGTTATGGTTTAATGGCTCACCACACTGCTTCATCGTATAGTACAGAGATTAGATAGGATGTACATAATTAATTTTGTTGACAGAATACATAGTGCATAGCTGTCCTCTCAGCTTTAGTTGCAAATGCTCAATAAAAAAAGTATTTTTCAATATGGAAATTGGCTGGACTAATTGCATATGAATGTGTCCACAAAACGAGTAGTTCTACGTATGCGTTTATAAATAGAGCTAAGCTTTAAAGTTTAACTCTTTCAATAAATAATAGAGCTAAGCTTTGTTTCAAATTCAGTCTTTGGAATAAAAATGTACAATTGTTTAAAAGTTAATTTGAATCCTATGAAATAGCATTACTTTTTATGAAAAAAGGGAAAGGTATTTGGTAATATGAGTTTTAGATACTGATTATCTTGGTATCGTTGTGATATGTGTATGTATGTGTGTACTTAGTTATGTCCAACCTTTTATGACCCTGTGGACTGTAGCCCGCTAGGCTTCTCTGTCCATGGGATTTTCCAGGCAAGAATACTGGAGTGGGTTGCCATTTCCTTCTCCAGGGGGATCTTCCTGACCGAGGGATCAAACCTGCATCTCTTGTGTCTCTTGCATTGGCGGGCAGGTTCTTTACCAGCTGAGCCGCCATCACTGTGATAATTACGTTCTATCTGTAACATACCATCCATGGCCGCTTCTTGGTGAAATTCAGGGTTTGGAGAATGGAGACGCATCTTCTAGTCAGTCATCTTCCTTGAGAGAGGATACAATGTGGATACAAGTTAGGACTTTGGACTGAAATAAAGTGTATAACCTTAAGTAAATTATTTAACATCTCTGATACTCACTTTTCTCTCCTCACTAAAATGGGGATCAAAATGCCCACCTTGAAGGGCTGTTGTGAGGATTAGGTGAGGTGATAACTGTTATCAAGTACTTACTTGAAGTGCTTAGCACAATGTTTAACATGTTACAGTAAGATCTCAATATCAGTTATTATTGTTCTTCAGTCGCTAAGTTGTATCCAACTGTTTGTGACCCCATGAACTTAACCACACCAAGCTTTCCTGTCCTTCACTATCTCCTGGAGTTCGCTCAAACTCATAACCATCAAGTCAGTGATGCCATCCGACCATCTCATGCTTTGTCATCCTCTCTCCTCCTGCCCTCAATCTTTCCCAGCATCAGGGTCTTTTCCACTGAGTTGACTCTTCATGTCAGCTGGCCAAAGTATTAGAGCTTCAGCTTCAGCATCATTCCTTCCAATGTTATTCAGGGTTGATTTCCTTTAGGATGGACTGGTTTGATCTCCTAGCAGTCCAAGGGATTCTCAAGAGTCTTCTCCAGAACCACAGTTCAAAAGCATCAGTTCTTCAGTGCTCAGCCTTCTTTATGGTCCAACTCTCACATCCATACATGACTACTGGAGACACCATAGCTTTGATTATACTGACCTTGGTGGGCAAAATCATGTCCCCACTTTTCAATATGCTGTCTGGGTTGGTCATAGCTTTTCTTCCAAGGAGCAAGTGTCTTTTAATTTCAAGGCTGCAGTCACTGTCAATAGTGATTTTGGAGCCCAAGAAAATAAAATCTGCCACTGTTTCCACTTTCCCCCCAATCTATTTGCCATGAAGTGGTGGGGACCAGATGTCTTGGATCTTAGTTTTTTGAATGTTGAGTTTTAAGTCAGCTTTTTCACTCTCCTCTTTCACCTTCACCAAGAGGCTCTTTAGTTTTCTTTGTTTTCTGCCATTAGAGTGGTATCATTTGCATATCTGAGGTTGTTGAACAGTTATTATTACATGTTATTATAATCTGAACAAATCCAGACAGAGCAATGTTCATTTTCGTTTTGGTTTTTTACTGGTTTTCGTGCCTCTGGGGAAAGAGAGTCCCCGTACCCAGATGGTTTGGCCAGGAAATTGTTCCTTTTTACCAACAGAGCCCGCATCTTCCCACCCTGTTCTTCTTCCTCCACTGCCCCTGGAGGAGGGGCAGCTGGTTCTCTGCTCAGCGTTGGGGGCACACGTCCCGTGTTCTTGGAAGCCCTAGACCTTGAGGCCTTTTTTAAGGACCTAACTTATAGAAATGCTTGAGAGAGATACTTGGAAGAGGAAACATACTCAAAGATAACACACTTTTATCTCTGATTAGAATCAATCAGTGCATCAATTCTTCGGTGCTCAGCCTTCTTTATGGTCCAACTCTCACATCCATACATGACTACTGGAGACACCATAGCTTTGATTATACTGACCTTGGTGGGCAAAGTCATGTCTCTGCTTTTCAATATGCTGTCTAGGTTGGCCATAGCTTTTCTTGAAGGCTTGAAGACAGTTGAAGGCTTACTGTCTAGTTTTTGGCTCTGCAGTTGCATCTCCTGCTCTTTGGTTTCCTGTCTGTCTGCTCCCAGCACACCAACATCTTAAAGGCTCTTATCCTAGGCCTGGGCATAGAGTTTGCCAACTGGATTAGAGTACAAGGACTCAGCCCGAGCCTTGGCTGTGGCACCTTCTGCCTCTGTGCCCTAGTGTAGACCACTTAACCTCCCTAAGCCTCAGATTCCTTCCCTGGAAGGGGCTGGTTTGTGGCCTAAATTTCACTGATTGTGAGAGACCAACCAAAACAACATACATAAAAAATATTTGAAAACATGAATTGTGATTTGATTGCAAGGAAATGGTCTTGTTAATATGAGCAGATCTCTTGTGAGCTCATTGATTTCCGTGGTAGGAGCTACCATGCGTGGCGTGATCTTAAGCAAGTCACTCAGCTCCTCTGAACTGTAGTTTTGGATAGAGCGTAACCTGCGATATGGAGAGAGCAGACTTAATTACCTACATCTCCCAACGTTGTATAATTTCCTGCTAATGTTGAGCTTCCTTTGGGAACTGGAAGAAGTGCAGGCTTTGAAGGCTGATAGATTGGGCTCAGTCCCCCACTTCACAGCTTGCTGTCCTTTTGTCTTTCTGGACCCTTAAAAACTGTCTCAGAGAACTGCAGTTTGACGAGAGGGTAGTTTAGCCTGCAGGAAGACCTCAGCTGTGAGCAGTGCTCCGCAGTGATGAAACGGATCAGGCCAAGGTTCAGTTCTGGAATTTCCAAAAGCCAGTGGCCCATTTGCTAGGACCAGTTTGCTTTTTTGCACGTTGAACTTTTTAAAATAAAAACAGTGCTCCAAGAGCTGGGACGGTGTATTGGTCCCCTTGCCGTTGGTTCTGCTGCTCTCGAGGAGTGACCCAGGCATTTCAGACAGGCCTGTCTCCCGCCATCAACCCCCAGCCCAGGTGTGTGCCTGCAGCGTGTCAGCAGGCTTCTGAAGTCCACACACCCCAGCTTATAGGCCAGCCGCCCTGGATCACCTCTGTAAACTTGGTCCCAGGAAATCAAGAGAAACGTGTCAAAGCTGGCATTGCCTGAGAGGCAAGAGAAGGAAATGGTGAGGTCCTTGACAGAAATTTCTCGAAATTTACCCAAAGTCATGGTCTGAGTCCATCAGCAGGATCTGGGATTGGTGTGCACTGCTCTCCCTCCTTCTGGCTCAGAATCAGCACAGGGGGTTAGTTCATCTTTACTCTGACCCATGCCCACCATGTGTCCACAGGGGGATACATGCAACTCCTGCACAGTGAGGCACCTTTCCAGAAAGAGCTTCTGAATCCTCAAAATGTGAACAAACTATGTTCAGGAGAATTTCAGGGTTACATAGGACCTTTTATTTTTGTCTTTGCTAGTTTAAGACATTGGTTTCCTTTTTTTTTTCAGCATGTAATGAGAGGTCCCCAAGGGGGCAGACACTTTCCAGGTGTTTTACATTATTATCATATTATGTCATTGAATCTTCACCGCATCCCTCAGAGGGAGGTTGTTTTTAATTCCTATTTTGCAAACGAGGAAAGCTGTAGGAGGTGAAGAGTGGCTGAGGGTAACACAGCTGGCAAGCAGCAGAGCAGGGACCCTCTAATGCGGCCTCTCAACCTGCATTCAGAATCGCTACTCTATACTCCCTCCTACTGGTAAAGGTTTTCTTGGTTAATATGCTGGGGGACTGGGAATCAATCTTGGCTTGACTAACAAGCCTCCTTTTTCTGTCCATGCTCCCTAAGTTCCCTGCTGTTATCTCCTCTCTGTCCATGGTCTGCATGTCCTCTTGGTCACTGAATCCTGTCAGTTTGTCCTTGGCTTGCGTTTCTTTTGTATCCTCATTGCTTCACACCTGGACCATGGCAGTGCTGTCAGCTCCCATTGTCATCGCTCTTTCCGTTTTCCATCCTTTTGGCTCACCCTGCCAGATTCATCTTCCTTTAACACCGCTTTGTCCTAAAATGTTTTATCTAAAACATCCCAAGGATTCTTTGCAGCTCACAGGACAAAGTTGATACTCAGGGCTTGACATTAAGACCTCCCTGCCCTTCCCCTGCCACGGTTGACCTCAAAACTTGCCAGTCTTACCCATCACTTTCTGCCGTGACTTGATGTTCTGACCTCAGCATCTTTGCTCACGAACATATTCTCTGCCTTGAATGTTATGCATCTTTCCACCCAGCCTGTCATCCATTAAAATCTCACCATGGCCCACCCTAGAGTGGCCTGTCTTCAATGAAACTTTTTCCAGTCGCCTTGCAGAAATGACGTGCCCTTGAGCAGTTGATTACACTTAAGCAGTGTACCTACATGTGGCTTCACTGCTGTTATCTGTGTGCCATTTCCTCTCTATTCCCAAGGTGAGGGTGGAGACCATGTGTGTGTGTCCCCTCATCCCACCCTCATCATCATTCTCACTAGTACAGTGCCTCACAGGAGACCCTGGTTCTATTCCTGGGTTGGGAAGACCCCCTGGAGAAGGGATAGGCTGCCCACTCCAGTATCCTTGGGCTTCCCTTGTGGCTCAGGTGGTAAAGAATCCGCCTGCAATGCAGGAGACCTGGGTTTGGTTGGGAAGATCTCCTGGAGAAGGGAAAGGCTACCCACTCCAGTATTCTGACCTGGGGAAATCCATGGACTGTATAATCCATGGGGTTGCAAAGAGTCAGACACGACTGAGCAACTTTCACTTTCGCACATGGGGTCCTTACTTGGTTGAACGAATGATCTAATGAGTAGGGGAAACCAGAGAGTAAGAGACAGGGCACTAACTGAGTGTGTACTGGCTTCCCTGGTGGCGCAGACGGTAAAGCGTCTGCCTGCAATGCGGGAGACCTGGGTTCGATCCCTGGGTCGGGAAGATCCCCTGGAGAAGGGAATGGCAACCCACTCCAGTATTCTTGCCTGGAAAATCCCATGGATGGAGCCTGCTGGGCTACAGTCCACAGGGTCGCAAAGAGTCGGACACGACTGAGTGACTTCACTTGGTATGCCAGCCAGTGTTCTGGTACTGGTTATAAGTCCTCGAATCCTGGCAACTGCCTCAAGAGGTAGGTGATGTTATTGCCCCCCTGGCAGAGATGAAGGGCAGGGAAGCCAGGGCACAGCAAAGTGGGCCAGCTTGTCCGAGAATTAGTGGCGGACCCAGGATTCAAAGCCAAGCTGTCTGCCTCTAGAGCCCAGCTTTCAGGACTCTTTGCCCCTCCCTGAAATGTCCCAGCTAAGAGACACATTCTTGTAAGAGCCGCTTGATGGGCTTATAGGTTTATGACTTGCAGCAGGGGCAGGAGAGCCTGAGAACCTTTAGGATCCAGCTTTTCTTCTCTGAGCCAGCACACGAAGCCTGGCCCACCTTGGCAATGGGCAATGGGCATATTGGCCAACGGAACCAGCCCCGAGTGCAGGGCTCCCTCAGGTGACTGGTGCTGTGTGAACATGAAGTGTGTTTTCCATGTCCTGTGACACGTGGTAACTTGTGCACTGTCGTCCAACAATGGGCCTGGGACTCCTGTAACACTCCACTTTTGGTGAGAGACGATTACTTGGTTAATAATCCTAATCGGCCTAATGCACATGCCCTATGTTTATCACTCCCATCTCATAATTAGCTTTTATATTTTCCTTAACTTTACAACTCAATCTGTGCACCAGAGTGACTGCAAACCCATATTTATCTAATTTAGCAGACATTTGCATGTGCTGCAATTAGACTTCCGTGTTCTATGATCAACGTCCTTTGCTAATTGCATAATTCCTTTTGCATTTAGGATGGCATCCTTTTTTTTTTTTTTTCCCTGTCTCTATGGTTTGCTGCTGGTTGTGAGCTGCGTGTAGAATTTCTGGCTAAGGCACCTGCAATCACAGAACCAAAGATTTTCTGGGAGGAGCTGCCTCCTTTGTTTACAGGTGAAGAAACGGAGGCCCATGAAAGTGAAGGGACTCGCCTATACGGACGGCTTGTTATTAAGAGTTCCTGCAGACATGAAAGGATGAATACGTCTGCAAAGAACATCTTCCAAACCATGTCAATGTGGAAATTCCATGAATAATTCAAGCTGGTCTTGACAGCATAGAGCCCGAGTCTGGGCAAGATTGCTGTTGCTGCTGCTAAGTCACTTCAGTCGTGTTCGACTCTGTGCGACCCCATAGATGGCAGCCCACCAGGCTCCCCCGACCCTGGGATTCTCCAGGCAAGAACACTGGAAAGATTAGGCTGAGCCTAAAATAAATCAGGTTAGAGGCAAAGAATAATTTTTGTGTATCCTGAAGTTATAACCCTTAGCATTTGTTTTTTAGCTTCTTCAGGCTGCTTCTTGCCAGCAGACACTTCATTGGAAGGGAGGCTGGCAAAGCCTGTCCCTTCTGCCTCTTTGTGGAAACTTTTTTATTCCTCTCTAAAGCTAGATTTTAGAAGAGAGTGGAGGGTTTATTTATGAATTCAGAATTAGCATAGAAAGAATCAGAAAATTAGAGTTGAGTGGGAACTCAAAGATCTGGGCTGCTCAGCTTGTTTTATAGGCCATTGCGAAAGTCACAAGGTTGCTTGGTCACAGATCTGGGACTCACGTCTGGATTTCTATCTGTGTCCAAGTTTTACTCACGACGGTACTTTGCTAATGAAGAGACCAAGAGTACAAGGTGTGCCTTAGCTCCCTTCCTTCCTTCCCGCCCTCTCTGGTACCTTTACACAGTGCCTGGAGGTACCATGCCAGGGTATGAGGAAGCAGAAGCTCTGAGCTTGATCTTGGCTGGGATGAAAGATCTAGGGAAGGGGATCTGCGCACATGGAGAAAGCACGTGCCTCCCCAGTGTGATTTTGAACTCAGGATTTCAGAGAACGCAGCAACGCAACTATGATGGAGCTGGTCCAGCGTAGTAACTGTCTGGGTATTTGCAGAATGGATGTGTGTACTGGCAAGGGGATGAGGACGGGGTGATGAGGTTAGATGAATAAAAGCAAGCTAGCTGTTGCCAACCTCCAGTTTTTTTGCTTGGAAGGTAGAGGAAACCATGAGAAGCCTTTCACAGTGGACTTCATCTCTTTATCTGCCTAGGGAGAAAGATGTGGTCGTTAATGTAGAAGCGTCACAAATTGTTAGTGCTGGAAAATACAGTCCAGTGGCTTGTTCAGAAAGAAGAGGCAAGTGGCTAGTGGCCTCCACCATAGCTCCTGAACTGAGAAACCTTCCCATGCTGCTGGCAGCAATAGCACACCCTGCTCTCGGAGCTTCTACTGTGGCGTTTGCTACCCTCCATCAGATACACGCACTCAATCTCCTGGTTCCTAACGGCGTTTAGGGAATAGTAGCAATGGCACCCCACTCCAGTACTCTTGCCTGGAAAATCCCATGGACGGAGGAGCCTGGTGGGCTGCAGTCCATGGGGTCGCTAAGAGTCAGACACGACTGAGCGACTTCACTTTCACTTTTCACTTTCACGCATTGGAGGGGGAAATGGCAACCCATTCCAGTACTCTTGCCTGGAGAATCCCAGGGATGGGGGAGCCTGGTGGGCTGCCATCTACGGGGTCGCACAGAGTCAGACATGATTGAAGTGACTTAGCAGCAGCAGCAGCTGCTCAGTAAACGTATACTGAATGAACAAACGCATGGATTGTACACTGTTGCAATGTATGATTCTCATCAAGTCAGCAGGAAGAACATGGCCAAGGTAGTATTTAAAATATCTTAATAGCCTATATAGACAGTTGAGAGCAAAAAGATTAAACTTTCCTACTGTAAGTATGGGCTTCCCTGGTAGCTCAGATGGTAAAAAAATCATCCTGCAATGCAGGAGGCTGGGGTTTGATCCCTGGGTTGGGAAGATCCCCTGGAGAAGCGAATGGCTACCCGCTCCAGTATTCTTGCCTGGAGAATCCCGTGGACAGAGGGTCTGGTTGGCTATAGTGCATAGGGTCACAAAAGAGTCAGACACAACTGAGCAACTAAGTACAAACTGTAGTGTAACACAAATTCTACACTTAGTTTGAAAACGCAGTTGCCCAAATAGGGAGTAGATGGTGCCCAAAGGGGTGCAATCCATATTAAAAAAGCCCATGGGGTAGGTATTGGCGAGCCATAATTGTGATGTAGCTGCTGAAACAGGATTGGATTCCACTAGAAGAAGCCAGGTCCAGATCAATGCAGGTGAGGCTCCCAGCTGTTTGAGCTCATACAGGTCACCCAGGTGTGATGCTCTTCTGTGGTTTCATTAATAGCCACACCTTAACCTGGTCCAGTACTTTAGTTTACAATGTTTTTCCAGGCATTATCCTGTTCACTATCCTAAAGACAGTTAATATACCAATAAGGGCAAGCTAACTTGCTCAAGGTCACCTGGCTAGTAGGTGACTGAACCCAGCCTTCTGACCCCTTGTCTGTATTTTTTCAACTGCACCAGGCCATTTCTTTTTTGTTGTTGCAGAGCAGAGCCCCTGCTGGGTGGCATGTAAAAGCAAGGCTGGCATGACGCTTGTCAAGCATTGGCTGTCAAGAGTGGACACGCTCAGATGGGCACCTCGCCATCCGGCAGCCTGACAGTGATGGCTCAGAAACCACTTTTCCTGACGCGGGGCTTTGACAGGCCAGCTCACACTGTGAGCACAGTGACCCTGCCCTGTTTCAAAAACTGACAGCAGACAAACCTGGAACATCACCTCCCCTCTGAGTGAGCCCAGGAAAACACAAATCTCCATCCTTAGCGCCTCACGTCCTGCTCAAGGATTTGTGAGCTGGGTTGCACAGAGGAGGGAAGGGGAAAGAGCTAACACCTGGCAGGTGCCTGCTGAGTGTCTTGCTCAAGACATTTCCCATTTCTTTGCGTTTCCGTTTCTCACGAAGCACCTGTCTCTGCAAGCTCATGGCTCACTCTGGTAAGCGCTGGACTCCTCCACCCCCTGGCTTTGGGCTGTCTTGATAATCCCTCACATTTGTCTGGTCTCCTCCAAGCATCGTTTTATTCACTCTCCCAAAAAATGTCTATGAGGGACAAAAAAACCCTGCAGGCTTTTATGCATGGACTCTGAAACAGCTGAGTATGTAGGAGCAGACAGTTAGAATGGTGTTTACTGGGGGTGGGAGGTGGGGGAAACAGGAGACATTGGTCAAAGGGTACAAGGTTGTTGTTATGTGGGGTGAGTTAGTCTAGAGGTCTAGTGCATGGCATGGTACCTATCTAATAGTGCTGTGTGGGATACTGGCAACATGCTAAGAGAATAGAATTCTGGGGCTTTCATCACAAAGGTAACTGAGATGATGTGTTAGTTAGCCTGACTGTGGTAAACATTTTGTTATGTGTATCAAATAAGCCAAAAAAAATCCTGTGAGCTGCGGAGAGCAGAGATTATTTCCTCATTTCACAATGCTCCATACGAGTGTCTGTCTGTTTGATCAACCATCTATCCATCCCTTCATTCATTCATTCAATAAATATTTATTACACTATGATATTCTAGGACCTTTGCAAGTCACTGGTGAAGCAAAGGTATCTAGAAAGCTCTTGGGAGAGATATATACATACAAGAAAAGGAGGTATCATTTTGAGGCTTTTAAGTAGAAAGCCATGTATTTGGATAATAGGGTAGTGGGGTGTTATTGCAGGTTGTGACCAGTAGGTGGCACTCTGGGTCACAGGAGGCTTAGAGCCCTTTAGCCTTCCACCGCTAAGCTTTCATTTTGTATTCATTAGTGTATTTAAAATCAAATTCTAAGTCATATCCCTGAAAGGCTGTATTCAATTGGATTTTAATTCCATTCATTTGCCGTTAATTGTTCCATGCTCTTCTAAAACAGTCAAATTAAATCTGCCCGTGTCAGGGCTTTGTGGGTAAGTGAAAGATATCCGAGAACTTCAGACTCCAGAGCAAACGAACACCTCCTGTTCTAGGTCCCAGATTCCTTTCTTAGGAAATGCTAATGAAAAGTTAATGCTATTGGGAGAAGATCTGGAAGGATGCACTAAGATGTTAGTGGTACTATCTCCTAGTGGTGGGAATACAGATGGTTGGTTTGTTTCATGTTGGTTTGTCCTTTGTTCACTTTTTACAGTGGGCATGTATGAGTTTTCTTGTTTGTTTGTATTTAGTTTTTCATTGAAGTACAACCTACAAAAGGAAGATATATAAATGGTAAGCAGTTTGGATTTATATGTTTATATATATAACCTCCACTTAGATCAAGATATACGTTGCCTAAGCCCCTCACATTTCTCTTGGATCTCTTCCCTCCTCTCCCCTGCTAGGAGCCTCTCTTCTGTCACCATGGGTTGGTTTTGAGTATTTTGCACTTCGTGTAATTGGAGTCATACAGGCTGTCTTCTTTTGTGCCCGACTTTTGTTCAATATCATTTAAGTCGATGTATGTAAACACAGTAAAGACTCGCCAATCTTTCCTACTGTTTTGTGTAGCAGAAGTCTGTTCTTCGTTGGCGTGCAGTATGCCATTGTAGGAATATGTTGCAGGTCTGTATTTTCATAATCAGAAAGAAGTTTACTTAAAATGCTTACATATAGACACAGAAACTTGCTGGAGGCCAAGGAGACATTTCAACTGCAAGATAATCTTCCCAGTATGCGGGTTTAGATAGCCATCCAGGAATTGGCTCAGGCCCAGAAGCGCACGGCATCATCGAGTCAACGGACATGAGTTCGAGCAAACTCCAGGAGATGGTGAAGGACAGGGAGGCCTGGCATGCTGCAATCCATGGGGTCGCAAAGAGTCGGGCATGACTGAGTGACTGAACAACAGCAAGAGAAGTGCAGGGTCTTTGAGTGGATGCGGACACAGCTAACTGTGGGGCAGCAGCTAAGGCTAGTTCTGCTTCTCCCACTGGCTGTGTAGCCTTGGGGCAAGTCACTTGTTCTCACTGAGCCTCAGTTTCCTAGTCTGCAAAATGGGTAATGTTACCAGACTTAGAGGAAGAAAAGAAGGAAAACCCCAGAACATCCAATCAAGTTTGAATTTCAGATTAAACAGTAATTTCTTAGAATAAATATGTCCTGACTATCCTAAAGAATTACTGTTTATTTCCAATTCAAATGTAGTTGTGTTTTATCCGACAAACACAGGTGTAAAACATTCCCTGCTACATAATAACACAATTGTGACAAAGTGTGGGCAGAAAGCTATGTACAGGTGAAAGAAACTAGAGAGGGCCAGAAAGGCAGGGAGGAGGACCCCTGGGTTTGGAAACGGAGCCCTGTGAGCCTCTGTAGGACAGGAACCTTGCTCTCACCCACCCCACTAACCCCAGCGCCCGGCCACATGGCTGGCCCTGGGAAGGAGGCGCAGACATGTTATCTGTTGAACTAACGGCTGAATGGATTTGCTTTCCAGTTCCTGCACTTACTTGACTTTGACCTTGGGTAAGCTAGCTAATCACTCTGTTTCTGTTGTGTGTGTGTGTTTTTTTAATGCGTTCCTTCAACACTTCTTTCAGGGAGCCCTAACTCTGTGCCAGGTACTAGGCAGAGACGATGAACCAAGGAGGTTTCTGCCCTCCTGGAGTTTATTTTATAAAGCGGGAAGAGGGAAATTAAACAGGTAAAGCACATAGAAAAAAAGACATTTTCTGATAGCGACGAGTGCTGTGCTAGAAATAAATAGGATGTGTAACAGAGAGGGTCAGAGGTGCTATTTGGATGCGGGGTTTGAGGGAGGGACGTCCTGAGAAGGTGATGCTGAGCAGAGACCCCTCCCTCCCAACCGTCACCCCCCGGGGCTGATGAGGAGTCAGTCCGGGGAAGGGGCCTTCTGGGCTGAGGGAAAAGCAGGTTTTCTTACTTGAATCCTGAGGATGAGAAAACCTACTGCCCACCTCACAGAGCTATAAGGGGTTGAATAAAGGAAGGTTGATGTGTGAAATCTTCAAGTTCTCTGTGTGAAAGGGATTCTGAACTTTTCTCATGGAACCTCAGCCCTGCTCCCCAGGCCCCCTGGAAACTCAGGACGGTTTGATTCTTTAGCTGTGAGTGCAGACCTGCTCAGTACCATCTGGATAGCATGGTTTCCACCAGTCTGGTGAGATATGTAAAAACTGAAAGTGTTCGAAAACTCTGACACTGTGGAGTGCAGATGGTATCTTATAATTTTTTTTCATTTTATTTTTCTATTATCAGTTTGGGATGGACCAAGAAAGAAGCAAACACCCTAGCTGTCCTTTATCACAGACAGTTTGAAAAGCACTGGTTTAGAAGCTATAGGATGAGAAAAGTGTGGGCTTTATTGCAGCTCAGTCGCTTACTAACTGGTTGATGTTAATTCAAGTGTATTATCTCCCTGCGCCTTGGTGCCTTCACCTATAAAATGGGCTTAATAGTGCACATTCATTAAAGCTTTGAGACATCAATGAAGAAGCAAGTATAAAGCACGCAGTACAGTGAGTAGTACCAAAATGTTCACTCCTATTGCTCTAGTCGGAGAAGGCAATGGCACCCCACTCCAGTACGCTTGCCTGGAAAATTCCATGACGGAGGAGCCTGGTGGGCTGCAGTCCATGGGGTCGCTAGGAGTTGGACACAACTGAGCAACTTCACTTTCACTTTTCCTTCCATGCATTGGAGAAGGAAATGGCAACCCACTCCAGTGTTCTTCCCTGGAGAATCCCAGGGATGGGGGAGCCTGGTGGGCTGCCATCTTTGGGGTCACACAGAGTTGGACATGACTGAAGCGACTTAGCAGCAGCAGCAGCTTGTAAGCACAAGAAAGCTGTGATGTGCTTTACACAGAAAATACTTGTGTTTGGTAAGCTTCACTTAGGCCTGGCTTATACTGCTGCTGTCTGCGAGTTCAGTACTAACAAGTCAACTATATCCAGTATATTGAATGAAAGTGAAGTCAAAATGTTAGTCGCTCAGTCGTGTCCAACTCTTTGCAACTCTGTGGACTGTAGCCCTCTAAAACTTCTGTCCATGAAATTGTTTAGGCAAGAATACTGAAGTGGATAGCCATTTCCTTCTCCAGGAGATCTTCCTGACCCAGGGATAGACCCCAGGACTCCTGCACTGGCAGGCGGGTTCTTTACTATCTGAGTCACCTGGGAAGCCCAATATTGAAAGAGGTATCTTTAAACAAAGACACATGTAAAATATGTTACGTATTGATTGGTTGACAAAAATGCCGTGACCAGAGGCACACAGTAACCTAACCCTGTATTCCCCCTAGGAACTGTGGTTCAGTATTCACTATAATTCAGTGTTCATGGTGACTTTATAAAATGTAACTATGGGGAATAGCAAGAATCGACTAAACACGGCCAAACTATTTTCTAGAGAAGTACAATCAATGCACCCTGTTACCAGCAGGAGGTAAAGAGGCCTGTTTTACTGCACACCTGCCAGCATTTGATACTATCATTAAAAAAAAACCTTTCCTAATTTGACAGGTGAAAAGACTGTCTAATTCTAATTTGTCTTTTTCAACTCCCGGCGAGGGTGAAGATTTCTCCTAGCTTGTTAATGTCTCTTTGTGACTGTCCATCACATTTTAGGACAAATTTCCTTGAGTCCTTTGTGAGAGAAAGGGAAGGAGGGAAGTGTTTCAGGTCATCCCAAGAACAGGAAGCTGGGACAGGGTTGAAAGTGGTTAATTTTTTTTATCACAGAATTTTCTTCAGGTTAAGGGAATCCACAGTCGATTGCATCCTTGGTGTGTACAAGCCTTATGCCAGGCTTCCTGGGGGCTGGCGCAGGCAGCTCTGGGTGACCCCAGTGCTTCTGCTTCGGTATCCAGAGCAGAACTTTGCAGTAAGACGTCTCAGTAGAGAAATATCGCCAACCTCCTGGCTGGGTGACGTGGGCTGGTTTCTTAACCTGGGCCTTGGCTGCTGCCCCTGTAATAATGGAGATAATAATACTTTACCTGATAGATTTCACAGGTAGATAAATGAGTTAGTGCAGGAAGATCCCTTAGTGCAAAGCCTAGCCCCATTTAACAGCTCCATACCTGTTGTCTTTGTTGTTAAATACCCTGAATCGTGGAGAGCGCATAATCCTTGTCCCAGAGAAACTTGCTGAGGAGACAAGATGTGCACTGAGGGAAGGGTCGGGAATTCTGCTTCTGTTTCCCTTTTGCTGATTTCTTGGGCTAAAATCACTTCACATCTCAACATTTTTCTGGGCTCCAAAATCACTGCAGATGGTGATTGCAGCCATGAAATTAAAAGATGCTTACTCCTTAGAAGGAAAGTTATGACCAACCTAGACAGCATATTGAAAAGCAGAGATATTACTTTGCCAACAAAGGTCTGTCTAGTCAAGGCTATGGTTTTTCCAGTAGTCATGTATGGATGGGAGGGTTGGTCTACAAGGAAAGCTGAGCACCGAAGAATTGACGCTTTTGAACTGTGGTGTTGGAGAAGACTCTTGAGAGTCCCTTGGACTGCAAGGAGATCCAACCAGTCCATCCTAAAGGAGATCAGTCCTGGGTGTTCACCGGAAGGATTGATGTTGAAGCTGAAACTCCAATACTTTGGCCACCTGATGCCAAGAGCTGACTCATTTGAAAAGACCCTGATGCTGGGAAAGATTTGGGGCAGGAGGAGAAGGGGACGACAGAGGATGAGATGGTTGGATGGCATCACCGACTCGATGGACATGGATTTGGGTGGACTCCGGGAGTTGATGATGGACAGGGAGGCCTGGTGTGCTTCAGTTCATGGGGTCGCAAAGAGTCAGACACAACTGAGCGAGTGAACTGAACTGAACTCAACCTCAGTGCCCTCACCTGTTAAAAATATAGGCACAGCCCAAACTTTCTGATGCAGTTTCGCATCTCTGATAGCAGCTTCCCAATAGTCATATTCTACCGACCTCACTCTTCCTGTATCCCTGATGAAGATACTGCCGCTTAGAGGCTGAGGGGACTAGTAGCTAGTGAGAGAAAGCCCTTTTGACTGCCAGCTATTCTACCATGAGGCTTCGCTGGTGACTCAGATGGTAGAGAATCTGCCTGCAATGCAGGAGCCCAGGTTCGAGTCCTGGGTCAGGAATATCCTCTGGAGGAGAGCATGGCAACCCACTCCAGTATTCTTGCCTAGAAAATCCTGTGGACAGAGGAGCCTGGTGGGCTACAGTCCGTGGGGTCGCCAAGAATTGGACATGACCGAGCGGCTAACACTTTCCCTTTCATCCTGCCACATCACCGTGTCTCTTGTGGAAGATGAGGGATGGGTTTGGTTTGCAGGACTGTCTGGCCTTGCCAGCTAGAAGTCAGTGACCACTTAAAAGGAAGAGGTGTGGTTTAGGGGACCTAATTCACTTAATGGGTGCATCTTCACAACCTGTTAAGTCTTCATGTTCACCTTGACCCCATCGCTTGATGCTTTACCTCTTCTGAGTGTTACCTCTCTCTTCATTTCTACCCATTTCTATAGTGGCTTTCAGCCACTATATTTGCACGGGCTTGTTTTCTGGGTGGAGGCGCCTCTGCGTGCCTTTGTGAGCAGAATCAATGCACTTCTCTCTTCCCTCGTGTGCGCGCCTTTCTCTGACGTCTGTCATGAAGCTGTGATAAACGCCTCTTCCTTGGGAGTTGTTCTACACTCTGAACACTTAGGCAGGTCCCATCTTTTTATTTGCAGTCACCTGGCCGACTGGCTATGGTGCATACTGTCTGCACTAGCATCTCTCCCCTTGGAGAATTAACTTCCCTCCTTTGCTCCCACTCTGATCCTTCACAGACCGAGTTTGCCATGGCTGACATGTTCTCGTGAAACAGTCCACATCTTTGGCAAGGCCAGACGTCACTTTGCCATTTGATACTTGCAGATCCAAGGCCCCGATTACCTCTCTGGCTCAGGCATAAGTGATAAATGTGGTGTTAAGGTGTGCACTTCTCACTTCACTTCCAAGTCACGGCTCTTCGATTGTCTCGAGATCCCCCGGCCTAAGCCCCTGGAATTGGAAATGAGCATTATTTCTTCCTATCACTGCCTTCCAAGCGGCGGCTCTGTAAGAGTGGCCTTCTAGGCTCTGCACCTGTCGCCCTAGCCCGTCCAGGGCCTTGGCTTGTCAGGGGAGGAAGGTTTTTGGGTGGTGTTCACCCACCCTTTTTCTGCAGTGTTTTTCTCACTGTCTGGTTAATGCATTTGCCCTATGGATGGTGCCAGCCTGCTCTGTCTGCCAATTTCCAGGCAAATTTAGTGCATAAATTGTGTGTGGGGGGGTGGGGGCTAGGGTAGAGTGGAGGATCGGAACCCTTCCAAAACATACGGCCACATAAAAGTCTCAGCTACGTCTCCCTGTCGATGGTCAGATAACTTCCTCCTTGGCAAACCCCGTGCCCAGTGGCTTGAGCAGCTGCCCATTCCTGAGCCAGCCCACAGGATTTCTCTTCCAGCATCAATGGACACCACCTTCTTTGTCCACTTTAACTTAATTCCTCCAAGTGAGCCCTTTGCACGTGCCGTGCTCTTTGACGGTAATAGTCATAAAATTCATTTGACAAATACGTGCCATTCATCGTCCTAGGTTCTCGGGGATGTAGCAGTGAGACCAAGTATATCCAAGGATACCCTAGTACTCTGTGCACTGGTGCATACACACACGTGTGCTTGGGCAGAAATAAACACACTGGTAAATGAGAATCAGAATGTAGTTAGTGTTGTTTGGCTGGTGAACCTCAACTTCTCTTTCATGGTTCAGACTAGGGGCCCCCTCCTCCATGAAGACTTTCTGGACTGCACCACTGCTACGATTCTTTGTCCTGCTTTGTGTATAGGCCTTGACCACGCATAGGCCTTGCCCCTGACATGCTAGGTTGTAATATGTTTCCCTACAGGCTTGTTTCTCACCTGACAATGAGATCGGACACTAAGTCTTATTTTCACTTTCCTAGCATTAGGGGGAATGCTGGCACAGTGGGGGTTTAATAAATGATTGTGAATGGATAAATGGGCTGGTGAATGAATGAAGCAGTGGGTGAGTGCTTGCCCTGTGTGTCTGGGTGAATGGTTCTGCAGCTTATTTTCTTAGTAGTCAGAGCCAAATCTGAATGGTACCTATCAAATGGATGCTGACTGCAAACACTAGGAAAGCGTAGTGTGACGTGTCACTTGCTCAAACACCATTACCAAAGGCTAGGAAACCCCGAATGTAACAGATCCTAAACCCAAACCAGGCAAACAGTCCTCTGGCTTGGAAGCTTAACTTAACCCATGTATCTGCCACCTGTTGAAATTTGATTTAAAGTTGTCTCTGTGCCCGCTGCTGGGAAAGATTGAGGGCAGGACAAGAAGCGGGGATAGAGGATGAGATGGTTGGATGGCATCATGGATTCAATGGACATGAGTTTGAGCAAACTCTGGGAGATAGTGAAGGACAGGGAAGCCTGGTGAGCTGCAGTCCATGGGTTTGGCGCAAAGAGTCAGACACGACTGAGCGACTGAACAACAACTGTGCCCCCACCATCCCTGGCAAGTCAAATTTCACTTGATAAAATCACAGGAAGTTATAATGGGACTCAAACCTCTCTTTCATTCCAGAACAAAATAAGGCATTTCAAAGTGTGTTGAATTCTGCTTATGTCAAGAATTCATGTCCCTGCCTGCCCTCCTGAGAATTCTGGTTATCTTACAGGTCAAATGATGCCCCTTTTGACAAATTATTACAGACACTGAGGTGGGCAGGACCATGTCTTCACTTTCAGAGGGTGAACCTGAGACCAAGCATCCTTGCCGTGATACCAGCTGTCACCAGGGGATGGTGGTTTGTCATCTCAGACTCCCGCTTCCATGGGGAGCCTCACTGCTTCTGGGGCACATTCACAGCAGCCATCTCATTTGGCCCCAACAATGGCCCTTTGTGCTGGACAAGCCCAGGATATGATCCTCGCTTCTAAGATGAAGAAACAGAGGCCCAAAGAGAATAAACAATGGTGCCCAAGGTCACACACTCACTTGTCCGAGGGGTTAAAGGCAGGGCTCAAACTTTATTTGGGAGTCTCAGTTCAGCTTCTCTCACCTCCAGGATTCAGCCGCATGCTGTGATCAAGGCTCAAGGGGGCACCACAAGCTCCCAGCTCCCTGCTCACTGGCGTTTGCAGAATTTGGTTCCCCAAGTAATTACATCATCCCTGCATGAATTTGCACTCCAAGAAAACTGTTCAGTAGGGGACCGTTTCATGCCATGCCATCCATTCCCCACCTATCTTTCCTTCCACTGTCAATACAAGACAATCCTTGGTTTTATAACGAAGGGCCTGGTGCAGGGCAGAGGGATGTGTGGGGGGGGACACACCTGGTCTGCAATGCGATGCAGCTGCAGGGGTGTGGTTTACGCCCACTGTCCTAAAAACTCCTTTCTGGCAGGGTAGCAATGCCAGCACCCACTCTCGTCTACCCCAGCACCTGCACCCGGGGCTGGCGTTCCCTGAAGGGCCCCTGTGGACCAGGGACAATTGCAAATTGTCCACTACTCTGGCAGGAGGTTGGGCACATCTCCAGTGGTCTGTCTTTTGAGAAAGCAGAGTGCAAAAGGAGCTGAGGGCTGGGGCATCACCAAATCTTTAGTGGGAGCTTCACCCACGGTGGGAGGAGGCAGGTGAGTCATCAAAGCTCCAAATTCCCTGGAAGTCCTCAGACTGTGTGCGACTGAGTGGAATCCGGTAGGTGGGAGAGGAGGGCTGGAGAGGAAAGGCTGCCACAAGCCCTCCTCCTGGGGCAGCAAGCAGTGCCTCGAAGTGACAGAGATCCCAGTGTAATGGTGCTGGAAGGCCATTAGCACGTCCCCTCCTAGGTGTGTCTGCATGTCCCCTGGTGGTATGAGAGATGATCCTAGGAGTCACATGGAGAAATACTGAGTTTTTTAAAAATTGAAGTATCATTAATTTACGATGTTGTGCTAGTTTCTGGCATACAGCAAAGTGATTCGATCATACATTTATATACGTGCGAATGTGTGTGTGCGTGCTCAGTCACTTCAGTCATATCTGACTCTTTGCGACACCATGGACTGTAGCCTGCTTGGCTCCTCTGTCCATGGGACCCTCCAGGCAAGAAGACTGGAGTGGGTTGCCATGCTCTCCTCCAGGCGATCTTCCCGATCCAGGGGTCAAACCCACATCTCCTGTGGCTCCTGCATCGCAGGCGGATTCTTTACCTCTGAGCCACTGGGAAACCCTTACATTTGTATATATGCATATGCATTTGTTTTCATATTCTTTTCCATTAAAGTACAACATACTGAATATAGTTCCCTGTGCTATACAACAGGTCCTTGTTTATTTTATAGCTTCACATCTTACAAATTACAATAGCTTGCATCTGCTGATCCCTCACCGTTCCCTCCCTCCCTCGCCTCCATTTTCCCCTTTGATAACCGTTTTCTGTGTCCGTGAGTCTGTTTCTGTTTTGTAAGTAAGTTCATTTGTATCATATTTGGATACCATGTGCTGTGTAAGTGGGAGAAGGCAATGGCAACCCACTCCAGTACTCTTGCCTTGAAAATCCCATGGACGGAAGAGCCTGGTGGGCTGCAATCCATGGGGTCACTAAGAGTCGGACATGACTGAGCGACTTCACTTTCACTTTTCACTTCCATGCATTGGAGAAGGAAATGGCAACCCACTCCAGTGTTCTTGCCTGGAGAATCCCAGGGACAGGGGATCCTGGTGGGCTGCCGTCTTTGGGGTCGCACAGAGTCTGACATGACTGAAGCGACTTAGCAGCAGCAGCAGCTGTATAAGTGATATCATGGTATTTGTCTCTCTCTGACTTATTTCACTTAGTACGATAATTTCTAGGTTCGTCCATGTTGCTACAAAGGGCGTTATTTCATTCTTTCCTGTGGTTGGTAACTGCGTTGTACGTAGACAGGTATGTATATAACATATGCACCACGTTCTTTATCCCTTCATCTTTTGATGGCCATGGGTTGCTTCCAAGGCTTGGCTGTTGTAAACAATGCTGCCAGGGACATTGGGTGCATGTGTCTTTTTGAGTTAGAGGCTTTCCTGGATATATGCCCAGGAATGGGATTTCTGAATCATGTGGCACCTTTACTGTTAGTTTCTTAAGGAATCTACATACCGTTCTCCATAGAGGCTGTACCAGTTCCCACTCATACCAACAGTGGAGGAGGATTCCCTTTTCTCCATACCCTCTGCAGCATTTATTATTTGTAGATCTGGATTTTTGGCTGCACAACACAGCATGTAACAGTTAGTCCTGATTAGTTCCCCAACCAGGGATTGAACCCACATCCCCTGTAGTGGGAATCTTAACCCTGGGCCACCAGGGAATTCCATTTGCAGACTTTTCAATGATGGCCATTCTGACTGCCATGCGGTGATGCCTCGTTCTAGGAAATATTGTGTTTTAAGTGTAATAATGATGCATTTTAATGTCTCTACTACTTATGGCAAGTCATATAGCTTTTCAATGGATAGCCATGATACCAAGTTTTTAAAAAAGAAGTTGACATAAAAGTGAATTGGTTTAAAAAAGATATTCAGAGGAGCAGCCACCGTAATAGTTAAGAAAGTGAACTCCAAAGCCAGATTTCTTGGATGGGATTCCTAGATCCACCCTTCCTGTCTGAGGAGCGATGGGCGGAGATCTTCACTGTGGAGCAGCTTCCTTATCTGCAAAATAGGAGCCGTTTCATAACAGTGTTGAGATGGTTACATGAGTGAATACTTCTAAAGCACTTAGAACATTTTCCAGGTGATACTAAGCACTGTATTTGTAACCGTCAGATAACATTAAAGGAGTTGAAGGTGGGAGGGGTATGCGGGAGCAAGTCATAAGGATGGTTCAGAGAGAAGGGAAGGTTTAGGAGAGCTTGGCTTCTGCTGCCCTTCCTGTGACAGGCCTGGGGCCTGAGACCCAGAGGGTAAAGGCATGTGTCCAGGGTTACGAGCCAACCTGGCGTGGCACAGCCAGGACGGAATCCCTGGTCGCCTGGCTTGCTGTCTGCTGCCGGGCGGCAGGGGTGGGCACTTCTATGGAGAAACGCGATTTGTCCCATGGTCCATTCCATAGAACAGCAAATGTGGTCTTCAAGAGCGGGGACCCAGATATTTCCTCAGAGGAGCGCTAGCCAAGCCTGACCCCTTGGATGCACACAGTCGAGATTTCTGGGTGCTGATAAGCTGACCACAGCTGTAAGGCTAGTGCCTTTGAGTAAGTGCCCATAGGCCAGGGCCAGACCCGCATGCTGCACTGATGGAGCCTCGGGCCCTCGCATGGAACCTGGCTGAGCTCTAAGCAAATATTTGATGGCTGACTGACTGAATGAGAAGAGGAAATGGTTCTCCATCATCCCCACTGCATGGATCAGCTAAGCAGAGGATAGGGGTGTGATCAAGGGCTTGCTTGACTCTGTACGTGTGTGTGTGTGTGTGGGGAGAGTGTGCGGGTGAGTCTGTGGATGAGGTTGTTGGGGTGAGTATCTGGAGGGGGTCCTAGCACACCACTCAATGTGTGAGACACTCAGCAGCGCCCTCACATGTCACAGATGTTCCCTGTGACCTTTGGGATTTCAAAGGTCACTATTTCCTAGAAGCTGAGATACAGTGAGGTCTGGGGAGTTTGGAGGAGCGAATGGAGGTGAGACAGTCCTGGGGCCCAGGACCCAGGGAAGTCCGGGAGGATGGTATGAAGGCACTTAGCTGCCAGGGCGAGGCCCTCTAGGCAGGCTCAGGGCTGAACAATCATAATGAGGAGCTGACCTGTATACATTGCTCTATAGTTTACCTGAAGCACTGCCACGTGGGGTCCTCACCCCACATTAGGTGAGCAGAGCAGTGGTTACAGTTGCCATTTAAAGACAAAGACCCACAGGGAACTGTATCCAATACTCTGTAGTGACCTATATAGGAAGAGGATCTAAAAAGGAACATCTATATGTATAACTGATTCACTCTGCTATACAGCAGACATGAACACAACACTGTAAATCAGCTATACTCCATTAAAAATCAATTTAAAAAAAGATAGACAGCCCAGGGAGATTAAGTAACCTGTGCAAGGTCGCACAGCTATTAAATGGCAAAGCTGAACTAGAACCGGCTCCTGTGATCCTGTGTCTGGTACTGTCTCTACTAAACCAGACTTTCATTTGATTGTTTATCTGAGCACCCAACCTCAGATATGGCTTGGTGCTTGGCAGGTGATGGCCATCCCCTACTTCTAGCATTGTTGCTGATGAGTCAGTGACCCCATGAGCAATGGGAATGAGAGGCCACACGAGACCTTACCAGGGTGGGTGAGAAGGGTGTCAGGTGGGGGCTGGAGAATACAGGGCAAAGAAAAGCCTAGAAGGAATTCTCTGAAGACAGGCTGCCTCTTTTATGACTGTGTGGTTGGTTGGTCCGGCCAGGCTTCAGCTCCCGCCTTCCCTTGCTTTTGATTTATCAGAAAATTTCTTATTGATTCCCTAAATACTCAGAATAAATCCACAGCTCTCAAAATTGTCCACCAGGGCCATGTGAACTGGTGGTCCATTTTCCTTGCTCTTGCCAATCTGCAGCCATCCAGGTCTTACTACTGTCATTTCTAGAACATTCCAGTGTGCTTGGGCCTCAGGGCCTTTGCACCTGCTGTTCTCTCTGCCTGGAATGCCTTTCTGCCTCAAATGTTACCTCCCCAGAGAGGCCCTCTCTACCACCTTACTCCCTGTTCTGCTTTGTCTTCATAACACTTCTCACTCCCTGGCAGTATATCATTTATGTGTTTGTATCTGTCTATCAGAAATCAAGCATCATGGGGGCAGGTATTTCACTTCCTTGTTCATTGCAATATGCCCGGTGCCTCACACCAAGACTGGTGTATGTCAGGAACAAGTTAAATTTACTTACTGAGTGAAAGAATGCATCTGGAAGCTTCTCCTCTTCTGCAGCTTCAAGGCGGTAACTTTAAGCTTAGCTCTCTGGTGCCTGCCAGGCCTCAGGACTTGTGCTTCACTAGGCTCGCTGGGTTCCTGGCCGTGAGGCATGCATGGCAAGAGGCAGCCCCAACCCGCACATCCTTTGTCCAAACCAATGTGTTCTGGTCCCGGAAGAAGATTCTAGTGGGTAGGGACAGTGGAGGAAGAACCCTGAGCTTGGATAGTGGACCCAGAGACCAGAGCAGGTGCGGGCGGCAGGGCTGAGAAAGGTCAGGAGTGAGAGGGCTGGGATCAGGGAGCAGGGGTCTAGGGGCTGCAGGCAGGGGAAGCCAGGGTGCCCCCGATGGCCAGCGTGTCTGGAGTGACAGTGGGGTGTCAGTTCACGTGGCTCCCTGTAGGCACTGTAGGGCTTCCCATCCGGCCCTGGTAGGGCCGAAAGTTCCTTTTCCTGGCGGAAATCAATGACAACAACAATATTGAAATATGTCAGGGGCCTTTGTATCTATTACCTCACAACCATTCCTTCATTCAGTCAGCAAACACTTCACTGAACCAGGCCCTGTAGTCATTGCCTTAGTTGCGTACAGCAAACCTCCATATTTATAGGGTTAACACTCCTTCAACTAAATTGATTAATTATTTATTAAAACACACCATATCCTTTATCGTCAGTGCTAAGAATAGCACAGAGCAGTGCTCAAGTGATATTTTTGAATTGCTGGGTTAATATATAGGTTAATCAGTTTCACTACTTAATAAACAAGGAAGTAGCCCAGAAAAATCAGATTTGGAAGTCTCCAGGCTGAAGGGCTCTGATTTAAAGCAGTGGTTCTAGGACTTCGGAGTTTCACAGACTGGTCAATTTCTAAACGAAAAATGCCCCAAAATGTTAGAGTTGGCCGGTTGTTCCTTTTCTAGGTACAGAGAGGGAGAACAACGTGACCAGTGCTCATTATTTCACAAAAGGATGTTTTGAACACTCCAATTGTGTGAAAGATGATCTCAGAATTTTTGAAAATTGGGGTGCATTTTGGCTCAGGAAAGCTACCTCCTTGTCTTGATAGATCTCATTTCGCTGAGGATTGGTGAAAACGTCACTGGTCAACCTGGCAAAGACAGGCTGGGATTCAGATGGGAGCCTCTGGCCTGGAAGAACCCGTCCTTCAAATTCTTGCTCCCTTCTTTTTCTGTCTCTCCAGTTCCTCTCTCAATTTCTCCGTTTCTCTCCTTTTACCTACACACACACATGCGTGTTTCAAAGCTCCAAAGAGAGCTGTGCTATGTATCAGAATTGGGTCTTGGGCAGAAAAGAAAGGCAATCTCTCCTAGTCCAAGTCTGGAGTCCCTAACGCTGAAAGGAGAAGGAGAGAGGGCGTGGATTATAGGAGAATCTTTCCTGCCTCCCTACTGACCCTCTTTATTATATTCTCAGTATTTGTTTATGAGTCCGATTAATCACATGGAATAACCCTCCCAATTATCCAGTGATAGAGACATGCATTCCTTCAAACAATAATTATTTACTACAATGAATTAACATGTAGAAAAGCCTTAGTTCTGTGGAGGCTGGAACTTAGCATAATGAGTTTATCAGGCTTAAAATGAAGCCCAGACAGGCATTTTTGGGGGCAAAATAAATACACTGATTACAGTGAGATTCATCCGTGCTGGCATCATGCCATTGGTTATTTCTTTAGTAAATACAGCTCAAGTCGATCATCTGTTTTCAATATAATTTATTGAGGCTCCCCTTCGTAATTAACAGCCGTGGTGGGGGTGGGGAGAACGTGTTCTTACCAGCCTCCTCCTACAGGTCCCCAAAGTTGCTCATTTGGGGCGTTCTTTGTGATTTAATAGTGAGCCTGGTGGATGGATCTGATCTGGTTGACAACATACTTGTCATTTGGAAAAGCATCTCCAGGAGATCAGCCCTAGCTGTGAGAGGAGTTCAGTGAAGAGGAAATAATTATGCAAATTTAAACTCTCCTGAGCCCCTCCCCCGAACTGGCAAGAGGATCAAGGTCAGCCTTCTGTCCCTTCTCTACCAGCAATGAACACTCTTGCCACGTATCTTCCAGAGAGATCCCTAGGTTATTTAAGCATCTTCAAGATGGCCTCATGGACACGTGGTTAGGAAACAGGATTTATGGGCAATTAGGACTGAAAAATCTTAATTGTTTATGGTACCCTCTAAGCCACTCAATCTATTAAATTTATTTTTAATAGTGATAGTGTTGAGTGTTCACCAAGGGACATTCAGATCATTCATTCATCCATTCATTTAATGAGTATGCATTCTACAGTGCAGTACTGGGAGTACACAGAGCTTGGAGTATACCTTGTTCATTCATTCAAATATATATGTTGAGCATCTACTATGCGTCAGTCCCTAGGGTAGGGAGGTGAACAGAGCAGATGACGTACTTGCTGTCATGGACCTTAGCTCTGGGATGGCAGCTGTGACTCCTGCTGGGCCCAGCCCTGTGTGATGCCCAACTCTTCTTCAGTGTGGCTGGCCTAGCAACTCACTTTGAAGAAAGAGAACACAGCCAGAATGGTGGGATGTCACTTCTGATTAGGTCACAAAAGACTAACTTCCATCTTGCTAGCGCTCTCTGTCTCAGTCACTCTCTCTCTTGCTCACTCCAGTGAAGGGGAGCCATCAAGGCCATGAGATGCTCTATGGAGAGACCGCCACTGCAGGAAATGAGGGTGGACTCCAGCTAGCAGCTTCTGAGAAGCTGAGACCTCACTCTCTCACTGTGAGGAACGCAGTCCTGCCAGCAACTGCGTACTGGAGCCAGAAAGTGGACCCACCCTATTGAGCCTTGAGTGGTCTGCAGCCCCAGCCAATACCTTGATTGCAGCCAGTGAAGCTCAGAGCCAGAGGCCCCTGCTGCCCCTGGATTCTCGAGCCACAGAAACTGAGATAATAAATTCTGTTCTTGAGCCGCTGAGTTTGGGGACAGTTTGTTATGCAGTAAATGAAGATAATATGGGGGAAGAAGCTATAAACTAGTAAACGAAGAAGAAAATCTCAGCTGGTGATAAGGTAGTGCTGAATATTAGTGAAGGGTGACGGGCTGCAGAGGGGCTTCCCTGGTGGCTCAGATGGTAAAGAATCTGCTGCAATGTGGGAGACCTCGGTTCGATCCCTGGGTTGGGAAGATCCCCTGGAGAAGGGACAGGCTACCCACTCCAGTATTCTGGCCTGGGGAATTCCATGGATGTCCATGGGGAAGGGACATGCTACTCCAGTATTCTTGCCTGGAGAATTCGAATGACAGAGGAGCCTGGTGGGCTACAGTCCATGGGGTTGCAAAGGGTCATTGGTGAGAATTGGTGTCTCAGGGTGGAATGGACCCTAAAGGTTCTTTGGTCCAATGCCCCAGGTGAAGCTTCTGTGTGCTCTGCATGTCCCTTCCAGGAGGCATCCAGCCTGGGGTCAAATGAGCCCCAGTGATGGGAAATATATACCTCTCCAGTTACTCTGTCACATCTTTGGATATGAAAAAATATTTGCTGCTGCACTGAAATCTGCATCCCCCTCCCTCTGGTTTATCTCCCTGGTCCTGGCTCTTCCTGTGGAGCCCACATGCCTGTTCTTGTGTTGTGAGCCCCTCTCTCCTGGGTGATCAGCCAGCCCTTCCCTTGCTGCCCTCTCATTCCCTGAGCTGGCTCTCTCGCCTTCCCTTCCCAGAGTCGTGGCTTCATCTGTTTTGATCTGGATTTTGGCTTTTACGATTTGACTGGCTTTCAGCTCCCCTCCCTCTACTCCCTGATCTTGCTCCTGTGGTCTTGGTGTCCCTGTCGCTTTAGTAGGAAACGCTACACCCCTGGGGCGGGTGGACTGCCCTCAAATGCATCATGCCAGACCAGACACTCACAGGGGAGGCCCTTCCCTTAGCTGAATGGGGTGCTCTGCTGGCCAGGAAGCTTGGTCCTTGGTGTTCCGCCTCCTCCTGGGTGACTTCCTCCCCGCCTCTTGCCTCCCCGAGCCTCAGTGATCACTTCTGCAGGTGACTCACTGAAGGATGGCTTCTGTCTCACCAGCTACCTGCTGGACAGTTTCCTGTGGCCATCCTTCTGGTCTCTCAGGCTCAGCATGCCTTCCCCGCCCTCCTACCACAACCATGTGCTGAGCTCTCACGCTGGGCCCCTCCGGTCAGCATCTCCCGTCCTCTGCTACCTGGTGGGCCAGAGCCTCCTGCACCTTCTGGTGTCCCAGGCTCTGAACTCAGGAACAGCCTGGCCTCTTTCTCCTCCCTCCACCTTCCATACCAAATCTGTCATCTGGTCCATCGTTTTTTTCTTCTCGGGTCTTTTTCATCTGCCCCTTCCTTCTGCCATCCCTGAGACCTAGGTGCTCACTCCGGGATTATAATAATCCCTATCCTCCAACTGTGAGTATAGTGGTGGGCAAAGCGGACTTGGAGTCTGTCCTCATGAAGCTTACAGTTCAGTGTGTTCATCCCTGCATCTGATCGAATAATTTCTGAATACCTACCATGTTGACTGCGTCAAGTTGACCCAGATTGTTGATGGTTGGAGGTAATTTCCTTTCAGCTTAGTTGGATGAGGGGGACAGTTTCCAATAAAAAGCTTGACAACTGCTTTGGTAGTTGGTGGCAGTAAATGAGATGGACGTCTGGAGAGACAGGCAGACTGTCATTTTCCACCCCAGGAAATGTGGTTCTGAGAGTTTCTTGGCTGGAGCCTCACCCGTGGGTTGGCCTGACTATGGGAGCCCCATAGTGACTTTCCAGGGAATGCCAGGGCTGGGAAAGCACCCTCAGGAACTGCCTTTACATCCTCTGTTCCCTTATCCCAACCCATCTTCTTCCCATCACCTTTAGTCCATCCACTTCCGGGACCTGCCTCATCCCAGGTAGCCTGGCTATTGGGGAGAGGGGTGTCCTGCCTACTGGGTGGGGACCAGGCAGCAGTGGAGAGATCAGTGTCCAGGCAGCTGCCTGTGGAATCTCAGGGAAGGACTTCAGGCTAGAAGGAAGAGGGAGGCAGTGGGGAATGACCTGATGCAACCGCAGGCTGTGGGGTGGGTGTGTGCACGCCCCAAAGGCCAAGAATGGCATCAAGGTGAAGAATATGCAGACCTTAGGGGTCCCAGAGCCTTGACTACTAGTTTGTTGGTAAAGTGGGTTTGTGCTCTTGGACTAGTGATTTGATTTCTCCAAGTGGCATATATTTCATCTTAAATGGGACCAATGGTACCAACGTCGGAGGATTGTTGGAGGTTTCCATGGGATAATGTGAGGAAGGGCCTGGCATGGAAGGTCCACCAACGCTAGCTACTCTTTATTAGTATGGTTAGGCATGTGTTGAGTGGGGGCTGATCAGAAAGAACCAGGAAATGGGAAGGAACCAGAGTCCTCAAGCTGGGGAAACCGAGATCCTTCTACAAATGCGAAGAGCAGGTACTGAGATAACAGTGGGATAAAACTCAGGGTAGGAGCAAGCGGGAGGGCAGGGGTGTGGAGAAGCACTACCCAGTTGCCAGGGATTTTTCAGGATTCTCAGCATCTGCCTTTATTAGCTGTCTACTGAGGAGGCCGGACAGAGTAGGCGGCAAGTGGGCCATCTAAATTGCTCTTCCCCTGGCTTAGGCCAGAATTGTTTCCAGAGAGAAGCTGAAGCTCCAGATGACTGTCAGATAGCCACTGGGTTGAGGCTGCAGGGATGTGGGGGCAGGCCCATCCAGACCTGACTCACATTGGGGGTGCTCCAGAGAGGTCACTTTCTGGGTCCACATGGAAGCTTCGTATTTTCTCTCCCAAGTCCCAACTGTTGAGGGCCATGCACATCTCATCTCTTTCGAGAATGCTCCTCAGACGCCTTTAGCCCCAGTATTGCTACTGTTGCTGAGTCACTCAGTTGTGTCTGACTCTCTGCAACTCTCTGTGCTCCTCTGTCCTTGGGATTCTCCAGGCAAGAATACTGGAGTGGGTAGCCATTTCCTCCTCCATCGAGCCCCCGCAGTGACCCCATGCCCAATCTGCTCACAGCAATTTCCCTTTTCCCCACGGTACTGTAATAGTTGCTTTATATACACATGGGAGCATTTATGCCTCAAAGCATCCATGTGAGGTAGATGTTATTCCCATTCTACAGAGAGGAAAAGTGAGGCTCAGACTGATTAAGTAACTGGCAGCTTCTCACAACTGGGAAAGGGCAGGGTGGGGATTTAAAAAGAGGTCTGCCTGGCTCTAAAAACCCAAATTCTGCTCCAGAGACTAAGGTATTCCAGTTATTATGACTGTGTAACAGCTTTCTCCAAAACATAGTGGCATAATCAATTCAGTTCAGTTGCTCAGTCATGTCTGACTCTTTTCGACCCATGGACTGCAGCATGTCAGACTTCCCTATCACCAACTCCTGGAGCTTGCTCAAACTCATATCCATAGAGTCAGTGATGCCATCCAACTGTCTCATTCTCTGTTATCCCCTTCTTCTCCTGCCTTCAATCTTTCCCAGCACCAGGGTGTTTTCCAGTGAGATAGTTCTTTAGGTGGCCAAGTATTGGAGCTTCAGCACCAGTCCTTCTAATGAATATTCAGGGTTGATTTCCTTGAGGATTGACTGGTTTGATCTCCTTGCAGTCCAAGGTACCCATAAGGGTCTTCTCCAACACCACAGTTCAAAAGCATCAGTTCTTCAGTGCTCAGCTTTCCTCACAGTCCAACTCTCACATCCATACATGACTACTGGAAAAATCATAGCTTTGACTAGACAGACCTTTGTCGGCAAAGTAGCGTCTCTGCTTTTTAATATGCTGTCTAGGTTTGTCATAGTGGCATACTACAACCATTCATTGGGCTCACGTATAAATTCGAAGAGGATACCTTAAGGATGGCTTATTTCTGCTCCACAGTGACCAGAACCTCAGCTGGAAGACTTGCAGGCTGGAGTTGTGCTCACTGGAAGGCTTGTTCATTCCCACATCTGCCAACTGAGGCTGGCTTGAGGCTGGGGGCCTCAGTTCCGCTCCACGTGGGCCTCACCATGACCTCTGTCCCCATGGACTAGGGGCCTTAGCTCCCCTGCACATGGCCTCTCCATGACCTCTGTCCCCAAGGACTAGTTTGGGTTTTGTCACAACATGGTGGTGTTGCCTCCCCTAACCCATGAGTGAGGGGCCAAAAAAAGGATGGAGAAGCAGGATGGAGTGAGTCACAGCAGTTTTTATGACCTACCCCCAAGAATGGGCGGTATCAGTTCTGCAGGATTCTACTTGTCAAGCCTGTCACAAAAGCCCCTCTGGACCTGAAGGGAGAAGAAATAGACTCTACTTTTTGATGGAAGACTGGCAAGGTTTGGGAAGGAAATGTTAAAAAAGTATGATTAGCCACACGAAGCAACTGGAAGGAACACATCCTGGCGATGGTGACCTCGCCAGGGCTGACCTTGTCTGCATCTCTGTAACCCTCATAGACGACGCCCATGTAGACACACTGGGGACATGTTTGTTGAGTTAAGCGAATAAATCCAGCATATCCGAGTCAAGCTATTTTGAGGGGTTTTGTTATTATTCTTCTCATTTCCTGTTTACTGCTTTCTCTTTTACCTCTGTGGCTGAAATGTGCTTGTTTCTTCAACCGGAGATTCACCAGGATGCCATTTCATTATGGGCACCTGCTCATGCCTTGTGGGAGCCTCTGGGAGAAAGCTCAAAACACAAACTTCCATCAGAACCTTTGAGTCTGAGGAGATTATCAGCCTTCTGCTTTGCCTGGCTAGGCTCAAAGGCTGTTTGTTTTTCCCCTGATGAACTTTCCGTGGACTGCATGGAGGGGACAGGGGATCCAAAACCATGGTCTTGAGGTTTGTCATAGGGCTAGTTTCGGCTTGAATAGACGTAGGGATAGTGTGGGTGAGACTCGAGTATGATCCTTTGCCCACGTGTGCTTTTTCTTGCTTGTCTGTCTGCCTTTGCTTCCTCCCTCTCTGCTTCCAGTCCCCTCCTGTCTTCCTATCTTGGCCACAATGCAAGTCTGGTTTTGTTTGTAGCTCAGTACTCCCCTAATGGATCCCAAATTCTGTGAAACATCACACCTCTGCTTTTGTCTTGTGGTATGGTGTGCTGCCAGTAAGAGCTGCTGCAGAGGGAACTTTGGACTGTCCGCCTACCTCAACAGGAAGGGCGAGGCATTAAGTGTGAAGAGACCAGGGTTAAGATCTTCACCTCTCAGCCTTATCTTACTTTCTTCATCTGTAGGATGGGGAAATAGCATGACCTTTCTCCCCACCCAGGGCTCTTGTGAAGATTGAGGAGACCCTGGATAGAAGAGTTTTGCAAACTCTGGGGCTTCCCTGGTGGCTCAGCTGGTAAAGAATCTGCCTGCAATGTGAGAGACCTGGGTTCCATCCATGGGTTGGGAAGATCCCCTGGAGAAGGGAATGGCTACCCACTCCAGTATTCTGGCCTGGAAAATTCCATGGACCCATGGGGGTTGCAAAATGTCAGACACAACTGAGTGACTTTCACCTTCTTTTGCAAACTATACAGAGTTGTATAAAATTCTATGGTTACTCTTTTGCATCAGAGCTTCTAACCACCCACTGAGGTGAAGGATGGAGAAAATTCTTGGCCCAAACCTTAACTTTGCAGCAGTTGACTGATCACTGGGTCTCTCAGAACTAGGATAGTTAAGTGGGTGGATGTCAGCGAGAGAGGAAGTTCCCTCAATCCATGAGGCAGCACTCTTTGCCAATGCAGACGCTGGCATCAGGACTGGAGTCCAACACAAGTAGAGAAGGCAGTTGCTTATAAAATATTTGGGGGTTCCCCAGGCTCCCTTCCTACCAAGTCTTCTTTGCTGCCTTGAAGGTAGAGGTTGAAAACTCAAATATTTCAGCGGCCAGACAGATATCACCCATGGGTGAAGTAGGCTTGGTAGGGACTGGAGAACTCAGGTGCAGGCCCCCTCTCAGCCGCAGCCACGTGCTGTCATGTAGGAAGACAAGCAGCTGGGGTTTTCCCCAGAGAAGCCAGATCTCACCTTTTAATTTTTATTTATTTATTTTTGGTTGCACTGGGTCTTCGTTGCTGCGTGTGGGCTTTCTCTAGTTGCAGTGAGCGGGGACTTCTCACTGTCGAGCACAGGCTTCTCATCGTGGTGGCTTCTCTTGCTGTGGAGCTCGGGCTCTGGGGCGCACGGGTTGCAGGAGTTGCAGTCTGCAGGCTCAGCGGCTACTGCATGCGGACCCTAGAGCTCCGGCTCAGTAGTTGTGGTGCACAGGCTTAGCTGCTCGACGGCCTGTGGAATCTCCCCGACAGGGGATCGAACCCATGTCCCCCGCACTGGCAGGCAGATTCTTATCCACTGCCCCACCAGGGAAGTCCTCACCTTTCAACATGAAAATTTGAAATACAGAGAGTCAAAAGGAGAAAATAAATGCTCAAAATATCTCTGATCATAATTCCAGAAATATTTATACATGTGTGGATATATATATAATATATATGTATATACACACAGAAGTAGAAAGTATTTTAAACAAAATAGATACAGCTTATACTTTATAAACTGGTAACTGACTACCTACACTTTGCCAGCTCCATCGCCATATTTTCATCAATAAACATTTTCCTTTGACATCCACTTGCAAGAGTGATTAGTCATTCTATTGGTGTACCGTAATTTATTTTACCAATTTGTAAAATAAATTTAGGAGTTTATACAGGTTCCTTTTTTCTGTTAGAGCTAACAGCATGGTGAACATTCTAACCGAAAATTGTTTTCATACAGCTCTTATTCTTTAGTATGTATTTCTGAAAATGGGAACACATTTAGTTGAAACTATTTAAAAACAGCTTTTGAAAGAGCTGAAAAAACTGATTTCTGAAAACTTATAACTCATAGAGTAGCAGTAGCGCTTGGTGCTGATAAACCGTCATCCACACTTGGTGTTTTCCATATGACAAGCACTGTAAAGGTTTTACAGGTATCATGTCAATCAGCCACTCACTGACCTTCTGAGATTATTATCATCCTCATTTTACAGATGGGAAAACTGAGGACCAAAGGGGCAGAGTACCTTGCTTAAGGTTATGCAGTGGGCAATGGCAGAGCTGGCATTCCAGCACAGCTCAGACTACCCCAGAGCTCCTACTCATATTCTTATGCTACCCCTCCAGCCACTGGCGCCTTCATGGAAATCAGTGTCTGAAGAAGTGCCTGACTGTTTTGACTACCAGGTTCCTGTCTCTCTTGGGTGCTGCTTCCGCGGGCTGCAGAGGCTCTGAATGACTAGGAACAGTTTCTGATTAATCAGATTTTTGTTGCCAAGGGATTAATTTTGTCCCCCCCCCACCCCCACCACCCCTGCCTTCTAGCTCAAAGAGCACACAAGAAAATGATTTTAGCAGCAGGGATACTTGAGCGGAATGCAAATATTTTAGGGTTTTCATTGTTCTCCAAGAGCGGAAGGAAAAGAGCGAAACGGGCCTCAGCAGACATTAGAAGAGAGCAGACTCCAAGCTGGGAACTGCATTCCCTTTCTGCGGATGTCCTCTGACAATCTCAAAGGGAAGCCAGGATTATAGCAGCAGGGCTGGGGCCCACTGGAACCGCTAGGTGGACTCATGCAGATAGGAGAGGCCCAGCAAAGACATGGGAGAAGCCAAGTCTTTCGTGTTTTGTGGCTCTTTCTTTGCCTGGTTGTGGTAGTTTTCTGATGAGTGCACATATATGTCAGCCCTGTTGCAGGGATACACCTGCGGGTTTAAACGTGAGAGGCTGCAGGAGATACCTGTTCAAAGACAGGGAGGAGTGTGTCACAAGGGGACCTCTCCCATCAGAGGTCCAGGTTGAATGGAGAGACGGGGACTCCATCATTTCATTCCTCTTGATTGGACTTGTCTTAAACTTCTGATTTACTCGTTTCATTTTGCTTGAACATCTCAGAGTACTTCCTGGGAAAGGAGTCAGGGAGACAAATTGTCTCCACTTTTACAAATCTCAATATTCCATTATTATGCTCTCATCATGATTGATAGCTTGGGGCTCACTTCTGGGCTGACACCTTGGATCTTCAATGCATTTCTTCTACTGCTTTGCTACTTAAAGTGGGGTCTGTGTACCAATGTCGTTCTGAAAATTGTCATTCATCTGGGATGAAATGAATGCAGAAATTGAGAGTGAGCATTCCGAAACATTTATACTGATTTGACTGTATCTTTATATGTTTATTGAAGCCGGTAGTAAGTGTTGGTGGATTTTAGTTTATATGTCTTTTTTGAATTTCTTTTTCCTACTGGTTCTTTTCCACTCGATTTTATAAAAGTGGCAGTCAATGACAGACTGAAATTAAGTCCTTCACCCCATATTTTGAGAAGCACTGTTGTGGTAGTATACTATATTCTTGAGAAGTCCTTTGTCAGTCTGCTGCTGGAATTTTCTAAGTGATCTCTTTTTCTTTCTGACACATTTTGGGTTTTCTCTCTATCCTTAGGGTTCAGAATTTCAGCACATGAAGTCTTAATGAGAACTTTGGTCACTCATTGTGCTGGGCACACAGTGGGTCCTTCAACCTGGAGACTCATTCATTCATTCATATTTCTTCCCTCTTTTTTTTCTCTGTTCTCCATTTCTGGATTCCTCAGCAGGTGGATATTGGGCCTCCTGCTTCATATGTTGGATCTGATAGTCTGTCTCTATATTTTCAGTCCCTTTTCTTTTTTTCTACCTCATATAAGATCCTTTAATTTTTTTCTTCCAACTCTATCATTTATTTATATAGACTATCACTTATTTATGTATACTATCATGTTTTTAATTTCAAAATCTTATGATTACCTCTTTTCTGTAATCTCTCTCTTTTTTTTTTTTTTTTGTATGCAGTGTCTTTTTTTTTTTTTTCAGGGAACTGACTGGTTGTACTTTTATTTTTTTTTAACCGAGTCTTTGGGGTGGGAGGTGGCACACTGGGAAAAGCCAAATGTCAGGATGCGACAGTCTTTTCTCTGGGACTGTTCAGATTATCTAGAGAAGAATCTCCTGATATCCTCCCTGGGGAAGGGTGGTGATATGTGAGGGCTGTGTGCCTATCTAGTTGCTGGTGTTCTGCGTGCTGCGTGCATGCTAAGTCACTTCAGTCGTGTCTGACTCTTTGTGACCCTATGGACTGTAGCCCGCCAGGCTCCTCTGTCTATGGGATTTCCCAGGCAAGAATACTGAAGTGGATTGCCATTTCCTTCTCCAGGGGATCTTCCCAACCCAGGGATCGAAGCTGCATCTCCTGTCTCTCTTGCGTTGGCGGGCGGGTTCTTTACCGATAGAGCCATCTGGTGTTCGGCGTATCTGGTGGGAAAGAAAGACGGGATCCCAGTGTTCCGATACAGATGGCCTGCAGCTCTGTACTGCCCCTGCCCTTCTCCTTGGCAGTTTGGGCCAAGTCTTGAGCATCTCCTAGGTTCTGGAAGGCAAACTGGAAATCTTTTTTCCTTTGCTTCCTCTGCAAACATTTTATTTCTTAAGGTTGTTTTTTTTTTTTTTTTTAAGATTTTTTTTTTGATATGGACTATTTTAAAACTTTTAATTGAATTCGTTGTAATATTGCTTCTGTTTTATGTTTTTGCCTTTTTGGCCACGAAGCGTGTGGGATCTTAGTTTCCTGACCAGGTATTGAACCTGCACCCCCTGCATCGGAAGGTGAAGTCTTAACCACTGGACCACCAGGGAAGTCACTGCAAGCGTTTTAATTTGTGCCTTTCTCTGCCCTGCCACAGCATTCATCACTCTTTCACAAGTTTTTCTTCTTAAAATTTGCTGAAATCTCTCATTCACTGATGGCTCTGTTCCCCATTCTCTTTGCTTGAGAGGGAAAGGAGATGTGTCTGTGATCCATTGACAACTTTGAACTAGAAGTCTACAGCCTGCGCTATTAGAGTTGTGCAGTGTTAAACATTTATTCATATTCAGGTTCTTTTCATTAGCTTCAGCCCATTTTAGACTCCCTTGTGTGATGCATAGGTTGATAGTCATGCCTTTCATATCTTCATCCTACTTAGTGATGTTGAACAGAATAGGGCCAAGGGGAGAGCCTGTGGCATATTCCTAAAGACACTGTGTCTGTCTTGTTTACTGCCCTAGCCCTGGTATGAGAACTTAGTTGTTGTGTAATAAACATTTGTTGAATGTAAGCATCCTATCAAAGAAAGAAATGAGGGTGAGCCTGTGAGCTTTGTTCCTAGCAACCCATGCTGGTTGTCATGCTCACCATTTCCCTCTTGCTCATGAAATGTTAGTATTTGTTTATTCCTTATAGGATTTTTCTAGGGACTGATATTCAGATCATGGGTTGTAGCTTTTGAGATATGCCTCTTTAGCTTTTCTGAAAAGAGCACCATTACCTTTTCTGGCTCCTCTCTTGGTCTCACAGATTCCAGTTCATTATCACACTAGTCCCAGAGATGCCTGCCACCCTGGATTTATTGGTGTGGGCTTGGTTCATCCACCCAAAAGAGCTTAAGACTGTCTTGCTCGTTCTCGTTGCCTTGTATTTCAGTGGCTTTCTAAACACGTGTAGTCTATGTTTTCTAGTTTGAAGCTTATTGTCCTTGACAGACCTAAAGAAGGTAAGGAGTTCTTTTTTCTTTTGAACATAGCCCTGCAGTATCCAGCCAGTCACTTCTTTTTCTTCTTGGTTTGACCACTGATTTTAAGAAAGAGGGATGCTAAGAAGACTGATCAGGTGCCTAAAATCTCTTAGTTGCCTGAATTTACCTTAATCTGTTTTCTGTTGGCTCCAGTGAAAAGTTTCTTTTTTTTCCCCTTGGAAGTGGGACCTGTTCCATCTACCTTTAGAATACCTCCAGGACTAGCCATCTAGCCACACCTGGTGCAATCAGGGGAACTGAGGAAGGTCCAGGGCCTGGGAGTGCCCAGGTAAGGTTACAATGAGAGTCAGGACTGTTGGATGGTGGCAGAAGGTGAGGTCAGGGTGAGGCCATGTGGTTCAGAAGGCCCTGCCTGCCTCCACCCTGGAGCATGTCTTCAGCCTCATCTCAGACCATACTCTCCCCTGTTCATTATGTTCCAACTAGACAGGCCTCTCTGTTCCTCAAACCCGCGAAGCCTGTTCCTGCCACTGGGCTCTTTGTGTTTGCCATGTCTCCACCTGCTAGCCTGCTTTCTGCCCGGGTCGATGCCTTTACAGCTGCTTCTCTTCATTCCAATGTGAGTTCAGAAGCACCTGCCTCAGGGACCTTCCCTGACCTCTTCCTCATCCGCTCTCCCACCAAGGAAAACATTCCCTATGTTTGTCATCTTTATGTCACTGATTGTTACCAGGAAGTTTGCTTTTTGTTTACTGGCTTAGGATGTCCTCCTCTGTCAAATGACTTGATTTGCTTTTCTGCTTCTGATTCACAAGGTGTGAGCCAGAGCCTGACTCACTGAAGGAATGAAACCCATGTCTATTAATAATAAGTGAGTTTGAGAACAACTTGGCCTACTTTCCAGTTCTCCTGTGTGGAGATCCTTGATTCTTGCAGAGGCACTTGAGGATTCTCAGGCTACACTTTAGAGCAAGGGTCTGCGAACTATGGCCTGTGGGTCACACCTAGCCTGCCGCCTGCTTTTGTTTCCTTATTTATTTCGTTTTTGGCTGTCCTGGGTCTTGGTTGCTGCAAGGGCTCTTCCGTAGTTGTGTCTGGCAGGGGTCACTGTCTAGCTGCAGTACACAAGCTTCTCATTGCAGTGGCCTCTCCTGCTGAGACGCACAGGCCCTAGGGCACACAGGCTCAGTAGCTGCAGCTCGTGGGCTCAGTAGATGGGGCTCCTGGGCTCTAGAGCACCAGGCTCAATAGTTGTGGCGCAGGGACTTAGCTGCCCTGCAGCATGTGGGGTCCTCTCAGATCAGGAATCAAACCTGTGTCTCCTGAATTGGTAGGTGGATTCTTTCTCACTGAGCCGCCAGGGAAGCCCCTACAACCTGTTTTTAGAAATAAAGTTTTATTGGAACACAGCCATGCTTATTCTTTTCCTTAATACCTATGGCAGCTTTTACCTCACAGCGGTAGCTGAGTAGTTGAGACAAATACCACATGGCCTGCAAAGCTGAGCCACTTTTACTATCTGGCCCTTGACAGAGAAGATCGCTAACTGCTGCTCCAAAGGGAAGGTTCCTGGGATTACGTCAGACCTTCCTCTCACGTGAATTGATGCCTCGATGGCAAGAGGCTTTGTTGCTTCCCAGCTCAGGGGCCTCTTTCATGCCAGTGTCTTTAGAGATGGGACTAAATCTTCCTGTTCATGAAATTGTTGGCCTTGGCAATCCACTTAATTCAGGTGGAAAACTACTTTGACCTGAATTATCTGGAGAGCAGCCATCAGTGTGTTTTTTCTAATTGTTAATTATCAGAGTGACACACGGTATGAGCCGCCACTCTTTCTGTCTGCCTTTTTATCTAGGGGAAAGGTTTAGCAATGCGCCTTGGTGGCATGAAAGATAGACTTCAACTGTAAGATTTTATTATTTTTATTATTTCCCTTTGCTTAGATCTCTATAAGAATCATGATGTTTCCAAGGCAACACATGGCTTGGGGAAATTGGAGAGAATACTCTCGATGCAAAGGGATAACATCACAGCTACCACAACAATGCTACCAGCACGCAAATGTCGGGCGTTCAGAGGGATCAAGTCATCTTGATTAGAATCTAGGCGGCATGAGTTTCAAAGAGGCATAACCATGCTTATGTTCTGTAAATTTGCAAACCCTCCTTACAGTGCAGTGGAGAAGGGAACCCTCTTAAAACAATGCTTGGGACTTGACTCTTGGATGATTGTAAAGGAGCATTTTATCACCTTGCCAGGATGAAGTAGATGCTTTTGAATCCCTTTTCTGTTGTATCCATCTAAATTTATTTTTCTTAGCCACCCAGAATATTAGAAAGATTTTCAAATTGTCAGATAATTTCCCCTGAAGTGACATTCATTTCTTTAAAAAAATTCTTAAAATACTTTTTAGGAAAGAACATGTTTATTGTAGAAAAAACATAACATACAGTTATTTAAAAATAAGAAAGCAAAATATCAAACTACTGCCCTGAGATAACCAGTGTTAATATTTTATTATAAACACTTCCAGACTTTCCCTTGTGGTCTAAAACATAGATATGTGGCAAAATACTATACACACTAACCTGTAACCTGATTTCTTTTTAACGAATGGTATGTAATGAAGATTGTTACACTTTGTGAAGAATCAGAATGCTGTGGTGTCAACATTATGTGCTCTGCACCCTGACTACCTTGTTTCAAATACTGACTTGATCAATCACTAGCTTGAAAGTGAAAGTGAACGTCGCTCAGTCGTGTCTGACTCTTTGCGACCCCATGGACTATACAATTCATGGAATTCTCCAGGCCAGAATACTGGAGTGGGTAGCCTTTCCCTTCTCCAGGGGATCTTCCCAACCCAGGGACTGAACCCAGGTCTCCCACATCGCAGGCAGATTCTTTGCCAGCTGAGCCACAAGGGAAGCCCATTAGTAACACTACCTTGGGCAAGTTTTATAACCTCTCTGGCTCCTCAATTTTCTCATCTTTAAAATAAACACAATAATGATGGAATCTACTGCACAGACTCGTGAGAATTAAATATGTTAATACAAAAAAGCTCATACTACAGTGCCCAGTGCATGAGAACCTCTCATTAAATGTTAGCTATTACTATCTTTCCACGTCAGTTCATGTATTTCTACACCATAACTTTACTATCTGCATGCTAATATTACATTAATAAATAATATACAATTACATAATATAGTATATAATTAATTACATAATATAATATATAATTATATAATATTATAATATAATATTACAGTATTACCCTGGAAGGTGGGCACTCTTTTCTGCTTTTCCTTCGGTTTTGTGGTTGCGTGTATGTGCTTTAATACTATGCATGAATTATTACTGTGTTTTTATATACCATGGGATTGGAGTTGTACAGTGCATCTGAGCAGAGAGCATTGAGGATCTGTTAGCCCTTTTGCTGGATGAGATCTTGACAATATTAGTGGAAGGAGAGAGGATGGAAGACTTTTTAGTTATGGTGTCCAGTGGATAAGAGCTGATGCAAAGACTGAACTTCCCCAGTGGCTCAGTGGTAAAGAATCTGCCTGCAATGCAGGAGATGTGGGTTCGATCTCTGGGTCAGGAAGATCCTCTGGAGGAGGGCATGGCAACCCACTCCAGCACTCTTGCTTGGAGAATCCCTTGGACAGAGGAGCATGGCAGGCTATAGTCCATGGGGTCACAGAGTCGGACACGACTGAAGCGACTTAGCCCACACGCACACAATGCAAAGAATACACATGAACTTAATGGTCTCTAGTCTTAGATCCACTACTTTCTGAGCATCATAAGCAAGCTACTTAACATCTCTAAACCTCAATTTCCACATCTTTAAAATTAAAATTCTTTTGGCATCTATACTCATGTTTTTAGAAGTGCTAGACCAGATCATTGATGTGGAGAGCTTAGTACTTGCCTCATACCTGGCAACCTCCTAGCAAATATTAGATACAACTATTAGAAATGAGGAGTCTCCAGCAAATATGACATATATTCAGAGATGCTTATTTTATCCATACACTCACACATGTGAGTACAATCACACAGTCTATCTATGGATAGTCATTTGGTAAATTATAAATTCACATTTCTACTTCCTTACGTTTCTATTGTTAGGCTATTGGGTCACACGTTCACACCTACTTGCTTTGTGATTCTGGGTTTGGGGCTGGGTCTGCAAAGCTCTATCTCCTTTGCAACCTGGATGCATTTTAGGCTTCTCCAGTAGGGAGTGCTAGATGGAGACTGGAAGGCTAGAACAGGGAAAGGAGATGTACTTTTTCCCATTTGATTTCAGTTTCTGAAAGGCTACCCACTTCAGTATTCTGGCCTGGAGAATTCCGTGGACTGAATAGTCCATGGGGTCGCAGAGAGTCGGACACGACTGAGCGGCTTTCACTTTCTGCCAGCATCACCCGACTTTCCTAGGCAGTGGCAGCTGATTGCAATATGGCAGCTGACTCTGGTTTTCTTTTCTTTCTCACTCTTAAAACTAACCTCATTGTCCCTTCTTGGAGATCCCAGCCCTGGCTCTTTGGCATGCCTTCCTTGGAGGCCTGGGTTCCATCTCTGTAGGGGTCTCCTCAGTGTTTCCAGGTCCTAGCAGCCCCAAACTGTTCCCTTCACTCATTCCTCCAGCCATGGTGGCAATAGCTGCTTCCTGCATGCAGGCACCTCTATATTCCCTCTTCTCGTTTTCAGTTCTCTAGTTCCTGGTACACAAAACGTATATAACACTGCTTAAGGCTAAGGTACAAGAGGCTTCCCAGGTGGCTCAGTAGTAAAGAATCTGCTTGCCAGTGCAGGAGACGCAAGATTCGTGAGTTTAATCCCTGAGTCAGGAAGATGCCCACTCCAGTATTCTTGCCTGGAAATTCCATGGGCAGAGGAGCCTGGGGAACTACAGTCCATGAGGTTGCTGAGAGTCAGACATGACTGAACACACAGCTGTACACAAGGTGTACAATGTTGTATTTGATATATATATATAGTGAGTTGATTACCACAATATATTGTGAACAATTAGACTACATTGTCTGTGCTAAAATTGCTGATGTGGGTTCTGCTTTCTGACAAGACCCTGTCCGACCCTGTCCAACACTGCATACAACCCCACTTTCTCTGAAGTCATTTGACGAATGGAGGTGTCAGCGTCTCTCTGGATGGAGGATACTGGGATTCTGGTCTTTACCTGGATGGCCTGTGCAGACTCTGCAGAAGCAGCTCATGGGGAGGGCCACCTGGGCCCTGCCTGTGACTGTGGGCAGGGTTGTCCCCCCTTCCCCACAGTGGGGGTGGTGGGGGGAGGGCTAAGGCTTCAACGTGGCTGCACTGGGGAACTGGACGAATCCTTGAAAACAGGCCTAGAGGAGAAGGACGCGGAGAGGGAAGTCTGGTAGAGGAAGGAGGGTGGAGAAGTGTCATGGGGGCTGACAGAGGCTGGGGAGCGGGGCGAGCAGGGAAACAGGAGACCATTAGTCCCTAGGAGGATGGGTCAGCCTTTCATTTATTTATACACAGTGGAAACGGTCTGCACAATAGCTTGGTCAACACCACTTTCCTGCTTCATTGGTTTCCAAAAGGACTCGCTGCGCCCCTGCTGAGAGATTCTTTCCTGAGCCTGTTTCAGGTCACTCCCCCTAACCCCCTCCTAGCGCTCAGTTCAGTTTGTCTCCCTATCTCTCTCTCTGTCTCTCATTCTCGCACACACATGCAGACACGCACATGCAGACACGCATGCACACTTTGTCGCAGGGAGTCCTGGAAATACCCTGGCCTCAGAGTGGGCACCCCTCCCCATCCCCCCGCCCAGCAGTGGTCCTGCCCAGAGCCCTTCTAACCAGTGGGGCTTCAAGAGAGCAGTGGCTGAGGCTGCCAGCACCCTCTGCCCCCTTAGCTGTCCGGGTCCATCCGTGACCAGGATGCCTTTATTGAGTTCAGACTGCTGATCGGGAAAAGGCTCTAGTCGGCTTGGAAATTAATTCTTGGCTAAAAAATGAAATATACCCTTTACTTCTTAGGAGAAGATTCAATAGGAGGAGCAAAAGCACCTAGGGCCCTCACTAAAATAAAATAAAAACCCAAAAGTTTATTTTGAAATGATTTCAGTGTTACAGAAAAGTTGCAAAGATAGTACAAAGAGTTGTCATCTCCTCTGCTCCTGGATTTTCCCCTTGTTAACATCTTACATCACCCTGCTACTTTCATCAAAACTAAGGTATCGGCAATGGTACATCACTGTTGCTAATGAAGCTTCAGCCTGTATGCAGATTCTGCTGGTTTTTGCATCAGCATTCTTTTTCTGTTGCAGAATCCCACTCAGGATGTCGTATTGCGTTTGGTTGTTGTGCCTCTTTAGCCTCCTCTGGTGACAATTTCTGTCTTGCCCCTCCTTTGTTTTGATGACCTTGACAGTTTTGAGGAATACTGGTGTTTAATAGGCTGTTCCCCAGTTTGGGTTTGTCTGATGTTTTTGTCACGGTGAGACCAGGCTTCTGGGTTTTGGGGAGAAAGACCACCAAGGTACCCTCCTTCCTCCAATTCCCTCATGAGACTTTCTCCTCACTCCTTTCCCCTATCCCAGCCCCTGGCAACAATTGATCTTTTTTTTCTTTGCCTCTCTTTTGCCTTTTTCAGAATGTCATATAAATTGAATCATATAGTATATAGCTTTTCTTTTTTTTCAGTTTAAGAAGCAACACTGTTGAGCTATATAATTGATATACAATGTACTGTACATACTGAAAACATACAATCTGATAAGTTTTGACATATAGACATATATACTGGCTATATCATCAATATACACTGCAGATGGGGCACATAGCCAACACCCTAAAAGTATCCTCATGTTCTTTGTGATCTTTCTCTTCCTTCTCTGATCCTAATGTATTTATATACACAGCCTCCCAACGTCTCGCTTATTTACTTGTACAACAACATTTGTATCTTACTGTCCTGAGGTGAGGTGGCCCGGCGGTTGGCAGCATGGTCTCTGGGATTGAATACTTGGGTTCATATTTTACCCTTAGGTTCCTACTTAAGCTCTCCATGCCTCATCTTTCTTATCTGTAAGATTGGGGAGATGATAGTACCTGCTACATAGGCTTGTTGTGAGGATTAGCTGGATTTATCCACAAAAAGCACTTAAAAAAGAAATTTTTATACAGAGAGCACTTAATAAATGTCAGCTTTCATCATCAGCATCATTATTGTTGAGAGCCCCTGAAGGGCGGAAAGTACAGCTCTTACCGTGCTTATATGACCACGGCGCCCAGCACAGGGGTAGGCATACGTAAGGGGCTTGGATGTTTGCTGGATTTTTGACCCAGTAACCACCTCAGTGAGTAAAAAGTTCTCCTGCTTAACATAATACATGCTTGCTTGGATGTGTTATTAGACCAAACAAAACCATAACAAACCAGACTCCCCAACCGAAAAGCTGAGACACTTTTGTCTGGATAAATATAGCTATGACATGTCTATTTCCATGGTTTAGAATATCACCAGTGGAAATCTACAGTGGAAAATTGAGTACAAGACTTTCATCACAGGATTAGTTTTGCTTGTATTTGAATATGCCCCTGGCTTAGGAGCCGGGCAGCTGACCCCACACAGGGAGGAGCCTGTTCATAATGCAGTTAGCACAGAAGGCAAGCATTTAGTGAGCATCTATTTCGGTGGTGTGCTACAGCGGGCTCCTTTCGTCAGTGTTCAGGAGTTTTACGAGCTAGTTATTAAATGCAACCATTGCAAAAAATATTATATAGACTTTGTTGTTGTTTAGTTGCTAAGTCGTGTCTTAGCAACTAAAGACCAACTCTTTTGTGACCCCAGGGACTGTAACCTGCCAGACTCCTCTGTCCATGGGATTTCCCAGGCAAGAACACTGAAGTGGGTTGCCATTTTTTTCTCCATGGTATCTTCCCAACCCAGGGATAGAACCTGTGTCTCCTGCATTCACAGGTAGATTCTTTACCACTGAGCTACTAGTTCAGTTCAGTTCAGTTCAGTTCAGTTCAGTTCAGTTCAGTAGCTCAGTCGTGTCCGACTCTTTGAGACCCCATGAATCGCAGCACGCCAGGCCTCCCTGTCCATCACCATCTCCCGGAGTTCACTCAGACTCATGCCCATCGAGTCAGTGATGCCATCCAGCCGTCTCATCCTCTGTCGTCCCCTTCTCCTCCTGCCCCCAATCCCTCCCAGCATCAGAGTCTTTTCCAATGAGTCAACTCTTCGCATGAGGTGGCCAAAGTACTGGAGTTTCAGCTTTAGCATCATTCCTTCCAAAGAAATCCCAGGGTTGATCTCCTTCAGAATGGACTGGTTGAATCTCCTTGCAGTCCAGGGAAGCCCAATATTATATAGACTTTACAGCTTAGACTTACAGTTAAATCAGTTCAGTCGCTCAGTCATGTCCAACTCTTTGCAAACCCATGAACTGCAGCAAGCCAGATTTTCCTGTCTGTCACCAACTCCCGGAGCTTGCTCAAACTCATGTCCATCAAGTCGGTGATGCCATCCAACCATCTCATCCTCTGTTGTCCCCTTCTCCTCCTGCCTTCAGTCTTTCCCATCATCAGGTCTTTTCCAATGAGTCAGTTCTTTGCATCACGTGGCCAAAGTATTGGAGCTTCAGCTGCAGTATCAGTCCTTCCAATGAATATTCAGGACTGATTTCCTTTAGGATGGATTTTATTTATTTACAGCTAAATAAATGATGTTAAAAACAAAGGTAACATACTCAATTGTACTCACATTGAGCATAAATACTCAACTAATTATTTTACTATCTATGCTCTTGAGGTTATTTACATTGATTGTATATGTACAGTGAAAAGACTATATAGTGGTGCACAGATCTTCCCATCCGTGTTCAGTGATGTCACGTTGGTAGCTTAAAAGTAGCCATGGTAGGAGTATTTTACACTACGTGTATTGGCAAGCACTTCAAGTCAGGGCTTTTTATTCCCAGAGGGTTTATTGTTAATCATTTACCAGCCCACCACTAATATTGCTTACCAGGCATGACAGTTGCATGGTTTTGGTTGCAAGAAGCAGGGGCCCACTCAGGTTAGTTCAACTAAGGTGAAGAAGGGTTTATGCTAAGGGTACTTATTATGAGAAAAGGGAGATGGAGTATCATGAAGATTCAAGAACAGGCTCTATCCCAAGGCTTTGTGGAGCGGGGGTCTTGGCGGGGGGGTGGGAGGGTTCTGGATCCAAGGCCATGCTGGTGATCCCAGAACATGGCCTTGGGCTGTGAGTCCTGGTTCATGCTGTTCTCCTAATACCTGCTTCTTTCTGTCATGGTTTCAGCTGGCTTGCCCCTGTCCCCCCATTAACCCTGGCCCTGTGTTATCTATCACTTCTGCTTCTTATAATTTCTCATATCTTTGGCTTGTTTTGACTTACCATAGCCATTCCCACTTTTCATTATTTGCTCCCTTTGGAGGCTGTGCTCTTCTCTTTTCTCTTGTTGCTTTAATTTCTAAGCAGGGAGATCTGATTGGTCCAGTTCATTTGTTTCATGCAAAGTGGGATCAGTCAGTAGTTGGTCTATAGTTTACCTGACTTATGGTCAAACGGTTGTATTTGACCACCATTGGCCAGACTGGAAGGTGGGGTCACGTAGTTCAAATTTTAACCTACTACATGAGGGATAAAAAGATGAATTGGCTAAAGTGAAATAAGCCAGGCAGAGCAAGACAAATACTGTAGGACGTCACTCATATGTGGAATCTTAAAAAAAAAAATCAAACTTATAGATACAGAGAATAGAAAACTGGTTGCCAGGGGGTAGATGGTGGGAGAAATAAAAAGGTACAAACTTTCAGCCATAAGATGAGTTAGATCTGAGGATCTAATGTGTTGATATAATGTGGTGATTATAGTTGATAACACTGTATTATGTAATTGAAATTTGCTAAGAGTCCCACTTCTTGATTCCTTTGTCCCTTCTCCAAAGAGCCCATTTGAAAATTACTATTGTCTCAGATCAAGGGTTGGCAAACTTTGCCAGTAATGAGCCAGACTGTAAATATTTAGTGCTTTCCAGTTCATATGGTCTCCGCTGCATCTACTCAGCTCTGCTGTCATAGCCCCAAAGCAGCTATGAACAATACAAAAACAAACAGCCTGGTTGGGTGCCTAGCAAACTTTATGGACACTTCGAATTTTTACGTCATGACATATTATTCTTCTGTTTAAAATGTAAAAATTATTCTTAGCTCATGAGCTGTGCAAAAAAGGCAATGGGCTAAATTTAGCCCGCAGACTATAGTCAGCCAACCCCTGTCTTAGATAATAACATCGGACATGTGGAAGTTTTTTTAAGATTTAAAATCCCCAGAACCCGAGGATTGGAGAGGACCACAGAGGAAAATATGGGCTTGCCTGATGGCTCAGTGGTAAAGAATCCACCTGCCAATGCAGGAGGTGCAAGAGACGTGGGTTAGATCCCTGGGTCAGGAAGATCCCCTGGAGGAGGAAATGGCTACCCACTCCAGTATCCTTGCCTAGAAAATGCCATGGACAGAGGAGCCGTGGGATCGCAAAGAGTCTGACACGACTGAGTGACTGAACATGCACCCACGCACAGAGGTGAATCGGCCTTAATTCCCACGATCATATCCACTTGCCATCAATGCCTCACTGAGTCATCATCCAGTGCCTTCTTGAACTCCTGCAACTGCAGGGAGCCCCACCTCCTGGGCTAGCTCATTCTGCCTCCCAGACAGCACTGATTGCTAGAATTCTTCCCCATGCAGAGCGGCACCTGTCTCCAGTGAGAGCGTCTGCAGGATGCAGTTGGAACTGTGAAGCACAATATTAACACATCAGGTTAATTTCATGCTCTACTTGTCTTGGGCTGATATTAACGAAAATTAAATTTTGCGCTAATCAGCCTTAGTGTTCAGCATGCACGACACAAATTTGTGATTTCTGGCAAGGGTGGTTAAATCATATTTATGCTATTTGTGTGGTGCCTGAATAACAGGGGAATGCTATTATCAACAATTAAACTCCTAGGTTGACAGATGTCACCGTGAGCAGACACAGCCCGGTGCAAGTGGAGATTCTTCTTAGCCTTCTTCGCAGGCAGGAAGGACACAAACCAGGGGACTGAAGTTAATTTTCAATTTCCTCCTTTCCTTTGGAAGGGTAGTGGCATGTTTGACCGGTACAAATGGTTTTACTCTGTGCCCTGCTTTTTCTCCTTTTCCTCATTTTGTTTTTTTCTTCGAAAAGTACATTTTAAGAGACAAGAAGGAATATTTTTTTTCCTTCCCTGGGTACCACAGATAAAGGTCTTTTGAGCACCTGAAAAGTATTCTTGTTAGTTACAGCCGGCTTATTGGGTGAGAGCAGTTGAGAGCTTAGGGGGTGGTCTTGTGCTGATCTGCTGGACTGGAGACAGGAGGAGTGGATGAGTGAAACTGGTCGAGTGTCTTCCCTCTGTGGTGGAGAGATGCTTTCCCAGCCCATGGCCAGGGCATCTGGCATCTGAGCTGTGTCTTTGCCTTTTAATACACTGTCTAAAGTATGTCGTAGCTTTCCATCCAAGAAGCAATCATCTTGGTAAGGCCATACTGGTTGTGAAAAGAATGAAAGGCTTTAATATTGGTTGATTAGAAAGCCAGTGTCCTGAGGCCCTGGAGGTCCCTCCCATTTTCTTCTCCCCCACCACTTACTGCCTTGGCCACCTGCCCTTTCACCCCCAGACTTCAGGTTCTCTACCATTCAGCAACCACAGGGATCATGCCTGGCACAGAGGTACCAGGAGGACTGTTCTGTTGGCTCTGCTTTGAAATATCAGCACTTTCCAGTCTTATGTGACGTGCTATTCCCAAAGCCCTAGCTGTAACCTCACCCTTTCTCTCCCACCCGGGAAGGTGTATCCGAATGCCTGTGACAAATACTACATATTTCGTGTTTGTATATGGAGACCTCTACCATTCACTCCTTTTCTAGTAGTAGCAAGTAATAATGTGAACAAACATATTTATAGTGTTCTAGACATTTAACATGAGCTAATTCATCCCAGCAGCCCCATGGGGCACATGTTATTATTTCCCCCGTTTTACAGTTGGGGGAATTAAGGCATGGAGAGGTTATATAATTTATGTAATTAGCCTAAATTTACAGTGCCTGTGAGTAGGTATTAAGCGGAAGTGATCAGAGACAGCCTCTCAGGGGCTTCACAAGCTCACATGGAGCACAGAGAACAGTGGAACATGGGTCTGTAGACCAAGCATGGAGACCTGGCAGGACCTGCATCCAGGAAACCTGGAGCAGACATTCGTGTGAACAGACAGCCAGAGACCATAAGGGCCTGGGGACATCCCAAGGGGAACAGTGGGACTGGTGGTGACTGAGACCAGACACTTCTTTCCCCCATGTCTTGAGGCCCTCCAACAAAACACAGTAAAGAGAAACAAATGAAGAACAGAAAGGAGAAGAGAAACTCCAGAGGGAATAACATTTCCCTGACATTAGATTTTTGCTCTCTGGTGTGGAGAACAGGGGTTATATTTCTTGTAACCATTTCTACTGAATCTCCCCTTCTGTGCAGGGTCTGGGAGGGAAAAACCCAGCTTACCCAGAAGTGAGCCCCAGAGTCTTTTCTCTCAGATGCCTGACCTGTCCTGCCCCTGGGGCCTGGCCTGGGTCATGGATCGGAGTGGGTAGACAGGGCACGGACCCCCTTCTCAGAGAGCTCCCCACATCTGCACTTCCTGCTTTCCTTCTCTGTTCTTCTCACAACAGTGTGTGGAATGATCCCGCCTGCAGAGTGGTAAGGAGTGCCTCGGACTGGTCCCATTTTCTTCCAGATCTGTCATTTACGGCATAGACTTTACCACCTGGCTTCTGCAGGACTCAGATATCTGGCACTCAGAAGCCCAGATCTTGTAACTTAAGAGCCGTGAAGGCTTTGAGACCCTACACACTGTGGTTCTGGCTCTACGGCTCCTCTTTGGCCTGCTGTCATCACCCAGCCAGGAGGCAACAGGTGTCTTGTGGTCCAGTTTAGCTGCTCCAAGGGAGTGATCAGAAACCCTGGGGGAGATACAGCAGTTAATATCCGCATGCTCACTTACTTGCCTTTCCAAGGCTCAGTAATGCTTATACATCTTAACTTATTGATACTTTATCTTTAGTAAATTTCCTAATAAAATAGCTAATATGTTTCAAGAACAGAAGCCCAGTGCTGCATTATCACAACTATTATGTATGCAGACTGACTGGAGAAAGCTGACACAGAAGCAGGCACAGAGCAGGAAGTTTTGGTCTCCATCTTCCTGGCTGCAGGGCCCAGCTCTTGAGCTCCAACCCCCAAGAGGTAAAACAAGCTTCGTCTTGTGCACCAACTCTGATTAATGACTGGGACTGGCTGCTTGGTGTGCAGCTGTGTTAAGAAGGCTGCTGAGGCTCCCTGTTCTCAGGTAGGAAGAAATGAAGTGATTGGATGATAATGCTTGACATTGGTCCTAGAATTGAGGGAAAGGCAACACTCCTTCTAGGTTCTTGCAGACCATGTTGAAATTCAGCATCTCTGGTAAATGTATTGGAGACCCTCCCAGTAGGTAAAGCATGGCCTGGTCTCCCCTTTATTTCAAAGCCTCAGATTACAGGGTCACCTGAGCCGTTAGCATCCCAAAGCAGCCAAGCATGGCAGGGCAGGACTGGCTCTGGAGCTCATGTCTGTAAGTCTCCAGAGATTTTTATTTATTAATTTTGCTTTGTTTTTTAACTACCAGGAATAGCCTTTCTATCATCAGCCGGTAGAAGGCGTAACCCTGTGGACAAAGCTGACAAGTGTCTCTTTAGGCTCTAAGCCAAAAGGGGGCAGCAGAGAGCAGAGAAGAGCCCGTCTGGCTGGGTAGTCCCAGAACCAGGTAAACTCTTCCAGGCTTCTTGCGCTCCCTGGTTAAGTGTGAATCCCTTGGAATCACTGACTGGTAAGACAAGTCATGCACACAAGTGGTGTGCTTCAAGAGCAGAGTATGAAAGGCCAGAGGGTAGGGGGCTTTCTGGGGTTCAGGTAGAGAAAAGCTGTTGTTGGATGCCAAGCTGCTCTGAGAATAGGAAGGAAGAGAAAGAATGAGAAAGAAAAAGAGCAATAGTTACCATTTACCCACTCCTTATAGATCTTCCCAACCCAGGGATCGAACCTGAGTCTCCTGCATTGCAGGCAGATTCTTTACTGTCTGAGTCGCCAGGGAAGCCCCCTATAGAGGGCCAGGCCCCCGTGAATGTGTATTCTTTTCATTCTATCAAAGACAGCTTGAGGTAGGCAAACCCCTCCTCACAGATGAGGAACCAGGGGCTCAGAGTGGTTAAGTAACTTGCCCAGGATCACATGAGTGAGGAGAGGCTGAACTAAAATTTGGACTCTTTTCTGCCCAGGCCTCCATGTTATGGTGCCCTTTCAGGAAAAGAGGCAGAGAGCGTATCTGGCATTACGATATCCTGGGGAAGTGCTGTGGTCCCAAGAGAAGGCAAAAGGGCCTTCTTGGCACAACTTCCTCTTTCTTGATGGCTGTGAATGCCCCACATTTAGCCAATTCATTGGCTCATGGGTTCATGTGCCATCCCAGGCAGGGCCAGGGTGAGGAGCTGGACCACTTTGAGACTATCCACTCCAGTATTCTTGCCTGGAAAATCCCATGGATGGAGGAGCCTGGTGGGCTGCAGTCCATGGGGTCACGAAGAGTCAGACATGACTGAGCGACTTCACTTTCACTTTTCACTTTCATGCATTGGAGAAGGAAATGGCAACCCACTCCAGTGTTCTTGCCTGGAGAATCCCAGGGACGGGGGATCCTGGTGGGCTGCCGTCTCTGGGGTTGCACAGAGTCGGACATGACTGAAGCGACTTAGCAGCAGCAGCAGCAGCATGAATAGTGGTATGGAGATGGTGTTCTCATGGAGTCTACTCAGGGGAACCCTCCAGCTAGGTGAGTTGAGGGAGCAGAGTGCCAGCTTGCAGGCAAGCCCAAGAAAGCACTCAGTTTCTAGCCAGCCATCTCTTCAGTTCAGTTCAGTTCAGTCGCTCAGTCGTGTCCGACTCTTTGCGACCCCATGAACCGCAGCACACTAGGCCTCCATGTCCATCACCAACTCCTGGAGTCCACCCAAACCCATGTCTATTGAGTCGGTGATGCCATCCAACCATCTCATCCTTTGTCGTCTCCTTCTCCTCCTGCCCTCAATCTTTCCCAGCATCAGGGTCTTTTCCAATGAATCAACTCTCCACATCAGTTGGCCAAAAAATTGGAGTTTCAGCTTCAACATCTGTCCTTCCAATGAACACCCAGGACTGATCTCCTTTAGGATGGACTGGTTGGATCTCCTTGCAGTCCAAGGGACTCTCAAGAGTCTTCTCCAACACTGCAGTTTAAAAGCATCAATTCTTTGGTGCTCAGCTTTCTTTATAGTCCAACTCTCACATCCATACATGACCACTGGAAAAACCATAGCCTTTACTAGACAGGCCTTTGTTGGCAAAGTAATGTCTCTGCTTTTGAATATGCTATCTAGGTTGGTCATAACTTTCCTTCCAAGGAGTAAGTGTCTTTTAATTTCATGGCTGCAATCACCATCTGCAGTGATTTTGGAAACTAGAAAAATAAAGTCTGACACTGTTTCCACTGTTTCCCCATCTATTTGCCATGAAGTGATGGGACTGGATGCCATGATCTTCGTTTTCTGAACGTTGAGCTTTAAGCCAACTTTTTCACTCTCCTCTTTCACTTCCATCAAGCGGCTTTTTAGTTCCTCTTCACTTTCTGCTATAAGGGTGGTGTCATCTGCATATCTGAGGTTATTGATATTTCTCCCGGCAACCTTGATTCCAGCTGTGCTTCCTCCAGCCCAGCGTTTCTCCCGATGTACCCTGCATATAAGTTAAATAAGCAGGATAACAATATACAGCCTTGACGTACTCCTTTTCCTATTTGGAACCAGTCTGCCCTGTTGGAGGCTCTTATTTGCTCTCTGGTATCCTTCATCCTGTGTATCCGTTTATTCTATGCTCAGTGACTTAAATCATGCATCTGCTAAATGTAGGCCAGAATCATGGCAAAGCACAGCCTCAGGAAGGGACAGGGAGAATGACTGCAGAAAGTTGTGTGGAACTTTCAAAGCTCATCATGGAAGTAGTTGAATTTAACCATACCACGGGCCTGCCTTCTCTTGCCAGTGTGTCTCCCCGACCCAGAAGTGGGATGGCTGCCCTTCTGTCTGCCAACAGAGCCATATGGCTGAATCCCAACCAACGCCCAAGATGTGAACCAACTTCAGTTCTTAATTCAAACACTTTTTCGGTTGCTGCTTTTTTTTTTTTAACTGTTTTCTTTTTTCTTCCTGATCACAAATATAATAAATGTTTATCTTTTAGAAAATGCATTAAAATCTAAAGAAGAAAACAAGTCTCTCCCATCTTTCCTCCTTTCTTGAATCATTTCTCTTGACTGTGCTTACTACCAACTGACACCCTGTGTCTTCGCCTTATGTGATTATTGTCTGTCTCCCCCTCCAGAAAAGGAGCTCACCAAGAGGAGGGACTTTCAGATTTTGTCCACTGCTTGTTTCTTAGTGCCTGGAACACTGCCTGGCACCTTTGTAGAATGAGTGACTTAATTCATAATGCCATGAACTCAGATCTGATTTTATTTAACATTGTAGAGGGAGCATTTTTCAATGTCTGTAATATTTTTCACAGGCATTATTTTATGTGACTGGGTAATAATTTCCGTATGAACACATAAGCATGTGTTGACTATTGCTGTGGATTTGGACATTGAAGGATTACACAGGTTCAAGGGATTCTCCATTTATCAAGCGGTGACAGGGCCAGGTTCTGCTTTGTGGCATGGCTTCTTGGTTCCTTGTTTCTGGTTGGATGAGCAGATGTGAAGGTCTGGTGTCTTGTGGAGAATTCCCGTCACTGCCCTCTTTAATCGGGCATAGCACAGCGGCACCTCTCTTCAGACTTCTGAGTGGGCAGCTGACTGGGCTCCGTGTCCCAAGGGAAGGTACCCCAGGGTAAGCCAAATGAACAGCTGTTCTCATGATAGCCGCCCACGTGGCCTCCAGCTTGGAACCTTACCTGTGTTCATATCCTCCGTAAGATGCTAGTTATACCTCCCAAGGGTTTTCTGGGAGCAACTAAGAAAGCTGTATGTGAAAACATTTTTCAAATGACTCCGAAATCTATCACCTCCATTCTCTTTCATCTCCACTTCTTATTCCAGAACAGTCCTTTCCAAGGGCAAAGAATTAAGTGCTCAAGTGGGAAATGCTGTAGATTGGTGCCAGGTTCAGTATAAAAAGTGCCCTTGAGCTTATTTGGTGAGACGTGACCCAAGAGGAGCACAGGAACTTGATTCCCCATGGAGTCTCCCACCTTTGAACCTTTGCTCTGTCTGGTCCCTCCGTCTGGACTGCCCTTCCCTCCATTGTTGGCTGGTTGGTTTAGTCGCCAAGTCGTGTCCGACTCTTGCGATCCCATGGACTGTAGCCTGTCAGGCTTCTCTGTCCATGGGATTCTCCAGGCAGGAATACTGGAGTGGGTTGCCATTTCCTTCTCCAGGGCATCTCCCCAACTTGGCCTTGAAAGATCCTTGCCTTCAGGACCAGGCTTGCAAGAAACCTTTTTGAAACTCTTGTCAAGCAGGAATGAAACTTCTTCTTGGGCACTGTGCACGACTGTGGCCTTCACCATGGACAGCTTTTCTTCAGGGCGCTTTGGCATTTGAGCCATGCAGCTTTGGAGTCCATATTTGCAACGGGTCCTCAGCCCTGGCTGCCTGCTGGACTCACCTGGCTGTGGGGAAACCAGTGCCAGGGTCGTTTATAAGCTCTCCCGGGGACGCACACGCGTGGCCAGGGGTGGGAGCCATGGGGGAGACTTCCCTCCACCCTCAGAGGGAAGGTGTCTTGCAGTCTGTTCCTGCAACCCACAGCCCCCAGGGAGGTGAGTTTCCACTAAGTGGCCTTCCTTCATGAGAAGCATGACTGAATGGTTTTTCTCAGTCCCAGGGGCACAGCTGACTTGGCTCGAGGCCATGCTGCTCGCTATGACTTTGTGTGATCCCAGCAGAGAAGGAGCTGAAGTCCAGCCCGGGCCCCACCAGCAGAGCCTCATGGTAGATCCTTTGAACAGATGCTGGGCTATGTGGCATTAACTCTGGCCAGGGTGGAAGCTTGGACAACAGATGGCTTTAAGCCCAAGACCTTGGAGGTCCCCTCCTCCATCAAGGACAAAGAAGGGACCTGTAGCCAGTGGTGCTGTCCTTCCTTGCACCCAAGACCAGACCTTCTCGGAGTGTATTCAGGACCTCAGAACAAGGCTGTCTTGAGTCCCATCTCCCTTGCCTACCTCTCTCAGGCAGATGGCCCTGGAAAGACCCTGCGTGTACACCTTTCCCCTCACACCCCCCTCTGTGAACTCTGCCTTCTCCCACCCTCCATCATTCCCTGCTCTGAACCAAACCCAGCCACCTCCCAGGTCTTCCACCATCTCTTTCATAGACTCAGAAGTTGTGAGCCAGATCTCGAGGGAAATGTCTCTGGGGCACAGGTGAATTTAAGGCCAAACTTTCTGGTCAGGATGCTGCACTTTGGCATTTGACACACCTGGAATCAGGCTTCCCTGGTGGCTCAGACGGTAAAGAATCTGCCTGCAATGCAGGAGACACGAGTTCAAACCCTGGGTCAGGACGATACCCTGGGAAAGGGAATGGCTACCCACTCTAGTATTCTTACCTAGAGAATTCCATGGATCGAGGAGCCTGGCAGGTTATAGTCATTGCAAAAAGTCGGACACAACTGAATGACTAACACTTATGCATGTGTATACCTAAGTTGCCTCAGTCGTGTCCTACTGTTTGCGACCCTACGGACTGTAGCCTGCCAGGCTCCTCTGTCCGTGGAATTCTCCAGGCAAGAATACCGGAGTGGGTTGCCATGCCCTCCTCCAGGGAATATTCCTGATCCAGGGATCGAAACTGCATCTCCTGTGACTCTGGCATCACAGGTGCATTCTTTACTGCTGAGCTACCCAGGAAGCCTAGTACTTATACCTGGGATCTAAATCCAGTTCTTCCACTCTCTGGCTGAGTGACCTTGGGCAGGAACTTCTTTTGTTCCAGCCCCCATTTCTTCTATAAAATGTAGGTACTGGCTGACTCCTGGACTGTGGAGAGAATGAAGAGATGTCAAAAGTAAATAGCGTCTTGGGGCCATAGCCAGCCCTTAGCAAATGAAGTTCATTTGAACGTCTTCTTGAAGCGCCAAGTCTTCAGCTCACTGGTGCTTCAGAGTGTCTATGTGCTCAGGACCCCTTCTGCTTAGGACTTCCAAAGATGCTGGGATGTCACTGATACCCTAACTTTGCTGGCATCATCCCATGGAAAGCACATGGGGATTATGGTGTGATACTTGCCCGTTTCAGGGAAACTGGGGATGGAGACACGTGACTTTAGAAGATAAGCAGGCCTGGCATCCTACCCTGTGCTGGTGTCTACCCTGTAGGTGTTGGCTGGATGTGTGAGCTCTGTCCCGTTTTATACAGTGGGAGAGTAGTACCTATCGACGCTGGTGTGGACACTAAATGCTGTCATACCTTAGAGAGCAGAAGCCTGGCCTGATCCTGCTGCCTGGGTTCAAATTCCAGCTCTTTCAGTTACTAGCTCTGTCATTTTAAGCAAGTTAACCACCTTTTGGTTTGAGTTAGTCTAATGGAAAAGTAAGGCTATGTTAGTGGCTATCTCATAGTGCTGATAAATATGTTTTCATATGTAAAATACTCCAAATATAGTTTGGTGACAGGTAAATACTTACTAAATAATAAGTATTTTATTTTAAAAATAGATCTTGAAACATCTGTTTCAAGATGGTAAGACCATCTGGTTCAGTACGTGGCATATATTACACTGCTCAAAAATAGACTTCCCTTCATTCCCTTCGTGACTCCGAGAGGGATTATGGTGCCTGAGATTCCACCAGAGTTAGGGATTCTGATTGCCCGGAGTCTGAGAACCATATGGAAACATCCTAATTTGGGGATAGTAATACCCTGTGTATTATTCTCTGTGTGCTGTGCTTAATTGCTCAGTTGTGTCTGACTCTTTGCAACCCCATGGAGTATAGCTCGCCAGGCTCCTCTGTCCACGGGGTTCTCTAGGCAAGAATACTGGAGTCGGTTGCCACGCTCTCCCCCAGGGGCTCTTCCCAACCCGGGGATTGAACCCAGGTATCCTGCATTGCAGGTAGAGTTTTTGCTGTCTGAGCCACCAGGGAAGCCCATTATTCAGTTCAGTTCCATAATATTCGGCTATTCAATGCCAAGTGACACTCTCATCAGTGATGTGAACTTGGCTGAGATGTGATCCCTGCCTTGGGCTCACAGCTTAGCATGGATTCATCCATTTGTAGTTTTGTCACTCACTCCTTTGTTTAGACCTCACCACAAGCCTGAGATAATCGTGCACACGTCTACAGAGCACAACAGGTGTCCTGATCGAAGCTGTGGAGGCACAGGGGAAGGGGCAGAGGAGCTTTCCTTTGAGGTGATATTTGAGCTGAGCCTTGACATCTGAACTGAAGATGACTGGGCCTGGGCAAGGGAGTAACAGCCAGGGTGGAAAGGACACACGAAAAGCAGCAAATTTGGAACAAAAACCTTGGAAGTGCAAGTCCTTCGGTCTGCATCATTTATCAAGTGAGTGTCGTGTGGTGGTGCGGAGCCAGTACCGGACACAGGGAGAATGTAGGAACACACCTCTGCTCTTCAAAGACTCCCCATCTACCGGGGGACGTTCTCAGTTGTCCAGGCTAGAAGGCCATGCATCTCCCTATGACCTCCATGTCCTCGTCCCTCTCAAGTCTAGCAGTGGAGTCAGATGGTGTGTTCAGTGTTGACTGGCCCAGCATCACTAAGGATAGATGTGGAGGCACCTATGAAATTCAGGGTGGTCATTAGGTGTGGGAAGGAAAGGTCACTGTGCAGAAAGAGGGATCAGATGGAAGGATCTGGAGGTTTGTGCCAGCCGTGCCCAGAGAAGCTGAGCACGCAAGGTAGGAATTCTATTGCTTCAGTGGGTCGCTGATACCATGCATGGGCCTGGAGGCGGCCATCTGTCCACTGACCTGCACTTAGTTTGTGAACCCAAAGAGAGTCCCACCTCCAGACTCATCCCTTCTGACTCAACCCGCCTGGCTTTGGAGAGGAATTCAAAAACCCATGTCAGCCACCAGTCCCAACCAGCATGTGTCTTCATTTAGAATCAGGGAAAGACAAGAGCACGTCAGAAGGACAAGGAAAATTGACAGCTCAAGGAAGAGAATCAGGCTAAGGACCCAGAGCAAATATTTCTGATTGAAAACAGAATTAATGTAGGAAACAAAAGAAAAAAATCGTATGTCTAAAGTCTCAGAAGCATTTTTAGATTTTTTTAAAGATGATTTTTAGAGGTATTTAAGAGATATTGAGTAAATAAGAGAAGACTGCCCAAAAAATAGAGAAAATCAGATCACTCTTAGAGAAGAGATCTAAGGAAAAAACAAACGAAATAAGGGGGGAAAGAAATCAACAGTGACTAGTTGAAGGGACTCTGGCTGAAAGTAGGAGTGGTGAATTAGAAGATAACTTAAAGGAACTTCCCAGAATTCAGAACACAAAGACAAGAGAAGGAAATTATGAGGATAAATAAAAAATATATATATAAAATAGAGCTATCCGGTCTATCAGCTCCAGGTTTTACAAAATAATAATACTGGAGTAAAGAACAGAGTGAATAAAGAAGAAACAATAATAAGGAAACATTTTTCTCCTGGTAGAAGAAATACATGAATCCAGATTAAAAGTGTCAATTTCATCAAGGCACAAGCCTATATTCATCTGAAGTTTTGGAATTCTAACCAAGAGGAATATCCTACAACCTTCTAAACAGGAAAAGTAAACCAACTATAAATAAGAAAGGGTCATACATTACTGGATTTCTCATCTGCAACATTAAACGCTAGAATATGAGAGGAGAAAAGACAGACACTCTAATATAAATTATTATTCTTATGTGAAGGCATAAGAAAGAAACAGGAGAATGCATGAAGCCCTGTGTTCATCACAGCACTATTTACTACAGCCAAGGCATGAAAGCAACGTAAATGTCCAGCGACAGAGGAGCGGATAAAGATGCGCATATATACAGTGGAATATTACCCAGCCTTAAGCAAAAGGGACACAGACGTATAGAACAGTCTTTTGGACTCTGTGGGAGAGGGTGAGGGTGGGATGATTTGGGAGAATGGCACTGAAATGTATATTTTATCATATGTGAAATGGATCGCCAGTCCAGGTTCGATGCATGGGACAGTGTGCTCGGGGCTAGTGCACTGGGATGACCCAGAGGGATGGGATGCAGTGGGAGGTGGGAGGGGGGTTCAGGATGGGGAACACATGTACACCCGTGGCAGATTCATGTCAATGTATGACAAAACCACTACAATATTGTAAAGTAATTAGCCTCCAATTAAAATGAATAAATTTATTAAAAAAAAGAAGAATGAAATAATGCCATTTACAGCAACATGTATGGACCTAGAGATTGTCACACTGAGTGAAATAAGTCAGAGAAAGAGAAATATCACATGATATCCCTTAAATGCAGACTCTAAAAAGAAATGATACAAATGAATTTGCTTTCAAATTCAGATTTACAGACTTAGAGAACAAACTTATGGTTGTCAGCAGGGAAGGAATAGTTAGGGAGTCTGAGATGGACATGTACACACTGCTGTATTTAAAATGGATAATCAACAAGGTCCTACTGCATAGTACAGGGAACTCTGTTAATGTTATGTGGCAGCCTGGATGGGAGGGGAATCTGGGGGAGAATGGATACATGTATATGTATGGCTGGACCACTTCTGTCCACTTGAAATTATGACAACATTGTTAATCAGCTATCATTTCTTATTTGGGTTTAAGAGGGCAAGGTGTGACCCTCTCATACTTAGATGCTCAGCTGTGTCTGACCCTTTGGACTCTACCCACCAGGTTCCTTTGTCCATGAGATTTTCCAGGCAAGAATGCTGGAATGGGTTGCCATTTCTTTCTCCAGAGGATCTTCCTGAGTCAGGGATTGAACCCAGTCTCCTGTATCTCCTGAACTGCAGGGAGATTCTTTATCCCCTGAGCCACTGGGGAAACTCCAGTATAAAATAAAAAGTTTAAAAAAAGTCTCTACTGCTGATAAGACAAGGTCCCTGTTCTAAACGGTTCTTTTATTTCAGTAGGGGGATAGACTAAAGAAGAAACAAGTGAATAAGTTTAAAAGCAAGATAATTTCAAAAAGTTCTAAGTTCTAAAAGTGGGGAGCCCTAAGGAGACAGTGAAGGCCTCTCTGAGGATGTGACATTTGAGTTATGACATTAATGAAGCCTAGGAGCCACCCGCGGGAGACTGAGGGAATGGCAGCTCAGGCAGAGGAAGAGAGAGAAAGAAGGCCCTTGGGTGGGGATGAGTTTGGTTTACCCAAGTTGCAGCAAGATCGGTTTGGAGAATTGAGTGAGGGGAAGGTAGTAGCATCACAAGTGTGGATGGCCAAGTAATGTATACATTACTACAGATGAAGTAAAGGAGTTTGGTTTTTGTCCTATGTGTGATGAGACATAAAGATATCACAGTTTCAGTGGAATATGCACAGTGACACCACTTGCTTCATCCTATAGGAAAAAAAAGAGGCAATGCAAGCAGGTTTCCCCCAGTTTTATTGATATATTATTGACACACAGCATGTACAAGTTTAAGATGTACAACATAATGACTTGACGTGCATATATTGTGAATGATTACTAACTAAGCAGTGAATTCAGTTAACACTCATTATCTCAGATAGCTACAAAAACAAGAAAAAAAAGCTTTTTTTTTTGGATGAGAACTCCTAGTATTTACTCTCTTAACAACTTTCAAATATACCGTGCCAGCCGTGCTAACTAGTCGTCATGTTATACATCACGTCTCCAATACTTATTTATCTCATAACTGGGAGTTCGTGCGTTTTGGCCACCTTCATTCAGTTCCTCATCCCCTACTCTGTGCCTCATCTGATCTCTTTTTCTAGATCAGAGGTTTTTTTTTTTTTTTTTTTTTTTTTTAGATTTAGATTTTTAGTGTTTTTTAAGATTCTACAAATAAGAATTTGTACAGTGTTTGTCTTTATCTAACTTCACTTAACGTCCTACAAGATCATCCATGTTGTCACAAGTGGCAGGATTTCCTTTTTTGGATTACTGTATAGGATTCCGCTGTTTCCGCGTGTGTGCGTGTGTATTTACATATGTATGTACACACTCATGCGCGCATGTGACGTTTTCTTCATCCGTTCACCTGCTGATGGACGTTTAGGTTGCTCCCACGTTTTGGCTATTGTGACTACTGCTACTATGAACATGGGGATTCTCTCTGGCACTGTGTTTGCATTTCCTTTAGATAAATACCTAGAAGTGGGATTGTTGGATCATCTGGTAGTTCTATTTTTAATGTTTTGAGGAAACTCCATACTGTTTTCCACAGTGGTTGCACAGATTTATATTCCCACCAACGGTGCACAAGGTTTCCCTTTTCTCTACATTTACGGCACCATTCGTTACTTCTTATATTTTTGATAATAGCCATTCTAACAAGCATGGGGGGGTATCTCATTGTGGTTTTGATTTGCATTTCCTTAACGATTTGTGATATTTAGTACCTTTTCATGTTGACGATTTGTATATCTTCTTTGGAAAAAAATCTAACATTTGGAAAACGCTCTCTGAAGGCCTTTTTGAACCAATCTGTGTTCATTCTCCACCTAGTTTTTGGGCTGAGCTTTGCTGACTAAAGTCATTTAACAAGATTGCAGCGGAGTGCAGTGTGTAAATGTTATGCAGAATGAATTACAGGTCTGTAGACATTCATTTCATTACCTTAGGTTCTATTAACAAAGTTCGCTTTATGAGCAGCCACAGTGATTTATCTTATGTGAGCTTCTTAAGAAATGCTTCCAGTCCTGTGCACTGTAAGTAGCTGTTGAAATTTTAAGAGCTGTGCGTTTTGGTGACCAGGAGGTCTAGTTGTGATTATGGAAAAGTGCCACTGATTAGTCGTTAAAACACAGACCAGACTCTCGACAGAGCACTGAACGCAGTGCTGATGGAGGAAGGCAGGGTAGCAGTCCCCAGAGGGTCCTCTCTCCCTGGGCATGATTTGGAGGTGCTCCGGGAGGATGGAGCTGTATCCCAACACCTGTAACCGGCCTGGCCCGTGACGGGCACTTGGGCAATATCTATGAAGGACTGAATGGGTGAATGATGAGATTCTTCTGGACTTTAACCACATGTTCACACATAATAGACCATCCTTCTATGTGAGACTCTTAGTTTGACAATGTTTCTTCAGAAGAGTGTAAGTCCCTGGACTGGACGGAGGATAAGGGCTGCTGGCATGGCACCAGGTACCCGACTGAGCTGCTGCTGCTGCTCACACTTCTGACCTCTACTCCTTCCTCTAGCTTTACCCTCTGCCGCTCCCGCCCCCAGGGCCCTGCAGGAGCCCTTCCTCTGCAGGGAAAGGCCCCACCTGTACCCCCACCCTCCCCTCACTGATCCATCTCTTTAGCTCCTACTTAACCTTCAAATCCCAGTTCAGATGTCTCTTCCTCCAGGAAGTTCTCTGACTGTCCCTTCTCCTCTCATAACTTTTATCACTTTCTGCTGTCATGCACTCTTGCGTGCTGTTTTTCAGAGTGATTATCATATGTTAGAGTATTATTTATTTGTATGGAAGTATAGTTGATTTTTTGTGGGCTTCCCTGGTGGCTCAGAGGTTAAAGCGTCTGCCTCCAATGTGGGAAACCCGGGTTCGATCCCTGGGTCGGGAAGATCCCCTGGAGAAGGAAATGGCAACCCACTCCAGTACTCTTGCCTAGAGAATCCCATGGACAGAGGAGCTTGGTAGGCTACAGTCCACGGGGTCACAAAGAGTCGGACACGACTGAGTGACTTCACTTTCACTTTCACAGTTGATTTGTAATGTTGTACTGGTTTCTCATATACAACAAAGTGGTTCAGTTATATATATGTGTGTGTGTATGTATATTCTTTTTAAGATTATTTTCCATCACAGATTATTACAAGATGTTGAATATAGTTCTCTGTGGTATTCTGTAGGTCCTTGCTTATCTATTTTATGTATAGCAGTTTGTATCTGCTAATCCCAGGCTGCTAATTTAGCCCTTCCTCCTTTCCCATTTGGTAACCATAATTTGTTTTCTATGTCTGTGAGTCATAGTATTTTTTTGTAGTTATTTTAAGATAGTATTGTGCTGTGATTAAGAGCAGGGATGAGTTTTTGCTGAACTCAGATATCAGCTCTGCCATCTGCAAGCTGCAGGAATCTGTGCAAAGTATTTTCACCTTTCTATATCTGCTTCCTCACAGAGGAAGAGGATGATCACAGTAGTACCTGCTTTTAGGATAGTTGTGAGCATTAAACTACCCAATAGATGTACATGGCACTTAAAAGTTCAGTTCAGTTCAGTTGTTCAGTCATGTCTGACACTTTGTAACCTCATGGACTGCAGCACGCCAGGCTTCCTTGTCCATCACCAACTCCCAGAGCTTGCTCAAACTCGTGTCCATTGAGTCGGTGATGCCATCCAGCCATCTCCTCCTCTGTCATCCCCTTCTCCTCCTGCCTTCAGTCTTTCCCAGCATCAGGATCTTTTCTAATGAGTTAGCTATAGTTATTTGACAACTATAGTTATTATTATAAATTACTTATTAGTATAAAGTTAGCTATGGTTATTTGATTATAAAGTTAGCTATAGTTGTTTGATGACTGTGTGTCTACCCCCATTAGAGTAAGCTCCTTGAGGCTAGGGGTTGAGTCATTGCTTTACTCACTGTGTGTCTGCCATGCTTAGCAGTGTCTGGCCTCTGATAGACTACCAATAACTTGTCATGAAAAGAATAAATGAAAATACATGGAGCTTTTGTCCACCAAGCAGGTGCAAGGCTGGAGGTGGCGTCCACTTTCAGTCTGGGCTTATCTGTTAGGTGAAGATGATGAAGCCTCCTCTACTGGCCCGGGGGAGGGGGCTCAGAAAGAAGGGAGACCCAGTTTCCCTCTGACCATCCTTCCGCCCTTCTTGTCATTGCTGATGCCTCTAAGCCACAAGGTTGTTGGGAAAAAAAGCCTTTTCAAAGTAAACAGAGTACCTACCGTGGGACAGACTCTGAATAGCATCTAGTCCTGGCCTGGCAGGTCCTCCCAGCCAATGATTTTCTTTAAACACATACAGGTAGCTCTAATAAAATATGTCAGAATGAAAGTGAACGAGACTGAGTAGCGGGATTTGCTAACACAGATGCTGGCCCCACACCCGGAGTTTCTGTTCCAGTAGTTCTGGGTTGTGGTTCAAAAACTGGCATTTCTTAGGAACATGGTCTCAACAACATTTTGTAAGAGAAAAACATTACATTCCCATTCATGTATCAAAAATAGACACCACTTCAAAAAAAAAAAAGAAAAAAAGACAAAACAAAACCCACTTTTTTGGTCATACCACATGACTTGTGAGATCTTAGTTCCCTGACAAGGGATCAAACCCAGGCCCACAGCAGTGAAAGCACTGAAGCCTAACCACTGGACCATCAGAAAATTCCCGAGGAAGTTATTGTTTAACGGGACAAACCGTCAGTTTCAGATGATGAAAAAGTTCTGGAGATCAGTGATGGTGATGGCTGTACCACATGAAGGTACATAAGGCCACTAAACTCTACACTTAAAAAAGGTTAGAATGGTAAATTTTATTATATATATTTTATCACAATTTTTTAAAAGACCAAAAAAGAAAAAAATCACCTGGCTTTTCTAACAAGACCTAGGTGCAGCTGACCCTGTTGGTCTCAGGTCTGCTGAAATTGAGGTCTGTTCTCTAAGTGACAGGCGAGACAGGATGATGGAATTTGGCTCTGGGAGAGTGGTCACAGAGGCTGTGATATTTGTACAGGGCCTGGATGTTCGAGCAGGATTTTGCAGTTTGGGGAAGGGGATTCCATGCAGAGAGAATGGTGTGAGTGAGGTATGGAGAGATGAGAATGCATGCTGGAAAGCGATCCACCATGGGAAGTCTGGGGTGGGGGTATGGGGGCTGCTGCATAGCTGCATAGCTGTACTCCTGCTTATTCTTCTTTATTCTTGGTCAGCATGGGGAGATGCAGCCTGGGGAGAGAACAAACCCAGGAGAGGACAGGATAGGCTAGGAGAGTTTAAGATCTCCAGTTTTAGATAGATTTGGACCTGAATGCAACTTTCTTAGCCTCAGTTTCTTTATCTGTGAAATGGGACAGCTTGTACTCGTAGCTGCTTCAGAGAGTTATTGTGGATGAAATGAGCTGATGGATGTGAAGAGCATGGCTCATGTCTGGCCCCTGGAGGATACCCAAGCATGGGAGACCACCATCAGTAGGTGAGTCTAATGCAGAAGAGGCGCATCATAGCTGTTTATGCATATGCCTCCCACTCCAGGCTGGGTCCTTTTGGGCATACTCTGTGACATTCCATCTGGGTCCTCCCACCCCTAACAGAGCCAGAACCGGGTTGGGGCCCAGATGCTCAGGACATGGGACTTTGGGAAGTGATGGCAGTTTCCCTGCAGGGCTCAGCAGACACTTGAAAAAGGAATAGGATGGGGAGGCAGGTAAGCTGGAGGTGGCCTCCACCTGGGCCATCACATGATCTCAACAGATAGCCCAGCCTTGAGTGGCTAGAAGCCCCAGCCCAGCTGCAGGCTGGGTGGACCCCTCTCTCATTGGACCCTGAAGGGAAGAGGGCTTACCATGATGCCCTTGTTGCAGCTTCTCCAGACCAACAGGGCCTTGGCCTGGGTGGTTATGACCTGCGGTCCTAAAGGAACAGGTATCAGGACTTCCCTGGTGGTCCAGTGGTTAAGAATTCGCCTTGCAATGCAGGGGACACGGGTGCAGTCCCTGGTCAGGGAACTAAGATCCCACACGCCACAGGGCAACTAAACCTGTGCTCTGCAACTACTGAGCCTGTGCACCGAAACACAAGCTCCCATATGACCCAGTGAAGACCCTGCATGCTGCAACTAAGAGTGGACGCAGCCAAATAAAGAAATGTTTTTTTTAAAAAAAGAGAGAAGGTGTCATACCATAAGCACTGTCCTTGGAGTCAGAGGGTTTGGGTCCGAGTGCCTTTGACTACCACTCCCTGTGACCTTGCTTGTGTGACCTGGCTGTTTAACTTCTCTGGACCTGAGGCCTCAGCTGTTAGGTGAAGATGATAATGTCTTTTCTCTTGGAATGCTGAAGGCTGGGTCACATCTTTAGGTGAAAGGACCAGCCCTAGGGAACAGGGTTTGGAAATAAAGAAGAGTCATCTTTCCACCCTCGCTTCCTCCCTCTTTCCCTGCTGCTGGTGGAGGAGGAGGTGATCCCACTATGTATTGTGCCAGATACTGTGCTTGGCGCAGTGGGCGGAGTGGCGAGCAGGACAGACAGTGTTTTGCAGGCATGGTGTTTAATCTAGGTGGGTTAGAGGTCAAGAAAACTACACACGTAAGAAATCAGCTTCATATTCAAGGAGATCATCGGTAATTATACTAAGACTTCCCAAAGTCTGGGAAGGATTAGAGATGATCGCGGCCCAGGCACAGCACAGTCTAAGAATACAGTGTTATTTTGAAGAAGTAAGTTAAAAAGTCACCTTTGTTTCACTTAGTGAAAGCCTGCTGTAACCAGGCACAGTTCTAGGCCCTGGGGATTCAGGATGAAGCAGTAAACAAGCAAAGTGCTATCCTCCTGAAGTTTACATTTAGTGTGGCAAGACAGCAAATCAACAAATACAGATATAATTCATCAGGTGGCGACAAGAGCTCTAAAGATAGCTAAGGTGGGTGGGGGGGATGGAAGCCACATCTTCCTTCCTCCTGCCCGGCCCCCATGTAGGGGGAGGACCCACACTCGCGGAACACTTCCAGGGATGGAGTGCTGATTCACCTTTGGTGATTTGGGGATGAAGAGTGGGGTGTATGAGGTCCTACTCATCTGCCTTCCTTTCTGCTGGGCATAGGCCTGCTCTTTCCAAGTGCCAGCCTGCTCTGCTCCTCCAGCCTTACCTGTTAGGGGCCCCTGCTGTCTGGCCCTGCAAAGCCAGAGTCTATCTTCCTCATCTACAGGTCAGTTCCCAGAGGCCCACTTGCCCACAGATATAAGCCTCATTTTCCAATGTCAGTTCTACTGGAAATAAAGGTGACATTATTTTCCCATCTGCCTTTTAAAAAAATTTTTTGCTGTTGGATTGGAACTGACGTGGAGTAGGAGGGTACTTTTCAATGGACCCTTGAACTTCCAGCAGAGAGTAAAAGAGTGATACATGCATGCCTGACTCTTTGTGACCCTGTGGACTGTAGCTTGCCAGGCCCCTCTGTCCATGGAATTCTCCAGGCAAGAATACCCGGAGAATTCTGGGGTGGGGTGCCCTGCCTTCCTCCAGGGGAACTTCCCAACCAAGGGGTCACTTCTGCATTGGCAGGGGTTCTTTACCACTAGTGCCACCTGGGAAGCCCAAAAAAAGTGATAGGAGGTGCTATTTTAGATAAGAGGGGTGAGAAGGACCTCTCTGATGAAGTGAGAGAAGAGCATTCAAAGGAGAGGAAACAGCTTGTGCAAAGGTCTCGGGGCAGGCGTTTGTTCAGAGTATGTATATGTGAACCAGCAAGGGAGCTGATATAGCTGAAGCATGGTGAAAAGAGAAGAGACGCATCTTAAGGATTCCTGGCTTTCTGCCTCAGACAGTTATTTTTCTGGATTGGATAAAAGCAGCAGCTAAAGGACCCAGTACAGCTCAAATAATGATTCCGTGCTTCATTCTGAACCCCACTGGCTATTGTTCTGACCAACCTGCAAATCTCTTCCATCCTTGCTCAGTGCCAGGACTCCTCTTTGAGTGCCAAGGGCTGGAGAGATGTGCCAGGGACCAGTTTGGAAGATGCATGAAGTCTCTTGGGAGAGACGGGCTGGAAGATTCGCAAGACAGAAAACAGAGGCGACCCTCAAGTTGGAAGGCTTGAACCTAGCTGGGTGATTGATTACCAGGAGACCGCCCTGATTTTGTTCTCTAATTATGGTGTTTATTTGACACATCATATTGGGTCTGAAACCCTTAATACCAGCCGGTGCTGTTCATTGTTGCAATGTCCTAATTAAGCTTTGATTTATATGCTAATTTTATTCCAAGTGTGTTCAAAAGGGGGAAAGTTATTAGACTTTATTTTGAGATTACATTTTAATCCTGGGGTCTGCTGGGTGAGCACCGTGTTTATTCTGTCGGCTTTTGTGTCCAGGATGTTGGTGGCAATTGTGATGATTTCCTTGGAGGGGAAAGATGATGAAGTGGTAAGGAGCTGTTTAGAGTCAGTGGGGCTTCTGCTAATTGGAATTATGTAACCTCTTGCCTTTGCCTTGACAGCTTTGCAATGAGGCTTGCTTTGACTGCCCAGCTGGTTAGGAGGGACAACTGGGGTGTGCCTTGGGGATGTCACACAATGGTAAACACTTGGAAGGAAGTCGATGGCATGAGGGAATGACTGGATTTTGGAATGTGAGTGGAAATTGGGCTTTACCGCATGAGTCTGTGAGATTTGGAAGGGTCACACAAAAACTCTGGTAAGGGGAGCAGCTTGTCTTTGCTACAGAAAGGAAGCATTGTGTGTATGCGTGTGTTTACACGACCATTTTTCCTAAGTAGATATCGTTTGAATTTTCCTATTCAAAGATCACAAAGTCTTGCCACAACTGTAGGTCTGTTTATTTCTGGCCTTAGGAGGTTTGCGCAACTTTGTAAATACCCTGAAATAATATGTAAAATAGTGTACATGTCTGGGCATGTACCTTTTGCTGGTCAGGGCCCAACATTTTCATCAAACTTTCAGGAATACCAGCGTTCTCAAATGTTAAGAATTACAGGTTTGGGAAACATTAGACTTAGGTCTGGTATTACATTTCCTGAGATTGGCTGTGTGGCTTAAAGAAACCAGTTACCCAGATTAACAGATACAAACTACTCTATGTGAAACAGGCAAGCAGTAAGGATTTACTATATAGCACAGGGAGCTATATTCAATATCTTGTAATAACCTATAATGGAAAAGAATCTGAGAGAATAATGTTTTGTTATTGTTAGGTCACTTAGTTGTGTCCAACTTTTTGAGACCCTCACGGACCGCAGCACGCCAGGCCTCCCTGTCCATCATCAACTCCTGGAGTCCACCCAAACCCATGTCCATTGAGTCGGTGATGCCATCCAACCATCTCATCCTCTGTCGTCCCCTTCTCCTCCCGCCTTCAATCTTTCCCAGCACCAGGGTCTTTTCAAATGAGTCAGCTCTTTGCATCAAGTGGCCAAAGTATTGGAGTTTCAGCTTCAACATCAGTCCTTCCAATGAACACCCAGGACTGATCTCCTTTAGGATGGACTGGTTGGATCTCCTTGCAGTCCAAGGGACTCTCAAGAGTCTTCTCCAACACCACAGTTCAAAAGCATCAATTCTTTGGCGCTCAGCTTTCTTTCTAGTCCAACTCTCACATCCATACATGACTACTGGAAACACCATATATATAACTGAATCAATTTGGTATACATCTGAAACTAACACAATATTATAATCAACAATACTTTTTTAAAAAGAATCCGAATATCCAGTGGCCCTTTCTCCTTGCTCATCTAGATCCTGTCTGCCCATGTTCAGGATGTTGCCCCAGGGGAGAAAGCCACGGGGCCATGTAAAATTGGAAGGGATGTTTACCTGCCTTTGTTCCTCACTGAGTGGCATGGCAAGGACCCAGACTCTTTGCTCTGAGTCACCTGTGAGTTTTGGTCTCAACTCTAGAGAACAGAGTTGCTTATTAATAGATGAGGGCCTCTGAGTGAACACTTAGGGATATCTGTTATTCAAAACCTTTTGCAACCTGGAGCATGCCAAGTTTCCCACAGTGTTTCAGTAAATGGTCCTTCCATTGGGTCTTCAGTTCTTCTGATTGGATTTTATGCTTTTTCATCCCTCTTCCTCACCCTGCCAGCCAATGGTGACCATCAGTAGCATTTAACAGGAGTATGTTCATTTCACATTCTTCCATCATGAGTAGTACACTGTCTGTGGTTCATTTGACACCTTTATTTGATAAAATTAAACTTAAGGATTCTGATTTGGAAAATAATTAAGCAGCTAACATTTATCAAGCATTAATGTCCTAAGCATTTTATCAGCCTTATCTTAGCTCCTACACCCCCATATCCTTGAGGCAGGTTTATTATTACCATCTCTATATACAGATGGAGAGACTGAGGCTTGGAGAGGGTAAGGGCCATTTTGGGGGTCACATATCTAGTACATGGTTAGCTGGCCTCAGCCTGGGTCTGCCAGGCTCCAAGTCCATGCTTTGGATCACTATGCTGGGTCATATTACTTTTTAAGTGTCTGTTTCAAAATTTTCTGTAGAGAACATTCTTTATCCCTGTGGATACGAAGACATGAAGTATGGTTCAGCTCCTCTTGCCCAGAATCATATCTTTCCCGAGGATACCAAGGACCAGTCTGTGGGAGAGCAGGACTGTATCTCTAAGCTCGGAGGGGAGACGATCCCCAAGCTGGACAAAGAGAACCCCGTCTCTTATTCTCTAGACGCTTTGACCCTGCACCCCTACTCAAGCCTGGTGTAATCAAAGCCTTCCATCCGACCTAGTTTAATTATGATGTGGCTTCAGGAAGATTCTATCACTTGCTTCTGATGCTTTTATCTTAGCACCTCTGCTATTCTTTGCTGCTTGCCTATATTTTTAACTTTTCACCTTTTGTTCTGTCAACTTTCCATAGAGTGAAAATCTCCCCATTCACTTGGTGCTGCTCCAGAGGAAGAATCTTTACCATTTTCCGCAGATGGTGACCCTGGGGTGGAGGAGATGTCTGATTTAGTGAGGCTCCCAGGTGACCCCTAAGAGTTCCCTTTTAAGATTCTTAAAAAGTCATATTCTCTTTCCGTCCTATTACAGGGATTTTTTTCCTATTCCTTTCCTCGTCTTCATCTATATGTACACAAATCTTACTTAGTTGTAATCATGGCATAGATTCATTTCATGTCCAGACTTAATGTAGTGAGTAGGAATTTCACAAGTTACATATTCAAATCTGGAAAGATAATCATTTTTCTGTAGCTTAAACTTCATTTTGAACTACCTTTTAGCTGATGGCTACAGTGAAGAAACAGACCCCCCCAAAAAATTCTACCTAATTTAGTCAACTAATCATCCAAAGTTTTCCTGACACTTTTTTGGGGTAAATTCAGTTCATTCAGGATGTTCAACCTCCCTCCTTTCCCCTGGGATTGTGATAAATTCCCAGGGGTCTCACTTAGCATCAAGACTTCAGTTGGGAGTGAGGGAGGCTTCTGTTCCAGATTAGTGAAAGTCCAGTTAGGAAAACAGAAGCCAAATGTAAGACAGGAAATAGGGCACATCAGTTATGGAGGGAATGAGAGACCAAACAGGGAACAGTGATGAGCTGCCAGGAAGCGATTATCACTGTTAGGGCTGGGGGACATGAGTGAGATGGCAGTGTTACAGAGTCCAGGAGCCAGAACCTTCTAGCTAGAACCACGGCAAAGTCTTCCTGGATGGAGCTATAAGGCTGCCTAGGAGGGGCCATTTGGCCGAAACTAGAATCAAAGGAGATAGCCACCAAAGGAACTTGTGCTTCACCTGAGGTGGGCTGACTGAGAGAGGATGAGATAGCCCAGCTTCTCTCCTCCTTCAGCCTTTCCCCAGTGCCTCTCATTGGCCAAACCATTTGGCAAAGGAGACTGGGAAATGCATTTGCCTGCGGCAGAGAGCAGAGATGGGGTTCTCTTAGGATGGGGAATGGATCTGAGAATAGACAGGTAAGTGACTAGGCCTGGCATCATCTGGCTTACATTGGCATCCACTGAGGAAGAACCAAGTCCCTCCTGCACTTTGGTGGCTAGCATCATTCATGCCGCCCTCCTCCAAGGTGTCCAAGGCCAGTTGCAGCCGCTGGTCATTGTTGGACAGACTTTTGACTTCCTTGTCTTCTCCATTCCCCAGAGATGCTGTCAGATCCACTGGACCCCTCGCAACACTTGGACACCCCCCTTGGAGGTTATGGCAAACTGTGGAAAGTTCATCGTGTTTGTGGCTACACAAGGGGATACACAAGGGGATACACAAGGGGTCACTACAGTCTTGTTCTGTCTATCACTGTCCTGCCACCCTATTCCATGGCAAGAGATTATGCTGGGGTGGGGCTGGCTGGGGACAATCTTCCTGATCCTCCCTAAGGAAGCAAAGTGGGGATCGCCTCACCTCTCAAATTCCTGTAACCACATTTTATTTATTTATTTTGACATCATTACAAGTAGTTATTGGTACTAGAAGGATACTAAGGAAATACTGTAGACAACTTTATGTCAACTATATGAAAACTTAAATGAAATAGACAAATTTTTAAAAGATCAAGCTACCAAAGCTTGAACTGTGGTGTTGGAGAAGACTCTTGAGAGTCCCTTGAACTGCAAGGAGATCAAACCAGTCAGTCCTAAAAGAAGTCAATGCTGAATATTCATTGGAAGGACTGATGCTGAAGCTGAAGCTCCAATACTTTGGCCACCTGATGTGAAGAGCTGACTCACTGGAAAAGACCCTGATGTTGGGGAAGATTGAAGGCAGGAGGGGAAGGGGACGACAGAGGAGGAGACGGTTGGATGGCATCACCGACTCGATGGACACGAGTCTGAGCAAACTCCATGAGATGGTGATGGACAGGGAAGTCTGGCATGCTGCAGTCCTTGGGGTTGCAAAGAGTCAGACAGGACTGAGGGACTGAACAACACTGAAGCTTACTCAAGAATAAACAGATAATTAAATAGCATAGTCCTAACTCTAGTAAAGAAATTGAGATTATAGTTAAACATCCCTCCTCCACACAAAACAAAAATTCTGCAACCCTATTTAAAAAAATTATTTCCACTCCTCCCAAGACTTGAGCTTGGGGGTGAAATGAGGGGAAGGATGGTATAGGTAAGACCATGACACTTCCTTCTCCGAGTATCCACCAGTACCTAACATTCTTCCCTAACATTTCCAAGAATTATGAAAAAGGAATAAAATGTTAGCTCATATCTCAAATTGCTATCTGGACATATTTGTATCAGTTCAGTTCAGTTGCTCAGTCGTGTCTGACTCTTTGCGACCCCATGGACTGCAGCACGCAAGTCTTCCTTGTTCTCCAATGCCTGGAGCTTACTCAAACTCATGTCCATTGAGTCAGTGATGCCATCCAACCATCTCATCCTCTGGCATCCCCTTCTCCTCCTGCCCTCAATCTTTCCCAACATCAGGGCCTTTTCCAATGAGTCCGTTCTTTGCATCAAGCGGCCAAAGTATTGGAGTTTCAGCTTCAACATCAGTCCTTCCAATGAATATTCAGGACTGATTTCCTTTAGGACTGACTGGTTTGATCTCTTTGCAGTCCAAGAGACTCTCAAGAGTCTTGTCCAACACCACAGTTCAAAAGCATCAATTCTTCGGTGCTCAGCTTTCTTTATAGTCCAACTCTCACATCCATACATGACTACTGGAAAAACCGTAGTCTTGACTAGATGGATCTTTGCTGGCAAAGTAATGTCTCTGTTTTATAATATGCTTTCTAGGTTGGTCATAACTTTCCTTCCAAGGAGCAAGTGTCTTTTAATTTCATGGCTGCAGTTACCATCTGCAGTGATTTTGGAGTGCCCCCCAAATAAAGTCTGTCACTGTTTCCCCATCTGTTTGCCATGAAGTGATGGGGACCAGTTGCCATGATCTTAGTTTTTTGAATGTTGAGTTTTAAGCCAGCTTTTTCACTCTCTTTCACTTTCATGAAAAGCCTCTTTAGTTCTTCTTTGCTTTCTGCCATAAGGGTGGTGTCATCTTTGTATCTGAGATTATTGACATTTCTCCCAACAATCTTGATTCCAGCTTGTGCTTTATCCAGCCCAGCATTTCGCATGATGTACTCTGCATATAAGTTAAATAAGCAGGGTGACGATATACAGCTTTGACGTACTCCTTTTCCTATTTGGAACCAGTCTGTTGTTCCGTGTCTGGTTCTAACTGTTGCCTCTTGACCTGCATACAGATTTCCCAGGAGGCAGATCATGTGGTCTGGTATTCCCATCTCTTGAAGAGTTTTCCACAGTTGTGATCCACACAGTCAAAGGCTTTGGAGTAATCAGTAGAGCAGAAGTAGATGTTTTTCTGAAATTCTCTTGCTTTTTTAATGATCCAGCAAATGTTGGCAATTTGATCTCTGGTTCCTCTGCCTTTTCTAAACCCAGCTTGAACATCTGGAAGTTCACGATTTATGTACTGTTGAAGCCTGGCTTGGAAATTTTGAGCATTACTTTGCTAGTGTATGAGATGAGTGCAATTGAACGGTAGTTTGAGCATTCTTTGGCATTGCCTTTCTTTGGGATTGGAATGAAAACGGACCTTTTCCAGTCCTGCGGCCACTGCTGAGTTTTCCAAATTTGCTGGTCTATTGAGTGCAGCACTTTCACAGAATCATCTTTTAGGATTTGAAATAGCTCAATTGGAATGGATAAGTATTAAAAGAACCTTAACTGGCTTAATCATTCCCTTATTGGCTATTTGGATGGTTTTTAGTATCTTACTTGGAAGTGGAAATGACAACCCACTCCAGTTTTCTTGCCTGGAGAATTCCATCGACAGAGGAGCCTGGCAGGCTACAGTCCATGGAATCACAAAGAGTCAGACATGACTGAGAGGTTAACACATATCTTACTGCTGATTCGTGGTGGATGTACTTTAAGAAGCTGGCAGAAGCTGCCCACCTGCCCCTGTGCCTTTATCCCCTAACACTCTGATGTACCTGAGAGCCAGAAGAAAGAAGGGTTTGATGTGCTTTAGCCCTTTTCATGACAAAAGGTGGGCCTTCTGCTCCTTGGCCTCATTTCGTGCTTCCTCTCTCTCCCTCTGGTCTCGGCTTTGCCTCTGCTTCACCCGAGATCCTGGCTAGAGATGGGGCCTCTTCTTTTCAGTGCTGGGCCTGGTCTCACAGCACCTGTCTGGCTCTTGCCCTCTGGTTGTGCTGCTCTCGGTCATCCTGGGTTACTCCCTCAGAGCGAGGAAGGACCTAAGAGGTGGGCTTTAATTGAGAAGGTCCGTGTTCCAACCCCAACCTATGAATGATCTCTCCAGTGTTGATTTCTTATATTATGTTTAATTTTAAAGTAATTTAAAAAGGAATATCTGATCAGTTTAGAAGGCATGGAAACAACAAATGGAAAAAATTAAAGTTACCCCAAAGTCTACCACTCAAAAATAACCACCACAGATCCCACGGGGGAAAGGACCTGGCTGATCGTACTCTTTCTGTTTAACTCCAGGGCCCAGGCACGTAGTAAGTGCTCAGTGCATGCGTGCTTAGTTGCTCAGCCATGTTTGACTCTTTGTGACCCCATAGGTTGTCATCTGCCAGGCTCCTCTGTCCATGGGGATTCTCCAAGCAAGAATACTGGAGTGGGCTGCCATTCCCTTCTCCAGGGGATCTTCCCAACCCAGGGATCGAATCCCGGGTCTCCTGCATTGCAGGCGGATACTTTATTGCCTGAGCCATCAAGGATGTGCTCAGTAAATATTGTTAAATCAATGCTAAACTTTCATTTAGTTTTTTCCATCTATTTTATACAAATAGAATCATATTCTACCTAAAAGTTTTGTAACTTTTTTTGTGTAGCAAAATACCATTAACATTTTCCCCAAATCAATAAATGTTCTCTTACATTATTTTAATAGTAGTACAATATTCAGTTGTAAAAGTGAAATATAATTAATTTGACTAGTAACTTAATCTAATATGTTTAGGTTTTTTCCCTAAGTTTTTTACTCTTTCAAACAACTTTACAGTCTTATATATATATGTGGGTGCATGATTGTTCTGAAGGGCATGTACACATACTTTTAAGGCTTTTGATGCATCCTGCCTTCCAAGAGGCATGTACATTTTCAGCAAAATGAATGACACTAGATGTACATTCCATGAGGCAAGGATTTTGTCCATTATTATACTACGACTCTAGCCTACAGCAATGCCTAACACAGATTATGTTCTTAACAAACTGTTGAATTTGTTTCTCCGTGCCCTCATCAATAGCATTTACTATTCAATAAGTTTTTTTTTCAGTCTGATGGCAACCACAACAGTTCTCCCATTTAAAAATCATAAACTCATCCCATCCTCGATCACAACATGCTTAAGTCTGTTGGAGTTGGACCTGGGACATGTGGTTCAGTGATAAAGAATCCATCTTCCAATTCAGGAGATGCTGGTTCCATCCTTGGGTCCAGAGGGTCCCCTGGAGGAGGAAGTAGCAACCCACTCCAGTATTCTTGCCTGGAAAATCCTGTGGATAGAGGCACCTGGTGGGCTATAGTCCATGGGGTCACAAAGAGTCAAACAGGAGTTACCGACTGAGCTTGCATGCACAGAGTTGGACCTAAACATTTAAAGATTATTTTCAGAACAATAGTTAATGAGACATAGAACTGAAGTCTCTGGATTTAGACTCTGAAGCTCAAGGTGCTTCTACCTGAACCTGCTTACAACTCACATAGAGCCGAGCATCCTATCTCCAGGGGAGATTTCTGCAGGTAAAGGAAGGCAAAGAGATTCATGGCAGCACCACTCACACTGATAGATTTCTTCATGAAGGATTCATCTTTGTTTTGTTTTGTTTAAACACAAAGCTAACCGACTGACCCAGAAAGAAGAGAGTTTTTAAAATTTTCTTTGAGGATTTGGAATATGTAGGCTTCCCTGACTCAACCCCAGGGGAAAAGACAATGGCATAGTGTGGTGACATCACCAGACTTCAAAAGTACCTTAAGAAGCCCTTAGGGGTGGAGCCTGAGGGCTTACTGTGCGTGTGCCTGCGTGCGTGTGTGCGTGTGTGTGTGTGTGTGTGTGTGTGTGTGTGTGTGTGAGCACTAGTTAGGAGGCAGCCAGGGATCCATCCAAAAGAATTGAAGTGGGGTTTTTCTTCTTTCTGTCCTTGGTCAGCCTGTTGGACTTTGAGTAGTGAGACCACTGGACACTTTGCTGGATGAAAGGAATTTGCGTTGATTTTCAGGCCACTTTCTTCTGATGCCACATGACAAAAAAAAATCTAATGGGGCTCCCTTTCAATGGAGAAATAAGACTTTGGAAATGCAAATGCTCCCAGTGTGCTATGCAAAGTAGCCAAGCCAGGGGCCCCACACCTGCCCTCCCAGGAAAGGTTGTGATCCACACACAGGAAGCTAGGGTGGGTGGCTTCATCATCAAAGCCAAGAGTCTTCCCTTTGAAGAATCCAGCAAAACAAAATGTCAACGGAGAGTCACACACCCATGAAACAAACACTATTCAGTTATGGGATAACTGAAACTTTTACTCAAAATCTAGGAGGACACACCCATTCTCTTTTAGACAGTAGAGTCACTCTAGACTTGAATGCAGTGGGATCTGGGATCCCCCACGTTGTCTTGGCGACACAGCTTAATGTCTGCCATTGCCCGAGTCTGTATCCTCACCCTCTCTTGCTTCCTGCGCTGCAGCTGCCTCCTGTCTCTCTGCAGTCTTCCCTGCTTTAGTCCATATCCTCACCCTCTCTTGCTTCCTGCGCTGCAGCTGCCTCCTGTCTCTCTGCAGTCTTCCCTGCTTTAGTCCATCCTTCACACTGGTCACCAGAGACATTTCTCTAAACAGCTCCCCTGACTGCATCACTCCCCCTTCTCCAGCTTAAAATTCCTCCCTGCTGACTCCCTTTGGGTTTTGGAAGGAAGCATGGTGCCTGAAGGGGCTTCCTCTGTGGCTCAGAGGTAAAAAATTAGCCTGCAGTGGAAGAGAGACAAGGGACTCAGGTTCGATCCCTGGGTTGGGAAGATCCCCTGGAGGAGGGCATGGATCCACCCCAGTATGCTTGCTGGAGAATCCCATGGACAGGGGAGCCTGGTGCGAGGAGCCCCATGCGATCCATGGGGTTGCAAAGAATCGGACACGACTGAAGTGACTGAGCGTGCATGTACGCATGGCACCTGAGACCGCCACTTCCACACCGCTGGCTCGCCATTCATCTTCCTTCTCCAGGACACAGATTTCCTTCCTAGATCCCCTAGACCTCTTCTTCCTCTAATGTTCCTTGACTATTGGCTTCCAAAGAATCTCATTGTTACATTCACGGAACATAGATACACAATAAATATTCACTGGATTTGTTTTGAATTTTTAGTTTCAACTCCATTTCTAGTACGTATATGCCCCCACTTTCTTAAGATATCTTGAAAACCAAAACCACTAAAATCAGCTTCTAGCTTGAATCTTGTTACCCATTCCAACCTCCCTAGGATGTCCCACTCTGAGCGCTTTTCTCTACGTTTGACTGCTCCACAGCCCAACTGATGTGCTCATTTCTCATGTGGGTGTTTCTCACCAAGCCTGTTTTTATAGCATCCTCCTATGTTTGCAGAAGTGCCAGCCACCGGGGACTGGGGAACCAGAGCCAGTCCACCCCCTGCTTCCACTCCCTTGCTGGCTGACAATAAACTCCCTCCCAGCTACTGTCTATTTCAGACAATGGGGCATTGTCTCAGCCCACTCTCTGTCGGGAAAACAGACTCCTTCCGTCTGGTCTAGCTGCGCAGTCACGGGGGTGCTGAGTGAAGGATGATGAAGGAAGAGTTTGAGGAGAACCTGCCAGGGGCAGGAGGGAGAACCAGAAGGTCAGAGCCCATCCCTCTCTCCCCTCCCTACCACCCCTGCAATGACCATTCTGCCGATGAGGAGGACGGAGTGGCTTCCAGTAAGTGACTCTTCAAAGTTGCGGAAGGGACAAAATGAGGACAGTAGGCTGCCCCAGGAAAGGGCTCAGTAGAGGTGGGGGTGGTGAATTTTCTTCAAACATAAACTTCAGACTTTACTACAATCTAGCACTTCTTTTTTTGAAGAGTGAAACTTCAGCTGCTTCCAAAAAAATCCAGAACGAGAGTCATATTTAATAGAATCACAGCAAATTGATTGTTTTCAAAACAACGGAATAGACTCATCAGATCTTCACGCTGTACTGCTCTGAGGACAGATTCTGTGCTTGACCTGTTCTTCACTGTATCTCTGGTTGCTGGTACAATTCTTGGGACAAAGCCCCTGCTTTGAGAGCTTACTGTATCCCCAGATTTATATTAAATGTTAAGAGGAATAAAAAAAGAAGAAAGAAATATTGAGTATTCTCTCTTTCATCTTTTGATTTGGGTTATAAAAGATCTGCCACTAAACTCCCTGAGGCTGTTTTCTCTTCTTTCTTCCTTCAAAACACAGGGATGCTAGCAGTCCCAACTTTTAGCATTGCTGTGGGGTTTGAATGAAGTCAAGTATTTAAAGCAAGTGGCACATCTTAGAGTTGCTCAATAAATTGTAATTAATATTTCAATCAGTGTCAAATACTGGCTGTCCAGAACGCGAGTCATTTTTGACAGCTGAACTTTCCTAGAAACCTTGGGTTTGTCCATTAAATTTTGTTTAGCCAATCTGCATGAAAAGCTTTCTAGCATACTAAGAACTTCCCTTCCTTATAAGACCTTTGTTGGATTCAGAGTCAGCATTATGAGGAATCCATGTAGTTTAATGAATGGATGAGATGTTTGAGATTGATTGTCCATTCACTAAGTGGTCCCAGATTGCCCAGACCTTTCGCTTTGGTTTTCATAGGTTTAATGGTTTCTTCTCTTGCTGACAGATGGTCTTCTCTTACATCTTAGAGTTGTCAATTTGCCAACTGTAGGGATCAATGCTTTCCTCTGATTTGCTGTGAGCCTGGGAGTGGAATAACCAGTCCCATTAAAAAGGCGAGTAAACCAAGAGCAGAGAGGCTTTGAATGAGGACTAGTGATAAAGATTTCCTTTATTACAAACCTTTGTGTCATCTCTTGACTTCTCAGAGATCTTCTGACTCTTCGTGTGTTCTAATCAATGAGTTCATACTGCAGAGGCATGTCAGTTCTTGGTATATGTGGTCATTCAAACTCCAGTACTTTGGCCACCTCATGCAAAGAGTTGACTCATTGGAAAAGACTCTGATGCTGGGAGGGATTGGGGGCAGGAGGAGAAGGGGACGACAGAGGATGAGATGGCTGGATGGCATCACCGACTCAATGGACGTGAGTCTGAGTGAACTCTGGGAGTTGGTAATGGACAGGGAGGCCTGGCATGCTGTGATTCATGGGGTTGCAAAGAGTCGGACATGACTGAGTGACTGAACTGAACTGAGCTGAATAAAACTTATCAACTCAATGAATGAAGGAGTTGGAAAACATAATCATACAGATATAATATACCCTAAACTTAAAGGGTGTATATGGAGGGAAAGGACGAGGTGAAGGAGCATAGAGTGAGATGTTTGCTGTGTTGGAAGAGACAAACTGAGCTAAGTCTCAGAAAAAGGGGAATACGGTGGGTGAGGGTCAAGCTGGTATCATGCAGGGGTACAGAAAAGAGGGGTGGATGCTTCCCTGTTCCTGCCACCTCCTTAGGCTTGTTTTTCCCT